>NC_092344.1:23415134-24135759 GCF_963676685.1 Mytilus edulis
TTTTATTAACTTTTCTGTAAGGTAGCGGGGTTGGGTGTCTGTTCCTAAATTTGGACCTACGTTCCAAAAAAACTGTGCGGAATAACACCTTGGGTTTCTTCTCCAGTACACCTCAGCTACCCAGCTTCCCTTGCACCTAGTGCAGACACAAGTATTGCCGTAGAACATATTTTATGAACTTTTCTGTAAGTGTAAGGTAGACTGTAAGGAAATAAGACTGACGGACTAAATCTTTGAACCTACATAAAAAACAATAAAAAAATGCCGTAAAGCACACTGTTTTTTTTCTGAAGTAGACCACACCTACACAGCTTCCCTTTGTGCCTATTGCGGACAATTATTTGACGTCAATATTTTTTTTATTAATTTTTCTGTTAGGTGATGGGGTAGGGTGTCCGACATCAATTTTGCACTTTCTTTCAAAAAAATAAACTAAGCCGAAGAACATCCTGTGTTTTTCTCAAGTAAACCACAGCTACCCGACCTTCCTTTGCACCTAGTGCGGACAAAAGTATTGCCGTACAATATTTTTTATTAACTTTTCTGTAAGGTAGCGGGGTTGGGTGTCTGTTCCTAAATTTGGACCTACGTTCCAAAAAAAAAAACTATGCGGAAGAACACCTTGTGTTTCCTCTCCAGTACACCTCAGCTACCCAGCTTCCCTTTGCACCTAGTGCAGACACAAGACTAGTATTGACGTAGAACATTTTTTATTAACTTTTCTGTAAGTGTAAGGTAGACTGTAAGGTAATAAGACTGACGGACTAAATCTTTGAACCTACATAAAAAACAATAAACTAAGCCGTAAAACACACTGTGTTTTTTTCTGAAGTAGACCACAGCTACACAGCTTCCCTTTGTGCCTATTGCGGACAATTATTTGACGTCAATACTTTTTTTATTAATTTTTCTGTTAGGGGATGGGGTAGGGTGTCCGACATAAATTTTGCACTTTCTTTCAAAAAAAGAAACTAAGCCGAAGAACACCCTGTGTTTTTTTCTCAAGTAAACCACAGTTACCCGACCTTCCTCTGCACCAAGTGCGGACAAAAGTATTGCCGTACAATATTTTTTATTAACTTTTCTGTAAGGTAGCGGGGTTGGGTGTCTGTTCCTAAATTTGGACCTACGTTCCAAAAAAAACCTGTGCCGAAGAACACCTTGGGTTTCTTCTCCAGTACACCTCAGCTACCCAGCTTCCCTTTGCACCTAGTGCAGACACAAGTATTGACGTAGAACATTTTATATTAACTTTTCTGTAAGTGTAAGGTAGACTGTAAGGTAATAAGACTGACGGACTAAATCTTTGAACCTACATAAAAAACAATAAACTAAGCCGTAAAACACACTGTTTTTTTCTGAAGTAGACCACAGCTACCCAGCTTCCCTTTGCACCTAGTGCAGACACAAGTATTGCCGTAGAACATTTTTTATTAACTTGTCTGTAAGTGTAAGATAGACTGTAAGGTAATAAGACTGACGGACTAAATCTTTGAACCTACATAAAAAACAATAAACTAAGCCGTAAAACAAACTGTGTTTTTTCTGAAGTAGACCAAAGCTACACAGCTTCCCTTTGTGCCTATTGCGGTGAATTATTTGACGTCAATATTTTTTTTATTAATTTTTCTGTTAGGTGATGGGGTAGGGTGTCCGACATCAATTTTGCACTTTCTTTCAAAAAAATAAACTAAGCCGAAGAACATCATGTGTTTTTCTCAAGTAAACCGCAGCTACCCGACTTTCCTTTGCACCTAGTGCAGACAAAAGTATTGCCGTACAATATTTTTTATTAACTTTTCTGTAAGGTAGCGGGGTTGGGTGTCTGTTCCTAAATTTGGACCTACGTTCCAAAAAAACTGTGCCGAAGAACACCTTAGGTTTCTTCTCCAGTACACCTCAGCTACCCAGCTTCCCTTTGCACCTAGTGCAGACACAAGTATTGCCGTAGAACATTTTTTATTAACTTTTCTGTAAGTGTAATGTAGACTGTAAGGTAATAAGACTGACGGACTAAATCTTTGAACCTACATAAAAAACAATAAACTAAGCCGTAAAACACACTGTGTTTTTTTCTGAAGTAGACCACAGCTACACAGCTTCCCTTTGTGCCTATTGGGGACAATTATTTGACGTCAATATTTTTTTTATTAATTTTTCTGTTAGGTGATGGGATAGGGTGTCCGACATCAATTTTGCACTTTCTTTCAAAAAAATAAACTAAGCCGAAGAACACCCTGTGTATATTCTCAAGCACACCACAGTTACCCGACCTTCCTTTGTACCTAGTGCGGACAAAAGTATTGCCGTACAATATTTTTTATTAACTTTTCTGTAAGGTAGCGGCGTTGGGTGTCTGTTCCTAAATTTGGACCTACGTTCCAAAAAAAAAAAACTGTGCCGAAGAACACCTTGGGTTTCTTCTCCAGTACACCTCATCTACCCAGCTTCCCTTTTCACCTAGTGCAGACACAAGTATTGCCGTAGAACAGTTTTTATTAACTTGTCTGTAAGTGTAAGGTAGACTGTAAGGTAATAAGACTGACGGACTAAATCTTTGAACCTACATAAAAAACTATAAACTAAGCCGTAAAACACACTGTGTTTTTTTCTGAAGTAGACCACAGCTACACAGCTTCCATTTGTGCCTATTGCGGACAATTATTTGACGTCAATATTTTTTTTATTAATTTTTCTGTTAGGTGATGGGGTAGGGTGTCCGACATCAATTTTGCACTTTGTTTCAAAAAAATAGACTAAGCCGAAGAACACCCTGTGTTTATTCTCAAGTACACCACAGTTACCCGACCTTCCTTTGCACCTAGTGCGGACAAAATTATTGCCGTACAATATTTTTTATTAACTTTTCTGTAAGGTAATGGGGTTGGGTGTCTGTTCCTAAATTTGGACCTACGTTCCAAAAAAAAACTGTGCCGAAGAACACCTTGGGTTTCTTCTCCAGTACACCTCAGCTACCCAGCTTCCCTTTGCACCTAGTGCACACACAAGTATTGCCGTAGAACATTTTTTATTAACTTTTCTGTAAGTGTAAGATAGACTGTAAGGTAATAAGACTGACGGACTAAATCTTTGAACCTACATAAAAAACAATAAACTAAGCCGTAAAACACACTGTGTTTTTTTCTGAAGTAGACCACAGCTACACAGCTTCCCTTTGTGCCTATTGCGGTAAATTATTTGAGGTCAATATTTTTTTTATTAATTTTTCTGTTAGGTGATGGGGTAGGGTGTCCGACATCAATTTTGCACTTTCTTTCAAAAAAAGAAACTAAGCCGAAGAACACCCTGTGTTTATTCTCAAGCAAACCACAGTTACCCGACCTTCCTTTGCACCTAGTGCGGTCAAAAGCATTGCCGTACAATATTTTTTATTAACTTTTCTGTAAGGTAGCGGGGTTGGGTGTCTGTTCCTAAATTTGGACCTACGTTCCAAAAAAAAACTGTGCCGAAGAACACCTTGGGTTTCTTCTCCAGTACACCTCAGCTACCCAGCTTCCCTTTGCACCTAGTGCACACACAAGTATTGCCGTAGAACATTTTTTATTAACTTTTCTGTAAGTGTAAGATAGACTGTAAGGTAATAAGACTGACGGACTAAATCTTTGAACCTACATAAAAAACAATAAACTAAGCCGTAAAACACACTGTGTTTTTTTCTGAAGTAGACCACAGCTACACAGCTTCTCTTTGTGCCTATTGCGGACAATTATTTGACGTCAATATTTTTTTTATTAATTTTTCTGTTAGGTGATGGGGTAGGGTGTCCGACATCAATTTTGCACTTTCTTTCAAAAAAATAAACTAAGCCGAAGAACATCCTGTGTTTTTCTCAAGTAAACTGCAGCTACCCGACCTTCCTTTGCACCTAGTGCGGACAAAAGTATTGCCGGACAATATTTTTTATTAACTTTTCTGTAAGGTAGCGGGGTTGGGTGTCTGTTCCTAAATTTGGACCTACGTTCCAAAAAAACTGTGCGGAAGAACACCTTGGGTTTTATCTCCAGTACACCTCAGCTACCCAGCTTCCCTTTGCACCTAGTGCAGACACAAGTATTGCCGTAGAACATTTTTTATTAACTTTTCTGTAAGTGTAAGGTAGACTGTAAGGTAATAAGACTGACGGACTAAATCTTTGAACCTACATAAAAAACAATAAACTAAGCCGTAAAACACACTGTGTTTTTTTCTGAAGTAGACCACAGCTACACAGCTTCCATTTGTGCCTATTGCGGACAATTATTTGACGTCAATATTTTTTTTATTAATTTTTCTGTTAAGTGATGGGGTAGGGTGTCCGACATCAATTTTGCACTTTCTTTCAAAAAAATAAACTAAGCCGAAGAACACCCTGTGTTCATTCTCGAGTACACCACAGTTACCCGACCTTCCTTTGCACCTAGTGCGGACAAAAGTATTGCCGTACAATATTTTTTATTAACTTTTCTGTAAGGTAGCGGGGTTGGGTGTCTGTTCCTAAATTTGGACCTACGTTCCAAAAAAAAAACTGTGCCGAAGAACACCTTGGGTTTCTTCTCAAGTACACCTCAGCTACCCAGCTTCCCTTTGCACCTAGTGCAGACACAAGTATTGCCGTGGAACAGTTTTTATTAACTTTTCTGTAAGTGTAAGATAGACTGTAAGGTAATAAGACTGACGGACTAAATCTTTGAACCTATATAAAAAACAATAAACTAAGCCGTAAAACACACTGTTTTTTTCTGAAGTAGACCACAGCTACACAGCTTCCCTTTGTGCCTATTGCGCACAATTATTTGACGTCAATATTTTTTTTATTAATTTTTCTGTTAGGTGAAGGGGTAGGGTGTCCGACATCAATTTTGCACTTTCTTTCAAAACAATAAACTAAGCCGTAAAACACACTGTGGTTTTTTCTGAAGTAGACCACAGCTACACAGCTTCCATTTGTGCCTATTGCGGACAATTATTTGACGTCAATATTCTTTATTAACTTTTCTGTAAGGTAGCGGGGTTGGGTGTCTGTTCCTAAATTTGGACCTACGTTCCAAAAAAAAAAAACTGTGCCGAAGATAACCTTGGGTTTCTTCTCCAGTACACCTCAGCTACCCAGCTTCCCTTTGCACCTAGTGCAGACACAAGTATTGACGTAGAACATTTTTTATTAACTTTTCTGTAAGTGTAAGGTAGACTGTAAGGTAATAAAACTGACGGACTAAATCTTTGAACCTACTTAAAAAACAATAAACTAAGCCGTAAAACACACTGTTTTTTTCAGAAGTAGACCACAGCTACACAGCTTCCATTTGTGCCTATGGCGGACAATTATTTGACGTCAATATTTTTTTTTATTAATTTTTCTGTTAGGTGATGGGGTAGGGTGTCCGACATCAATTTTGCACTTTCTTTCAAAAAAATAAACTAAGCCGAAGAACATCCTGTGTTTATTCTCAAGTACACCACAGTTACCCGACCTTCCTTTGCACCTAGTGCGGACAAAAGTATTGCCGTACAATATTTTTTATTAACTTTTCTGTAAGGTAGCGGGGTTGGGTGTCTGTTCCTAAATTTGGACCTACGTTCCAAAAAAACTGTGCGGAATAACACCTTGGGGTTCTTCTCCAGAACACCTCAGCTACCCAGCTTCCCTTGCACCTAGTGCAGACACAAGTATTGCCGTAGAACATTTTTTATTAACTTTTCTGTAAGTCTAAGGTAGACTGTAAGGTAATAAGACTGACGGACTAAATCTTTGAACCTACATAAAAAACAATAAACTAAGCCGTAAAACACACTGTGTTTTTTTCTGAAGTAGACCACAGCTACACAGCTTCCATTTGTGCCTATTGCGGACAATTATTTGACGTCAATATTTTTGTTATTAATTTTTCTGTTAGGTGATGGGGTAGGGTGTCCGACATCAATTTTGCACTTTCTTTCAAAAAAATAAACTAAGCCGAAGAACACCCTGTGTTTATTCTCAAGTAAACCACAGTTACCCGACCTTCCTCTGCAACTAGTGCGGACAAAAGTATTGCCGTACAATATTTTTTATTAACTTTTCTGTAAGGTAGCGGGGTTGGGTTTCTGTTCCTAAATTTGGACCTACGTTCCAAAAAAAAAAACTGTGCCGAAGAACACCTTGGGTTTCTTCTCCAGTACACCTCAGCTACCCAGCTTCCCTTTGCACCTAGTGCAGACACAAGTATTGACGTAGAACATTTTTTATTAACTTTTCTGTAAGTGTAAGGTAGACTGTAAGGTAATAAGACTGACGGACTAAATCTTTGAACCTACATAAAAAACAATAAACTAAGCCGTAAAACACACTGTTTTTTTCTGAAGTAGACCACAGCTACACAGCTTCCCTTTGTGCCTATTGCGGTGAATTATTTGACGTCAATATTTTTTTTATTAATTTTTCTGTTAGGTGATGGGGTAGGGTGTCCGACATCAATTTTGCACTTTCTTTCAAAAAAATAAACTAAGCCGAAGAACATCCTGTGTTTTTCTCAAGTAAACCGCAGCTACCCGACCTTCCTTTGCACCTAGTGCGGACAAAAGTATTGCCGTACAATATTTTTTATTAACTTTTCTGTAAGGTAGCGGGGTTGGGTGTCAGTTCCTAAATTTGGACCTATGTTTCAAAAAAACTGTGCGGAAGAACACCTTGGGTTTCTTCTCCAGTACACCTCAGCTACCCAGCTTCCCTTTGCACCTAGTGCAGACACAAGTATTGACGTAGAACATTTTTTATTAACTTTTCTGTAAGTGTAAGGTAGACTGTAAGGTAATAAGACTGACGGACTAAATCTTTGAACCTACATAAAAAACAATAAACTAAGCCGTAAAACACACTGTGTTTTTTTCTGAAGTAGACCACAGCTACACAGCTTCCCTTTGTGCCTATTGCGGACAATTATTTGACGTCAATATTTTTTTTATTAATTTTTCTGTTAGGGGATGGGGTAGGGTGTCCGACATAAATTTTGCACTTTCTTTCAAAAAAACAAACTAAGCCGAAGAACACCCTGTGTTTTTTTCTCAAGTAAACCACAGTTACCCGACCTTCCTTTGCACCAAGTGCGGACAAAAGTATTGCCGTACAATATTTTTTATTAACTTTTCTGTAATGTAGCGGGGTTGGGTATCTGTTTTTAAATTTGGACCTACGTTCCAAAAAAAACTGTGCCGAAGAACACCTTGGGTTTCTTCTCCAGTACACCTCAGCTACCCAGCTTCCCTTTGCACCTAGTGCAGACACAAGTATTGCCGTAGAACATTTTTTATTAACTTTTCTGTAAGTGTAAGGTAGACTGTAAGGTAACAAGACTGACGGACTAAATCTTTGAACCTACATAAAAAACAATAAACTAAGCCGTAAAACATACTGTGTTTTTTCTGAAGTAGACCACAGCTACACAGCTTCCCTTTGTGCCTATTGCTGACAATTATTTGACGTCAATATGTTTTTTTTATTAATTTTTATGTAAGGTGAAGGGGTAGGGTGTCCGACATAAATTTTGCACTTTCTTTCAAAAAAAGAAACTAAGCCGAAGAACACCCTGTGTTTTTTTCTCAAGTAAACCACAGTTACCCGACCTTCCTCTGCAACTAGTGCGGACAAAAGTATTGCGTACAATATTTTTTATTAACTTTTCTGTAATGTAGCGGGGTTGGGTACCTGTTTTTAAATTTGGACCTACGTTCCAAAAAAAAACTGTGCCGAAGAACACCTTGGGTTTCTTCTCCAGTACACCTCAGCTACCCAGCTTCCCTTTGCACCTAGTGCAGACACAAGTATTGCCGTAGAACATTTTTTATTAACTTTTCTGTAAGTGTAAGGTAGACTGTAAGGTAATAAGACTGACGGACTAAATCTTTGAACCTACATAAAAAACAATAAACTAAGCCGTAAAACACACTGTGTTTTTTCTGAAGTAGACCACAGCTACACAGCTTCCCTTTGTGCCTATTGCTGACAATTATTTGACGTCAATATGTTTTTTTTATTAATTTTTATGTAAGGTGAAGGGGTAGGGTGTCCGACATCAATTTTGCACTTTCTTTCAAAAAAAGAAACTAAGCCGAAGAACACCCTGTGTTTTTTTCTCAAGTAAACCACAGTTACCCGACCTCCCTTTGCACCAAGTGCGGACAAAAGTATTGCCGTACAATATTTTTTATTAACTTTTCTGTAAGGTAGCGGGGTTGGGTGTCTGTTCCTAAATTTGGACCTACGTTCCAAAAAAAAAAACTGTGCCGAAGAACACCTTGGGTTTCTTCTCCAGTACACCTCAGCTACCCAGCTTCCCTTTGCACCTAGTGCAGACACAAGTATTGCCGTAGAACATTTTTTATTAACTTTTCTGTAAGTGTAAGATAGACTGTAAGGTAATAAGACTGACGGACTAAATCTTTGAACCTACATAAAAAAACAATAAACTAAGCCGTAAAACACACTGTGTTTTTTCTGAAGTAGACCACAGCTACACAGCTTCCCTTTGTGCCTATTGCGGTGAATTATTTGACGTCAATATTTATTTTATTAATTTTTCTGTTAGGTGATGGGGTAGGGTGTCCGACATCAATTTTGCACTTTCTTTCAAAAAAATAAACTAAGCCGAAGAACATCCTGTGTTTTTCTCAAGTAAACCGCAGCTACCCGACCTTCCTTTGCACCTAGTGCAGACAAAAGTATTGCCGTACAATATTTTTTATAAACTTTTCTGTAAGGTAGCGGGGTTGGGTGTCTGTTCCTAAATTTGGACCTACGTTCCAAAAAAACTGTGCCGAAGAACACCTTGGGTTTCTTCTCCAGTACACCTCAGCTACCCAGCTTCCCTTTGCACCTAGTGCAGACACAAGTATTGCCGTAGAACATTTTTTATTAACTTTTCTGTAAGTGTAATGTAGACTGTAAGGTAATAAGACTGACGGACTAAATCTTTCAACCTACATAAAAAACAATAAACTAAGCCGTAAAACACACTGTGTTTTTTTCTGTAGTAGACCACAGCTACACAGCTTCCATTTGTGCCTATTGCGGACAATTATTTGACGTCAATATTTTTTTTATTAGTTTTTCTGTTAGGTGATGGGGTAGGGTGTCCGACATCAATTTTGCACTTTCTTTCAAAAAAATAAACTAAGCCGAAGAACACCCTGTGTTTATTCTCAAGTACACCACAGTTACCCGACCTTCCTTTGCACCTAGTGCGGACAAAAGTATTGCCGTACAATATTTTTTATTAACTTTTCTGTAAGGTAGCGGGGTTGGGTGTCTGTTCCTAAATTTGGACCTACGTTCCAAAAAAAAAAATACTGTGCCGAAGAACACCTTGGGTTTCTTCTCCAGTACACCTCAGCTACCCAGCTTCCCTTTGCACCTAAAGCAGACACAAGTATTGCCGTAGAACATTTTTTATTAACTTGTCTGTAAGTGTAAGATAGACTGTAAGATAATAAGACTGACGGACTAAATCTTTGAACCTACATAAAAAAACAATAAACTAAGCCGTAAAACAAACTGTGTTTTTTCTGAAGTAGACCACAGCTACACAGCTTCCCTTTGTGCCTATTGCGGTGAATTATTTGACGTCAATATTTTTTTTATTAATTTTTCTGTTAGGTGATGGGGTAGGGTGTCCGACATCAATTTTGCACTTTCTTTCAAAAAAATAAACTAAGCCGAAGAACATCCTGTGTTTTCTCAAGTAAACCGCAGCTACCCGACGTTCCTTTGCACCTAGTGCAGACAAAATTATTGCCGTACAATATTTTTTATTAACTTTTCTGTAAGGTAGCGGGGTTGGGTGTCTGTTCCTAGATTTGGACCTACGTTCCAAAAAAACTGTGCCGAAGAACACCTTGGGTTTCTTCTCCAGTACACCTCAGCTACCCAGCTTCCCTTTGCACCTAGTGCAGACACAAGTATTGCCGTAGAACATTTTTTATTAACTTTTCTGTAAGTGTAATGTAGACTGTAAGGTAATAAGACTGACGGACTAAATCTTTGAACCTACATAAAAAACAATAAACTAAGCCGTAAAACACACTGTGTTTTTTCTGAAGTAGACCACAGCTACACAGCTTCCCTTTGTGCCTATTGCGGTGAATTATTTGACGTCAATATTTTTTTTATTAATTTTTCTGTTAGGTGATGGGGTAGGGTGTCCGACATCAATTTTTCACTTTCTTTCAAAAAAATAAACTAAGCCGAAGAACATCCTGTGTTTTTCTCAAGTAAACCGCAGCTACCCGACCTTCCTTTGCACCTAGTGCAGACAAAAGTATTGCCGTACAATATTTTTTATTAACTTTTCTGTAAGGTAGCGGGGTTGGGTGTCTGTTCCTAAATTTGGACCTACGTTCCAAAAAAACTGTGCCGAAGAACACCTTGGGTTTCTTCTCCAGTACACCTCAGCTACCCAGCTTCCCTTTGCACCTAGTGCAGACACAAGTATTGCCGTAGAACATTTTTTATTAACTTTTCTGTAAGTGTAATGTAGACTGTAAGGTAATAAGACTGACGGACTAAATCTTTGAACCTACATAAAAAACAATAAACTAAGCCGTAAAACACACTGTGATTTTTTCTGAAGTAGACCACAGCTACACAGCTTCCCTTTGTGCCTATTGCGGACAATTAGTTGACGTCAATATTTTTTTTATTAATTTTTCTGTTAGGTGATGGGGTAGGGTGTCCGACATCAATTTTGCACTTTCTTTCAAAAAAATAAACTAAGCCGAAGAACACCCTGTGTTTATTCTCAAGTACACCACAGTTACCCGACCTGCCTTTGCACCTAGTGCGGACAAAAGTATTGCCGTACAATATTTTTTATTAACTTTTCTGTAAGGTAGCGGGGTTGGGTGTCTGTTCCTAAATTTGGACCTACGTTCCAAAAAAAAACTGTGCCGAAGAACACCTTGGGTTTCTTCTCCAGTACACCTCAGCTACCCAGCTTCCCTTTGCAACTAGTGCAGACACAAGTATTGCCGTAGAACATTTTTTATTAACTTGTCTGTAAGTGTAAGATAGACTGTAAGGTAATAAGACTGACGGACTAAATCTTTGAACCTACATAAAAAACAATAAACTAAGCCGTAAAACAAACTGTGTTTTTTCTGAAGTAGACCACAGCTACACAGCTTCCCTTTGTGCCTATTGCGGTGAATTATTTGACGTCAATATTTTTTTTTATTAATTTTTCTGTTAGGTGATGGGGTAGGGTGTCCGACATCAATTTTGCACTTTCTTTCAAAAAAATAAACTAAGCCGAAGAACATCCTGTGTTTTTCTCAAGTAAACCGCAGCTACCCGACCTTCCTTTGCACCTAGTGCAGACAAAAGTATTGCCGTACAATATTTTTTATTAACTTTTCTGTAAGGTAGCGGGGTTGGGTGTCTGTTCCTAAATTTGGACCTACGTTCCAAAAAAACTGCTGAAGAACACCTTGGGTTTCTTCTCCAGTACACCTCAGCTACCCAGCTTCCCTTTGCACCTAGTGCAGACACAAGTATTGCCGTAGAACATTTTTTATTAACTTTTCTGTAAGTGTAATGTAGACTGTAAGGTAATAAGACTGACGGACTAAATCTTTGAACCTACATAAAAAACAATAAACTAAGCCGTAAAACACACTGTGTTTTTTTCTGAAGTAGACCACAGCTACACAGCTTCCCTTTGTGCCTATTGGGGACAATTATTTGACGTCAATATTTTTTTTATTGATTTTTCTGTTAGGTGATGGGGTAGGGTGTCCGACATCAATTTTGCACTTTCTTTCAAAAAAATAAACTAAGCCGAAGAACACCCTGTGTTTATTCTCAAGCACACCACAGTTACCCGACCTTCCTTTGCACCTAGTGCGGACAAAAGTATTGCCGTACAATATTTTTTATTAACTTTTCTGTAAGGTAGCGGGGTTGGGTGTCTGTTCCTAAATTTGGACCTACGTTCCAAAAAAAAAAACTGTGCCGAAGAACACCTTGGGTTTCTTCTCCAGTATACCTCAGCTACCCAGCTTCCCTTTGCACCTAGTGCAGACACAAGTATTGCCGTAGAACATTTTTTATTAACTTGTCTGTAAGTGTAATGTAGACTGTAAGGTAATAAGACTGACGGACTAAATCTTTGAACCTACATAAAAAACAATAAACTAAGCCGTAAAACACACTGTGATTTTTTCTGAAGTAGACCACAGCTACACAGCTTCCATTTGTGCCTATTGCGGACAATTATTTGACGTCAATATTTTTTTTATTAATTTTTCTGTTAGGTGATGGGGTAGGGTGTCCGACATCAATTTTGCACTTTCTTTCAAAAAAATAAACTAAGCCGAAGAACACCCTGTGTTTATTCTCAAGTACACCACAGTTACCCGACCTTCCTTTGCACCTAGTGCGGACAAAAGTATTGCCGTACAATATTTTTTATTAACTTTTCTGTAAGGTAACGGGGTTGGGTGTCTGTTCCTAAATTTGGACCTACGTTCCAAAAAAAAAAACTGTGCCGAAGAACACCTTGGGTTTCTTCTCCAGTACACCTCAGCTACCCAGCTTCCCTTTGCACCTAGTGCACACACAAGTATTGCCGTAGAACATTTTTTATTAACTTTTCTGTAAGTGTAAGATAGACTGTAAGGTAATAAGACTGACGGACTAAATCTTTGAACCTACATAAAAAACAATAAACTAAGCCGTAAAACACACTGTGGTTTTTCTGAAGTAGACCACAGCTACACAGCTTCCCTTTGTGCCTATTGCGGTGAATTATTTGACGTCAATATTTATTTTATTAATTTTTCTGTTAGGTGATGGGGTAGGGTGTCCGACATCAATTTTGCACTTTCTTTCAAAAAAATAAACTAAGCCGAAGAACACCCTGTGTTTATTCTCAAGTACACCACAGTTACCCGACCTTCCTTTGCACCTAGTGCGGACAAAAGTATTGCCGTACAATATTTTTTATTAACTTTTCTGTAAGGTAGCGGGGTTGGGTGTCTGTTCCTAAATTTGGACCTACGTTCCAAAAAAAAACTGTGCCGAAGAACACCTTGGGTTTCTTCTCCAGTACACCTCAGCTACCCAGCTTCCCTTTGCACCTAGTGCAGACACAAGTATTGCCGTAGAACATTTTTTATTAACTTTTCTGTAAGTGTAAGATAGACTGTAAGGTAATAAGACTGACGTACTAAATCTTTGAACCTACATAAAAAACAATAAACTAAGCCGTAAAACACACTGTGTTTTTTCTGAAGTAGACCACAGCTACACAGCTTCCCTTTGTGCCTATTGCGGTGAATTATTTGACGTCAATATTTTTTTTATTAATTTTTCTGTTAGGTGATGGGGTAGGGTGTCCGACATCAATTTTGCACTTTCTTTCAAAAAAATAAACTAAGCCGAAGAACATCCTGTGTTTTTCTCAAGTAAACCGCAGCTACCCGACCTTCCTTTGCACCTAGTGCAGACAAAAGTATTGCCGTACAATATTTTTTATTAACTTTTCTGTAAGGTAGCGGGGTTGGGTGTCTGTTTTTAAATTTGGACCTACGTTCCAAAAAAACTGCCGAAGAACACCTTGGGTTTCTTCTCCAGTACACCTCAGCTACCCAGCTTCCCTTTGCACCTAGTGCAGACACAAGTATTGCCGTAGAACATTTTTTATTAACTTTTCTGTAAGTGTAATGTAGACTGTAAGGTAATAAGACTGACGGACTAAATCTTTGAACCTACATAAAAAACAATAAACTAAGCCGTAAAACACACTGTGTTTTTTTTCTGAAGTAGACCACAGCTACACAGCTTCCCTTTGTGCCTATTGGGGACAATTATTTGACGTCAATATTTTTTTTATTAATTTTTCTGTTAGGTGATGGGGTAGGGTGTCCGACATCAATTTTGCACTTTCTTTCAAAAAAATAAACTAAGCCGAAGAACACCCTGTGTTTATTCTCAAGCACACCACAGTTACCCGACCTTCCTTTGCACCTAGTGCGGACAAAAGTATTGCCGTACAATATTTTTTATTAACTTTTCTGTAAGGTAGCGGGGTTGGGTGTCTGTTCCTAAATTTGGACCTACGTTCCAAAAAAAAAACTGTGCCGAAGAACACCTTGGGTTTCTTCTCCAGTACACCTCAGCTACCCAGCTTCCCTTTGCACCTAGTGCAGACACAAGTATTGCCGTAGAACATTTTTTATTAACTTGTCTGTAAGTGTAAGATAGACTGTAAGGTAATAAGACTGACGGACTAAATCTTTGAACCTACATAAAAAACAATAAACTAAGCCGTAAAACACACTGTGTTTTTTCTGAAGTAGACCACAGCTACACAGCTTCCAGTTGTGCCTATTGCGGACAATTATTTGACGTCAATATTTTTTTTATTAATTTTTCTGTTAGGTGATGGGGTAGGGTGTCCGACATCAATTTTGCACTTTCTTTCAAAAAAATAAACTAAGCCGAAGAACACCCTGTGTTTATTCTCAAGTAAACCACAGTTACCCGACCTTCCTTTGCACCTAGTGCGGACAAAAGTATTGCCGTACAATATTTTTTATTAACTTTTCTGTAAGGTAACGGGGTTGGGTGTCTGTTCCTAAATTTGGACCTACGTTCCAAAAAAAAACTGTGCCGAAGAACACCTTGGGTTTCTTCTCCAGTACATCTCAGCTACCCAGCTTCCCTTTGCACCTAGTGCAGACACAAGTATTGCCGTAGAACATTTTTTATTAACTTTTCTGTAAGTGTAAGATAGACTGTAAGGTTATAAGACTGACGGACTAAATCTTTGAACCTACATAAAAAACAATAAACTAAGCCGTAAAACACACTGTGTTTTTTCTGAAGTAGACCACAGCTACACAGCTTCCCTTTGTGCCTATTGCGGACAATTAGTTGACGTCCATATTTTTTTTATTAATTTTTCTGTTAGGTGATGGGGTAGGGTGTCCGACATCAATTTTGCACTTTCTTTCAAAAAAATACAGAAAAGTTAATAAAAAGCCGAAGAACACCCTGTGTTTATTCTCAAGTACACCACTGTTACCCGACCTTCCTTTGCACCTAGTGCGGACAAAAGTATTGCCGTACAATATTTTTTATTAACTTTTCTGTAAGGTAACGGGGTTGGGTGTCTGTTCCTAAATTTGGACCTACGTTCCAAAAAAAACTGTGCCGAAGAACACCTTGGGTTTCTTCTCCAGTACACCTCAGCTACCCAGCTTCCCTTTGCACCTAGTGCAGACACAAGTATTGCCGTAGAACATTTTTTATTAACTTGTCTGTAAGTGTAAGATAGACTGTAAGGTAATAAGACTGAAGGACTAAATCTTTGAACCTACATAAAAAACAATAAACTAAGCCGTAAAACAAACTGTGTTTTTTCTGAAGTAGACCACAGCTACACAGCTTCCCTTTGTGCCTATTGCGGTGAATTATTTGACGTCAATATTTTTTTTATTAATTTTTCTGTTAGGTGATGGGGTAGGGTGTCCGACATCAATTTTGCACTTTCTTTCAAAAAAATAAACTAAGCCGAAGAACATCCTGTGTTTTTCTCAAGTAAACCGCAGCTACCCGACCTTCCTTTGCACCTAGTGCAGACAAAAGTATTGCCGTACAATATTTTTTATTAACTTTTCTGTAAGGTAGCGGGGTTGGGTGTCTGTTCCTAAATTTGGACCTACGTTCCAAAAAAACTGCCGAAGAACACCTTGGGTTTCTTCTCCAGTACACCTCAGCTACCCAGCTTCCCTTTGCACCTAGTGCAGACACAAGTATTGCCGTAGAACATTTTTTATTAACTTTTCTGTAAGTGTAAGATAGACTGTAAGGTAATAAGACTGACGGACTAAATCTTTGAACCTACATAAAAAACAATAAACTAAGCCGTAAAACACACTGTGTTTTTTCTGAAGTAGACCACAGCTACACAGCTTCCCTTTGTGCCTATTGCGGACAATTAGTTGACGTCAATATTTTTTTTATTAATTTTTCTGTTAGGTGATGGGGTAGGGTGTCCGACATCAATTTTGCACTTTCTTTCAAAAAAATAAACTAAGCCGAAGAACACCCTGTGTTTATTCTCAAGTACACCACAGTTACCCGACCTTCCTTTGCACCTAGTGCGGACAAAAGTATTGCCGTACAATATTTTTTATTAACTTTTCTGTAAGGTAGCCGGGTTGGGTGTCTGTTCCTAAATTTGGACCTACGTTCCAAAAAAAAACTGTGCCGAAGAACACCTTGGGTTTCTTCTCCAGTACACCTCAGCTACCCAGCTTCCCTTTGCACCTAGTGCAGACACAAGTATTGCCGTAGAACAGTTTTTATTAACTTGTCTGTAAGTGTAAGATAGACTGTAAGGTAATAAGACTGACGGACTAAATCTTTGAACCTACATAAAAAACAATAAACTAAGCCGTAAAACACACTGTGTTTTTTCTGAAGTAGACCACAGCTACACAGCTTCCCTTTGTGCCTATTGCGGACAATTAGTTGACGTCAATATTTTTTTTATTAATTTTTCTGTTAGGTGATGGGGTAGGGTGTCCGACATCAATTTTGCACTTTCTTTCAAAAAAATAAACTAAGCCGAAGAACACCCTGTGTTTATTCTCAAGTACACCACAGTTACCCGACCTTCCTTTGCACCTAGTGCGGACAAAAGTATTGCCGTACAATATTTTTTATTAACTTTTCTGTAAGGTAGCCGGGTTGGGTGTCTGTTCCTAAATTTGGACCTACGTTCCAAAAAAAAACTGTGCCGAAGAACACCTTGGGTTTCTTCTCCAGTACACCTCAGCTACCCAGCTTCCCTTTGCACCTAGTGCAGACACAAGTATTGCCGTAGAACAGTTTTTATTAACTTGTCTGTAAGTGTAAGATAGACTGTAAGGTAATAAGACTGACGGACTAAATCTTTGAACCTACATAAAAAACAATAAACTAAGCCGTAAAACACACTGTGTTTTTTTTCTGAAGTAGACCACAGCTACACAGCTTCCCTTTGTGCCTATTGGGGACAATTATTTGACGTCAATATTTTTTTTATTAATTTTTCTGTTAGGTGATGAGGTAGGGTGTCCGACATCAATTTTGCACTTTCTTTCAAAAAAATAAACTAAGCCGAAGAACACCCTGTGTTTATTCTCAAGCACACCACAGTTACCCGACCTTCCTTTGCACCTAGTGCGGACAAAAGTATTGCCGTACAATATTTTTTATTAACTTTTCTGTAAGGTAGCGGGGTTGGGTGTCTGTTCCTAAATTTGGACCTACGTTCCAAAAAAAAAAAACTGTGCCGAAGAACACCTTGGGTTTCTTCTCCAGTACACCTCAGCTACCCAGCTTCCCTTTGCACCTAGTACAGACACAAGTATTGCCGTAGAACATTTTTTATTAACTTTTCTGTAAGTGTAATGTAGACTGTAAGGTAATAAGACTGACGGACTAAATCTTTGAACCTACATAAAAAACAATAAACTAAGCCGTAAAACACACTGTGTTTTTTTTCTGAAGTAGACCACAGCTACACAGCTTCCCTTTGTGCCTATTGGGGACAATTATTTGACGTCAATATTTTTTTTATTAATTTTTCTGTTAGGTGATGAGGTAGGGTGTCCGACATCAATTTTGCACTTTCTTTCAAAAAAATAAACTAAGCCGAAGAACACCCTGTGTTTATTCTCAAGCACACCACAGTTACCCGACCTTCCTTTGCACCTAGTGCGGACAAAAGTATTGCCGTACAATATTTTTTATTAACTTTTCTGTAAGGTAACGGGGTTGGGTGTCTGTTCCTAAATTTGGACCTACGTTCCAAAAAAAAACTGTGCCGAAGAACACCTTGGGTTTCTTCTCCAGTACACCTCAGCTACCCAGCTTCCCTTTGCACCTAGTGCAGACACAAGTATTGCCGTAGAACATTTTTTATTAACTTTTCTGTAAGTGTAATGTAGACTGTAAGGTAATAAGACTGACGGACTAAATCTTTGAACCTACATAAAAAACAATAAACTAAGCCGTAAAACACACTGTGTTTTTTTCTGAAGTAGACCACAGCTACACAGCTTCCATTTGTGCCTATTGCGGACAATTATTTGACGTCAATATTTTTTTTATTAATTTTTCTGTTAGGTGATGGGGTAGGGTGTCCGACATCAATTTTGCACTTTCTTTCAAAAAAATAAACTTGTGTTTTTCTCAAGTAAACCGCAGCTACCCGACCTTCCTTTGCACCTAGTGAGGACAAAAGTTTTGCCGTACAATATTTTTTATTAACTTTTCTGTAAGGTAGCGGGGTTGGTGTCTGTTCCTAAATTTGGACCTACGTTCCAAAAAAACTGTGCGGAAGAACACCTTGGGTTTCTTCTCCAGTACACCTCAGCTACCCAGCTTCCCTTTGCACCTAGTGCACACACAAGTATTGCCGTAGAACATTTTTTATTAACTTTTCTGTAAGTGTAAGGTAGACTGTAAGGTAATAAGACTGATGGACTAAATCTTTGAATCTACATAAAAAAACAATAAACTAAGCCGTAAAACACACTGTGTTTTTTTCTGAAGTAGACCACAGCTACACAGCTTCCATTTGTGCCTATTGCGGACAATTATTTGACGTCAATATTTTTTTTATTAATTTTTCTGTTAGGTGATGGGGTAGGGTGTCCGACATCAATTTTGCACTTTCTTTCAAAAAAATAAACTAAGCCGAAGAACACCCTGTGTTTATTCTCAAGTAAACCACAGTTACCCGACCTTCCTTTGCACCTAGTGCGGACAAAAGTATTGCCGTACAATATTTTTTATTAACTTTTCTATAAGGTAGCGGGGTTGGGTGTCTGTTCCTAAATTTGGACCTACGTTCCAAAAAAAAAAATGTGCCGAAGAACACCTTGGGTTTCTTCTCCAGTACACCTCAGCTACCCAGCTTCCCTTTGCACCTAGTGCACACACAAGTATTGCCGTAGAACATTTTTTATTAACTTTTCTGTAAGTGTAAGGTAGACTGTAAGGTAATAAGACTGACGCACTAAATCTTTGAACCTACATAAAAAACAATAAACTAAGCCGTAAAACACACTGTGTTTTTTCTGAAGTAGACCACAGCTACACAGCTTCCATTTGTGCCTATTGCGGACAATTATTTGACGTCAAGATTATTTTTATTAATTTTTCTGTTAGGTGATAGGGTAGGGTGTCCGACATCAATTTTGCACTTTCTTTCAAAAAAATAAACTAAGCCGAAGAACACCCTGTGTTTATTCTCAAGTAAACCACAGTTACCCGACCTTCCTTTGCACCTAGTGCGGACAAAAGTATTGCCGTACAATATTTTTTATTAACTTTTCTGTAAGGTAGCGGGGTTGGATGTCTGACCCTAAATTTGGACCTACGTTAAAAAAAAAACTGTGCCAAAGAACACCTTGGGTTTCTTCTCCAGTACACATCAGCTACCCAGCTTCCCTTTGCACCTAGTGGAGACACAAGTGTTGCCGTAGAACATTTTTTATTAACTTTTCTGTATGGTAGACTGTAAGGTAATAAGACTGTCTGACTCAATCTTTTAACCTACTTAAAAACAATAAACTAAGCCGTAGAACACACTGTGTTTTTTCTGAAGTAGACCACAACTACACAGCTTTTCTTTGCGCCTGTTGCAGAGAATGATTTGACGTCAATATTTTTTACTAATTTTTTTAGTGGCCTATCAAAGTGATCAAGTCTTCAATACCGTTAGTAATAAGAACATACTTCCAATGGTCTATACAACCACAAATGCAAACAATAACAACTTGCTAGCTTTGAATGTGTTTTATGAATTTACTTCAATCGTTCATCATCAAGATGTAACGGTCATAGAACAACATCGTCCATACTTTGTGAAGACGCGTCGCCAATGTTTTTGTTTCGAAAATAAATTTCCTCTATAAAGTATTTAGATATATGCATGCAGATGGTTGTATTGACTTTTAAATGGTTTATGCTGTATTTACATTGTTTTTCATGTTTTTATGTATTATACACTTGGAATATATATGCATTATATACATACTTCCGCAAATTTACAGACCTAACATTGTTGAGCTGTTGTTTAGACGAATTATATAATACACATAATGTATTTTCAGCCTTGTATCAACATCACTGCTGGTGATACGATGGAAAACAAAATTGTTGTCGAGTCGTCACTGGTTCAGACGTACTTATAATATAATTATTTCTGTGACTGCATCTTACATTAATTTGTAGGATCCTTTACAAAAGATAATTCAGCTGATCTGTAACAATTCTATCTTCATGCCTAATACACCGTGTACTGTGTTACGACGCTAGATAAAAACTGTCAAGGAAAGGTAACACACGGCCACCGAAAACTTTATAGAGCCTAGGTGGTTGAGTGGTATAGCGCGTCGGGCATAGTGCAAGGCGATTTGGTGCCACGATATCTCAATAGCATGAGTTTGAATCTCGGGCATAGTGCAAGGCTTCCACAAATTTACAGATATAACATTGTTGGGCTGTTGTTTAGACGAATTCTATAATATATATCATATATAAATGTGCTTTATTTTAATAAAAAAAATATGGATCTTTAATATCTTGCTTAAATGTTTAAAACAAACTGAAAAAAAAAGAATTGAATACCCAAAATGGGAGATTAGAATTTGTCATCGTTAAAACCAAAGATTACTTGGAAGTATAAAAGAAATTTGTCAGATAGTGTATAATAAAAAGAATACAAGAAGATTGTTAATTGCTTATTATTATTTCTTGTTGACGGTCGTGACACGTATATCATGCGGTCCTATGATTTTGCGCCAATTGGCATTTCATTTGCGCCAGAAACTATATTTCGTTTGCGCCAAAAATAAAACATTTCATTCGCCCCATACATGCTATAATACAGGTAAATATAGTTTTTGATGATATAATAAAACGCATTCCTCCGACATCAGTCATCGTAACAACAATAAAATCACTATGCATTTATACGGTTTTAATAAGAGACTTTGCATGTATACTATAAATGTTAGAACACAGTTCTGCTACAAATTAACGCGATCATCAAACATAACAGACAGCACTTTACACTGGGGTTAAACTAAAAGTTTGTTCTGACACAAGACTTGAAAGCAGCGGCTCAGATGTACTCCTAGATATTGGATAACCGATATGTGTGGTCATAAAACAAATATTTTCTCTATATAAAATACGGAGATATGGTGTGATTGCCAATGAGACAACTTTCCACCAACGTTCAAATGAAGTGAATTGAAGCAATTATATGCAACCTTACGGCCTTCAAAAGTGAAAAAAAACATACCGTATTGTCATCTAGAAACAGTCCCGAAACATATGGCTTCATCGTAAATCAGTAATATAGTAATATTCCTATGTCAGGACGGATTGTATAATAAAGATGACAGCAATATTTGAACACAATGACTACAAAATGCTGTCCACATCAATTTAGAGTGCCATCATTTCCTCTCTGTATCCAAAATAATGAACAGTCACTAAAGTCAGTATTTTGGGATGGTTTGTATTCTTCTTCTTCTTTATTATTTCCTCTACTATCTGGAGTACCACTACTTTTGTAATATAGCACGGATAAACAACTTTTACTATCGGCAACTGTCTGCATGTGCAGGAATAAATTACAGTGAATATAATCGATGCACAAACCAGTATAATTACGCCTATAAATCAATTTTTCAAGATACTGGTATAAAGGATATTAACACTGTCTGTCGTACCCACCACCAGTTTAAAACAAAGCTCTTTAATGGCATCACCAAACACTGATATGACTGATTCATGTATTTTATGAAAAGCCGAGTGAAAAAGTAAGAGAAGTTCTCTTCTTGGATTAGTGTACTGTAAATATATTATGTCGGTTGATTGATTTTGTTTGTAGTGTAACGTCCAGGGGCACATGTTTCATTCATGTTCAGAACGAGTATATTTTCGGACGTCCCAGTTATCATTTATTATCGTTATGGATAAGTGTGTATACATTGACGAGATGGTACACATGTACATACTTATACAACACCTTAATAATATCCCTATACACACACTGTACAATTTGTGTTTGAACATTTTTCAAAACAGAATCTTAAATCATGTAAATCAAAGGCAAACAAGGTTAATTACAATTAAAATCCTTACATTGAATGTATAGAGTTTTATTTAGGAAGAGATTGCTAAAAATGGGGAACGAAGCAACGTAAACCATGATGTTTATATCCCGTCATATAAAAATAGTTCTCCGGTGTGTTTGATAACCTGTCTAGCCGCCTCGACATTTGTACAAAAAAAAGAAAAATATATAAAATCTGCTATTCAGTAAAGTTATTCATGTTATTGGGACTGATTTTTTGTAATTAATAAAAGTTCATATTTCGAATTAAAAGTGTTTTTGAATTGTTCTGGTTTGAAACACATATACGTATAATATTAAGATAAAAGCCGTGTTAATCAAATAAAATGTACAAATGAACACAAAGTTTATTTCTTAATGTACACAATCAGTTAACGCGAAAAGTAAACATGTAAACGCGCGTTTACTTTCAAGTGCATGAATACATACACTTGTGAAATCTGTAGTAAACACCCCTTTTCTTTTAAGTGCACGTAAAAATAAACTTGTGAAATCTGAAGTAAACGCCCGTTTACTACTAACTAAACGGACACAGAGTAAACGCGCATTTACTCGGGTAGACATTATAAATTTCCATTTTGACCGTGTTAACGTAATTGAAGTAGGTTATATAGGTATTAACTTTGTTTAAGTGTATCATATAAAAGAGAAAGTCGTTAACTTGTTTTTAAATTTACGTTGTTAATGAAAACGAGCTTTTTCTAACCAGAAATACACAAAAATCACTACATATATCCCATTGACTTACCAATACAACAACTCTACATTATAGAAAACCTTCGAATAATTCAAAATACATTTCTTTAGGAGACATTACAGTTGCCAACATTATTATACATATCAACCATATGAGCCCACTATACATTGTCTTTTATTTTCTTTTATCAGATTGGCCTAAATATACAATTTAAACATGTTAAACTGATCCACATCGCCTCACCTATTATTGATATCAATGTTGGTTTTGATACCAATGTCCATTTAAGATTTCGTTATTTATACAACTTTGTAAAATTAATACCATAATTTATAAAAGGTTTCCACACAAAAAGAGACTGATTTTGGAAGTGGGATTCATCTGTATAAATTTGACATTTAGTGATCTTTTGCACGGTGATATATTTTATAAAGCTAACAGGAATGATAATTGTGTTCATTCATTTTGTTTGACTTAATAGACGTACTAATAAAGATACTATTTATTTTGAAGCGAAATGTACATAACTTTTTATTACACTTCTAAAGAATAATGATAAGATTAACCTGTCGAAAAAAGAACTAGCATTTAACAACTCATATAACATGTCCGAAACTTGAAATTTAAGATATCTCTACAGTACATTTACACCCTTTGTATCAATCGAAATGGATACCTGCCTTCGTGATCTAACAGCCTGATTCGCCAAGGTGATAAATTTACTAAACAACTTTAATGAAATGTTTGCATCTCACTTGTACCGTGGTGAAAGGGTTATTTTCGAGACTATTACACAGTTGTTAGACTTATTTGAACTATCATTCTTTTGAGGATAACATATATTTTCTTTCTTTTATTTCCACATAAAGTTTACCCACATTGTCGTCAACATAAGATAAAAATTTGAAATTGAAATATGTTATTGTTAGTCAAATATGTCAAATAGCGAGATATTCGTATGAAAGCCAAAACGAACCCACTTCATGTAATGTCGTACTAAACAGGTAAACATAAATTAAACCCCAGCAGGATTACTTTTATAATATATTGAACTAATAATAAATATTTATACATTTTTTGGACTGACTAATTCGTCTTCTTCGATCTATGGATTACTAAATGGAGAAAAATTTATATCAACTTCGAAAAATTAAACTATACTGAAATATCTATTTGCCATATGAAATCCCCCGTGGAAAACAAATAGAAAAGGATGTCGTAAATTCATGTTGCTTGGTCTGAAGTTTTCTATGTTGTGATTTGTGTACAGTTGTTTGTCTGTTTGTCTTTTTCGTTTTAATCTATGGCGTTGTCAGTTGATTTTCGACTCATGAGTTTGAATGTCCCTTTGGTATCATTTGCCTCTTTTATACGATGTAAAGATGATACCTATGTAAAAAGGGAAATTCTTTGACGGCTTCGTATTCAGTTGTTCGTCATATACTTGTTACCAGTCTGCAACAATTTGACAGTTGTTTTTCATTCGTTTGATGAATTTGAGCTTATGATTTTACCATTAGGTAAAAGACTTTCGTTTTGAACTTTCCTTGGAGTGCAGTATTTTTGCTTCTTTACTTTATGCAAACGTATGTATGACGTTTTTTGTTAAATGAAGAATTTTAGAGAAAAAGTAAACAGAGCAAGGTCATTGAACAGAGAATAACAAATCTAATATAACACTGACATTTTAAGAATGAAATTAGCAATTCATTTTGTATTCAAGGCCGTGCGATCAATAGAGAGTAAATACTCATGCCTCTTCCACATTTCAACTTAAGGCCTAATTTGAATATGTAAAAGTCCATGCAATATATTGCTTATCTAACACAGGACCCATCAAATTTTATTTCACTTTGGCTGTTTTACAACTCGTGTTATCGTGTTTTTATCTGGTTCTCTGACTTTTTATCAAGAACTAGATATGCATTTTGGTAAAACAGGCTTACCGTTCGTTATTTGATGACAGTTTTTTTTTTAGATAGCCAAGATTATTTTTTTATTTACTACGGATATTTACACAAGATATTATCCCCGATGCTTGTTAAAACCCAACATCAAATTGGCAGTATTTGGCCACAATATAGAGATATAGGAAGATGTGGTGTGAGTGCCAATGAGACAACTCTCCATCCAAATAACAATGTATACAAGTAAACCATTTTCGGTCAATGTACGGCCTTCAACACGGAGCCTTGGCTCACACCGAACAAAAAGCTATATAGGGCCACACAATTGCTTGTGTAAAACCATTCAAACGGGAAAACCAACGGTCTTATCTATATGAAAAAACGAGAAACGAGAAACACGTATAAATTACATAAACAAACGACAACTACTGCACATCAGATTCCTGCCTTAGGACAGGTGCAAACATTTGCAGCGGGATTAAACGTTTTAATGGTACCAAACCTTCGCCCTTTTTCTGAAACAATAGCATAACATCACAACATAGAAAACCACACGATAAAATATCAATTGGAAGGCTTAACTCAATAAAAAAATGTAAATTTACTCACTATGAACGAGTAAATTTGATCTGCGATACCTGAATGCAAATGCACAGTTAATAACATATTAGGGACACACATACAAAACCAAAAAGTAAACAAAAAAGTCCAAACAAAGCCATGGCAAAACACCACCGCGAAATATATAACCCTTCGAAAATAATCACTTTTGAAAAAAAAAAACGGTTTTCATAATATCTACAGGTAAATGCAAAATAACTTTGTCGTTTTATGTATACAACTCATAGTCTATATTGGTAATATTATTTTAAATTCATACATATTGTATATAAGTAGTAGTATTTAAATTGATACATATTGTATATAAGTAGTATTATTTAAATTGAT
Organism: Mytilus edulis; assembly: GCF_963676685.1. Classification (NCBI taxonomy): domain Eukaryota; kingdom Metazoa; phylum Mollusca; class Bivalvia; order Mytilida; family Mytilidae; genus Mytilus; species Mytilus edulis. The sequence goes on from NC_092344.1 coordinate 23,440,865, forward strand.
ACATATTGTATATAAGTAATATCAATATACATGTATGTATTTGCCACATATCGCTGGCAATGTAACTGTGACTGTGATATTTGAAAATATGAGGTTACCGGCATATCTCTGATTATGGCAACCGTACTATCAAATACATATAAATGACTACCACATATTGTGGTAACTGAAGATAACATCAAAACAATTTGGATCCATGTGGGAACACAGGTGAAGTATCAAACCCCTTATCATGCTTATAGTGTTAATCTGTAGTGACAGATACAATTTTTAAAACGAAATGTGTTTTAATGCAGCGAATTCTGCTACATTGACTGTAAAAGCAGACCGTGGTTATACTGTCAACGACCATAACGTAGGGGTTCGCTGCCGAGCTGTGTGTCAAATACATTACCCAATAATCAAAACATTTCAACATAAATTATAAAGTGAGGTCATTCGTTTACAAACATTAAAAATAATTGTTTTGCCGCTATTCAAACTAGATAATTAATGATATTTATACATCAAATTTCTGTTTCAGTAGTTGAGAATTTATACTCACCAATAAACTCATCAAAGATACGATGATTGAAATTTTGTATTTGCGCCAGACGCGCGTTTCGTCTACAAGAGACTGATCAGTGACGCTCGAATAAATTTTTTTTAGAAAGACCAAATAAAGTACGAAGTTGAACAGCATTTAGGACCAAGAATTCCTAAACGTTTTGCCAAATACAGCTAAGGTAATATATTCCTGAGGTCGTAAAACCTTAGTATTTCAGAAATTCATAGTTTTGTTAACAGTTAATTTATGATAATGAACCAATCAATTATATTGGCTTTAGCATGAGCAACAAAACAACCTTAATGTGTATAACAAAAAAATGTTTCTAGTCAATGATTGTTGTACCCCGTCAATTTTAATATATTTTCACTTCTGGAAATTTATCACAATTTTCAACAACCAAATCTTGACGGATTTCGTCTCAAATCTGTGTATTTTTGTCCATTTCTGAAAAAAATAAAGTTGTTTCAGAACTATAAGGCAATGTCCCTTTTATTGCTAAACTTATCTATTCTGATCACAATGTGTACGTATAATTAATGTCTTTCAGTATACCTTCACTAGTCATAATATGGACAAAACATCTGATGATAACCTCAAACTACCATACACAGGCCCTGTCAAACCACTCTAAACTACTGTGAATGTCATTGTTATCATATGAATAAAGTGCAATGAAGTGCAAATTTTCAAACTTGTCCTTTCACATAACATTAATGTATGTCATTGAAAACCACTTATCAGTGAGAAATGCACATGAGGATTTTAAGTAAACATTGTGACATCACACGTAATACGATGTCATTAAATAACTACCGATCAAAATAATGCTAAGAACAGGTGGCAGTGTTGCATGGAGAAACAGTTGCCTCAAGGTTTAACTCGTAATATCGAGCCGAAAAGATCATTAACTAAGCATTTCTTATATAATATCAAGACCATAGCAACAGTTTTTATATCAGCATATTTTCAACATTCTGCCTGTTATTTCACTTTCATAAATACTCCTAATAAACAATATAGCGCTTGCTTAATAAAACAAAATGCTTACCAGTTATTCAGAACTTTTTATAAACCCCTAATTTGCCGTCTCAGTTTAAATAGCAATGATATGTCTGAAACAGAAATAAGACTTAAAAACTACTCAGGTTTTGTTATCATTTGATTTAAATGCATAAGTAGTATCATGATAATTGAGAGAGAAAAAAAATCTTTGAAAGTTTAACACAAAAAAGAGAGATGCTTCTCCCTTGTGGCTTACAAACCTTCATTTAAACCTTTTATACGAGGAGCAATCAGAAGTAGGTTAATAGCTGAATAGGTGTAGCGCTATTTTTCCAAAAGGTTTGACCCTCCCCATTTTCTTTGAGAAAAGACAATATCTTGTGATTTGCTAGTGTGCATTAAAATATAATTATTCATGATTTTCTTAAGACATGTTTGTCTGTTATTCGCATATTCTAATGACCAGCTTATAATTAACGGTCAAATTATTGGTGTAAAGCACACGTAATGATGTATCAAATTTTATTCGTATGAAGCGTGTTATTTCCCTTGATTTTCAGTTATTCCTGTAGACTGGAATGATAAGTACATAACAATGTATTTAGTGTGTCATGTTTACTTACAATGTAATACTACTAAATGTTTCCATAAAACGTTCGTGCTTTTCAAGTCAATAACAAGTGCCTTTCGGCGTCTCTAGGGAGTTTTGATTATGCCTAAAAGAAGTGTTCAATTTGATCATGCTAGCAAAGATTTACCTAAATTTAAAGATCGCTATGTTGTTTTCTTTCACTACTTATTGCAGGTGACCACGATTTAAATGTGTTTGTGTTCATGCTAGATGCAAATGAGAGTGTGAGACAAGATATCGTTAGCAACAAAATGTCACTTGTTGTTAGAAATAAAATATTACTATAAAATAACTATTTTCCGATCAATAGAACTTTGCATATGTTATTCCCTTTTTCAAAAGTGATGACAAATCATTACCCTCTTACTACAGGCTTGATTTAATATATTAACAACTATGTTTTCAAAAGTAAAACACATTTGTGCCTCAGTGTTAGGGCCGTTATGATGTTTAAAATATATTAATGATATGGTTTGATTTGACAATGAGTTGATGGTGACTCTGGACTCTGGAGGCGAAAGGCTTTTTACAGATAATACGCCTATAGATCTTACTGTACCTAATAAATTTAATATGTTGTTATTGTTTAAGGAAGTGGTCAAAAAGAAGGCTGGTAAAGTTTATCCAAATATAACAGAATTATAAATAGTTATGATATTCAATATGAGATACTATACAAAGTAATTTTTCTTTTTATTTTGAGGATGTTACATTAGAAACAGTTCATACGCATAAGTATCTCGGTGTCATATTTAGTAATGATTTTGAATGGGGTAATCATGATGATAACTGAGGAAAAAAAACCCTTCAAAGTAGCTTAATATTTTACAAAAATGAAAATTTACACTTAGACATTATAAGAAGGGAATATTTGGAGAATAATTACATCACTTGTATTTGTCCAATTCTGGTGTATTTATCACAAGTTAGGGATAACAATGAGAAAGTAAATTCTGATCGATTGGAGAGTAACCATATCGAGGCTGCTCGAATAGTTACGGGATCAACAAATAACGATAGTGGAAACAGTATCCTTAATGAGGCGTAATTTGAAAAAAAATTAACGGAAGATGGGGGGTTAAAACACTAGCTTTTTTATAAGATTAAATAACCAAGCTCCAGATTATTTGGTTCCGAATTTTGTATCAGATATTAATTATAATAATTTGAGTAACAATCAGAATACCACAATTCCCGTAAACCATTCATCAACTACTCCAGTCTTTTTCATCGTCCATTACATTGTGGAATGCTTTGGACAGAAGTGTTAGACCTATTGCTTAATTGTTTTGTTGAAACGAAAGTTGCATAAACTATATTATAGAAACAAAAACATCTCGATTTTTTTCGAGGAAGACCATTTGCGTTTTTTACAACAGATGAAGCGTTCTGCATTCTGACTTTATCAAATCAAATTTGATACAAAGTATTAATTGTTCCTGTGGTTTAATCAATCCAAATATCGACCACTATTTAATTTATTGTATTAATTTTTCATCACATAGAAATCTATTGTCAAATAAAATTACAAGTGTTTTTAATGTCGATATAACAATCGATTTACTATTTTGTCGGGGTGATGTGTTGAGTACTGAATGTTACTAATGTTGAATGCTGATTAACAGGAAGACAAAGTAGAAAAGTGTTTTCTTTTCTCGACAACGACATCGTGTCATACAGTGCAAAACTAAAAAGTGCAAAGGGGGTTTGTCTTCATACTGTCATTATGTCATTCAAATGTATCATGTTACACAGGTAATACTGGTCGTTATTGAAGTAAAACAAAATCTATTAAATGAAGTCCTAGCATGTTGGATTTAAATGCAGGTGGAAGATAGGTCCGCTGCTGTATACCCTGAGGTAATCGGTGCCCTCAGGTAACCGGGGGAATTGGTCATCGATTATTTCGCACGAAAATATAGTTCCCTATGTAGATCAATCCTAATACCACATTGTAATGTGAATTTATACCAAAACCAATGTAATTAAATAATGTCTTCATTCTCATTATAGAACTTCATGGACGTTGTATTGTTTATGTTATGAATGTGTACATGTGAACTGAGTTCATTGGAGATGAATTGGTTGAATTTTAAGGTGTTTTTGTTTGGGGGGTGACCACAGGTAACCCCCGTAATTAAAGAATAGTAAATACTATGCTATAATATATTTTATGCTGCAATAAACTATTTGTTTTCACTCTGAATGTAGAACTTCATGGACACTGCATAGCTTATGTCATATATTTGTTAAGATAAGAATTGAGTTAGATTGGTTATATTTCTTGTTTTTTTGTTTCTTTTTTTAATTTTTGGGGGTTGGGGTTACCTTAGTTATCCATGTAATAAAATAGTAATATATACTATGCTAGGGTATATAATTATTCTGTAATAAATTAATTTCTTTATTTTAAAGTGTAGGACTTCATAGACGTTGTATTGTTTCTGTACTGTATTCTTTAAGGTGAACTGAGTTAATTTTGAGTTAAATGGATTATACTCGGGTTTTATTTTTGGGGTACCCCCTGTAATGAAAGAATAATAGATACAATGCTAGCGTATATTATTATGTTGTAATAAACTAATGTCTTCATTTTAAATGTAGAACTTCATGGACATGATGAACATTGCATAGTTGATGTCATATGTTTGTTAAGATAAGTGAACTTAATTGGTAATATTTACGGTTTTTTTTTCGGAGGGTTACCATAGGTACCACTTGTAATGAATAGATAATAGATACAATGCTAGGGTTTATAATTCTGTAATAAATCATTTTTTTTTTCACTTTAAAATGTAGGACTTCATGGACGTTGTATTCTTTGTGTAATGTTTTTCTTCAGATGAACTGAGTTTATTTGATTAAAATGGGTTATATTTGTCTTTTAGTGAGAAGGCGACCTCAGGTACCCCCTGTAATAAAAGATATATAGAGACCATTCTAGAGTATATAATTATGCTGTAATACCTTACAACAGATTACATGAGGGCTTTATTAAACCAGTCTTCATACACTACATATAACCTAATTTCACCTTCATTCAACCAGTCTTTATACACTACACTGCATTAAGATTTGTTTTATAAAGGTGACCTCAGGAAATCTGTGTATACAGACAGGTTAAATAAAGTTGATCTCAGGTAAACTGTTGTGTATGAAGACTGGCTTAAAAAAACTGACATCAGGTAATCTGTAGTGTATAGAGATTTGTTTAATAAACGTTACCTCAGGTGATGTGTTGTGTATGAAGACTAGTTTAATTAAGGGGACCTCAGGTAATCTTAATTTAGTGTATGAAGACTGGATGAAAGAAGGTGAAATCAGATAATCTGAAGTATATGAAGACTGGTTTTATAAACCACTAATGTTATTCGTTATGAATGAAAACTGGTTAAATAAAGTCCTCAGGTAATCTGTATATGCATATTCAATAAATAAAGGTGACCTCAGGTAATCTGTATATGCAGATTCAATCAATAAAGGTGACCTCAGGCAATCTGTTGTGTATGAAGACTGGTATTAATTAGGGGACCTCAGGTAATCTGTAGTGTATTAAGACTGGTTGAAAGAAGATGAAGTCAGATAATCTGAAGTATATGAGGACTGGTTTGATAAACCCCTGATGTTATCTGTTGGAAATTAAAACTGGTAAAATAAAGTCCTCAAGTAAACTGTAGTGTATTTAGATTTGTTTTATAAAGGTGACCTCGGGTAATCTGTATATGTAGTTTTAATAAATAAAGGTGACCTCAGGTAATCTGTTCTCTATGAAGACTGGTTATATTAAGGGGACTTCAGGTAATCTGTTGTGCATGAAGACTGGTTGAAAGAAGGTGAAATGAGATAATCTGAAGTATATGAAGACTGGTTTGATAAACCCCTGATGTTATTCGTTGTGAATGAAGACTGTTTAAATAAAGTCCTCAGGTAATCTGTAGTGTTTTCAGATTTGTTTTATAAAGGTGACCTCAGGTAATTCGTATACGCAGATTCAATAAATAAAGGTGACCTCAGGTAGTCTGTTGTGTATGAAGACTGGTTTTATTAAGGAGACCTAAGGTAATCTGTAGTGTATGAAAACTGGTCGAAAGAAGGTAAAATCAATATAAAGACTGGTTTGATAAACCCCGGATGTTATCTTTTGTGAATGAAAACTGGTTAAATTAAGTCCTCAAGTAAACTGTAGTGTATTCAGATTTGTTTCATAAAGGTGACCTCAGGTAATCTATGTATGCAGATTTGATCAATAAAGGTGACCTCAGGTAATCTGTTGTGTATGAAGAATGGTTTTATTAAAGGGACCTGAGGTAATCCGTAGTATATGAAGACTGGTTTGATAAACCCCTGATGTTATCCGTTGTGAATGAAAACTGGTAAAATAAAGTCCTCAAGTAAACTCTAGTGTATTTAGGTTTGTTCTATAAAGGTGACCTCGGGTAATCTGTATATGCAGAATTAATAAATAAAGGTGACCTCAGGTAATCTGTTGTGTATGAAGACTGGTTTTATTAAGGGGACCTGAGGTAATCTGTAGTATATGAAGACTGGTTTGATAAACCCCTGATGTTTTCGGTTGTGAATGAAAACTGGTTAGATAAAGTCCTCAATTAAACTGTAGTGTATTCAGATTTGTTTCATAAAGGTGACCTCAGGTAATCTATATATGCAGATATAATAAATAAAGGTTACCTCAGGTAATCTGTTGTGTATGAAGACTGGTTATATTAAGGGGACCTCAGGTAATCTGTAGTGTATGTAGACTGGTTGAAAGAAGGTGAAATGAGATCATCTGAAGTATATGAAGACTGGTTTGATAAACCCCTGATGTTATCTGTTGTGAATGAAAACTGGTTAAATAAAGTCCTCAAGTAAACTGTTGTGTTTTCAGATTTGTTTTATAAAGGTGATCTCGGGTAATCTGTATATGCAGAATTAATAAATAAAGGAGACCTCATGTTATCTGTAGTGTATGAAGACTGGTTGAAAGAAGGTGAAATCTAATGAAGACTGGTTTGATAAACATTGATGTTATCCGTTGTGAATGAAAACTGGTAAAATAAAGTCCTCTAGTAAACTGTAGTGTATTTATGTTTGTTCTATAAAGGTGACCTCGGGTAATCTGTATATGCAGAATAAATAAATAAAGGTGACCTCAGGTAATCTGTTGTGTATTAAGACTGGTTTTATTAAAGGGACCTGAGGTAATCTGTATTATATGAAGACTGGTTTGATAAACCCCTGATGTTATCCGTTGTGAATGAAAACTGGTTAGATAAAGTCCTCAATTAAACTGTAGTGTATTCAGATTTGTTTCATAAAGGTGACCTCAGGTTATCTATAAATGCAGATATAATAAATAAAGGTTACTTCAGGTAATCTGTTCTGTATGAAGACTGGTTATATTAAGGGGACCTCAGGTAATATGTAGTGTATGAAGACTGGTTGAAAGAAGGTGAAATGAAATAATCTGAAATATATGAAGACTGGTTTGATAAACCCCTGATGGTATTCGTTGTGAATGAAAACTGGTTAAGTAAAGTCTTCAAGTAAACTGTAGTGTATTCAGATTTGTTTCATAAAGGTGACCTCAGGTAATCTATATATGCAGATTTTATAAATAAAGGTGACCTCAGGTAATCTGTTCTGTATGAAGACTGGTTATATTAAGGGGACCTCAGGTAATTTGTAGTGTTTTAAGACTGGTTGAATAGACCCCTGATGTTATTCGTTGTGAATGAAAATTGGTTAAGTAGCGTCCTCAAGTAAACTGTAGTGTATTCAGAATTGTTTCATAAAGGTGACCTCATGTAATCTATATATGCAGATTTAATAAATAAAGGTGACCTCAGGTAATCTGTTCTGTATGAAGACTGGTTATATTAAGGGGACCTCAGGTAGTCTGTAGTGTATGAAGACTGGTTGAATAAACCCCTGATGTTATTCGTTGTGAATGAAAACTAGTTAAATAAAGTCCTCAAGTAATCTGTAGTGTATTCAGATTTGTTTTTATAAAGATGACCTCAGGGTATCCGTATACGCAGATTCAATAAATGAAGGTGACCTCAAATAATCTGTTGTGTATGAAGACTGGTTTTATTAAGGAGACCTAAGGTAATCTGTAGTGTATGAAAACTGGTCGAAAGAAGGTAAAATCAATATAAAGACTGGTTTGATAAACCCCGGATGTTATCTTTTGTGAATGAAAACTGGTTAAATAAAGTCCTCAAGTAAACTGTAGTGTATTCAGATTTGTTTCATAAAGGTGACCTCAGGTAATCTATGTATGCAGATTTGATAAATAAAGGTGACCTCAGGTAATCTGTTGTGTATGAAGAATGGTTTTATTAAAGGGACCTGAGGTAATCCGTAGTATATGAAGACTGGTTTGATAAACCCCTGATGTTATCCGTTGTGAATGAAAACTGGTAAAATAAAGTCCTCAAGTAAACTCTAGTGTATTTAGGTTTGTTCTATAAAGGTGACCTCGGGTAATCTGTATATGCAGAATTAATAAATAAAGGTGACCTCAGGTAATCTGTTGTGTATGAAGACTGGTTTTATTAAGGGGACCTGAGGTAATCTGTAGTATATGAAGACTGGTTTGATAAACCCCTGATGTTTTCGGTTGTGAATGAAAACTGGTTAGATAAAGTCCTCAAGTAAACTGTAGTGTATTCAGATTTGTTTCATAAAGGTGACCTCGGGTAATCTGTATATGCAGAATTAATAAATAAAGGTTACCTCAGGTAATCTGTTGTGTATGAAGACTGGTTATATTAAGGGGACCTCAGGTAATCTGTAGTGTATGTAGACTGGTTGAAAGAAGGTGGAATGAGATCATCTGAAGTATATGAAGACTGGTTTGATAAACCCCTGATGTTATCTGTTGTGAATGAAAACTGGTTAAATAAAGTCCTCAAGTAAACTGTTGTGTTTTCAGATTTGTTTTATAAAGGTGATCTCGGGTAATCTGTATATGCAGAATTAATAAATAAAGGAGACCTCATGTTATCTGTAGTGTATGAAGACTGGTTGAAAGAAGGTGAAATCAAATGAAGACTGGTTTGATAAACCCCTGATGTTATCCGTTGTGAATGAAAACTGGTAAAATAAAGTCCTCTAGTAAACTGTAGTGTATTTATGTTTGTTCTATAAAGGTGACCTCGGGTAATCTGTATATGCAGAATAAATAAATAAAGGTGACCTCAGGTAATCTGTTGTGTATTAAGACTGGTTTTATTAAAGGGACCTGAGGTAATCTGTAGTATATGAAGACTGGTTTGATAAACCCCTGATGTTATCCATTGTGAATGAAAACTGGTTAGATAAAGTCCTCAATTAAACTGTAGTGTATTCAGATTTGTTTCATAAAGGTGACCTCAGGTTATCTATAAATGCAGATATAATAAATAAAGGTTACTTCAGGTAATCTGTTCTGTATGAAGACTGGTTATATTAAGGGGACCTCAGGTAATATGTAGTGTATGAAGACTGGTTGAAAGAAGGTGAAATGAAATAATCTGAAATATATGAAGACTGGTTTGATAAACCCCTGATGTTATTCGTTGTGAATGAAAACTGGTTAAGTAAAGTCCTCAAGTAAACTGTAGTGTATTCAGATTTGTTTCATAAAGGTGACCTCAGGTAATCTATATATGCAGATTTAATAAATAAAGGTGACCTCAGGTAATCTGTTCTGTATAAAGACTGGTTATATTAAGGGGACCTCAGGTAATTTGTAGTGTTTTAAGACTGGTTGAATAGACCCCTGATGTTATTCGTTGTGAATGAAAATTGGTTAAGTAGCGTCCTCAAGTAAACTGTAGTGTATTCAGAATTGTTTCATAAAGGTGACCTCATGTAATCTATATATGCAGATTTAATAAATAAAGGTGACCTCAGGTAATCTGTTCTGTATGAAGACTGGTTATATTAAGGGGACCTCAGGTAGTCTGTAGTGTATGAAGACTGGTTGAATAAACCCCTGATGTTATTCGTTGTGAATGAAAACTAGTTAAATAAAGTCCTCAAGTAATCTGTAGTGTATTCAGATTTGTTTTTATAAAGGTGACCTCAGGGTATCCGTATATGCAGATTCAATAAATGAAGGTGACCTCAAATAATCTGTTGTGTATGAAGACTGGTTTTATTAAGGGGACCTCAGGTAATCTGTAGTGTATGAAAACTGGTTGAAAGATGGTGAACTCAATATGAAGACTGGTTTGATAAACACCTGATGTTATCTGTTGTGAGTGAAACTGGTTAAAAAGAGTCCTCAAGTAAACTGTAGTGTATTCAGATTTATTTCATAAAGGTGACCTCAGGTAATCTATATATGCAGATTAAATAAATAATGGTGACCTCAGGTAATCTGTTGTGTATGACGACTGGTTTTATTAAGTGGACCTGAGGAAATCTGATCAGGTATATGAAGACTGGTTTGATAAACTCCTGATAATAACTGTTGTGAATCAAAACGGTTTAAATAAAGTCCTCAAGTAAACTGTAGTGTATTCAGATTTGTTTTATAAAGGTGACCTCGGGTATACTATATATGCAGAATTAATAAATAAAGGTGACCTCAGGTAATCTGTTGTGTATGAAGACTGGTTTTATTAAGGGGACCTGAGGTAATCTGTAGTATATAAAGACTGGTTTGATAAACACCTGATGTCATCTATTGTGAATGAAACTGGTTAAAAAGAGTCCTCAAGTAAACTGTAGTGTATTCAGATTTATTTCATAAAGGTGACCTCAGGTAATCTATATATGCAGATTAAATAAATAAAGGTGACCTCAGGTAATCTGTTGTGTATGACGACTGGTTTTATTAAGGGGACCTGAGGAAATCTGAGGTATATGAAGACTGGTTTGATAAACCCCTGATAATATCCGTTGTGAATCAAAACTGGTTAAATAAAGTCCTCAAGTAAACTTTAACAGTAAGTTTATTGATTTGTATTATGATTTCTTAAATACTTAATTGTAGAAATTCTTGATTTATTTGTTTTGAAATTTGAAGAACAGTTCGGTTCTTGCAAATGCTTGCCAAAGGTTACATTTGATTAAAACATGAACTGTATTATATTGAACGTTATTTCTCCCTTTTTTAAAAAGCTTGTATCACTGATGTTCCAAAATGAACCTGGATTTTTTTATCCAGTAGACCAAGGTTACCCGGCTTCCCTTTGCACCTAGTGCAGACAAAAGTATTGCCGTTGAACATTTTTTATTAACTTTTCTGTAAGGGTGGAGAAGGGTGTCCGACCCCAACTTTGAACCTACTTTGAAAAAAACTAAGCCGAACAAGACCCTGGATTTTTCTCAAGTAGACCTCAGCTATCAAGCTTCCCGTTGCACCTAGTACGGACAAAAGTATTGCTGTAGAACATTTTTTTATTTACTTTTCTGAAAGGGTGGGATAGGGTGTCCGACCCCAACTTTGGACCTACTTTGAATAAAACTTAGCCAAACAACATCCTGGATTTTTTCTCAAGTAGTCTCAGCTATCAAGCTTCCCTTTGCACCTAGTGCGGACACTAGTATTACCGTAGAACATTTGTCATTAACTGTTCACTAAGGGTTGGGTAGGATGTCCGACCCCAACTTTGGACCTACTTTAAAAAAAACTAAGCCGAAGAACACCCTGGATTTTTTCTAAAGTAGACATAAGCTACCCATCTTCCCTTTGCAACTAATGCAGACAAAGGTATTGCCGTAGAACATTTTTTAATAACTTTTCTGTAAGGGTGGTAAAGGGGTGTCCGACCTCAACTTTGGACCTACTTTAAAAGAAAAAAAAAAAATAAGCCGAATAACACCCTGGATTTTTTCTCAAGTAGACCTCAGCTACCAAGCTTCCCTTTGCACCTAGTGCGGACAAAAGTATTCCGTAGAACATTTTTTATTAACTTTTCGGTAAGTATGCGGTAGGGTTTCCGACCCCAACTTTGAACATATTTTGAATAAAACTAAGCCGAACAACACCCTGAATTTTTGATCAAGTAAACCTCAGCTACCCAGCTTTTATTTGCTCCTAGTGCGGACAAAATTATTGCTGTAGAACATTTTTATTAACTTTTCGGTTAGTGTGTGGTAGGATTTCCGAACCAAACTTTTGACCTACTTTAAAAGAAAACACAAAGCCGAACAACACCCTAGATTTTTTGCTCATGAAGACCTCAGCTACCCAGCTCCATTTGCACCTAGTGCAGACAAAAGTTTTGCCGTAGAACATTTTTTAGTAACTTTTCTGTATGGTTGCGTTCAGGCTTCCGACCCCAACTGTGGACCTACTTAGCAACAAAAGTAATTTAAGTTGAAATTCACCATGGTTTTTTTCTCAAGTAGACTTCAGCTACCCAGCTTCCATTTCTCCTAGTGCGGACAACAGTATTGCCGTAGAACATTTTTTATTAATTTTTCTATAAGGGTGGAATTAGGTGTCCGACTCCAACTTTGAACCTACTTTGAAGAAAACTAAGCCGAACAACACAATGGATTTTTTTATCAAGTAGACCTCAGCTACCAAGCTTTTCTTTGCACCTAGTGCAGACAAAAGTATTGCCGTAGAACATTTGTTATTAACTGTTCACTAAGGGTGGGGTAGGATGTCCGACCCCAACTTTGGACCTACTTTAAAAAAAACAAAGCCGAAGAACACCCTGGATTTATTCTCAAGTAAACCTCAGCTACCCATCTTCCCTTTGCACCTAGTGCGGACGAAAGTATTGTTGTAGAACATTTTTTATTAACTTTTCTGTAAGGGTGGTGAAAGGGTGTCCGACCCCAAGTTTGGACCTACTTATAAAAAAAAAACTAATCCGAACAACACCCTGGATTTTTTATCAAGTAGACATCAGCTACCAAGCCTTTCTCTGCAACTAGTGCGGACGAGAGTATTGCTGTAGAACATTTTTTTATTAACTTTTCTGTAAGGGTTGGGTAAGTTGTCCGACCCCTACTTTAAACCTACTTTAAAAAAAAGAAATAAGCCGAACAACACCCTGGATATTTTCTCAAGTAGACCTCAGCTACCCAGCTTCCCTTTGCACCTAGTGCGGACATAAGTATTCCGGTAGAACATTTTTTATTAACTTCTCTGTAAGTCTGCGGTAGGGTTTCCGACCCCAACTGCGGACCTACTATAAAAGAAAAAAAAAAACTAAATAAAAAACCCTGGATTTTTTCTCAAGTAGACCTCAGCTACCCAGCTTCCCTTTTTAACCTAGTGCAGACAAAAGTATTGCCGTATAAAATTTTTTATAAACTTTTCTGTAAGGGCGGGGTAAGGTGTCCGACCCCAACTTTGGACCTACTTTAAAAGAAAAAAACTAAGCCGAACAACACCCTAGATTTTTTCTCATGTTGACCTCAGCTATCCAGCTGCATTTCCACCTAGTGCGGACAAAAGTTTTGCCGTACAACATATTTTTATTAACTTTTCTTAAAGGTTGGGTTGGGGTGTCCGACCCCAACTGTGGACCTACTTAAAAAAAATTAAGCCGAAGAACACCCTGGTTTTTTTCTCATGTAGACCTCAGCTACCCAGCTTCTTTTTGCACCTAGTGCAGACAAATGTATTGCCGTAGAACATTTTGTGTTATTAACTTTTCTGTACGATTGGGGTGGGGTGTCCGACCGCAACTGTGGACCTACTTAAAAACAAAACTAAGCCGAAAAACACCCTCAGCTACTTCCCTTTGCACCTAGTGCAGACACAAGTTTTTCCGTACACTTTATTAATAAACCTTTTAGTAAGGGATTGGTAAGGTGTCCAATCACAACTTTGGATCTAGTTAAAAAAATAAAAATTAAGCAGAACAACACCCTGGATTTTTTATCAAGTAGACATCAGCAACTCAGCTTCCCTTTGTACCTAGCGCGGACAAAAGTATTGCTGTAGAACATTTTTTTTATTAACTTTTCTGTAAGGTTGAGGTGGGGTGTCAGACCCCAACTGTGGACCTACTTAAAAACAAAACTAAGCCGAAAAACGCCCTGGATTTTTTATCAGGTAGACCTCAGCTACCCAAGCTTTCCTTTGCACCTAGAGCAGACACAAGTTTTTTCCGTACAACATTATAAATAAACTTTTCAGTAAGGGTTAGGCAGGGTGTGCGCCCCAAACTGTGGACCTACTTTAAAAGAAAAAAACTAAGCCGAACAACACCCTAGATTTTTTCTCATGCTGACCTCAGCTATCCAGCTGCATTTCCACCTAGTGCGGACAAAAGTTTTGCCGTACAACATATTTTTATTAACTTTTCTTAAAGGTTGGGTTGGGGTGTCCGACCCCAACTGTGGACCTACTTAAAAAAAAATAAGCCGAACAACACCCTGGATTTTTTCTCAAGGAGACATCAGCTACTAAGCTTCCCTTTGCATCTAATGCGGAAACATGTATTGCTGTAGTACATCTTTTAAATATCTTTTCTGTAAGGGTGGGGTAGGGTGTCCGACTACGACTTTGGACCTACTTTGAATAAAACAACACCATGTATTTTTTATCAAGTAGACATCAGCTACCCAGCTTCCCTTTGCACCTAGTGCGGACAGAAGTATTGCGGTATAACATCTTTATTAACTTTTCTGTAAGGGCTAGATTTTTTCTCATGTTGACCTCAGCTAGCCAATTGCATTTCCACCTAGGGCGGACAAAAGTTTTGTCGTACAACATATTTTTATTAATTTTTCTTAAAGGGTGGGGTAGGGTGTCCGACCCCAACTTTGGACCTAGTTTAAATAAAAAACTAAGCCGAAAAATACCCTGGATTTTTTCTCATGTAGATCTCAGCTACCCAGCTTCCCTTTGCACCTAGTGCAGACAAATGTATCGACGTAGAACATTTTGTTTTATTAGCTTTTCTGTAAGGTTGGGGTTGTGTGTCCGACCGCGACTTTGGACCTACTTAAAAAACTAAGCCGAAAAATACCCGGAATTTTTTTTATCAAGGAGACCTCAGCTACCCAGATTCCGTTTGCACCTAGTGCAGACACAAGTGTGTCCGTACAACATTATAAATCAACTTTTTAGTAGGGTTGGGTAGGGTGTCCGACCCCAACTTTGGATCTAGTAAAAAAAAAAATTAAGCAGAACAACACCCGGGATTTTTTTATCAAGTAGACATCAGCTACTAAGCTTCCCTTTGCATCTAATGCGGACAAAAGTATTGCTGTTGACAATTTTTTATTATCTTTTCTGTAAGGGTCGGGTAGGGTATCTGACCCCAACTGTGGACCTACTTAAAAACAAAACTAAGCCGAACAACACCCTGGATTTTTTCTCAAGTAGTCCTCAGCTACCCAGCTTCCGTTTGCACCCAGTGCAGACAAAATTCATGCCGATGATTTTTTTTATTAACTTTTCTTTAAGGGTGGGGTAGGGTGTCCGACCCCAACTGTGGACCTTCTTAAAAAAAAATCTAAGACGAACAACACCCTGGATTTTTTCTCATGTTAATCTCAGCTATCCAGCTCCATTTCAACCTAGTGTGGACAAAAGTTTTTCTGTACAACATATTTTTATTATTTTTTCTTAAAGGGTGGGGTAAATAGTTATCAAAAGTACCAGGATTATAATTTTATACGCCAGACGCGCGTTTTGTCTACATAAGACTCATCAGTGACGCTCAGATCAAAATAGTAAGTGTACGACCCAAACTTAAAATTTGGGCCTCTTTAAAACAACAACTAAGACAAAGAACACCCTGGATTTTTTTCTCAAGTAGACCTCAGCTACCCAGCTTCCCTTTGCACCTAGTGCAGACAAAATTATTGCCGTAGAATTTTTTTTTTAACTTTTCTGTAAGGTTCGGGTAGGTTGTCCGACCCCAACTTTGGACCTACTTTGAATAAAACTAAGCCAAACAACACCCTGGATTTTTTTATCAAGTAGACCTCAGCTACCCAGCTTCGCTTTTGCACCTAGTGCAGACACAATTTATGCCGATGAACATTTTTTATTAATTTTTCTGTAAGGGTGGGGTAGGGTGTCCGACCCCAACTGTGGACCTACTTGAAAATAAATCTAAGACGAACAAGACCCTGGATTTTTTCTCATGCTGATCGCAGCTTTCCAGCTCCATTTCCACCTAGTGCGGACAAAAGTCTTTCTGTAAAACATATTTTTATTAACTTTTCTTAAAGGATGGGGTAGGGTGTACGACCCAAACTTTGGACCTCTTTAAAAAAGAAACTAAGCCGAAGAACACCCTGGATTTTGTCTGAAGTATATCTCAGCAACCCAGCTTCCCTTTGCACCTAGTGCAGACAAAGGTTATGCCGTAGAACATATTTTATTAACTTTTCTGTGAGAGTAGGGTAGGATGTCCGACCCCAACTTTGGACCTTCTTTAACAAAAAACTAAGCCGAAGAACACCCTGGATTTTTTCTCAAGTAGACATAAGCTACCCATCTTCTCTTTGCAAATAGTGCGGACAAAGGTATTGCCGTAGAAAATTTTGTATTGACTTTTCTGCTAGTTTGGTAAATGGGTGTTCGACCTCAACTTTGGACTTACTTGAAAACAGCAAACCCTAACAACACCCTGGATTTTTTTATCAAGTAGACATCAGCAACCCAGCTTCCCTTTGCACCTAGTGCGGACAAAAGCATTGCCGTAGAACATTTTTTTTTAATTTTTCTGTAAGGGTTGAATAAGATGTCCGACCCTAACTTTGGACCTAGTTAAAAAACAAAATTAAGCCGAACAACACCCTGGATTTTTTATCAAGTAGACATCAGCTACCCAGCTTCCCTTTGTACCTAGTGCGGACAAAAGTCTTGCCGTAGAACACTTTTTATTATGTTTTCAGTAAGAGTAGGGTAAGATGTGTGATTACAACTTCGGACCTACTTAAAAAAAAACGAAGCCGAGCAACACCCTGGATGTTTTCTCAAGTAGGCCTCAGTTACCCGGCTTTCATTTGCACGTAGTGCGGATCAAAGGATTGCCGTAGAACATTTTGTTCTTAACTTTTCTGTAAGCATAGAAAGGGTTGAGTAGATTGTCCGACCCAAATTTGGACCTACTTAAAAAAAAAATAAGCTGATGAACACACTGGATTTTTATCTGATATAGACCTTAGGTACCCAGCTTCCCTTTGCACCTAGTGCAGACACAAGTTTAGCCGCAGAACATTTTTCATTAACTTTTCTGTAAGGGTGGGATAAGGTGTCCGACACCAACTGTGGACATACTTAAAAGCAAAACTAAGCCGAAAAACACCCTAGATTTTTTATGAAGTAGACCTCAGCTACCCAGCTTCCCTTTGCACCTAGTGCGGACAACCGTATTGCAGTAGAAATAATTTTATTAACTGTTCGCTAAGGGTTGGGTAGGAGTTCAGACCCCAACTTTGGACCTACTTTATAAAAAAAAACTGAGTCGAAAAACACCCTCGATTTTTTCTCAAGTAGAC
The DNA here is from genome assembly GCF_963676685.1 of Mytilus edulis. Classification (NCBI taxonomy): domain Eukaryota; kingdom Metazoa; phylum Mollusca; class Bivalvia; order Mytilida; family Mytilidae; genus Mytilus; species Mytilus edulis. Next base: position 23,458,471 of record NC_092344.1, read on the forward strand.
ATAAGCTACCCATCGTCCCTTTGCAACTAGCGCGGACAAAGGTATTGCCGTAGAACATTTTGTATTGACTTTTCTGTAAGGGTGGTAAAAGGGTGTCCGACCCCAAATTTGGACCTAGTTAAAAAAAGAATAAAGCCAAACAACACCCTGGATTTTTTATCAAGTAGACATCAGCAACCCAGCTTCCCTTTGAACCTAATGCTGACAAAAGCATTGCCGGAGAACATTTTTTTAAAGTTTTCTGTAAGGGTGGGATAGGATGTCCGACCCTTACTTTGGACCTAGTTAAAAAACAAAATTAAGCCGAACAACACCCTGGATTTTTTATCAAGTAGACATCAGCTACCAAGATTCCATTTGCACCTAGTGCGGACAAAACTTTTGCCGTAGAACATTATTAATAAACTTTTTAGTAATGGTTGGATAGGGTGTCCGACCCAAATTTTTGACATAGTTAAAAAACAAAATTAAGCCGAAAAACACCCTGGATTTTTAATCAAGTAGACTTTAGCTTCCCAGCTTCCCTTTGCACCAATTGCGGACAAAAGTATTTCCGTTCAACATGTTTTATTAACTTTTCTGTAAGGGTGGGATAAGGTGTCCGACCCCAACTGTGGACCTACTTAAAAACAAAACCAAGCCGAAAAACACCCTGGATTTTTTATCAAGTAGACATGAGCTACCCAGCTTCCCTTGGCACCTACTGCGAACAAAATTATTGCCGTAGAACATTTTTTATTAACTTTTCGGTGTCGGACTCCAACTGTGGACCTACTTAAAAACAAAACTAAGCCGAAAAACATTCTGGATTTTTATCAAGTAGTCATAAGCTACCCATCTTCCCTTTGCAACTAGCGCGGACAAAGGTATTGCCATAGAACATTTTGTATTGACTTTTCTGTAAGGGTGGTAAAAGGGTGTCCGACCCCAAATTTGGACCTAGTGAAAAAAAGAATAAAGCCAAACAACACCCTGGATTTTTTATCAAGTAGACATCAGCAACCCAGCTTCCCTTTGAACCTAATGCGGACAAAAGCATTGCCGGAGAACATTTTTTTTATTAAAGTTTTCTGTAAGGGTGTGATAGGATGTCCGACCCTTACTTTGGACCTAGTTAAAAAACAAAATTAAGCCGAACAACACCCTGGATTTTTTATCAAGTAGACATCAGCTACCAAGATTCCATTTGCACCTAGTGCGGACAAAACTTTTGCCGTAGAACATTATTAATAAACTTTTTAGTAATGGTTGGATAGGGTGTCCGACCCAAATTTTGGACATAGTTAAAAAACAAAATTAAGCCGAAAAACACCCTGGATTTTTAATCAAGTAGACTTTAGCTTCCCAGCTTCCCTTTGCACCAATTGCGGACAAAAGTATTGCCGTTCAACATGTTTTATTAACTTTTCTGTAAGGGTGGGATAAGGTGTCCGACCCCAACTGTGGACCTACTTAAAAACAAAACCAAGCCGAAAAACACCCTGGATTTTTTATCAAGTAGACCTGAGCTACCCAGCTTCCCTTGGCACCTACTGCGGACAAAATTATTGCCGTAGAACATTTTTTATTAACTTTTCGGTGTCGGACTCCAACTGTGGACCTACTTTAAAACAAAACTAAGCCGAAAAACATTCTGGATTTTTATCAAGTAGTCATAAGCTACCCATCTTCCCTTTGCAACTAGCGCGGACAAAGGTATTGCCGTAGAACATTTTGTATTGACTTTTCTGTAAGGGTGGTAAAAGGGTGTCCGACCCCAAATTTGGACCTAGTTAAAAAAAGAATAAAGCCAAACAACACCCTGGATTTTTTATCAAGTAGACATCAGCAACCCAGCTTCCCTTTGAACCTAATACGGACAAAAGCATTGCCGGAGAACATTTTTTTTAAAGTTTTCTGTAAGGGTGGGATAGGATGTCCGCCCCTTACTTTGGAACTAGTTAAAAAACAAAATTAAGCCGAACAACACCCTGGATTTTTTATCAAGTAGACATCAGCTACCAAGATTCCATTTGCATCTAGTGCGGACAAAACTTTTGCCGTAGAACATTATTAATAAACTTTTTAGTAATGGTTGGATAGGGTGTCCGACCCAAACTTTGGACCTAGTTAAAAAACAAAATTAAGCCGGAAAACACCCTGGATTTTTTATCAAGTAGACCTCAGCTACCCAGCTTCCCTTTGCACCAATTGCGGACAAAAGTATTGCCGTTCAATATGTTTTATTAACTTTTCTGTAAGGTTGGGATAAGGTGTCCGACCCCAACTGTGGACCTACTTAAAAACAAAACCAAGCAGAAAAACACCATGGATTTTTTATCAAGTAGACCTGAGCTACCCAGCTTCCCTTGGCACCTAGTGCGGACAAAATGATTGCCGTAGAACATTTTTTATTAACTTTTCGGTGTCGGACTCCAACTGTGGACCTACTTAAAAACAAAACTAAGCCGAAAAACATTCTGGATTTTTATCAAGTAGACCTCAGCTACCCAGCTTTCCTTTGCACCTAGTGCAGACAAAGTTTTGTAGTACAACTTTATAAATACACTTTTTAGTAAGGTGTGGGTAGGGTGTCTGACCCCAACTTTGGAGCTAGTTTAAAAAACAAAACTAAGCCGAACATCACCCTGGATTTTTTTGCAAGTAGACCTTAGCTACCCAGCTTCCCTTTGCACCTAGTGCAGACAAAAGTGTTGCCTAAGAACATTTTTTATTAACTTTTCTGTAAGTGTGGGGTAGGGTGTCCGACCCCAACAGTGGAACTACTTAAAAACAAAACTAAGTTGAAAAACACCCTGGATTTTTTTCTCAAGTAGACTTATCTACCCAGGTTCACTTTGCACCTAGTGCAGACAAAATAATTGCCGTAGAACATTTTTTATTAACTTTTCTGTAAGGGTGGGTTAGGGTGTCCGATCCCAACTGTGGACCTACTTAAAAACAAAACTAAGCCGAACAACACCCTGGATTTTTTTTCAAGTAGACCTCAGCTACCCAGCTTCCCTTTGCACCTAGTGCAGACACAAGTATTGTTGTAGAACATTTTTTATTAGCTTTTCTGTAAGGGTTGGTAGAGTGTCCGACCCAAACTTTGGACCTACTTGAAAGAAAAATACTAAGACGAACAACAGCCTAGATTTTTTATCATGTTGACCTCAGCTAACCAGCTCCATTTCCACCTAGTGCGGACAAAAGTATTGCCGTACAACATATTTTTATTAACTTTTCTTAAAGGTTGGGTTGGGGTGTCCGACCCCAACTGTGGACCTACTTAAAAACAGAACTAAGCCGAAAACACCCTTGATTTTTTATCAAGTAGACCTCAGCTACCCAGCTTCCCTTTGCACCTAGTGCAGACACAAATTTTGCCGTACTGCATTATTAATAAACCTTTTATTGAGGGTTGGGTAGGGTGACCGACCCAAACTTTGGACCTAGTTAAAAAAAATTAAGCCGAACAACACCCTGGATTTTTTTTATCATGTACACATCAGCAACCCATCTTCCCTTTGAACCTAGTGCAGACAAAAGTATTGCTGTAGAACATTTTTTTATTAACTTTTCTATAAGGGTGGAAAAGGATGTTCGTCCTCAACTTTGGACCTACATAAAAAAAATTAACCCCAACAACACCCTGTATGTGTTCTCAAGTAAAATTCAGCTACCCAGCTTCCCTTTGCACCAAGTGCAGACACAAGTTTTGCCGTAGAACATTTTTAATAAACTTTTCAGTAAAGATTTGGTTAAGTGTGCGACCCCAACTTTGGGCTTAGTTAAAAAAAAAAAGAAGCCGAACCACACCCTCGATTTTTTATCAAGTAGACATCAGCTACTAAGCTTCCCTTTTCACCTAATTCGGACGAAAGGATTGCCGTAGAACATTTTTTATTAACTTGTCTGTACTAGTGGGTAGGGTGTCCGACCCGGACTTTGGACCTACTGTAAAAGAAAAAAACTAAGCCGAACAACACCCTAGATTTTCTATCATGTTGGCCTCAGCTACCCAGCTCCATTTCCACCTAGTGCGGACAAAAGTATTGCCGTAGAACATTTTTTTTTATTAACTCTTCTTAAAGGGTGGGGTATGGTGTCCGACCCAAGCTGTGGACCTACTTAAAAACAAAGCTAAGCCGAAAAACACCCTTGATATTTTCTCAAGCAGACCCCAGCTACCCAGCTTCCCTTTGCACCTAGTGCAGACACAGGTTTTGCCGTACAACATTATTAATAAACTACCTTTTTAGTAAGGGTGGGATAGGATGTTCGACCTCAACTTTGGACCTACATAAACAAAACTAACCCGAACAACACCCTGGATTTGTCCTCAAGTAGACTTCAGCTACCCAGCTTCCCTTTGCGCCTAGTGCAGACACAAGTTTTGCCGTAGAACATCTTTAATTAACTTTTCAGTAAAGGTTTGGTAGGGTGTCCGACCCCAACTTTGGGCTTAGTTAAAAAAAATGAAGCCGAACAACACCCTAGAATTTTTATCAAGTAGACATCAGCTAATAAGCTTCCCTTTTTACCTAATGCGGACGAAAGGATGGTCGTAGAACATTTTTTATTAACTTTTCTGTAGGGGTGGGGTAGTCTGTCCGACCTTAACTGTGGACCGACTTAAAAACAAAACTAAGCCGAAAAACACCCTGGATTTTTTATCAAGTAGACATCAGCAACCCAGCTTCCCTTTGCACCTAGTGCGGACAAAAGTATTGACTTAGAACATTCTTTTATTAACTTGTCTGTAAGGGTGGGTAGGGTGTCCGACCCGAACTTTGGACCTACTGTAAAAGAAAACAAACTAAACCGAACAACACCCTAGATTTTCTATCATGTTGACCTCAGCTTCCCAGCTCCATTTTCACCTAGTGCGGACACAAGTTTTGCCATAGAACATTTTTTTTATCAACTTTTCTTAAAGGGTGGGGTATGGTGTCCGACCCAAGCTGTGGGCCTACTTAAATACAAAGCTAAGCCGAAAAACACCCTTGATTTTTTCTCAAGCAGACCCCAGCTACCCAGCTTCCCTTTGCACATAGTGCTGACACAAGTTTTGCCGTACAACATTATTAATAAACTAACTTTTAAGTGAGGGTTGGGTAGGGTGTCCGACCCCAACTTTGGACCTACATCAACAAAATTAAACCGAACACCACCCTGGATTTTTTATCAAGTAGACATCAGCAACCTAGCGTCCCTTTGCGCCTAGTGCGGACAAAAGTAAAGCCGTAGAACATTTTTTTATTAACTTTTCTGTAAGGGTGGGATAGGATGTCCGACCTCAACTTTGGACCTACATAAACAAAACTAACCCGAACAACATCCTGGATTTGTCCTCAAGTAGACCTCAGCTACCCAGCTTCCCTTTGCGCCTAGGGCTGACAAAAGTATTGGGTAGAACATTTTTTTATTAACCTATCTGTAAGGGTGTGATAGGATGTCTGACCACAAATTTGGACCTACTTAAAAAATAAACTAAGCCGAACAAAACTGGATTTTTTATCAGATAGACATCAGCTACCCAGCTTCCCTTTGCACATATTGCAGACAAAAGTTTTGCCGTAGAACATTTTTTTTATTAACTTTTCTGTAAGGGTGGGATAGGATGTCCGACCCCAACTGTGGACCTACTCAAGAAAAAAACTAAGCCGAAGAACACATTAGGTTTTTTCTCATGTTGACTTCAGCTACGCAGCTCCATTGCCACCTAGTGCGGACAAAAGTTTTGCCGTACAAAATATTTTTATTAACTTTTCTTAAAGGGTGGTGGAGGGTGTACGACCTCAACTTTGGAACTACATAAAAAAAAACTAACCCGAAGAACACTCTGGATTTGTTCTCAAATAGGTCTCAGTTACCCAGCTTCCCTTTGCACCAATTGCAGACACAAGTTTTGCCGTAGAACATCTTAAATAAACTTTTCAGTAAAGGTTCGGTAGGGTGTCCGACCCCAACTTTGGGCCTAGTTAAAAAAAAAATGAAGCCGAACAACACCCTAGATGTTTTATCAAGTAGACATCAGCTACTAAGCTTCCCTTTGCACCTAGTGCAGACACAAGTTTTGCGGTACAACATTAAAAATATTTTTTTTAGTAAGGGTTGGGTAGGGTGTCCGACCCCAACTTTGGACCTAGTTTAAAAAAAATTAAAGCCGAACAACACCCTGGATTTTTTATCAAGTAGACATCAGCAACCCAGCTTCCCGTTGCACCTTTTGTGGACAAAAGTATTGACGTAGAACATTTTTTTATTAACTTTTCTGTAAGGGTGGGTATGGTGTCCGACCCGAACTTTGGACCTACTTTAAATGAAAAAAAAATAAAGCCGAACAACACCCTAGATTTTTCATCAAGTAGATATCAGCTACCCAGCCTCCCTCTGCACCTAGTCCGGACAAAAGTATTAGGGAGAACATTTTTTTATTAACCTATCTGTAACGGTGGGATAGGATGTCTGACCCCAATTTTGGACCTACTTAAAAAATTAAACTAAGCTACCCAGCTTCCCTTTGCACCTATTGCAGACAAAGTTTTTGCCGGTGAACATTTTTTATTAACTTTCCTGTAAGGGTGGGATAGGATATCCGACCCCAACATTGGACCTACTCAAGAAAAAAACTAAGCCGAAGAACACCCTAGATTTTTTGTCATGTTGACTTCAGCTACGCAGCTCCATTTCTAGCTAGTGCGGACGAAGGTTTTGCCGTACAACATACTTTTATTAACTTTTCTCTAAGGGTGGGTTTGTGTCCGATCCCAATTGTGGACCTACTTTAAAAAAAAACCTAAGCTGAAGAACATCCTTGATTTTTTATCAAGTAGATCTCAGTTAACCAGCTTCTCTTTGCACCTAGTGCAGACTAAAGTATTGCCGTAGAACATTTTTTTTATTAACTTTTGTGTAAGGTTGGGGTAGGGTGTCCGACCCCAAATGTGGACATACTTAAAAACAAAACATAGCCGAAAAACACTCTGGATTTTTCTATCAAGTAGACATCAGCTACCCAGCTTCCCTTTACAGCTAGTGCAGACAAAAGTATTGCCGTAGAACAATGTGTATTACCTGTTCTGTAAGGGTGGGATAAGGTGTCCGACCCCAACTTGGGACCTAGTTAATAAAAAAAAAAAAAAACTAAGCCGAACAAAACCCTGGATTTTTTTTATCATGTACACATCAGCAACCCATCTTCCCTTTGAACCTAGTGCAGACAAAAGTATTGCTGTAGAACATTTTTTATTAACTTTTCTATAAGGGTGGAAAAGGATGTTCGTCCTCAACTTTGGACCTACATAAAAAAAATTAACCCCAACAACACCCTGTATGTGTTCTCAAGTAAAATTCAGCTACCCAGCTTCCCTTTGCACCAAGTGCAGACACAAGTTTTGCCGTAGAACATTTTTAATAAACTTTTCAGTAAAGATTTGGTTAAGTGTGCGACCCCAACTTTGGGCTTAGTTAAAAAAAAAAAGAAGCCGAACCACACCCTCGATTTTTTATCAAGTAGACATCAGCTACTAAGCTTCCCTTTTCACCTAATTCGGACGAAAGGATTGCCGTAGAACATTTTTTATTAACTTGTCTGTACTAGTGGGTAGGGTGTCCGACCCGGACTTTGGACCTACTGTAAAAGAAAAAAACTAAGCCGAACAACACCCTAGATTTTCTATCATGTTGGCCTCAGCTACCCAGCTCCATTTCCACCTAGTGCGGACAAAAGTATTGCCGTAGAACATTTTTTTTTATTAACTCTTCTTAAAGGGTGGGGTATGGTGTCCGACCCAAGCTGTGGACCTACTTAAAAACAAAGCTAAGCCGAAAAACACCCTTGATATTTTCTCAAGCAGACCCCAGCTACCCAGCTTCCCTTTGCACCTAGTGCAGACACAGGTTTTGCCGTACAACATTATTAATAAACTACCTTTTTAGTAAGGGTGGGATAGGATGTTCGACCTCAACTTTGGACCTACATAAACAAAACTAACCCGAACAACACCCTGGATTTGTCCTCAAGTAGACTTCAGCTACCCAGCTTCCCTTTGCGCCTAGTGCAGACACAAGTTTTGCCGTAGAACATCTTTAATTAACTTTTCAGTAAAGGTTTGGTAGGGTGTCCGACCCCAACTTTGGGCTTAGTTAAAAAAAATGAAGCCGAACAACACCCTAGAATTTTTATCAAGTAGACATCAGCTAATAAGCTTCCCTTTTTACCTAATGCGGACGAAAGGATGGTCGTAGAACATTTTTTATTAACTTTTCTGTAGGGGTGGGGTAGTCTGTCCGACCTTAACTGTGGACCGACTTAAAAACAAAACTAAGCCGAAAAACACCCTGGATTTTTTATCAAGTAGACATCAGCAACCCAGCTTCCCTTTGCACCTAGTGCGGACAAAAGTATTGACTTAGAACATTCTTTTATTAACTTGTCTGTAAGGGTGGGTAGGGTGTCCGACCCGAACTTTGGACCTACTGTAAAAGAAAACAAACTAAACCGAACAACACCCTAGATTTTCTATCATGTTGACCTCAGCTTCCCAGCTCCATTTTCACCTAGTGCGGACACAAGTTTTGCCATAGAACATTTTTTTTATCAACTTTTCTTAAAGGGTGGGGTATGGTGTCCGACCCAAGCTGTGGGCCTACTTAAATACAAAGCTAAGCCGAAAAACACCCTTGATTTTTTCTCAAGCAGACCCCAGCTACCCAGCTTCCCTTTGCACATAGTGCTGACACAAGTTTTGCCGTACAACATTATTAATAAACTAACTTTTAAGTGAGGGTTGGGTAGGGTGTCCGACCCCAACTTTGGACCTACATCAACAAAATTAAACCGAACACCACCCTGGATTTTTTATCAAGTAGACATCAGCAACCTAGCGTCCCTTTGCGCCTAGTGCGGACAAAAGTAAAGCCGTAGAACATTTTTTTATTAACTTTTCTGTAAGGGTGGGATAGGATGTCCGACCTCAACTTTGGACCTACATAAACAAAACTAACCCGAACAACATCCTGGATTTGTCCTCAAGTAGACCTCAGCTACCCAGCTTCCCTTTGCGCCTAGGGCTGACAAAAGTATTGGGTAGAACATTTTTTTATTAACCTATCTGTAAGGGTGTGATAGGATGTCTGACCACAAATTTGGACCTACTTAAAAAATAAACTAAGCCGAACAAAACTGGATTTTTTATCAGATAGACATCAGCTACCCAGCTTCCCTTTGCACATATTGCAGACAAAAGTTTTGCCGTAGAACATTTTTTTTATTAACTTTTCTGTAAGGGTGGGATAGGATGTCCGACCCCAACTGTGGACCTACTCAAGAAAAAAACTAAGCCGAAGAACACATTAGGTTTTTTCTCATGTTGACTTCAGCTACGCAGCTCCATTGCCACCTAGTGCGGACAAAAGTTTTGCCGTACAAAATATTTTTATTAACTTTTCTTAAAGGGTGGTGGAGGGTGTACGACCTCAACTTTGGAACTACATAAAAAAAAACTAACCCGAAGAACACTCTGGATTTGTTCTCAAATAGGTCTCAGTTACCCAGCTTCCCTTTGCACCAATTGCAGACACAAGTTTTGCCGTAGAACATCTTAAATAAACTTTTCAGTAAAGGTTCGGTAGGGTGTCCGACCCCAACTTTGGGCCTAGTTAAAAAAAAAATGAAGCCGAACAACACCCTAGATGTTTTATCAAGTAGACATCAGCTACTAAGCTTCCCTTTGCACCTAGTGCAGACACAAGTTTTGCGGTACAACATTAAAAATATTTTTTTTAGTAAGAGTTGGGTAGGGTGTCCGACCCCAACTTTGGACCTAGTTTAAAAAAAATTAAAGCCGAACAACACCCTGGATTTTTTATCAAGTAGACATCAGCAACCCAGCTTCCCGTTGCACCTTTTGTGGACAAAAGTATTGACGTAGAACATTTTTTTATTAACTTTTCTGTAAGGGTGGGTATGGTGTCCGACCCGAACTTTGGACCTACTTTAAATGAAAAAAAAATAAAGCCGAACAACACCCTAGATTTTTCATCAAGTAGATATCAGCTACCCAGCCTCCCTCTGCACCTAGTCCGGACAAAAGTATTAGGGAGAACATTTTTTTATTAACCTATCTGTAACGGTGGGATAGGATGTCTGACCCCAATTTTGGACCTACTTAAAAAATTAAACTAAGCTACCCAGCTTCCCTTTGCACCTATTGCAGACAAAGTTTTTGCCGGTGAACATTTTTTATTAACTTTCCTGTAAGGGTGGGATAGGATATCCGACCCCAACATTGGACCTACTCAAGAAAAAAACTAAGCCGAAGAACACCCTAGATTTTTTGTCATGTTGACTTCAGCTACGCAGCTCCATTTCTAGCTAGTGCGGACGAAGGTTTTGCCGTACAACATACTTTTATTAACTTTTCTCTAAGGGTGGGTTTGTGTCCGATCCCAATTGTGGACCTACTTTAAAAAAAAACCTAAGCTGAAGAACATCCTTGATTTTTTATCAAGTAGATCTCAGTTAACCAGCTTCTCTTTGCACCTAGTGCAGACTAAAGTATTGCCGTAGAACATTTTTTTTATTAACTTTTGTGTAAGGTTGGGGTAGGGTGTCCGACCCCAAATGTGGACATACTTAAAAACAAAACATAGCCGAAAAACACTCTGGATTTTTCTATCAAGTAGACATCAGCTACCCAGCTTCCCTTTACAGCTAGTGCAGACAAAAGTATTGCCGTAGAACAATGTGTATTACCTGTTCTGTAAGGGTGGGATAAGGTGTCCGACCCCAACTTGGGACCTAGTTAATAAAAAAAAAAAAAACTAAGCCGAACAAAACCCTGGATTTTTTCTCAAGTATACCTCAGCTACTTAGCTTCCTTTTGCACCTAGTACAGACAAAAGTATTGCCGTACGAAATTTTTAATTAATTTTTATGTAAGGTCGGGTTAGTATGTCCGACCCCTACTGTGGACCTACTTAAAAACAAAACTAAGCCGAACAACACCCTTGTTTTTCCTCAAGTAGACCTCAGCTGCCCAGCTTCTCTTTGCACATATATAGCTAGTGCAGACAAAAGTATTGCCATAGAACATTTTTAATTAAGTTTTCTGTAAGGGTGGGATAGGATGTCCGACCCCAACTTTGGACCTAGTTAAAAAAATAATTTAGCCGAACAACACCCTGGACTTTTTATTAAGTAGACATCAGCTACCCAGCTTCCCTTTGCACCTGGTGAGGACAAAAGGTTTGCCGTAGAACATGTTTATTAAAATTTTTAGTTAGGGTTAGGTAGGTATGCGACCCCAACGTTGGACCTAGTTAAAAAAAAAAAAATTAAGCCGAACAACACCCTGAATTTTTTATCAAGTAGACATCAGCCACTAAGCTTCCCTTTTCACCTAGTGCGGACGAAAGTATTACCGTAAAACATTTTTTGTTAACCTTTCTGTAAAGGAGGGGTAGGGTGTCCGACCCTTACAGTGGACCTACTTCCAAATAAAAAAAAACTAAGCCGAACAACACACTAAATTTTACTCATGTTGACCTCAGCTACGCAGCACCATTTCCACCTAGTACGGACATAGGTTTTGCCGTACAACATATGTTTATTAACTTTTCTTAAACGGTATGGTAGGGTGACGACCCCAACTTTTGACCTACTTTAAAAAAAAAAAATAAGGCTAAGAACAATCTGGATTTTTTTTGCACCTAGTGCAGACTAAAGTATTGTCTTAGAACATTTTTTTTTTAACTTAACTGTAAGGTTAGGGAGGGGTGTCCGACGTCATTTTTGGACATACTTAAAAACAAAACTTAGCTTTCCTTTTGCAACTAGTGCAGACAAAAGTATTGCCGTAGAACATTTTTAGTTAACTTTTCTGTAAGGGTGGGTTAGGGTCGCCGACCCCAACTCTGGACCTACTTAAAAACAAAACTAAGCCGAACAACACCCTTGATTTTTTCTCAAGTAGACCTCAGCTGCCCAGCTTGCCTTAGCACCTATATAGCTAGTGCAGACAAAAGTATTGCTGTAGAACATGTTTTATTAACTTTTCTGTAAGGATGGGATAGGGTGTCCGACCCAAACTTTGGACCTAGTTAAAAAAAAGAAATTAAGCAAAACAACACCCTGGATTTTTTTCTCAAGTAGACCTCAGCTAGTTAGCTTCCCTTTGCAACTAGTGCAGACAAAAGTTGTTTTTTATTTTTTTTTTCTTCGCTGTTTTTTTGTTTCGCAAGATGTCGCTTAGATAAATGAAATATGATATCGAACAGTATATGCGCTTTTGAAACTGACCCTGCTAAACCATATAAGAGTTATCTCCCCGAACACTATTTTTCTTGTTATCGCTTAATCTTCTCAACCGTATAAGAAACCGACAAATTTATTTTACCAAATTGCTCGTTATATCCTCAGGATGATTTGATTAATTCTGACCGAAGCTTTCCGGAGACTTCATATGAGAGTTATTTCCCCTTTTATATTTGATATAAGTGATATGCATTTTTAACTGGAAAGCCATAAGTGGTAGAGGCCTAGGGACTTTTGATTTGAAGTTCTTGGTCCAAAAAAAATGAAAATGAGGTCAAGGTCCAAGGTCAAAGTCATGATTAAAATTTTGATTTTGGCTTGTTATCTCTTTTTTTCAGAAACCATATAAGATATCAACAAAATATTTTCACACAATTGTGAGTTACGACATGTCGTAACACAAAAATTTTAGTCGAAAGGGTACGAAGACATTTGACGCGAGTTTTCCCCCTTTTTAGATCTTATATCATACGTATGGTAATATAACTCATTAACAATATAAAGTAGAGGACTAGAGTCTTTTGATTTGAGGTTCTTGGTTGATGACCTTGAAATTGAGCTCAAGGTCATATGCTAATTAAACATTCTAGATTTTGACCTTTTCTTTTACCTCATATGTACACATGATAAAGCCATGGGACTTTTTGCATTTAGTTGTAAGCAATGTGACCTTAAAAAACACAACCGGAAGTAACCTTTTGTGAACCGGAAGTAGATATTTTTTGTACTAAATCAATGTAAAAGTATATAAAACCATATATTTTTGAAATCAGTGTCAAGTAAACTATCAAACAATACCGGAAGTAAACTTTTTAAACCGGAAGTAAAAGATTATCTTCCTTTTCTATATATTTTTTTTTAAAGAAACCATATATTTTTGGAATAAGCGTTCAATAAGCTTTCATTTGACTCTAAAATTGACATTTTGAACCAAATTTTAATATTTTCAAATAAAAAAAGGTCTTAGCTGGTGGAAAGACCATCAATGGTTCTCTGAACAATTGGTTTTTAATTATTATTATTATTATTTCTTTTTTCTCCCGCCAAAATGTTTTCCTTCGCTGTTTTTTTGTTTCGCAAGATGTTGCTTAGATAAATGTAATATGATATCGAACAGATTATGCGCTTTTGAAACTGACACTGCGAAACCGAATACTTTCCCATATAAGAGTTATCTCCCCGAACACTGTTTTTCTTGTTATAGCTTAATTTTCACAACCGTATAAGAAACCGACAAATTTATTTTTCCAAATTGTTTCTTGTAGCCTCAGGATGTGCTGTTTTATTTAGACCGAAGCCGTATAGAGATTCCATATGAGAGTTATTTCCCCTTTTGTATTTGAAAATTTTGAAATGTATTTTAAACTGGAAAACAATAAGTGATAGAGACCTAGGGTCTTCTGATTTGAGATCCTTGGTCCAAAAAAATGAAAATAAGGTCAAGGTCAAAGGTCAAGGTCGAATTTTAGATTTTTTTATTTGTCTTTGATTTCCCTATAATTTTGGAATGGTTATGCATACAGAAAATTTAAGTAGTGAAAAATGCTTGGCACTTCAAGGGGCAACATTTTTATGTTATATGTATTGGTTTTACCATTATGTAAGGGACATAACCCCCATTCATAGTTTACAAAAAGCCATTATTAGGCAAAACTCTTAAACAAAAGGTCCTTGACCCATAGGGTCTTTTGTAATGACATTGTGGAGCAATGATCTTGACGAATGTCGAAATGTGAAAGGTCAAGGTCATGTACTAAGAGGCAAATTATGTGATTTTGGCATTATTTAAAGAGTTTTATGTGTGTTTGAATGCCAATCAACCAACCAACCAACCAATCAATCAGTCAATCAATCAATCAATCAGTGCATGTATGTTTCCGTCTCAAGTGTTTAATATGGGGTCGAAGATCTCATTTATTTCTTTTCCGCTTTTAAAGACGTGTTTAACCAACCAACGTGTTTAATCAACCAATCAACGTGTTTATCCAACCAACCAATCAATCAATCAACCAATCAATCAATCAGTGCATGTTTTCGTCTCATGTGTTTAATATGGGGTCCAAGATCTCATTTGTTTCTTTCTCGCTTGTTTCCAGAAACCCTATCTAACGTTTTTTACCAACCAACCAACCATCGCGTTAAATCAACCAATCAACATGTTTAACCAACCAATCAATCAATCAGTGCATGTTTCCGTCTCATGTGTTTGATATGGAGTTCAATATATCAGTGGTTTCTTTTCGTTTGTTTCAAGAAACCCTATCCAACGTGTTTAACCAACCAACCAACGTGTTTAATCAACCAATCAACATGTTTAACCAACCAATCAATCAATCAATCAATCAGTGCATGTTTCCGTCTCATGTGTTTAATATGGAGTCCAAGATCTCATTCATTTCTTTTCCACTTGTTTCAAGAAACCTATCCAACGTGGTTAGCGAACCAACATGTTTAATCAACCAATCAACGTGTTTAACCAACCAATCAATCAATCAGTGCATGTTTTCGTCTCATGTGTTTAATATGGGGTCCAATATCTCATTTGTTTCTTTTTCGCTTGTCTTAAGAAACCCTATCCAACGTGTTTAACCAACCAAACAACATGTTTAATCAACCAATCAACATGTTTAACCAACCAACCAACCAACAAACGAATCATACATGTGTTTAATATGGAGTCCAAAATCTCATTTGTTTCTTTCTCGCTTGTTTCAAGAAACCTATCCAACGTATTTAACCAATCAACCAACGTGTTTGATCAACCAATCAACGTGTTTAACCAACCAATAAATCAATCAATCAATCAATCAGTGCATGTTTGCGTCTCATGTGTTTAATACGGGGTCCAAGGTCTCATTTTGTTTTTTTTCGCCTGTTTCAAGGAACCCTATCCCACGTGTTTAACTGATCAATCAATTAACCAACCAACCAACCAACCAACCAACCAACAAACCAATCAATCAATCAATACGTATGACAGTTTATTTATTACAGTACATTTAAAATAACATGGAAGGAAAAAACTCTCAATTATTCAAGAAGAATTGAATTTGAATATTGTTCTTACATCTCTTCTGAAAAAAAATCCACATGTACTCTGAAACAACAAACCCAATCAACCCCTAAATTTGCAGTCAGCAGGGCATACATGTACTTAAAGTTCATAAAACAACGTGGTGCAGATATCTCTCAAGACTTTTTCTAGAGAAAAGAAATGGCAATGCCGTACAAATCGCTTGCTAGGTCCGTAAATCTCAGTGAAATCCTACAATAAAATGTCCGCTCCTAGATTGAAATACTATTCTGTGTTACAAACAGGTGCTGAAAAATGTACATTATCAGAACATAATCCTTAAATGTGTTTTAAAGTTACACCGATTCAATTAAATCCAAAGCATGCACTGCTGGTGAACTGTGATCAAAATGTAAATTTCCTACAATGACAAAAGAAATTACATTGTGTACATTCCGTCTCTATACATGTTGTCTGTTCAACATCCCCACCTAAAAAGAAATAAAAAGTTTTCGCTATTATAAACCCGCGTCACGTGATGTCACCTCAATCTGGCGCACGCGCTGGACTTGAAATAAAATAAAAACTTTCCAAACTAAACATGAAATTTCCCCGGAATAATATAGACCCCTTACAGAAACAAACAAACAAACAAACAAACAAACAAACAAACAAACACACACACACACATAACAAACAATCATGATTCAAAGGGGGGGAAAGACCGTTTACAATTGCCTTTTAAAAGCAATTGATTTATATTTCAGATTGAATTTGTTTGCACTTGAGGTACAGTTGATGTGCAACTTAAGTAGACAAAGCCTTTCGAATGATTGTAATAAACACTAATTTCCCTTTGCTTTTAGTTTATGAGAACGTAGTTGGTGTGACCCTGAAGTGCAATTGATTTGTAGTCGACTAGAAAAAGAGTGTCAAACTGTTGTTGTTGGGAAAAGACATTCCTTTTTCATAATGTTCAAATGTATGAAGATTGAATTGGTCTGAACTTAAGGTACAAATGATGTATACATCAAGTAGACAAGGCTTGTCGAAAGTTTTGATGGCAATATACATTAATAAACATTATATTTCAATGCATGTAGATTAAATTGGTTTATACTTGAGGTATAGTTGATGTGTACCTAAAGTATACATATCCTAGATATTGACTGTGGTCACCTCTGGTATGATATTCTGATCACTTTACTTTTTTATATGATTTGTTTGCCTCTGACTTTGATTTCATTTGTTATCTATAGACATATATTGACTTTCTGTTTACCTCTGCTCACTATAATAACACATATGTTGACCTTGGGTACCAAGGCTCACCTACCATGTAACCATAAATTGTGTATTTTGTTACCTCTTTTCAACTTACAAGGATATTACACATCTATTTTACTTTAGTTATATCTGGTCACTTGTTATATATCGACTATGTTTACCTATTGACGCCTAACAAGGACGTGTTGGTCACATTCTACCGATATTCAATATGGTTACCTCTTGTCACCTTACATATATACTTTCTTTGGTAACCTGTGGTCACATTGCACATCTATTGACTATGGTTACCTCTTGTCACCTTACAGATATACTTTTTTTGGTAACCTGTGGTCACATTGCACATCTATTGACTGCATTACAATGATGTTCTGGTCACATTAAACAGATATTCAATTGGTTACCTCTGGTAACCATACAAATATATTGATGTTAGTTACTCCTCGTCATCTTACACATATATTCATTTTGGTTACCTTTGTCACCTTGCATTGATATTGACTATGCCCCCTGGTCATCTTACAATGATGTTTTAGTTATTGTTAGACGTGATAACTAGTGTAACCTCTGGTCACCTTACTTTCCGATGTTAACTTAAGTTACCCAAATATCATCTATCACAGATATTGATTTCTTTAATTCAGATCACCATACACAGATATTGACTATGGTTACCTCTAGTCACTATATAATGATGTTCTGTTCACTTAACACTTTTATCTCATTTGGTTACCTCTGGTCTCTCTACACTGATAATGAATTTATTACATCTACTTGATTGACACACATATTGAATTTGGGTAGTTCTCGTCACCTAGCACATATTTGGTTCTCTTTGTTGGCTTTATACAAATGTTTACTTTGGTTCCCATTGTTCTCTTAACATATATTGACTTTGGTTACCACTGTTAACAATACTTACACATATGTTGACTTTGGATACCGATGCTCACCTAACATAAATTGTGTATTTTGTTACTTCATGCTAGAAAATACAAGCACGGGAATGTGTTCCCTTACACAGAAATTGATTTGTGATACCTCTAAATACCTTACATTGATGTTCTGGTCACCAGACCCTTATATTTAATTTAGTAACCTCTGGTCAACTTGCAAGGATATTGACTATGTGTACGTCTGGTCAACTTACAACGATGCTCTGGTCACGTTACACAATAAATCAATTTGGCAACCTCTGGTATCCTTACACATGTAGTGACGTTGGATACCTCTTGTCATCTTACACAGATAATTACTTTGGTTACCTCTTGTCATTCGGTTAATAGGAACCAATTCCCTCTCCTATCACTATGATGATCCTCTGAACTTCTATGTTCTGATCAAGCAATATCTGTGACATTAGCTCCTGTCGCAAGACTATTTAGAATTGCTGTCAAAGTGTTCAGACCAGAGAGATTCAGAATAAATGACATAACATTAAAATAACTAATGATTATCAAATGCAATGCAAAAACTATGCTTACATGCATATTTTACACATGCATTATATATACATGTATAATATTAGTAACAAATATCATGATGAAATGTAATGTGTAATTTAATTAATTACTTTAGTAAAGTAATTGTAATTTAATTAATTACATTTCCAAAACTGGGTAATGTGTAATTAGTGTAATTGATCATTTTTGCAATGTAATGTGTAATTTAATTAATTACATTCCAATGTAATTGACCCCAAGTCTGTAACAAACCATCATCATTACCTCGGGGGGGGGGGGGGGGGAGGGGGGCACTTCAAACTTTTTTTGGTAGGGGTGAGCAGCTGAGACATCAAGTACCTTTTCATATATTTTGTTAATCAAAATTATATACCTTGTCATATATTAATTAACAAAAAACAGATCTATAGATATATTTCAATATTTTCCCGCTCATCATCACGTTCTTGTTAAGAAGCAAAATAGTCGAAATAAAATCACCTTCTTTTCCAATAAATTCGTCACATCTTAAACACTTTTTTTCTTATTGCCCATTTTAAATCTTTCATTATGAAGATATTTCAATTCCAAAATACAATACATATAAAAGACGTTTGGTCAGATCATAGTTGGCATTACATCTATGGTCAGATAAATGTAATATCACCAAGAGTGTAACACCTTCACTGATTTTAACATGTTTAAATGTTAATTAAAAACTGATAAAAAGTTTCATTGCCGTTCCCTCTCGTAAAGGACGCTGTCACAATGAAATTTCTTTAGATAATTGTTAACATGTTTTATGTATACAAACCCTTGAATGTTAATAAGGTGCAAATGTCAAAATAGTTGGATTTATTGCATCTATCACTGGCATCAGTGGAAATACCACATCAGAATAAATAGAGTTTAATTGGTTTGACAAATAACTGATGTATTTAAGACATCAAGAATAAATACGGACATCTGATTAGTTTCAAATACTTATGATATAATCAAGCAAGTGATAATATCAACCTATTGATATATTTAATCTGAATTTCTCACCCTTTTCATATATCATAGAGCATGAGAAAGTGAACTATTCCAGCGGCTCATCCCTACCACTAATTTTATAGCAAGTGCCCCCCTCCCCGAGATCATTACATATACCCCATTGACTTGCAACTACTGAAAAACGAAATATTACATCACTTCCGAATAATACAAACATTTTTTTTGAAGATACCACCGTTGTCAACTATATATTAACCGCTAATTCTTTGAGCCTAAAATCCATTTATTTTAAAATTGCATAAAAACACATTTTAAACTGATCGACCTCGAATCACTATTACTGATATCAATGTTAATTTTGATAGCAATGTCTATGTAAGACTTTGTTATAACAAGTTTGTAAAATTCATACCATCATTTATAAAAACAACACATCACTTTTCTGCACTCTAATTATTTTTATAAAAGGTTTATAAATGACTTTTTTTGATACTTCTGAAGATAATTTATAACTACAAATAACACACAAATAATGATAGGATTATCCTTTTCAAAGGTAAACTGTCATTTAAAAAATCATATAAAGTGTCCGCAACTTGTAATTTAATATATTTCTACAGTACATTTGCGTTCCGTTACATTTTTAATCAATGGAAAAGGATTCCCGCCTTCGTGATAAAATAGCCTGATTCGCAAAAGTGATAAATGTACCAAATAACTTTGAATAAATGTTTACATCTGAATTTAACCGGGGTGAAAGGGTTGTTTTCGAGACAATTACACAGTAGTTAAACTGATTTGAACTATGATTCCATTGAACACAAAACGTATTTCCGTCTTTAATTTCCACTTAATTACCAGATAGTAATTTGAAATAAACGATATTTTATTTTTAGCCACAAATATCTATTAGCGAGAGAGTCGTCATGAAGCTCAATCGAAATCACTTCATGTAACGTACTAAACAAATTAACATATATATCGGTGATTTGTGCATTTGCCTTTGATGTGTACTCTCTGATAATGTCAATATCAGTGGACTGGTCGTAATATAGAAATTATTTGGTCAGTTCGCAATTGACATGAACGTTTGCACGGATCTACATAACTTTGATATACAAAATTGCTTTGGATATTTTTCGCACGTTTTTTGTTGGTGAATGAAACACTTTTACTTGTTTGGACGTGAAGAAATAGCCTTTTTGACCGATTGGTGTGAAGTTAAAAATTGAACAAAAAATGTTTGAAAACCCGGATAAACTTATAAAAAAGCACAATTATTGATAGGTATCGTTGCAATGCACAATTACAATGTACGTATAACCAACATATTGTCCATGCTATGCTATAATTCGGAGTTTAGTATGGCGTCCATTATCATTAAACTAGTATAGATATTTGTTTAGGGGCCAGCTGAAGGACGCCTCCGGGTGCGGGAGTTTCATTGCATTGCAGACCTATTGGTGACTTTCTGCTTTTGTCTGTTGTATTGTCGGGTTGTGGTCACTTTGACACATTCCCCATTCTCAATTTTATTTTATTTTTCTCAGACAGACCTCAGCAACCTAGCTTCTCTCTGCACATAGTAAGACAAAAGTGTTGCCGTAGATCATTTCGGAGTATAGTATGGCGTCCATTATCATTAAACTAGTATAGATATTTGTTTAGGGGCCAGCTGAAGGACGCCTCCGGGTGCGGGAGTTTCATTGCATTGCAGACCTATTGGTGACTTTCTGCTTTTGTCTGTTGTATTGTCGGGTTGTGGTCACTTTGACACATTCCCCATTCTCAATTTTATTTTATTTTTCTCAGACAGACCTCAGCAACCTAGCTTCTCTCTGCACATAGTAAGACAAAAGTGTTGCCGTAGATCATTTTTTTTGTAACATGTGGGAACGATATCCGGTCCCAACTTTAGACAAAATAAGCCGTAAAACACCTTTGATTTTATTCAAGTAGAATTTTAGCTACCTAGATTTATTTTGAACCTAGTAGGGACAAAAAAAATGCTATAGAATATTTTTTAGTAACTTTTCTGTACGAGTTGGGAGCGATGTCCTGTCCCAACTTTGGACCTACTTTACAAAAAAAAAAAAAAATAAATAAACCGTAAAACACCCTTGCATTTTTCAAGTATACCTCAAGTACCCAGCTTCCCTTTACACCTGTTACGGACAAAAGTATTGCCGAAGAATATTTCTTTATTATCCTTTTTGTAATGTGCACCTTGTGCTGTTGAAAGTATGGCAGTTTAACATTTTGGTTTAACACTTTTCTGTAAGAATTGGAAATGGTGTCCAACCCCAACTTTGGACCTACTTAAAAAACAAATAAACAGAACAACACACCGGAATTTTATTTTCAGGTAGATCACAGCTATCCAGCCTCTCTTCGCATTTAATCAGACAAAATGATTGCCGTAGAACAATTTTTTATTAATTTTTCTGTAAAAGATGTCCGACCCCAACTTTTGACCTACTTAAAAAAAAAAGCCGAAAACCACCCTGGATGTTTTCCATTTAGACCTCAGTTACCCTGGTTACCTTTACAACTAGTGCAGGCATTGCAGAAGAGCATTTTTTTATAAACTGTTGTGTAAAGGTGGAGTAGGGTGTCCAACCCCAACTTCGGACTTCTTTCCAAAAAAACTAAGCCGAACAACACCCTATATTTTTTTTTGTCAAGTACATCTCATCTACTCAGCGTCCCTTTGGGTCTCATGCAGACAATAGTATTGCCAAAGAACAATTTTGTTTTTCTATAAGAGTTGGGAACGATATGCGATCCCAACTTTGGACTACTTAAAACAAAAGTAAGCCGAAAAACACCCTGCATTTGTTTTCTCAAGTAGACCTCAGTTACCCAGCTTCCCTTTACTACTAGTGCGGACACAAGTATTGCCGAAGAACGTTTTTCTATTAACTTTTCTGTAAGGGTGGGGTAGAGTGTCTGCCCCCAACTTTGGACTACTTAAAAAAACCCGATAAGACGAACACACCATGGATTTTAACTCAAGTTGACCTCAGTTACCAAGCTTCCCTTTACACCTATTGCGGAGAAAAGGTTTGCCGTATAACATTTTATATGTACTTTTCTGTGAGAGTTTGGAAGGGGTCCGAATCCAACTTTGGACTTACTTAAAAAAAAAAATGTTCTCCAGTAAACCACAGGTACCGAGCGTCCCTTTGCACTTAATGTGGACAAAAGTATTGCCGTAGATCATTTTTTATTAACTTTTTTGTTAGGGTGGGTCAGGGTGTCCGACCCAAACTTTCGACCTACTTAAAAACAAAAACAAATGAGCACAAAGACACCCTGTTTTTCTCAAGTAATCATAAGCTACACAGCTTCCCTTTGCACCTACTGCTGACAAAATATTTGCCATAGAACATTTGTTATTAACTTTGTCTTTGAAAAATCAAAAAAAAACTAAACTTAGCCGAAGAACATGTTGTGTTTTTGTTTCCAGTTGACCACAGCTTCCAAGCTTCTCTTTTCCCCTAGTGCGGACAACAGTATTGCCGTAGAAAATTTTCTAATTACTTTTCTATAAGGTAAAAGGGTAGGGTGTCCCACCATAACTTTTGACCTACTCAAAGAATAATAAAAAACTAAGCCTGGATTTTAACTCAAATAGACCACAGATACCCAGCATCCCGTTGCGCCTATTGCAGACAAAATTATTGACGTAGAACAGTTTTGATTAACTTGTCTGTAAGATAGTAAAGAATACTGTCCGAGTCAATCGTTGGGCCTACTTTAAAAAAAATAAACTAAGCCGAAAAACACACTATGCTCTTTCTCAAGTACACTACAGCTACCTAACTTTCCTTTACACTAAGTGCGGACCAAAGTATTGACGTAGAACATGTTTTATTAACTTTTCTGTAAGGTAGTGAAGTAGACTGTCCGAGTCAATCTTTGGACCTACTTTCAAAAAAAATAAACTAAGCCGAAGAACACCTTGTGTTCTTCTCAAGTACCCCACAGCTACCTAGCTTTCCTTTGCGCCTAGTGCAGACAAAAGTATTGAAGTAGAACATGTGTTATTAACTTTTCTGTAAGGTAGTGAAGTAGACTGTCCGACTCAATCTTTGGACCTATTTAAAAAGAAAATAAACTAGGCCGAAAAAAAACCTGTGTTCTTTCTCAAATACACCACAGCTACCTAGCTTTCCTTTGCGCCTAGTGGGGACAAACGTATTGACGTAAAGCATTTTAACAACTATAGGTCACCGTAAGGCCTTCAACAACGAGCAAAGCCCATACTGCATAGTCAGCTATAATAGGCCCCGATAAGACAATGTAAAACAATTCAAACGAGAAAACTTACGGCCTTATTTATGTAAAAAAATCTCTATTAATTTTCCTGTCAGGTGATGGGATAGGGTGTCCGACCCCAACTTCGGACCTACTGAAAGAAAATAAAAAGCCGAAGAACAGCCTGTATTTCTTCTCAAGAAAACCACAGCTACCCAGTTTCCCTTTGCGCCTATTGCGGACAAAATAATTGACGTAAAACATTCTGTATTAACTTTTTTGGTAAGGTAATGGGGTAGGGTGTCCGACCCCAACTTTGGACTTACTTAAAAAAAAATAAACTAAGCCGAATAACAACCTGTGTTTTTTCTCAAGTCCACCACAGCTTCCTAGCTTCCCTTTGCGCCTAGTGCAGACAAAAGTATTGACGTAGAACATTTTTTATTAACTTTCTGTAAGGTAGTGAAGTAGACTGTCCGACTCAATCTGTGGACCTACTTTAAATGAAATAAACTAAGCCGAAGAACACCGTATGTTTTTTGTCAAGTAGACCAAAGCTATCCAGCTATCAATTGTGCCTAGTGCGGACAAAAGTATTGACATAGAACATGTTTTATTAACTTTTCTGTAAGGTCTTTTGACCTACTTAAACAAAATTAAACTAAGCAGCAGAACACCCTGTGTTCTTTCACATGTAGACCACAGCTAACCAGCTTCCCTTTGCGCCTTAAGCGGACAAAAATATTGACGTAGAATATTCTTTATTAATTTTTCTGTAAGGTTGTGGAGTAGGGTGTCCGATCCGAACTGTGGACCTACTTTAAAAAAAAAAACTAACTGAAGAACACCAAGTGTTTTGTTTCATGTAGACAACAGCTACCTAGCTTTCTTTTGCGCCTAGTGTGGACAGGATTATTGACACAGAACATATTTGATTAAAATTTCTGTAAGATAGTGAAGTAGACTGTCCGAGTCAATATTTGGACCTAATTACAAAAAAATAAACTAAGCCGAAAAACACCCTGTGTTTTTCTCAAGTAGACCACAGCCACCCAACTACCCTGTGCGCCTAGTGCGGACAAAAGTATTGACGTATAACATGTTTGATTAAATTTTCTGTAAGGTAGTGAAGTAGACTGTCCGACTCAATCTGTGGACCTACTTTAAATAAAATAAACTAAGCCGAAGAACACCGTGTGTTTTTTGTCAAGTAGACCACATCTATTTAGCTATCCTTTGTGGCTAGTGCGAACAAAAGTATTGACGTAGAACATGTGTTTTTAACTTTTCTGTAAGGTAGTGAAGTAGACTGTCCGATTCATTCGTTGACCTTAATAGCTTAATATTTTACAAAACAGGAAATTTACACTTAGACATTGTAAGAAGGGAATATTTGGAGAATAATTACATCCTTTGTATTTGTCCTATTCTGGTGTGTTCATCACAAGTTAGGGATAACAATGAGAAAGTAAATTCTGATCGATTGGAGAGTAACCATATCGAGGCTGCTCGAATAGTTACGGGATCAACAAATAACGATAGTGGGAACAGTATCTGTAATGAGGCGTAATTTGAAAAAAAATTAACGGAAGATGGGAGGTTAAAACACTAGCTTTTTTATAAGATTAAATAACCAAGCTCCAGATTATTTGGTTCCGAATTTTGTATCAGATATTAATTTTAATAATTTGAGTAACAATCAGAATACCACAATTCCCGTAAACCATTCATCAACTACTCCAGTCTTTTTCATCATCCATTACATTGTGGAATCCTTTGGACAAAAGTGTTAGACCTATTGCTTAATTGTTTTGTTTAACGAAAGTTGCATAAACTATATTATAGAAACAAAAAAAATCTCCGAGATTTTTTTTCGAGGAAGACCATTTTCGTTTTTTACAACAGATGAAGCGTTCTGCATTCTGACTTTAACAAATCAAATTTGATACAAAGTATTAATTGTTCCTGTGGTTCAATCAATGAAAATATCGACCACTATTTAATTTTTTGTCTTAATTTCTCATCACCTAGAAATCTATTGTCAAATAAAATTACAAGTGTTTTTAATGTTGATATTACAATCGATTTACTATTTTTTCGGGATGATGCGTTGAGTACTGAAGAAAATTAAGTTAAGTGTCTGTCTTTTCAAAAGTATATAAAAATACCGAACGTTTTTCTGTGGGTTGATAACGGAAATTCCCTGTAAACAATATATGCGATTAAAATATTTCTATATAAGGGCTATAACCGAATGATATTGAAGCATAATTACTATCATATTATGTTACCAATAACAATTCATTGATTGTTAATGGAAGAATACGAATTAATTATTAGTCACCGCTGTTTCGTGTATATCCTTTTCAAGAAAAACGTGTATATTACATGAAGAATTATGAGTATGAACAAGCTATATCTCCACAAGATTAGATTGCGCATCTAAAAATTACACACTGGAAAATCGGCGGGCTTATTTTTATTTATATTGTAAATAAAATGCACTTGATAAAAATCCATTGATTAGTTTGAACAGTCTCATTTAAGCTTCATGTCGTTATGTTTTGCTATTTTCTTCGTATAGAATATATAATGCGTTCATTTATAGATGTGTATTTTTCTTATTGCTTCGGAAAAGACGTTACTAAGTTGTAAAACGTACGGCTGATCACTTTGTCAATTTTAACCGTAACTATATGTCACATCAATGAAATATTATTATAGATTATATTTTAAAGAGAATATTCGGGATTTAGTCTTCTTTTTTTTTCAAATTGAGAAAAAAAGAAATATTATCCATTAATAAGGTTACTTGATAACATTTACAGTCTGTCCATGTATAACGATCATGTCCGTTTTGTAATGTTGAATGCTGATTAACAGGATGACAAAGTAGAAAAGTGTTTTCTTTTCTCGACAACGACATCGTGTCATACAGTGCAAAACTAAAAAGTGCAAAGGGGGTTTGTCTTCATACTGTCATTATGTCATTCAAATGTATCATGTTACACAGGTAATACTGGTCGTTATTGAAGTAAAACAAAATCTATTAAATGAAGTCCTAGCATGTTGGATTTAAACCTTTGCAGTAAGTTTATTGATTTGTATTATGATTTCTTAAATGGTTAATTGTAGAAATTCTTGATTAATTTGTTTTGAAATTTGAAGAACAGTTCTGTCCTTCCAAATGTTTGCCAAAGGTTACATTTGATTAAAATATGAACTGTATTATATTGAACGTTATTTCTCCCTTTTTTAAAAAGCTTTTATCACTGATGTTCCAAAATGAACCTGGATTTCTTATCAAGTAGACCTAGGTTACCTGGCTTCCATTTGTGTCTAGTGCGGACAAAAGTATTGCCGTAGAACATTTTTCATTAATTTTTCTGTAAGGGTGGAGTAGGGTGTCCGACCCCAACTTTGAACCTACTTTGAATAAAACTAAGCCGAACAAGACCCTGGATTTTTCTCAAGTAGACCTCAGCTATCAAGCTCCCCTTTGCATCTAGTACTGACAAAAGTATTGTCGAGGAACATTTCTTATTAACTTTTCTGAAAGGGTGGGATAGGATGTCCGACCCCAACTTTGGAACTACTTTGAATAAAACTAAGCCGAACAACATCCTGGATTTGTTTCTCAAGTATACCTGAGCTACTCAGCTTCCCTTTGCACGTAGTGCAGACACAAGTATTGCCGTAGAACATTTTTAATTACTGTAACTTTTCTGAGTCAGACCCCAACTGTGGACCACCTTAAAAACATAACTTAGCCGAACGACACCTTGGATTTTTTCTCAAGTAGACCTTAGTTGCTTTGATTACCTTTGTAACTAGTGCAGACAAAAGCATTGCCGTAGAACATTTTTAATAAACTTTTCTGTAAGAGTGGGTTAGGGGTCCGACCCCAACGCTTGACCTACTTGAAAACAAAACTAAGCCGAACAACACCCTTGATTTTTTCTCAAGTAAAATTTAGCTGCCCAGCTTCCCTTTGCAACTAGTGCAGACAAAAGTGTTGCTGTAGAACATTTTTTATTATCTTTTCTGTAAGGGTGGGGTATGGAGTACGACCACAACTGTGGACCTACTATAAAACAAAACTAAGACGCACAACACCCTGGAATTTTTCTCATGTTGACCTCAGCTACCCTGCTTCGCTTTGCACCTAGTGTAGACACAATTTATGCGTAAAACGTTTTTTCTTAACTTTTCTGTAAGGGTGGGGTAGGGTGTCCGACCCCAATTCTGGACCTACTTAAAAGCAAAACTAAGCCGAACAACACCCTGGATTTTTTCTCAAGTATACCTGAGCTACTTAGCTTCCCTTTGCACGTAGTGCAGACACAAGTATTGCCGTAGAACATTTTTAATTACTGTAACTTTTCTGAGTCAGACCCCAACTGTGGACCACCTTAAAAACATAACTTAGCCGAACGACACCTTGGATTTTTTCTCAAGTAGACCTTAGCTGCTTTGATTACCTTTGTAACTAGTGCAGACAAAAGCATTGCCGTAGAACATTTTTAATAAACTTTTCTGTAAGAGTGGGTTAGGGGTCCGACCCCAACGCTTGACCTACTTGAAAACAAAACTAAGCCGAACAACACCCTTGATTTTTTCTCAAGTAAAATTTAGCTGCCCAGCTTCCCTTTGCAACTAGTGCAGACAAAAGTGTTGCTGTAGAACATTTTTTATTATCTTTTCTGTAAGGGTGGGGTATGGAGTACGACCACAACTGTGGACCTACTATAAAACAAAACTAAGACGCACAACACCCTGGAATTTTTCTCATGTTGACCTCAGCTACCCTGCTTCGCTTTGCACCTAGTGTAGACACAATTTATGCGTAAAACATTTTTTCTTAACTTTTCTGTAAGGGTGGGGTAGGGTGTCCGACCCCAATTCTGGACCTACTTAAAAGCAAAACTAAGCCGAACAACACCCTGGATTTTTTCTCAAGTATACCTGAGCTACTTAGCTTCCCTTTGCACGTAGTGCAGACACAAGTATTGCCGTAGAACATTTTTAAATAACTTTTCTGAGTCAGACCCCAACTGTGGACCAACTTAAAAACATAACTAAGCCGAACAACACCTTGGATTTTTTCTCAAGTAGACCTTAGCTGCTTTGCTTACCTTTGTAACTAGTGCAGACAAAAGCATTGCCGTAGAACATTTTTAATAAACTTTGCTGTAAGGGTGGGCTAGGGGTCCATCCCCAACTGTTGACCTACTTAAAAACAAAACTAAGCCTAACAACACCCTGGATTTGTTCTCAAGTAGACATAAGCTACCCTTCTTCCCTTTGCAACTAATGCAGACAAAGGTATTGCCGTAGAACATTTTTTTTATTAACTTTTCTGTGAATTGGGGTAGGGTGTCCGACCCTAAGTTTAGACCTACTTTAAAAAAAAACTAACCCGAAGAACACCCTGGATTTTTTCTCATGTAGACTTCAGCTACAAAGCTTATTTTTACACCTATAGATGCAGCCAAAAGTATTGCTGTAGAACATTTTTTATTATCTTTTCTGTAAGGATGGGGTAGGGTGTCCGACCCCAACTGTGGACCTACTTAAAAACAAGACTAAGCCGAACGTCACCCTTGATTTTTTCTCAAGTAGAACTTAGCTGCCCAGCTTCCCTTTGCAACTAGTGCAGACAAAAGTGTTGCCATAGAACATTTTTTATTAACTGTTCTGTAAGGGTGGGATAGGGTGTCCGACCCCAACTTTGGATCTAGTTAAAAAAAAAAAAAATAAGCAAAACAACACTCTAGATTTTTTATCAAGTAGACATCAGCTACCCAGCTTCCCTTTGCACCTAGGACAGACAAAAGTGTTGCCGTAGAACAATTTTTATTAACTTTTCTGTAAGGGTGGGATAGGATGTCCTACCCAAACTTTGGACCTAGTTTAAACAAAATTAAGCCGAACAACACCCTTGACTTTTTATCAAGTAGACATCAGCTACTAAGCTTCCTTTTGCACCTAGTGCAGACAAAAGCATTGCCGTAGAACTTTTGGAATTAACTTTTCTTTTATGGTGCGTTAGGATGTCCGACCCCAACTGTGCAACTTCTTAAAAACAAAACTGAGCGGAACAACACCCTGGATTTTCCCCAAGTATACCTGAGCTACTAAGCTTCCCTTTGCACGTAGTGCAGACAAAAGTATTGCCGTAGAACATTTTTAATTAACTTTTCTGTAAGGGTGGGTTAGGGTTTCCGACCTCAACTGTGCAACTTCTTACAAACAAAACTGAGCGGAACAACACCCTGGATTTTTTCTCAAGTAGACCTCAGCTACCCAGCTTCCCTTAGCACCTAGTGCAGACAAAAGTTTTGCCGTAGAACATTTTAATTAACTTTTCTGTAAGGGTGGGTTAGGGTGTCAGACCCCAATAGTGGACCTACTTAAAAACATAACTAAGCCGAACAACACCCTTGATTTTTTCTCAAGTAGACCTCAGCTGTCCAGCCTCCCTTTGCACCTAGTGCAGACACAAGTGTTGCCACAGAACATTTTTTATTAAGTTTTCTGTAAGGGTGGGATAGGGTGTCTGACCCCAACTTTGGACCTAGTAAAAATTAAATTAAGCCGAACAACACCCTGGATTTTTTATCAAGTAGACATCAGCTACCCAGCTTCCTTTTGCACCTAGTGCGGAAAAAAGTATTGCCGTAGAACATTTTTTATTAACTTTTCTGTAGGGGTTGGATAGGATGTCCGACTACAACTTTGAACCTAGTCAAAAAAAAAAAAAAATTAAGCCGATCGAACAACACCCTGAATTTTTTATCAAGTAGACATCAGCTACTAAGCTTCCCTTTTCATACAGTGCGGATGAAAGTATTGCGGTAGAACATTTTTTATAAACTTTTCTGTAAGGTTGGGGTAGGGTGTCCGACCCCAATTTTGGACCTACTTTAAAAGAACAACACCCTAAATTTTTATCTCATGTTGACCTCAGCTACGCAGCTCCATGTTCACCTAGTACAAACAAGGTTTTGCCGTGCAACCTACTTTAAAAATAAACTAAGCCGAAAAAACGCTACATTTGTTTTCTCAAGCAGACTTCAGTCGCGGATCCAGAAATTTTCATAATTTGGGGCCCACTGACTGACCTAAGAGGGGGCCCGCTCCAGTCACGCTTCAGTGATTCCCTATATAAGCAACCAATTTTTTTCCCAAAAAGGGGGGGGCGGGCCCCCTGGCCCCCTCCCTAAATCCGCCTATGGACTTCACTTACCCAGCTTCCCTTTACTACTAGCGCGGAATGTCCGAGTCAATCTTTAGACCTATGTAAAAAATACCAAGCCGAAAAACACCCTTTGTTATTTCTCAAGTACATCACAGCTACCTAGCTTTCCTTTGCGCCTAGTGCGGACAAAAGTATTGACGTAGAACATGTTTTATTAACTTTTCTGTAAGGTAGTGAAGTAGACTTTCCGACTCTATTTTTGGACCTATTTAAACAAAAACAAAAAACTAAGCCGAAGAACACCTTGTGTTTTTTCTCAAGACCACAGCTACACAGCTTATCTTTGCTCCTAGTGCGGACAAAAGTATTGACGTTGAACATTTTAATTAAGTTTTCTGTAAGGTAGGGAAATAGACTGTCCGAATCAATCTTTGGACCTATTTAAAAAAAATAAATAAAGCCGAAGAACACCCTGTGTTTTTTCACAAGTAGACCACAGCTACTTAGCTTTCCTTTGCGCCTGGTGCGGACAATAGTATTGACGTAGAGCATGTTTTATTAACTTTTCTGTAAGGTAGTGAAGTAGACTGTCCGACTCAATCTTTGGACCTACTTTCAAAAAAATAAACTAAGCCGATGAACACCCTGTGTTCTTTCTTAAGTACACCACAGCTACCTAGCTTTACTTTGCGCCCAGTCCGGACAGAAGTATTGACGTAGAGCATGTTTTATTAACTTTTCTGTAAGGTAGTGAAGTAGACTGTCCGACTCAATCTTTGGACCTACTTTCAAAAAAAAAAAA
Organism: Mytilus edulis; assembly: GCF_963676685.1. NCBI lineage: Eukaryota > Metazoa > Mollusca > Bivalvia > Mytilida > Mytilidae > Mytilus > Mytilus edulis. The sequence continues at coordinate 23,489,776 of NC_092344.1, forward strand.
AAAAATAAGCCGATGAACACCCTGTGTTTTTTCTCAAGTACATCTCATCTATTCAGCTTTCCTTTACGCCAAGTGCAACAAAAGTATTGACATAGAACATTTTTTATTAACTTTTCTGTAAGGTAGTAAAGTAGACAGTGCGACTCAATCTTTTGACATATTTAAAGAAAAAATAAACTAAGCCGAAGAACACCCTGTGTGTTTTCTCAAGTTGACTACAGCTACACAGCTTCTCTTTGCTCCTAGTGAGGACAAAAGTATTGACGTAGAACATGTTTGATTAACTTTTCTGTAATGTGGTGAAGTAGACTGTCCGACTCAATCTGTGGACCTACTTTCAAAAAAATAAACTAAGCCGAAGAACACCGTGTGTTCTTTCTCAGGTACACCACATTTACCTAGCTTCCCTTTGCGCCTATTGCGGACAAAAGTATTGACGTAGAACATGCGTTATTAACTTTTCTGTAAGGAAGTGAAGAAGACTGTCCGACTCAATTGTTTGACCTATTTTAAAATAAAAAAAAAAGACTAATCCGAAGAACACCGTGTGTTTTTTCTCAAGGACACCACATCTACCTAGCTTCCCTTTGCTCCTATTGCAGACAAAAGTTTTGACGTAGGTTTTATTACCTTTTCGGTAAGGTAGTGAAGTAGACTGTCCGATACAATCTTTGGACCTTCTTTCAAAAAAAAAACTAAACCGAAGAAAACCCTGTGTTTTTTTCTCAAGTAGACCACAGCTACCAAACTTTCCTTTGCGCCTAGTGCGGACACAAGTATTGATGTAGAACATGTTTTGTTAACTTTTATGTAAGGTAGTGAAGTAGACTGTCCGACTCAATCTTTTGGCCTACTTTAAAAAAAAAAACGATGCAGAAGAACACCCAGCTTTCTTTTGCGCCTAGTGCGGACAAAAGTTTTGACGTAGAAAATTTGTTATTAACAATTACGTAAGGTAATGGGGTAGGGTGTCCGACCCAACTTTGGACCTACTTAAAAAAAATAAACTTAGCCGAATAACACCCTGTGTGTTTTCTCAAGTACACCACAGCTTCATAACTTCCCTTTGCGCCTATTGCAGACACAAGTATTGACGTAGAACAGTTTTGATATCTTTTCTGTAAGGTAGTGATGTAGACTGAGCGACTCAATCTTTGTACCTACTTTAGAAATAATAAACTAAGCCGAAGAACGGTTTTTTCTCAAGTAGACCACAGCTATCAAGCTATCCTTTGCGCCTTGTGCGGACAAAGGTGTTGACGTAGAGCATGTGTTATTAACTTTTGTGTAAGGTAGTGAAGTAGACTGTCCTGACTTAATCTTTTGACATATTTAAAAAAAAAACAAAAAATAAGCCGAAAAACACCCTATGTTTTTCCTCAAGTAGACCACCGCTATTCAGCTATCCTTTGCGTCTGGTGCGGACAAAAGTATTGACGTAGAACAGTTTTATTAACTTTTCTGTAAGGTACTGGGGTAAGGTGTCCGACCCCAACTTTGGACCTACTTTAAAAAGAAACTAAGCTGAAGAACACCTTGTGTTTTTTTATTTCATGTAGACAACAGCTACCTAGCTCCCCTTTGCGCCTAGTGCGGACAAGATTATTGACATAGAACATGTTTTATTAAATTTTCTGTAAGGTAGTGAAGTAGACGGTCCGACTCAATCTTTTGACCTATTTAAAAAAAAAATCATCTAAGCCGAAGAACACCCTGTGTTTTTTCTCAAGTAGACCACATCTACCCAGTTTCCCTTTGCACCTAGTGCAGACAAAAGTATTGACGTAGAACATTGTAATTACCTTTTCTGTAAGGTAGTGAAGTAGACTGTCCGACTTAATCTTTGGACCTATTTCAAAAAACAAAAAATAACAAACCGAAGAACACCCTGTGTTTTTTTCTCAATAGACCACAGCTACCCAGCTTCCCTTTGCGTTAAGTGCAGACAAACGTATTGACGTAAAACATTCTCTGGTACCTTTTCTGTACGGTAATGGGATAGGATGTCCGATCCCAACTTTGGACCTACTTAAAAACAAAACTTAGCCGAACAACACCCTTGATTTTTTCTCAAGTAGACCTCAGTTACTTAGCTTCCCTTTACACCTAGTGCAGACAAAAGTATTGCCGTAGAACATTTTTAAATAACTTTTATGTAAGGGTGGGTTAGGGTTTTCGACCACAACTGTGGACCTACTTAAAAATAAAACTAAGCCGAACAACACCCCTGATATTTTGTCAAGTACACCTCACCTGCCCAGCTTCCCTTTGCGCCCAGTGCAGACACAAGTGTTGCCATAGAACATTTTTTATTAAGTTTTCTGTAAGGATGGGATAGGGTGTCTGACCCCAACTTTGGACCTAGTAAAAAATAAATTAAGCCGAACAACACCCTGGATTTTTTATCAAGTAGACATCAGCTACCCAGCTTCCTTTTGCACCTAGTCCGGAAAAAAGTATTGCCGTAGAACATTTTTTATTAACTTTTCTGTAAGGGTTGGATAGGATGTCCGACTACAACTTTGAACCTAGTCAAAAAAAAAAAAAATTAAGCCGATCGAACAACACCCTGAATTTTTTATCAAGTAGACATCAGCTACTAAGCTTCCCTTTTCATACAGTGCGGATGAAAGTATTGCCGTAGAACATTTTTTATAAACTTTTCTGTAAGGTTGGGGTAGGGTGTCCACCCCAACTGTGGACCTACTTTTAAAGAAAAAAACTAAGCCCAACAACATCCTGGATTTTTTCTCAAGTAGACCTCAGCTACTAAGCTTCCCTTTGCACCTACTGCGGACAAAAGTATTGCCGTACACGATTTCAAAATTAACTTTTCTGTAAGTGTCCGACCCCAACTGTGGACCAACTTAAAAACATAACTAAGCCGAACAACACCTTGGATTTTTTCTCAAGTAGACCTTAGCTGCTTTGCTTACCTTTGTAACTAGTGCAGACAAACGTATTGACGTAGAACATTCTCTATTACCTTTTCTGTAAGGTAATGGGATAGGGTGTCCGACCCCTACTGTGGACCTACTTAAAAACAAAACTAAGCCAAACAACACCCTTGATTTTTTCTCAAGTACACCTCAGCTGTACTCAACCGACTCAATCTTTGGACCTACTTTCAAAATAAAAAACTAAGCCGAAGAACACCGTGTGTTTTTTCTCAAGAAGACATTATCTACTAAGCTTCCCATTCCACCTAGTGCGAACAAAAGTATTGACGTAGAACATTTTTAATACAAATTTAAGTAAGGGTAAGGCAGGTGTGCGACCCCAACTTTGGACCTAGTTCAAAAAAATAAAATTAAGCCGAACAACACCCTTGAATTTTTCTCAAGTAGACCACATCTACCCAGCTTCCTTTTGGGCCTAGTGCGGACAAAAGAATTGACGTAGAACATTTGTTATTAACAATTATGTAAGGTAGTGGGGTAGGGTGTCCGACCAAACTTTTAACCTACTTAAAAAAAAATAAACTAAGCCAAATAACACCCTGTGTTTTTTTCTCAAGTACATCACAGCTTCCTAGCTTCCATTTGCGCCTATTGAGGACTTATGTATTGAGGTAGAACAGTTTTGATATCTTTTCTGTAAGGTAGAGATGTAGACTGACCGACTCAATCTTTGGACCTACTTTAAAAAGAAAAAACTAAGCCGAAGAACACCGTGTGTTTTTTCTCAAGAAGACATTAGCTACTAAGCTTCCCATTTCACCTATTGTGGACGAAAGTATTGCAGTAGAACATTTTTTATTAATTTTTCTGTAAGGTTGGGTATGGTGTCAACCCCAACTGTGGACCTACTTTAAAAGAAAAAAACTATGCCGAACAACACCCTGGATTTTTTTTCAAGTAGACCTCAGCTACTTAGCTTCCCTTTGCACCTACTGCGGACAAAAGTATTGCCGTACAAGATTGTAAAATTAACTTTTCTGTAAGTGTTGGTTAGGGTATCCGATCCCAACTGTGGACCTACTTAAAAATAAAACTAAGCCGAACAACACCCTTGATTTTTTCGCAAGTAGACCACAGCTACCCAGCAGCTTCCCTTTGCGCCTAGTGCAGACAAACGTATTGACGTAGAACATTCTCTATTACCTTTTCTGTAGGGTATTGGTATAGGGTGTCCGACCCCAACTTTGGACCTACTTTAAAAAAAAAAACTAAGCCGAAGAACACCCTGCGTTTTTTTCTTTCATGTAGACAACAGCTACCTAGCTTCCCTTTGCGCCTAGTGCGGACAAGATTATTGACATACAACATGAATTATTAAATTTTCTGTAAGGTAGTAAAGTAGACTGTCAGACTCAATCTTTGGACCTGTTAAAAAAAATCAACTTAGCCGAATAACACCTTGTGTTTTACAAGTAGACCACATCTTCCCAGCTTCATTATGCGCCTAGTGCGAACAAAAGTATTGACGTAGAACATTTGTTATTAACAATTATGTAAGGTAGTGGGGTAGGGTGTCCGACCAAACTTTTAACCTACTTAAAAAAGATGAACTAAGCCGAATAACACCCTGTGTTTTTTTCTCAAGTACACCACAGCTTCCTAGCTTCCCTTTGCGCCAATTGCGGAAAAAAGTATTGACGTAAAACAGTTTTGATATCTTTTCTGTAAGGTAGTGATGTAGACCGACATACGTAATCTTTGGACCTACTTTAAAAATTAAAAACTAAGCCGAAGAACACCGTGTGTTTTTTCTCAAGAAGACCACAGCTATCCAGCTATCCTTTGCGCCTAGTGCGGACAAAAGTATTGACGTAGAACATGTGTTACTAACTTTTCTGTAAGGTAGTGAAGTAGACTGTCCCGACTTAATCTTTTGACCTATTTAAAAAAAAACTAAGCCGGAGAACACCCTGGATTTTTTTTCAAGTAAACATAAGCTACCCAGCTTCCCTTTTTACCTGGTGCTTACAAAAGTTTTGTCGTTCAACATTTTTTTTATTAACGTGTCTGTAATGTAATGGGGTAGGGTGTTCAACCCTAAATTTGTACTTTCTTTAAAGAAAAATAACTAAGCAAAAGAACACCCTGTGTTTTTTCATAAGTAAACCCAGCTTCCCTTTGCACCTTGTGCTGACAAAATTATTGTTGTACAACATTTGTTATTAACTTTTGCGTAAGGCAGTGGGGTAGGGTGTCCGATCCCAAATTTGGACTTTCTTTAAAGAAAAATAACTAAGCCGAAAAACACCCTGTGTTTTTTCTCAGGTAAACTACAGCTACCCGGACAATCTTTGCCCCTAGTGCGGACAAAAGTATTGGTTTTTTTTAAACTTTTTTGTAAGGTAATGTGGTACGGTGTCCGACCCCAACTTTAGAGCTACTACAAAACAAAACTTAAACTAGGCCGGAGAACACCCTGGATTTTTTCTCAAGTAAACATAAGCTACCCAGCTTCCCTTTTTACCTTGTGCTGATAACAGTTTTGTCGTTCAACATTTTTTATTAACTTTTCTGTAATGTAGTGGAGTAGGGTGTCCGAATCTCCATTTGCACCTACTTAAAAAAAAAATAACAAAGCCGAAGAACACCCTGTGTGTTTGTCTCAATTAGACCACAGATACCGAGCCTTTCTTTGCACCTAGTGCGGACAAAAGCTTTGTTGTACAACATTTTTTTTTTAACTTTTCTGTTATGTAGTGGGGTTGGGTGTCTGACCCGAAATTTAGACCTACGTTTAAACTTTGGGGAAGAACACCGTGAATTTTTTCTCCAGTATACCTCTATTACCCAGCCAAAAGTATTGTCGTAGACCATTTTTTATTAACTTTTCTGTAGGGTAGTGAAGAAGACTGCCCGACTCAATCTTTGGAACTATTTAAAATTCAATAAACGTAGAACACACTGTGTTTTTGTCAAGTAGACCTTAGCTACCCAACTTTCATTTGCGCATATAACGGACACAAAGTTTGATGTAGAACATTTTTTATTAATTGTTCTGTAATGTAGTGGGGTAGGATGTCCGACTTCAACTTTGGACTTTCTTTAAAAATGAAATAAACTAAGCCAAAGATCACCCTGTGTTTTTTCGCAAGTAGACAGTTACTCGGCCTTTTTTTGCACCTAGTTAGGACAAAAGTATTGCCGTAGAACATTTTTTTATTAACTTGTCTGTAAGGAAGTGTGGTACGGTGTTCCACACAATCTTTGAACCAACTTTATAAAAAAAAAACTAAGCCATAGAACACTACGTGTTTGTTTTTCTCAAGTAGACCACAGCTACCTAGCTTTAATTTAAACCTAGTGTTGACAAAAGTTACCGCAGAACATTTGTTATTAACTTCTCTGTAAATTAATTAAGGAAGTTCGGCACCTTTGGTCAATCCCGTCTGATTCACATAATTGGCGTTACTGTTACAATCTTTGGAAATGTAAAGCACACAGGAAGCTTTTTCCAACGAAACATTTGATGATAAGAACACATTAATAGAAAGCTATGTTTGCATTTACTTGTGTTCAGAATTTGGAATAAACAATAAATATTTTATTGGTTTATTTGAAATAACTAGTGTTTGGCACTTGATACCTAGTGAAGAAAAAACAATAATATTTATTGTTTTTGTCTATAATGTAATTTTGGAAATTTATATTTTCCATTAAAGGTTTATATTGAAGTACGTGTTACTCTAAACATAAATACAGAAGTAAACGAGCCAATGAAAATCCGTTGAGGCTGATACACCACGCCTCCTACATTTTCGTTCTGTTGATATTGAATTGATAATAGTCTCTCAGATACTAATCTCTGTCTTCACAGATATTGCTAGACATTATAAGAAATATGCTTAAAGAAATAAACATAAACGAAGGCATAAAAACAAAGCTGCAATGCAGCACAGTAAGCTAACAGTTATGCTATCACAAGCTAGAAAAAGGTTGTTAATCTTTCGCATAGAACATTAACTGATGACGAGTATTTGGTTTTATCTAGACTCATTTCTTCACCGTCAGTCAAAAGGGCAAAGCAGGACTTATAACATGATTTTGATGAATTAGCAAGAAAAATGAGATGTCGTTACTTATATCATGGTAACTTGGATGAAATTCATCACTTCAGAGTTAAATCTGGACACACGCCACCTTTAACCTGCAACACCCTTGAAAATTACCTGTTCAATACAAAGCACGAACTATCTTCAATGCAAATTCTAAAATTTCGAAACAATCTAAATCTTTTACAGAGGTCCGGTATTTCTTCTCTGTTAAATGATGAATCATTAATCATTATAAAAGTAGCAATTTTGTTATTTTAGATAAGATCAATTACCTTCTTAAAGGCGATCGTCAATTTTAAAAATACACAACATTACACCAAATTTGAAAACTTTGACAAAAAAGCACTTAGATGTAATTTCAATACATATGTCAAAGGCATGTGCACCAAAGGTGTTATAGATTACTCCACATTTAATTACCTTAACAATGGTAATGAAATTGATTATGGGCCTTGGTATATGCATATCCTGCCTAAAATACACCGATTAAATGAATCGGAATTAGTAAAAAATCAATAAATATGGGTTTAACATTGATACATAATGCCGCCATGTCGGCCAATCATATCTCAGGTTGGTACTGTCACAGAATTTAGTGAACGCTATATCGATTATTTGTTAGTACCTATGGTACAAAGACAACATACGTATATATCTGATCTAATATACAAGTTGCAAAGAGTTAAGTCTAATGCAGTTAGCTGGCTGTGTAGTTTTGATGTAGTTTCAATGCGCACTAATTGCCTGGTTGATGAATTATTATCGGCAGTTAGAATTTCGTATGATCAGTTTAATAAATCAGATTACAAAATCAAATCCCTACCTACGGATGATTTAATCTATCTCCTCAGATCAATTTTAGAGAACAACATTTTCGATTTTAATAGACAGCTTTATAAGCAAAAAATAGGAGCCGCGATAGGAGCAGTGCCCAGCACGGAAATCTGTGATATACTCATGTATAAAATTATGAAAAAAAATCTTTCTAAGTTTGAACATAGAAAAAATATATTTTTCTATGGAAGGTATCGTGATGGTATTATATTTATATATTACGGACTACAAATGTGTCGAGGTTTCTGATTGGATAACAACACAGAGATGTCAGTATATATTCAGGAAACTGCCGGGGTATATATGACGTTTTTATCCCCAATTGGAACCTCAAAAACGTCATCATAACACCGGTTACTATGTGACGTAGTCATAAGCTATCAGACTGTCAGAGGTTCAAAGAGGGAAAATAATGACGTGCTTCAGTCAACAATACATTTTTGATACAAAATCACGCAATTAACACTTTTGATATTTTAATTTGATGTTAAAAGTGTTATTATAAATTATTACATACACGATAAAATTATGTTCACAGCAAATTAGAAAATTCTTCACGTATGCCGAACATATCAGGTTGGGTTTTTCAATATATATGTGTTGTCAACAAATACCTGCACTGGAAAATAACATTAAGTCAGGGGTAATCCGTAATATATGTGTAATTCAGGTCTCAGAAAGGGTATATACTGTGACATTCCCGGCTTAGGGCTTATATCCCCTTCGCCTTCGGCTCAGGGGATATAAACTCTAAGCCGGGAATGTCACAGTATATACCCTGTCTGAGACCTGAATAACATATAATACCATGGCGATTTGAAGGAAATAAAGAATTTGTTAGAGTTAGCAAATAATCATCATCCGTTCCTGAAATTCACACTAGAATTCTCATCTAAAGAAATAATATTTCTTGATGTTAATATTTTCAAAGGAACAAGATTTTATAGTAAAAATATTTTGGATGTGAAAACACACTTTAAACCGACAAATGTCTTCCTTTATCTTGAGCGTAAAAGCTGTCACAGTAGACATGTGTTTGCAGGGTTTATCAAGGGCGAAATTATAAGATACATTACAAGATATTTTGTTACAGTTCAGATTGAACATAATAAAGAGAGGATAAAAGGAGATTAAAATCGAAAAGTACATAACTGAGGCATTATCATGTAATTGATCTCAATTAATCAGAAAAAGGCCAAAGAAAACACAAAGGAAATTCCTTCAGTATTGGCAACGAAATTTAATCCATGCATTCATAAATTAAAACAATGCATTAGTAAACCTCGGGATCTACTAAAACAGGATGCAGTTTGCAACGAAATATTTTCAAGCAAACTAATAATAGCTTATAAAAAGCATAAAAAAAGAAAAAAATATTCTGATTTATTGACAACGACAAAATTAAAATAAATTGATATAGGTAAATCCCTGATGATGGCGGGCATACAATGCTTAAACCCTTTCATAAATGTTATACATTTATCATTAGCATATAACACAAAAACCGCCGAAACACTAAATTAGTGTCGAACTGATGTACAGCAATTGCAAGTCTAGTTATACTAGCATCATGTGATCAATATTTTGTAATATTTACAATGAACTACGTATACTTATAGTATGCATATGGAGTCTTCCGAATAAGAGTGTTTGCTATCGGAATTCGGATTGATGTTGGAATACGTGGATGTTAGGTCTCACTTTATACAAAACCTTGTATGTACAAGCTTTAGTTTTGATAGTATAAAAAAAGCTATAAGTGTGGAATGTTTTCCAATAGGACAACTATCTACTATATAAATGCCTCACAAATGTAGATGAGAGATATAATAGCTATAGGCCACCATACAACCTTTAAATTTAACAACAAGCGAAGCCTATACCTTAAATTAAGCTATAACGCCAACACATTCATTACACATGATGACAATATAAAACACTAGAATATATAGGAATTCCTACATTATTTTGCATATACATGTTAATACATTGTACTATAAATAAAAAAATCACCATGATATCCATGTGATAATATAATCCTTAAGAATTCCCAACAACTATTTTGAAATCAAGGTCAAAGATTTTAAAAATAGACAGAATTTGTTAAAAAAAAAAGTGGTTTCCAAGTGCTTAATAAAATACATGTATTTCTTTTATGGGATTGAACAATTGCTTAGATATACGGCCATTTACAATTAAAGTTAACTGAAATATGAATTTTCTTTGTATTGGGATGTTGTATATTTGGTTTCAGCAAAGTTCCACTCAAATGTTTTGTTTTCTACTGTGTGTTGCATTGCTAGGAGACATAGAAACAATGAGCTCCTGTCGATTTGGTCTTCTAAGTGCTACCATATGTGCAATTCAAACCATATTTCAATAAAATACATATTGGTTTTTTTATTTACTCAGGTCACAAGATACCTTCACCTAATATGTTTTATGTGAAATGATCCTATTCTATTTTGAAGGGAATTTACTCATAAAGAAAAGAAAGCTAGAGACTCCAAGAGGCAGGAAAAGAACAGAATAGGCAATCACAAAGTATGTACATGTATCACAATATCAACTGTAATTTTCATTAATGATTTATTGAAATAAATAAATTTTCTGTCTTTTTTTGTTTATCAGAATTCTGTGATAAATTATGATTAGTTTGATGTGCTGAAAACATGGAAATAATCTCGACCCTTAATCATTCTCAAGATGGTTATTCAGTTGTCAAACTGCTTCTTTATAATCAGTTTGCAATTGTAATTGATTATTTTGAATGAGTTAATTTACATCATGTACTGCTGCTGAATGATGCTGAATCATCATAGTCCTGATGTATGGAATACAATAAAAATGTTATATTGCTGCTGGTATGTTTTAGTCTTCAATAGAATCAAGGTATGTTATATAAAAAGATGTGGTATAATTGCCAATGAGACGAATCTCCACAAGAGACCAAAATGACACAGAATTACCAATTATAGGTCACAATACAAACTTCAACAATGAGCAAAGTTCATGTATACATGGTATATATATATATATAATACTTTCCAGTATTATCTAAAGAAAGTTCCCAAACATTTAATTATTTTTTTTTAAGTCATTTGTAATTACACGATTTCATATATATCAGTCAAGCTGTACAAAAGAACAGTTACATGGCCAGACATAACCAATTTTCTAATTGTACATGAGTATTTACTACACTGAAGAATAGGTCCATCCAATAAAGTGATCTGAAAAATAATCATTTTTATACATTTTGTAAGCCTCGGTCACACCTTAACGGATAGCTCGAACGGAAGCCTAATGGATTACTTTTTTCAATCCGTTCATGTCCGTTAGACGTCCGTTCTTATCCGTTAGACGTCCGTCCATGTCTGTTGCATCTCCGTTAACCGTACGTTTTATCCGTCGACGTCCGTTCTGTCCGGTGGAAAAGTTTGAGCATGTTTAGAGTTAGAATTAAATGTCCGCTGAAGGTCCGGTAAGCGTCCGTTTTGTACGGTACTCGTCCGTTTCGTTCCCGTTTTGTATCCGTTACGTGTTCGTTATACATCCGTTGGAGGTCTGGTAGATCAATTCAAAAACGGACTTCTAACGGACATCTAATGGATAAAATGGATGTTAAACGAATGTGAAACGGACTTCTACCGGACGTATAATGGATAAAACGGATGATGAACGGATCTGAAACGGATAAATGCCAATGGAAAATTTCGCGTCAGAAATGCCAATTAGATTTCTAAAGGTTCATGAATTCTTATTATTCATAATCGATCTGAGAGTAAGGGCACGTCTTCACAATCAACCAGCTCTTATTCAGGCCAGACACTGCCCTTTGGCAGCATTTTGAAGAACAAACCAAAACCAGTTCCACAGAAACATTTTGAATATTTATGCGATTTACATGTATTATTATTGTCGCCTTTAAGATATCTTGTTCATCCGTTTAATCCGGAACGCTTCTGTTGGGTGTCTGTTTTATGCGGTACTCGTCCGTTGGATGTACGTTCGAAATCCGTTCTGTCCGTTACGTTTCCTTTTCTCGTACGTTGCATCTCCGTTGCATGCCCGTTATGCATTCGTTAAGCGTCTGTTTTATTTTGTCAGTACACCAACGGACTCCCAACGGATAACAATTTTGTCAACAGACAACTTTTATTTCTATCCGTTAGGCGTCCGTTCGAGCTATCCGGTAAGGTTTGACCGAGGCTGTACATTCATACATCATTACAAGGAGAAAGTACCTATGTTTATATGTTCCAGACCATATAAGTATTTGGATTGTACGTGTATGGTCCAGTACGAGTATACTCATACGGTCTAGTACGAGCTTGACCATACATGTATTTGAAACACATTGGTTTATTTTAGACACAAAATTATCAAAAAATTTCTATTGAGTATTACAATTTAATATTATTACAATTAGATGAATAAAGTGGAAAACATTACATCAACTGAAATTGACTAATTCTGTATTTAACTGGCTGTTTCAATCTTATGTTAGCACTCTCGCCACCGGTGATACTTGCTGGCACAATAAACATCAGATTTCTTACATTTACATGTTTTGTTCATGTCTGTTCCTTTGCATTTGCATCTCTTGTTTGTTTTCCTGCAGCTTGCAATTCAATTCCGTATGTTTTTTCAAAGTACATTTTTAATTGTGTATGTCAAAAGTTCTATTGCACTCATAACATAACACGAGTTCAATCCTTACCAAAAATATCAGCAACCCTATATCCCCAGTTGCTTTTCTTACAGTAACAAAGAAACCTTTTTCATCCTTTGCTTATTTTTCAACACTTTTTTTATCATAAAATTATTCTTTATTGTTTTTTTAACAGATTTTTATATACTTTATGTCCAGTTTCTTCCCTGACATACAGGAGATTAACTTTTAAATAGTTTAAAACATTTTAAAAGTTTGTATTCCAATTACAATTGAACCTTTTATATTAATAATAAGATTTCAGTTATGTTGATCTGTAATGTCAAGGCATCAAATAAAAGTCTTATAACCTGGCAGACCGTAAGAGAACAGTCTAGACCATTTTTAAAAGTATGCATACAGACTGGACGGTACGCGTTTGGTCCAAATACTCATATGGTCTGGAACATATATATATACAAATAATTAAATCATTAATCGATTTTTACAGAGTTATCTCTCTGTAGTGTTATGTACAACCTTAAAAGTTTTGTAAGTAAAATCACATGAACATATGAAAAAAGGAAATATGGGGTGTATGCAAATTGCAATTATGAAACAGCAACTGCAAACACAACCAAAATCATATAGAGGTCCACACAGCTATTTAAATGTAATAAGACCAGCTCTTAACCCTCCAGTCTATATAAGTTTTTATTAATATTAAACAGAAATAATAAAAGAACTACTACCAACAGATATATATATAAAACTATATTAAATCATATTATATTTGGAGTAAACAATAAAATACTATCATAGAAAGCTCAAAGTTCTTAAATGGCTTCATATGAAACCAGACTGTATTAAACTCTAAATGTATTTTTCGAAGTAACATACTGCTTACAACATCAAAAAGCATTTAACACTCTTTATTCTCCTTGTCGATGATTCGACCCTCGATTTCTCAGCAAAGATGGGTGTAATTGCCAATTATACTACAAGGATTGCGTATAGATTTCATTAGTGTTAACATACTTTAGAAAATATGGCATAAAACTTTGAAATAATAATTAACCATAACAGATTCCTAAAGTGTGTGCCAACAGTATGTGAATTAAGAGCCAAAAAGGGGTAAAAACATTCGTTTTTGTAGTTTCTTGACAATAACTTGTGTGTAAGTGTATGGATCTCTCTGACATTGTATCACAGAGTTCCATATCACAAAAGGAAGGATTGGATTGAGTTTGGGGGTATTGGCTATTTGATGCAGGAATTAAGGGCCAAAAACAGCATTTTTCTAGTTTCCAGACAATTACTTGTGTTTAAGTGAATGGATATCTCCGAAATTGTACTTTTACATTGCAAAGAAATATAATTTACCCTTATCTAATGAAACTCTAATCTCCACCACAAAACATATGCATCAATTGAACTGTTTTTGTCCATCTTAATTCTATATTATAATAAAATGCCTCGCTGAGCAAACCCTGAACAGTTGATACTGTCTGAATTTGGCTTGATATAAATTTGGTCATAGTTCTTAAAAATCTATTTGTGCATATAAGATTTCTTTTTGAAACTTTTCGAAATATTTGAATTTGAAATTTTTTAAGAAAAAACAAATATAAACACCTTTTAAAGCAATTTCCTCCAAACTGAATCCCTGCCTATCCTTTGTAGTATGGAACCTTGTTGATTTTTTCGGGTTTGTATGGATAGTAAACCCTGTAAATTGTAACAAACCCCTGTGTTTGAATTTTGGGTTCGTTTTATCGAAAGGGGGGGGGGGGGGGGGGGGGGGCTGAGCGGAACAAATTAAAATTATCATGTCTCTTTAAGCTACCTGCTTCGAGAAACATCTCAATTGAATGTTATTTTGTGATGTTAATTCGATGCCAATGTTTAATAAATGCTTACCAATCGACACTGTTTCTGAAAAGAGTAACAAGCTGTCGTCATTTACCCACGGTTTTATCTTTCGGTATTCTCAGGACATATCGTCATGATATCGATAAGCCATATATACATTTATGCATCGAAAAGACTTCAAAGATTTTTTAAGGGGAATTCTAATTGGTTTAAAAAGTCAGGTGTGAAATCGTCAGAAGTCAAACTACATATTGGTCGTTGTTAGATCTCATATGTAGTATAACGTAATCAGAGATCAATATTTTAATAAGATTGATAGCTATTCTACATTCCGTAGTAGTCGGCAGTGGCAGCGACATCAGCGTCCACAAATATTCACTCTGTGGTTAAAGTTTTTTGAAATTTAATAACTTTCTTAAACTATCCAGGATTTCTACCACACTTGGACAGAAGGTTGTTTATGATCATAACATAGTATCCGGAAGTAAATTTTGTGAAAAAGATCCATTTTTTTCCGTATTTTACTTATATAAATATACTTATTATTGGACCATTTCAGTTAATATCTGATAGATGGGGGGATAAGGAGATTTATTTCCTAGGTATCAGAAAATACATGTTGAGAAACTGCCCTATTAGAATTAAAAAACTAAGACCTGTTAGATGAAGAGTTTCAGTTCATATTTGGTGGGTGGGCTAGTATAGGAAAAAAATATATGCGTGCACGCACCCTTACTGAAAAATCAGCCTTCTGGCGAACCGTTCCGGCAGATGTGCCGCAAACACTGAGGTAAGGTTGCTGCAAATAGTTTGCGGCAACTTCACCATTACTTTTTATCATGAAAATGAAGGTTACGGCTTGTCTGCCCCAAAGTTGTATAGCCTTATATAGATTCTGGTGAACCTCTGGCGAACTTTGGAAGCCTTATATAGTTTGTGGCAAACTTCTGACAATTTATGTGGTGAATTTCCGGCAAACTGTCAAAGCCTTATATAGTTTGCAGTGAACTTTTGGCAATTTTTGTGATGAACTTCCGGCAAACCTTCAAAGCCTTTTATAGTTTGCGGTGAACGTCTGGCAAATCAAGTGATAATGATGCCCTATGACATCAATAATAGCAAATTAAATGCAAAACATGTCTAAATTAACTTTCAAAGAGATGATCAATGATGCATGGCCTGTTCGAGGAACTACAAAAATGTAATTGAATCATATATTACTCAGACATCTACCATATATAACATCCATTTACTTTTTACATGACAATACCAACATTAAAACTTCCCTCGTATTTCAAATTCAAAGAAGCAGGAATTGTGGTTTTAGGGTCTGAGGGAGCATGCGCAGTATGCTATAAAGTTGTTCGGCGAAAATCATTATGAACAGGTGCTTGCTTAAATTAAAAATACGGACATACATGTACCAACCAGAGGAACAATACCAGACTTCAGTCACTTCACTTGGAGTGCATGTAATTCTTTTTGGGCTACACATCCATAAACAAAATATCTTACCAAAAATTAACAACACCAAATAATCCAAAAATTAACAACACAAAATACAGTGGCTATTCAAATAGCGGACAAATAACATTTTGACGGTTTTTCGCTATTTGTCCGACCAAAAATATAATGATGAAGATATAAAATCGCGTTTTGAAGCAGATAAATAAACCATGAGTAGTTTTAAAATGTATTGTCTAACTTCGTTTTATGAAAAAGAACTCATTCTTATAAAAAAAAGATAAAACTATGCATTTGATTCTAAAAGGAATTTGGGAAAAGGGGGGGATGATTCTCTCTTTTGTTGTTCTGCATATGAATTTCCTGTTAGGTAAATAGTCGAGGGTCAAAGATTATTTGCTTCATTTGACGTCTATGATTTGATTAATTGATTCTGTGAAGTTTGGTTAAAGAGCCAATGGAATAAATACACCCTAATAAGAAGCCAAATTAATATCACTGTCAAAGAGAAATCGACAACTTGTGTGTTGTTGTATTGTTACGGCTTAGGGTATAAGCTGTAGGTTTGTACATACGACTGTTTCAGGCCACTCAGTAAACACTCTATTCTATTTTCGCGTTCGTCGTTTACTGGTAGCCAACGCGTATACAAAGACATTTGATGAACATTGTGTATACTTATATATTGTTAGTAAGGTCTCTGGGAATAATAGTATAGAGTTCGTCTTCATTGTTTGACCACGGGGGTCCCCTGACTGAATGACTGTTCCCATCTTCTGTTTACCCTTATTTCACACGTTCCCGCTTTATTACCTTGTTATTTTATTAGCGTTAGGCATATATATTGTAACCGGGGCCCATACATGCTAAGAGTAAGCTTAGATAAGTCCCGTTTGTCCATTTCCCGACTCGACAGAATGTCAACATTCCGATCGCCGCCATTTGCATCACTATGTTTATTGACGTCAGTGACCTAATGACCTGAGATCAGTATCCAATCAGCATAACGTAATTTGCCCACCATCTCCATAGGAGCACGAGACGTTGGTGGGACAGAGATATAAAAGCAAGTGCACAACAGTCTTCAGATAGACTGCGGCCCGCTACCAGGGCAGTCACTCCTGATACCAAGGAAACTGACCAAAGGCAAAGCAAACCAAAAGTGCCGCAGTCGATGCAATACATGTACCTTTGCATCCCCGTTGGATAAATGGACCAAACCATAATTGACCTAGATGTTTTACTACGTTTACTACGATGTTGACAAACGATTAACGTGTATAACTTAGTCTGTAACTCGACACCAGAGTTGACATTTCTATACTAGAATTTACCAAGAGTATAGAAAACCAGGGTATATATAACCTTGTATGTAAATACCTTTACTTATTGGACACCCCCCGTCCCGTAACATTTGGTGTCCGGCGGTGGGATACGCATAAAACCACACCTCGAGAGTAGAGACTTGAACCAGTATTTTTTATTTATGAACTTTTTTGACTTACATGTACAACAGATTTAATTTAAACAATTAACATGAGTAGTTGCGTTAGCCCTTCAGAAAATTTTGTTCCTGACAGTCGTGCATCTACCCCAGTTAGTGATAAATCTTGTGCATCAAGCCCAGATGATGTAGTAAATACCATGAATAAGAAGGTTGAGGTCTATACAAATATAGTGAACCAGTTCAGTAGAAATTTGAATACCCTAGGGGACCGTTTTAATAATTTTAATTTGAAACACAGTTAAAGATAAATAAAGAAAAAGTAGAAAGGCTTGAAAATCTTTCTGAATCACTTTTAAGTAGTATATCGAAAATAGAAGACCAGGTGGCAAATTTGTGTATGAGTGTTTTAGATTAAATACCAAAAGTTACCAATGATTGTTCATGTGAGAATACAAGTTCTAATGTTACCAATAAAGTATGCGGGAGTAGTGAATCAAACCAGTTGTCTAACCGAGAACCAGTATGCATCGAGACTATTTATTGGGTATACAAAACCATCAAATTATGATGGGACCACTAACTGGCTTCAGTACAAGTTACATTTTGAGGCTGTTGCAAAATTAAATAATTGATCTGAGGATATAAAAATTTTAAAGCTTATTACATGTATGAATGGTGCTGCTTTGTCGACTTTAGCTGATAGAGATAGATAATATCCCAACATATTGTTATTTAGTTAAACTGTTAACCAAAAGGTTTGCTCCTGAAAACCTGACAGATGTATATATGTCACAAATTGATGCTTGTGTAAGAAAACCAGGTCAACCATTGCAGGATCTGGCGGATAATATAAAAAGGCTTGTCAAAATGGCTTACCCATCCTCGAGTCTCGATACCAGAGACTATTTAACTTATAGGGCATTTAGAAAAGCACTAAATGATCATGATTTAGAATTGGATATTGTACAAAGCAATGTAGAAACCATTGACGGAGCGTTGTACTGTGCTCTGAAATGTGAAACTTTTAGGGCTAGAGAGAAAAAGTTTAGACAGCAACCAAAATCTGAAACGTCTGTTTGTATAAATGCCAAGGCAAACCAGTTCTGTTATTTCTGTAATGAGAAAGGACACGCCATTAGAGACTGTCCTAAGAGAACTTAATCGTTAATGTTTGTTACATTCAGATACCATGAATGTTAGCATATGAACATGTTTTTTTTTAATATATATATTTGTTATGAAAATGAGATTTTTACCAGTAATAGTCATTTTCGATACCTGAAAGTGAGTTTTGTACCAGTAATACTAGTAGTAATTTTTGATACCGGAAAATGAGTTCGTTAAATATTTCAGTATTTTTATGAAGAGTTGCACCTCGTTAAATATTTATTGTTCTATCAGTTGAAACTGCTGAGGTGGTGTAATGGATGCATTCATGTTACCAATAAATAACCTTTTAATAGACCATTGTATGATAAACAGAGTTGTATGGTTGGACCTTTTATTGACTACAGTATTATTTACTAGTATACAGAAATATTCTGATTGACTCATCGACGTGTCTGAGTGACGGATGAGATGTCAATGGAATGTATTTATTTGGTATTGTCCTGGTGACTCACCGACGTGTCTAAGCGACGGGTGGAATGTCTGTGGAATACCATGCAGTATTTTGTTATATATTTTGTTTTACCAGTGTTCCCAGTGACTCATCGACGTGTCTGTGTGACGGATGGAAGGTCTGTGGAATATTTTTATTTGGTATTGTCCCGTTGACTCACCGTCGTGTCTATGTGACGAGTGGAATGTCTGTGGAATATCATACAGTATTTTTTTTACCTATATTAGTTTACCAGTGTTCACGGTGACTCATCGACGTGTCTATGTGACGGATGGAAGGTCTGTGGAATATTTTTATTTGGTATTGTCCCGGTGACTCACCGACGTGTCTAAGTGACGGGTGGAATGTCTGTGGAATACCAGGCAGTATTTATGTTACCAATTTTAGTTTGCCAGTGTTCCAGGTGACTCATCGACGTGTCTGTGTGACGGAAGGAAGTTCTGTGGAATATTTTCATATGGTATTGTTGTGATTCGCTGACGTGTCTTTGTGACGGGTGACATGTACAATTTAAAGTACCATTTATTTAGCCACTTATTTATTTGAACCAACTATACCATGAAGTTTACACCAAGTAGAGCAAACACTTTACATTGAAACCAGATATATTCTAATATCCAGAGTTGCGAGTATCTCAATTGTCATATTATTGACACCAGAATTATAGTACAAATGTTTGATCTCAGTACCAGAGATTGACACTAATGATGATTATTGTGATTAATTTACCATGTCGAGAGAGCCAGCAACCACACAAAGAAGATCTGGTATTAATTTTTTAGTAGGTTGATAAGTAGGTATTTATTAGGTAGGTGTATTTTTAAGTTCGAGGACGAACTCTTATCCTGGGTTGGGGGTAGTGTTACGGTTTAGGGTATAAGCTGTAGGTTTGTACATACGACTGTTTCTCGCTACTCAGTAAACACTCTATTCTATTTTCGCGTTTGTCGTTTACTGGTAGCCAACGCGTATACAAAGACATTTGATGAACATTGTGTATACTTATATATTGTTAGTAAGGTCTCTGGGAATAATAGTATAGAGTTCGTCTTTATTGTTTGACCACGGGGGGTCCACTGACTGAATGACTGTTCCCATCTTCTGTTTACCCTTATTTCACACGTTCCCGCTTTATTACCTTGTTATTTTATTAGCGTTTAGCATATATATTGTAACCGGGGCCCATACATGCTAAGAGTAAGCTTAGATAAGTCCCGTTTGTCCATTTCCCGACTCGACAGAATGTCAACATTCCGATCGCCGCCATTTGCATCACTATGTTTATTGTCGTCAGTGACCTAATGACCTGAGATCAGCATCCAATCAGCATAACGTAATTTGCCCACCATCTCCATAGGAGCACGAGACGTTGGTGGGACAGAGATATAAAAGCAAGTGCACAACAGTCTTCAGATAGACTGCGGCCCTAATACATGAACCTTTGCATCCCCGTTGGATAAATGGACCAAACCATAATTGACCTAGATGTTTTACTACGTTTACTACGATGTTGACAAACGATTAACGTGTATAACTTAGTCTGTAACTCGACACCAGAGATGACAGTTTTATACTAGAATTTACCAAGAGTATAGAAAACCAGGGTATATATAACCTTGTATGCAAATACCTTTAGTTATTGGACACCCCCGTCCCGTAACAGTATAATGCTTTCCCGGGAAAAAATAATATATCCAAACATTGAAAACAACCATTATATTACTGTTTGTAATACAATAATTATGTAAGTTTCCTAGGGTAAACTATAACTATAGAACTCTTATCGTCAAAACCTCAACTATACCATACTAATATGGTAGTCCCTGTGTGTATCATCAACTCGGTAGTCATTGCTTTTGACTAGAATAATAAACCTTTATTACATCATGTAATCTGTTCAAATTTTAATATGAAACCTTCGTTCTAATTCAGTGATGAAAATTTAACCTTTTATAAATTCGGTAATTCTTTTCTAAACATTTGGCCAAACACCGCGGGACGTGTTTACACTTAGAACTTTATTTTTTGGGTTCTGAATGTTTCCGATGAAGTAATATACTAAACAAATCCCTTGTTACGCATATAAATATTAAGTGTTTCTTCTAATTTGAACGAACACAAACCCTAACAATTATACACCAATTTTGCTGGCACTAATTATTGGTTCTACAGGTTCAGTATTCTAATCAATTGGTAAAAAATACTAAACGTGTATAATAAATCGATGTATTGTGTAATTCAAGATTGATTTCTAACAGAATGTGTCAACAAAATTAACGAATATTTACTAAGCAGATTTTGTACTCTCATAAACACCTAAAAAATATTCATGACTTACCAATATTTTCTGAACGGTCAGTTTGATTTTAATATCATCAGAACATCTTGAACGTAAACACGTCAAGCCTTCTTATAAATTAAAGTTATCTTTCACATTTTTATTTGTTTGTTAACTCAGTGCTGTTACGACATAAGTCATCCAGAAAATGCAATTCTAATAAGTAGCTTTTCATTCAACGCAATTGTGTTCCCTATTCAACTCAGTATTTTGTTGTCTAGTACAATAGCATACGATTTATTTAACAATTGGTAAAAATTAATTGAACGATCTTAATTTATTTCAAGCGAAAAATCTGAAAAGTACTGAATTCACCGAAGTAGAGGAGTCTAAATAAGGGTGGAAAAATTACCATGACTTAGTTTTATATTGCGCAGCCTGTTATATCTGGTCAATTAAAAAGATTCAGATTTTCAGTTCTAGATTAAAATCGGTTTACAAGTTTTGCTTACATGCAATTTCAACAATCCAGTTCACGAGTATAGCATTTGAATATCAATGTAAAAATAAAGGCAAGAGTAGTATACCGCTGTTGGAAGGTCATTAATCGATTGATAGAAAACAAATCAGGGTTACAAACGAAAACCGAGGGACACATCAACTATAAGAGGAAAACAACGAAACAATAGAAACACTGAAGTACAATAAAAAAAAAACGGCAATGCAAAACACACAGAAACGAACTACCTTCCATTTTCCTGACTTGGCTTATATGCGATGTTAAATATACCACTTAAATGACAACATGACATGTCAGGAATACAGTAACATAAAAATCAATCGTCTAATGCTGAAACGCCCATTTGAATAAGAAAAAAGTCGAAATTCTAATCATTATGTTCCAGTTGAAAAGCACTATTATAATAATCAAAAAGAATGTGCAATACATCTTTGATTTGTAGTGCAAATCTGTCATGATGTAGACATTTAGACTATACCTGTTGTGTATCTTTTAATCCACTGTCAATCTGATAAAAACTGGAAAAACGAACAGATTGTATTTTCCATACTTACAGCGGGTGGTAAACTAAAAGCTTCAAAGAAGCAACTGGAATACTGAAAAAAACCACACAGACAAAGGCGATTTGCAAAGAGTGTTTAGTTTTTTTGTACCTATTTATGTTCTGATCGGCTTTTCCGACTATGATTGTGCATTCAGAAAAGATGGGTTGATAAATAAAATCCTCAACAATTTATATTTACAATTATGTAGAAATATGACCTTCTGTAGTTTGATACTGTAAATTAACGATGCACATAACGGCTTCTTAATTTTGTCACATATAGTACAAAATGTATCTTTTAGCCGAAAAGTGTAAATTACTCAAAGTAAATGATATGCTTGAAAAAGTAGTTAAAATTAAACAGTTAATATCTACAGATACTTATATCGTCGACAACATGATTATAGGTATCAAATTTGAGGTAAGTCATTTAAACGATGGACGGCGGTTTACAAACGTGAAAGATAAAACAATAAAAAAAAAATCAATTTATCAGAAACGAAACAGAGAGGAATAAGATACAAAATGAAAATTCAAACTCATAAGTCTAAAAGGAACCGACAATGCCACTACAAAAAGAAACCAAGAAGCAAACAAAAGACAAACACATATATTAACAATCCTTTCGAAAAAAAAGGCTTTATCTCATAAAAATAAGCCAAGCACACCTTGAATTTAGTGTCAAGTAAACCTTAGCTATTCAGCTTCCCATTGCACCATGTGACGAAAAAAGTATTGCCCTAGAACATCTTTCATTAACATTTCCGGAAGGGTGGAGTAGGGTGTCCGACCCCAACTTTGGACTTAGTTTAAAAAGAAAATAAGCCGAAGCACACCCTGGAGTTTTTGTCTAGTAAACTTTAGCTATTCAACTTCCAATTGCACCTAGTGGCGAAAAAAGTATTGCCGTAAAACATTTTCTATTTCCATTTCCGTAAGGGTAGGGTAAGGTGTCCGACCCCAACTTTGGACCTAATTAAAGAAAAATCTAAGCCGAATCACACCCTTGATTTATTGTCAAGTAAACCTTAGCTATCCAGCTTCCCATTGCACCAAATGGCGAAAAAAGTATTTCCGTAAAATATTTTTTATTGACATTTCCGTAATGGTGGGGAGAGGTGTCCGACCCCAATTTTGGACCCAATTTATAAAAAAAGAAGCCAAAGCACACCCTGGATGTTTTGTCAAGTAAACTTTAGCTATTCAGCTATCCATATCACTTAGTGGCGAATTTTTTTTTGCCGTAGAACATTTTTTATTGACATTTCTGTACGGGTGGGGTAGGGTGTCCGACCCCAACTTTGGACCTGATTTAAAAAAAATAAGCCAAAGCCCACCCCTTGAATAAATGACAAGTAAACCTTAGCTATTCAGCTTCCCATTACACCTACTGGCGAAAAAAGTATTGCCATAGAACATTTTTTATTAACATTCTGAAGGGAAGGGTAGGGTGTCCAACCCCAACTTTGGACCTTAATAAAAAAAAAACTAAGCCGAAGCACACCCTGAATTTATTGTCAAGTAAACCTTAGCTATTCAGCTTACCATTGCACCTAGTAGCGAAAAAAGTCTTGTAAGGGTAAGGTAGGGTGTCCGACCCCAACTTTGGACTAATTTAAAAAGAAAAAAAACCGAAGCACACCCGAATTTATTGTCAAGTAAACTGTAGCTATTCAGGTTCCCATTGCACCTACTGGCAAAAAAGTATTGCCGTAGAACTTTTTTATTTACATTTCCGTAAGGGTGGGTTAGGGTGTCAAACCCCAACTTTGGACTTTATTAAAAAAATAAACTAAGCCGAAGCACATCCTTGATTTATTGTCACGTAAACCTTAGCTATCCAGCTTCCCATTGCACCAAGTGGCGAAAAAAGTATTGCCGTTCAACATTTTTTATTGATATTTCCGTAATGGTGGGGAGAGGTGTCCGACATGAACTTTGGACCTAAAGTATAAACAAAAATTAAGCCGATGCACACCCTGGATTTTTTGTCATGTAAACTTTAGCGATTCAGCTTCACATTGCACCTGCTGGCGAAAAAAGTATTGCCATAAAACATTTTTTTTGTAACATTTCCGTAAGGGAGGGGTAGGGTGTCCGAACCCAAATTTGGACCTTATTAAAAAAAAAACTAAGGCGACGCACACCCTGAATTTATTGTCAAGTACACTTTAGCTATTCAGCTTCCCATTGCACCTAGTTTCGAAAAGAGTTTTGCCGTAGAACATTTTTAATTAACATTTCCGTAAGGGTGGGGTAGGGTGTCTGACCCCAACTTTGGACTTAATTTTAAAAAAAAACTAAGCCGAAGCACACCCTTGAATTAGTGTAAAGTAAATCTTAACTATTCCGCTTCCCATTGGACCTAGTGGCGAAAAAAGTATTGCCGTAAAACAATTTTCATTAACATTTCCGTAAGTTAGGGGTAAGGTGTCCTACCCAAACTTTGGAACTTATTTTAAAACAAAATAAGCCGAAGCACACCCGTAATTTTTTGTCAAATAAACTTTAGCTATTCAGCTTCACAGTGCCACATAGTGGTGAAAAAAGTATTGCCGTAGAAGATTTTTGTTAACATTTCCGTAAGGGTGGGATAGGTTGAATAACACAACCAGTGCTCCATGTGGATAATGGTCTTTATACTCTTGTTTAGCACCTTAGATAATTTTCAGTTTGTGATTGGGCTCATTTTGCTCAGTCCTTAGTTTTTGTGTTTAAATTTTGTGTGAAATGTTTCGTCTTTTTTTCGTTGATCGTATTTTTCAATTACTTTGTCAATTTTATTTCGACTGTATATATTTGATATCCCTTTTGTATCTTTCGCCTCTAATTTAAATACCTATACTGGTTTTATGATGAATGTATTTACAACCATTTGGTCGATGCCACTGCTGGTGGAGTTTTCATTCCACCGAGGGTATAATCAGCCCAGTAGTCAGCACTTCTGTGTTGACATGAATTATCATTGATATGGTCATAATTTAAAACTGTTCACAAAGCTTTGAATGTTTGAAAAACAAAGGCTTTTTTTACTTTAAACAATAGATTATCTAAGCTGTATTTGGCAAAACTTTGAAGATTTTTTGGTTCTTAAAGCTCTTCAACTTTGTACTTTATATTTACTTTTTAACATTTCTTATTCGAGCGTCTCTGACGAGTCTCCTGTAGACGAAACGTGTGCCTGGCGCAAATTTGAATTCTGGTATCTATGATGATTTTATTTACATAAGCTATTGAAAGCAGCTCCCATGACACAATGTATTTCTTTGAACATTATTTTTTCATATATTATCAATAAAAATTAAGATGAGACTAACTGAAGGAATAGCATAAACTCTAAAAGAAATGAGGCCGGTAACTTTGACAATATCAAAGTCACAGGATCTGCATCATTCACTCACCATGTGAATCCGTAATCAGTCAAGCAATTTGTATTGGGTATAACATTCAATCACTATAATTACATATTATACGACTTTGATCATCTAAGACATCGAAAACATATCGGAAGAGAGTCGAGACACATCCATATCGTATCATGCAACTAATTCGTGAAGGTGAATTTGAAACTTTTAAAGTGTCGATTTCAGTCGTTCTTTCTCAGTTGAAGCAGATGTTGTGTATTCTACTTTGATACGCAGTCAGCATATTAACAACACCCAAAGGATCAAGTAGATATGGAGCAGACCGTCCGGTGATAATTACACCCTTAATATTATATTGTAAACATGAAACAAGGACGCACTGATACGTGGGTTATTATGAAGTTACTGGTCATCATCAATATATGTAAAGGTGACATTCAAGAACCTTGAAATTTTCTTTTTTTATGTTTTTAAGATGATTTTGCATGACTGTTAATTCCTTTGAAGACAAAACCGTGTCAACTTGTAGTGACGCACTTTTAGTACATATTGGAATATCCACTGTCTGCTGAAATGATGATGTCATTCTTGGTAAAAACAAATCTGGAATCGTTACAGTTTTTCACAATGATATATTTTCTAGGGCATACAACATGACACAGTACAGCCTGTGACATCCTCTTAGTTATGTCCACCCTCTTGCATGGTCAACATCCAATGGTGAACATTTATTGGGGTATTCAATCTTGAGATGTTGGCCATTTATTGGGGGGTCATAAAACATAGGTAGATTTTTTATCTCATTATGTTACCTGTTAAAATCAATCAGGGTTGAAGTTTTCAGCTGGTATGTTTCATTAAAATTTACCTGTACAGGTAACTCAGGTTTCTTTTAAAATTGACATTTCACCTTTTTTTGAATATGTAGAATAAAATATTGTTTTAGTCTGTTTAATTTATTATTTGTTTTTTTTGTTTTAATGTTACATGTATTTAAAAATTTTATTTTTGTTTTTTTTTCATTACTTTTTTGTTTCTTATTCTTTTAATTTCTTCTTGGTAAGAATCTTGAGTAGAAATGGCAAAAAGTCAAAGATAAAGTTATTGACTAGTATTTGAAATAAACACTTTTAATAAAAAAAAAATTTAAGTAAAAGTTTATATAAATGTACATGATGTACATTGTATTCAATTGTTTGTTAGCATTATTAAATGAGTTATTACTATTAATAATAACTAATAATCATGCAAATGATATTTAAAAAAAATAAATTTAAAAGTATTAAACAAGTCGGTTTCTTAACAAAATAAGATGATCAATATCAATCCTTTTACAATAAGTTTTGATAACATCTAATATTATTCAGGAAAACTACAAGTTTCATTATATGGTTTAGGAAAAAAACTAATTTTGTTTATCTCATTTTTTTTCAAATCTCAAAACAAGAGTTGTGCACAAACAATCACTGAAAAGACTTATTTTCCAAATGCCCACCTAGTTATCATAAAATTTTGATAAATGCTCTTGAAAATGCTAATCATAATGAAAAATGTTCTTATCTCTGAATAAAGTGAATCTTATGAAAAGAAATTATTTTAAGAAATTGAAATTTATTAAATATGTTATTTTCAGTTTGGTTAATTTCTTTTAAAATTTGTCTCCAGAAAAAATAATGTGCACTTCTAAAAATGGTGACACTTTTATGGTCTATTAATTAAATCATATTTTTTTTCAGTGTATTATATTGTTGAAAGTGCTGGACTGGCATGATACATATTCTTGGTATACATTTGCAAAGAATATTTCACTCAACCTAGGCCTTTTAGATAAAGTTAATAATTGCAGGGACTTGAATGAATTAAGACTTTTAAAGTCCTTAATAAAAAATGAATTTAAAGAAAAATCTAAGAATAAAAACTTATGATAAAAACTGTAAACTTGATTGTGTCAATAGGTAGAATTTTTGGTCATAATTTAGAAATAGAAAATATAAAATACCTAGAAAGGATAGAATATGTAAACAGTGTCTCTTGTAGGTCAACGAAAACACCTATTCCTTGATTGTAAAATTAACAAAACAACTTTGAGATAATCTATATGAAAATTATTTACCTTCTCATAATAATGTCTCTTACCCGAAAACAAAAAGTAAAAGAAATGCTTAACCTCTAAAACATTGATCATGTTTAAGATATCATATGACAATAAAAATATTATCAAATTTTGCTGTAATGAATATTTCTAATATTTATATGTTATTTATTGAGAAATAATTAACTGCCTAAATTTTATTTAGCGTAAGTCCTAAAGACAATCTTAAACATATATGTTGAACAATGTTGAATGCAGATCAGTCTATCTACAATAATAAACAATTTTGATTTAAGAAAATTAATTTGAGAAACACTTTTTCATTAGAAAAGGCAGGCATTGCAAATGTGTGCAATTATATTTGAAAATGATACTTAATATAAAAAATAACTTAAATTGATTAAAAATTATTTAAAAGGTATAATATTAAAACTAATAGTCATGAGACAATTATTTTTTTTGAGCTGTTTGTTCACCTAGTTTTATTATTTCATTTTATTTTTGAATTTCTTGTCATAAACCCAGTTATTAAATTTGACAAACACATACATGTATATTTTACCTGAGACACATGACCTGTAAGTTATATAATTTTAACACTTCAATGCATTCAAGATTTCCCTTTATCCTTGACTAGGTTTTGATTAATACCTTGTGTATTAAAAAAGCAACAGGGACATATAGGGCCACCATGGTGAACATATTTTTTATGGCCACCATTAATAAGATAAAGTCACAGGTAGTACTGTATGTGTACCAAAGAACTATTATAAATAAAACTCTGCTTAATGAGACGATGTACTTAATACTTCAATAAAGTAACGAGGACAGTAAAGTGTAGCGTAAGAAAATCAACGCATTTATTACTCCTTTGTTTTTATTAAAATTGTAAAATGTGTGATGAACATTAGATCGATAAATTTTTCAATAATTCACACCTGATGACACCGCCTATGGTTATATTGCATCACACAATTTATGTGGTAAAGTTTTTGTGACGGTTAAAAGGGAGACGAAAGATACCAAGGAACATTCAAACTCATATGTCAAAAAAGCTTAGCCTGTAATGAAGTGGTTGTTGATAGTTGCTGTATATCATATTTGCTTCATTTTTAGCTTTTGTAATTTTTTGTGAAAATAATTCCATCGTGTTTGCAATGATTTAGCATAACTCTTAAAGACATGAATTAAGTATTTGGTGTATAGATTGTGTGATTTTAGATTAAAAACGTATTATTGACGGATACGTGCCATCATTTTCTCGTCCATAGACTTCTGACGTTCTTTAAGTGTTCACTATAACCTGAGACTACGTCACTCACTAACAATCGTTATGACGACAATGTTGAGGTTCCAATTGTGGTAAATAATGTCGTATATACTCTGACAGTTTCCTAAATGTATACTGACATATCGGTGTTTTCCAATCTACACATTTGTTATCCATGTAATCCGTAATGTCGAAGGATATTTGGTAATGTCATCCATCAAAACCCTCACTTTAGTCTAAACTATCAACATAAACACAAGCAAAGCGAGCCAATTGAATAAATACACCCTAATAAGAAGCCAAATTAATATCACTGTCAAAGAGAAATCCACAATTTGTGTGTTGTTGTATAATGCTTTCCCGAGAAAAAATGATATATCCAAACATTGAAAACAACCATTATAACTGTTTGTAATAAAATAATTATGTAAGTTTACTAGGGTAAACTATAACTATAGAACTCGTATCTTCAAAAACTCAACTATACCATACTAATATGGTAGTCACTGTGTGTATCATCAACTAGGTAGTCATTGCTTTGACTGGCATAATAAACCTTTATTACATCATGTAATCTGTTCAAATTTTAATATGAAATCTCGTTCTGACTCAGTGATGAAAATTTAACCTTTTATAGATTTGGTAATTCTTTTCTAAACATTTGGCCAAACACGTGTTTACGTGTTTACACTTAAAACTTTATTTTTTGGGTTCTGAATGTTTCTGATGAAGTAATATAATAAATAAATCCCTTGTTACGCATATAAATGTTAAGTGGCTCTTCTAATTTGAACGAACACAAACCCTAACAATTATACACCAATTTTACTGGCACTAATTATTTGTTCTACAGGTTCAGTATTCTAATCAATTGGTAAAAAATACTAAACGTGTATAATAAATCGATGTATTGTGTAATTCAAGATTGATTTCTAACAGAATGTAACAAAATTAACGAATATTTACTAAGCAGATTTTGTACTCTCATAAACACCTAAACAATATTCATGACTTACCAATATTGTCTGAACGGTCAGTTTGATTTTAATATCATCAGAACATCTTGAACGTAAAAACGTCAAGTCTTCTTATAAATTAAAGTTATCTTTCACATTTCTATTTGTTTGTTAACTCAGTGCTGTGACGACATAAGTCATCCAGAAAAAGCAATTCTAATAAGTAGCTTTTCATTCAACGCAATTGTGTTCCCTATTCAACTCAGTATTTTGTTGTTTAGTACAATAACATACGATTTATTTAACAATTGGTAAAAATTAATTGAACGATCTTAATTTACTTCAAGCGAACAATCTGAAAAGTACTGAATTCACCGAAGTAGAGGAGTCTAACTGTGGCTGGAAAAATTACCATGACCTTATTTTATATTACGCAGCCTGCAATATATGGTCAATTAATTAAAAAGATTCAGATTTTCAGTTATAGATTAAAATCGGTTTACAAGTGTTGCTTACATGCATTTCAACAATCCAGTTCACGAGTATAGCATTTGATTATCAATGTAAAATAAAGGCAAGAGTAGTATACCGCTGTTGGAAAGTCATTAATCGATTGAGAGAAAACAAATCAGGGTTACAAACGAAAACCGAGGGATACATATCAACTATAAGAGGAAAACAACGAAACAATAGAAACACTGAAGTACAATAAAAAAAAAACGGCAATGCAACACACACAGAAACGAACTACCTTCCATTTTCCTGACTTGGCGTATATGGCAATGTTAAATATACCACTTAAATGACAACATGACATGTCAGGAATACAGTAACATAAAAATCAATCGTTTAATGCTGAAACGCCCATTTGAATAAGAAAAAAGTCGAATTTCTAATCATTATGTTCCAGTTGAAAAGCACTATTATAATAATCAAGAAGATTGTGCAATACGTCTTTGATTTGTAGTGCAAATCTGTCATGATGTAGACATTTAGACTATACCTGTTGTGTATCTTTTAATCCACTGTCAATCTGATAAAAACTGGAAAAACGAACAGATGGTGTTTTCCATACTTACAGCGGGTGGTAAACTAAAAGCTTCAAAGAAACAACTGAAATACTGAAAAAAAACACACAGACAAAGGCGATTTGCAAAGAGTGTTTAGTTTTTTTGTACCTATTTATGTTCTGACCGGCTTTTCCGACTATGATTGTGCATTCAGAAAAGATGGGTTGATAAATAAAATCCTCAACAATTTATAATTACAATTATGTAGAAATATGACCGTCTGTAGTTTGATACTGTAAATTAACGATGCACATAACGGCTTCTTAATATTGTCACATATAGTATCTTTTAGCCGAAAAGTGTAAATTGCTCAAAGTAAATGATATGCTTGAAAAAGTAGTTAAAATTGAACAGTTAATATCTACAGATACTTATATCGTCGACAACATGATTATAGGTTCCAAATTTGAGGTAAGTCATTTAAACGATTTAAACGATGCACGGCGGTTTACAAACTTGTTAGATAAAACAATGAAAAAAAATCAATTTATCAGAAACGAAACAGAGAGGAATAAGATACAAAATGAAAATTCAAACTCATAAGTCTAAAAGGAACCGACAATGCCACTACAAAAAAAACAAGAACCAAACAAAAGACAAACATATATATTAACAATCCTTTCGAAAAAAAAGGCTTTATCTCATAAAAATAAGCCAAGCACACCTTGGATTTAGTGTCAAGTAAACCTTAGCTATTCAGCTTCCTATTGCACCATGTGACGAAAAAAGTATTGCCGTAGAACATCTTTCATTAACATTTCCGGAAGGGTGGAGTAGGGTGTCCGACCCCAACTTTGGACTTAGTTTAAAAAGAAAATAAGCCGAAGCACACCCTGTATTTTTTGTCAAGTAAACTTTAGCTATTCAGCTTCTCATTGCACCTAGTGGCGAAAAAAGTATTGCCGTAAAACATTTTTTATTTACATTTCCGTAAGGGTGGGGTAAGGTGTCCGACCCCAACTTTGGACCTAATTAAAAAGAAAACTAATCCGAATTACACCCTTGATTTATTGTCAAGTAAACCTTAGCTATCCAGCTTCCCATTGCACCAAGTGGCGAAAAAAGTATTGCCGTAGAATATTTTTTATTGACATTTCCGTAATGGTGAGGAGAGGTGTCCGACCCCAACTTTGGACCCAATTTATAAAAAAAGAAGCCGGAGCACACCCTGGATATTTTGTCAAGTAAACTTTAGCTATTCAGCTACCCATATAACTTAGTGGCGAAAAAAGTATTGCCGTAAAACATTTTTTATTGACATTTCTGTTAGGGTGGAATAGGGTGTCCAACCCCAACTTTGGACCTGATTTAAAAAAAAATAAGCGGAAGCACACCCCTTGAATAAATGACAAGTAAACCTTAGCTATTCAGCTTCCCATTGCACCTACTGGCGAAAAACGTATTGCCATAGAACATTTTTTATTAACATTCCGTAAGGGAAGGGTAAGGTGTCCGACCCCAACTTTGGATCTAATTAACAAAAAAATAAGCCGAAGCACACCCTGAATTTTTTGTCAAGTAAACTTTAGCTATTTAGCTTCCCATTGCCTTATAGTGGCGAAAAAAAATATTGCCGTAGAAGATTTTTTGTTAACATTTCCGTAAGGGTGGAGTAGGGTGTCCGACCCCAACTTTTGACCTAATAAAAAAAAGCTAAGCCGAAGCACACCCTTGATTTATTGTCGAGTAAACCTTAGCTATTCAGCTTCCCATTGCACCTAGTGGCGAAAAGAGTATTGCCGTAGAACATTTTTTATTAACATTTCCGTAAGGGTGGGGTATGGTCTCCAACCCAACTTTGGACCTAATTTAAAAATAAACTAAGCCGAAGCACACCCTGGAATTATTGTCAAGTAAACCTTAGCTATTCAGCTTCCCATTGCACCTACTGGCCGTAGACCAATTTTTATTAACATTTCCGTAAGGGTGGGGTTAAGTTGTCTGACCCTAACTTTGGACCTAATTTTTGAAAACAATAAACCGATGGACACCCTTAATTTTTTGTCAAGTAAACTTTAGCTATTCAGCTTCCCATTGAGCATAGTGGCGAAAAAGGTATTGCCGTAGAACATTTTTAATTAACATTTTTGTAAGTGCGGGGTAGGGTGTCCGACCCAAACTTTCGACCTAATTTGAAAAAAAAAGCCGAAGCACACCCTGGAGTTTTTGTCAAGTTAACTTTAGCTATTCAGCTTCCCCATTGCATATAATGGCGAAAACAGTATTGCCATTGAACTTTTTAATTAACATTTCTCTAAGGGTGGGGTAGGGTGTCCGTCTAAACTTTGGACCTAATTTTAAAATAAATAAGACGAAGCACACCTAGAAATTAATGTCACGTAAACCTTAGCTATTCAGCTTGCCATTGCACCTAATGTCGAAAAGAGTATTGCCGTAGAAAATGTTTATCAACATTTCCGTAAGGGTGGGGTAGGGTGTCCGACCACACATTTGTACCTAATTTAAAAAAAAAACTAAGCCGAAGCACACCCTGGATTTTTTGTCAAGTAAACTTAAGCTATTAAGCTTCCCATTGCACAGAGTGGTGAAAAAAGTATTGCCGTAAAACAATTTTTATTAACATTTTCGTAAAGGTGGGGTAGGGTGTCAAACCCAAAATTTGGACTTATTGTAAAAAAGACTAAGCCGAAGCACACCTTGGAATCATTGTCAAGTAAACCTTAGCTATTCAGCCTGCCATTGCACCTAATGTCGAAAAGAGTATTGCCGTAGAAAATGTTTATCAACATTTCCGTAAGGGTGGGGTAGGGTGTCCGACCACAAATTTGTACCTAATTTAAAAAAAAACTAAGCGAAGCACACCCTGGATTTATTTATTGTCAGGTAAACCTTAAACTATTCAGCTTCCCATTGAAACTAGTGTCGAAAAAAGTATTGCCGTAGAACATTTCTTATCAACATTTCAGTAAGGGTGGGGAAGGGTGTCCGACCCAAACTCTGGACTTAATTTAAAAAAACACTAAGCCGAAGCACACCCTGGATTTATTGTCAAGTAAATGTTAGCTATTCAGCTTCCCATTGCACATAGTGGCGAAAAAGTATTGCCGTAGAACATTTTTTATTAACATTTCCGTAAGGATGGGGTAGGGTGTCCGACCCAAATTTTGAACCTTACTGAAAAAAAAACTAAGCCGAAGCACACCCTGGATTTATTGTCAAGTAAACCTTATCTATTTAGCTTCCCATTGCATCTAGTGGCGAAACAAGTCGTACAGTAGAATTTTTTTTATTAACATTTCCGTAAGGGTGTGGTAGGGTGTCCGACCCCAACTTTGGACCTAATTTAAAAAAAAAAGCCAAAGCACACCCTGGAGTTTTTGTCAACTAAACTTTAGCTATTCAGCTTCCCATTGCACTAAGTGGCTAAAACAGTAAGTATTACCGTAGAACATTTTTTATTAACATTTTTGTAAGGGTCGGGTAGGATGTCCGTCTAAACTTTGGACCTAATTTAAAAAACAAATAAGACAAAGCACAACCAGGAAATAATGTCAAGTAAACCTTAACTATTCAGCTTCCCATTGCACCTAGTGTCGAAAAGAGTATTGCCGAAGAAAATGTTTATTAACATTTCCGTAAGGGTGGGGTATAGGTGTCCGACCCCAACTTTGTATCTAATTTAAAAAAAAAAAAACTAAGCCGATGCACACCCTGATTTTTTGTCAATTTAACTTAAGCTATTTAGCTTCTCATTGCACAGAGTGGCGAAAAAGTATTGCCGTAAAACACTTTTTATTAACATTTTCGTAAGGGTGGGGTAGGGTGTCCAACCCCAACTTTGGACTTTTGTAAAAAAAAACTAAGCCGAACGACACCCTGGAATTATTGTCAAGTAACCCTCAGCTATTCAGCTTCCCATTGCACCTAGAGGCGAAAAGAGTTTTGCCGTAGAACAATTTTTATTAACATTTCCGTAAGGGTGGGTAGGGCGTCCGACCAAAACATTGGACCTAATTTAAAAACAAATTAAACCGAAGCACACCCTGGAAGTAATATCAAGTACACCTTAGTTATTAAGCTTCCCATTGCACCTGATGGCGAAAAAGTGTTGCCGTAGAACACTTTTCATTAACATTTCCGTATAACTTGGGATAGGGTGTCCGACCCCAACTTTGGACCTAATTAAAAAAAACTAAGCGAAGAACACCCTGGATTGATTTATTGTCAAGTAAACCTTAAACTATTTAGCTTCCCATTTCAACTAGTGTCGAAAAGAGTATTGCCGTAGAACATTTTTTATTAACATTTCTTTAAGAGTGGTGAAGGGTGTCCGACCCCAACTCTTGACCTAATTTAAAAAAAACTAAGCCGGAAATTTTTTATTTACAATTTCCGTAAGGGTCGGGTAGGGTGACCGATCCCAACTTTTGACCTAATTAAACAAAAAATAAGCCGACTCACACCATGCAATTATTGTCAAGTAAACCTTAGCTATTCAGCTTCCCCTTGCACCTAGTGTCGAAAAGAGTATTGCCGTAGAAAATTTGTTTATTAAACTTTTTGAAAGGGTGGGGTAGGGTGTCCGACCCTAACTTTGGACCTAATTAAAAAAAAACTAAGCCGAAGCACACGCTGGATTGATTTATTGTCAAGTAAACCTTAAACTATTTAGCTTCCCATTGCAACTAGTGTTGAAAAGAGTATTGCCGTAGAACATTTTTTATTAACATTTCATTAAGAGTGGGGAAGGGTGTCCAATCCCAACTCTGGACCTAATTAAAAAAAAAACTAAGCCGAAGCACACCCTGGATTTTTTTGCCAAATAAACTTTAGCTATTCAGCTTCCCATTGCAACTAGTGGCGAAAAAAGTTATGCAGTTGAACATTTTTTATTACCATTTCCGTAAGGGTTGGGTAGGGTATCCGACCCCAATTTACTTTGGACCTAATTTAAAAAAAAACTAAGCTGAAGCACACATTGACTTTTTTGTCAAGAACACTTTAGCTATTCAGCTTCCCATTGGAACTAGTGGCGAAAAAAGTTTTGCAGTTGAACATTTTTTATTACAATTTCCGTAAGGGTCGGGTAGGGTGACTGATCCCAATTTTTGACCTAACTAAACAAAAAAAAAAGCCGACGGACACCCTGAATTATTGTCAAGTAAACCTTAGCTGTTCAGCTTTCCATTGCACCTATTGTCGAAAAGAGTATTGCCGTAGAACATTTTTTTATTAAACTTTTTGAAAGGGTTGGGTAGGGTGTCCGACCTCAACTTTGGACCTAATTAAAAGAAAAACTAAGCCGAAGCACACCCTGGAAATATTATCAAGTAAACTTTAGCTATTCAGCTGCTTATTACACCTAGTGTCGAAAAGAGTATTGCCGTAGAACAATTTATATTAACATTTCCGTAAGGGTGGGGTATGGTGTCCAACCCAACTCTAGACCTAATTTAAAAAAAAACTAAGCCGAAGCACACCCTTGAATTATTGTCAAGTAATCATTAGCTATTCAGCTACCCATTGCACCTACTGGCCGTAGAACAGTTGTTATTAACATTTCCGTAAGGGTGGGGTTAAGTTGTCTGACCCCAACTTTGGACCTAATTTTAAAAAACAATAAGCCGAAGGACACCCTGAATGTTTTGTCAAGTAAACTGTAGCTATTATGCTTCCAATTGCACATAGTGGCGAAAAAGGTATTGCCGTAGAATTTTGTTTATGAACATTTCTGTAAGGGTGGAGGTAGGGTGTCTGTCTAAACTTTGGACCTAATTTAAAAAAAATATAAGACGAAGCACACCAAGGAATTAATGTCAAGTAAACCTTAGCTATTCAGCTTCCCATTGCATCTAGTGGCGAAAAGAGTATTACCGTAGAACAATTTTTATCATGATTTCCGTAAGGGTGGGGTAGGGTGTCCGACCCCAACTTTGTACCTTATTTAAAAAAAAACTAAGCCTATGCACACCCTGTTTTTTTTTGTCAAGTAAACTTAAGCTGTTTAGCTTCCCATTGCACAGAGTGGCGAAAAAAGTTTTGCCGTAGAACAATTTTTATTAACATTTTCGTAAGGGTGGGGTAGGGTTTCCAACCCCAACTTTGTACCTAATTTAAAAAAAAACTAAGCCTATGCACACCCTGTTTTTTTTTGTCAAGTAAACTTAAGCTATTCAGCTTCCCATTGCACCTAGTGGCGTAGAACGATTTTCATTAACATTTCCGTAATGGTGGGGAAGGGTGTCCGACCCCAACTTTGGACCTATTTTTTTTTAAAATAAGCCGAAGCACAAAGCACACCCTGGATTGTTTGTCAAGTACAGTCTAGCTCTTCAGCTTCCCATTGCACATAGTGGCGAAAAAAGTATTCGAGTAGAACATTTTTAATTAACATTTCTGTAAGGGTGGGGTAGGGTGTCCAACCCCAACTTTTGACCTAATTAAACAAAAACAAAAAACCGAAACACACCCTGGATTTTTTTGTCAATAAAACCTTAGCTATTCAGCTTCCCATTGCACCTTGTGTCGAATAGAGTTTTGCCGTTGAACAGTTTTAGTAACATTTCCGTAAGGGTGGGGCAGGGTGTCCGACTCCAACTTTGGATCTAATTAACTAAAAAAAAACAAAGCCGACACACAATGTGGATTTTTTGTCAAGCAAACTTAAGCTATTCAGCTTCTGATTGCATAGATTGGCGAAAAAAGTATTGCCGTAGAACATTTTTCATTAAAATGTTCGTAAGGGTGGGTCGTAAGGGTGGACTTAATTGGACTTTGGACCTAATTTAAAAAAAACTAAGCCGAAGCACACCCTGGATTTATTGTCAAGTAAACCTTAGTTATTCAGCTTCACATTGCACTTAGTGTCGAAAAGAGTATTGCCGTAGAACACTTTTTATTAACATTTCCGTGAGGGTGGGGTAGGGTGTCCGACCCCAACTTTGGACCTAATTTAAAAAAAAAAGCCGAAGCACAAAGCATTCTCGGATTTTTTGTCAACTAAACTTGAGCTATTCAGCTTCCAATTGCAACTAGTGGCAAAAGAAGTTTTGCAGTTGAACATTTTTTATTACCATTTTCGTAAGGGTGGGGTAAGGTACCCGTCCCCAACTTTTGACCTAATCAAACAAGAAATAAGCCGACGCATACCCTGGAATTAATGTCAAGTAAACCGTAGCAATTCAGCTTCCCATTGCACCAAAGTGTCGAAAAGAGTATTGCCGTAGAACAGTTTTTTATTAACATTTCCGTAAGGGTGGGGAAGGCTTCGCACTAAACTTTGGACCTAATTTAAAAAAAATTAAGCCGAAGTACACCCTGGAAGTAATGTCAAGTAAACCTTAGCTATTCCGCTTCCCATTACACCTACTGGCGAAAAAGTGTTGCCGTAGAACATTTTTCATTATCATTTCCGTAAAGGGTGGGGTAGGGTGTCCGACCCCAACCTTGGACCTAATTACAAAATAACTTAGCCGAAGCACCCCTGGAAATGTTATCAAGTAAACCTTAGCTATTCGGCTTCCCAATGCACCTAGTGTCGAGAAGAGTATTGCCGTAGACCAATTTTTATTAACATTTCCGTAAGGGTGGGGTAGGGTGTCCGACCCCAACTTTGGACCTAATTTAAAAAAAAATTAACCGAAGCACAGCCTGGCATTATTGTCAAGTAAACCTTAGTTATTCAGCTTCCCATTGCAACTTGTTTCGAACAGAGTATTGCCGTTGAAAATTTTAGTTGACATTTCCGTAAGGGTGAGGTAGAGTGTCCGACCCCAACTTTAGATCTAATTATAAAAAACCTTCCCATTGCACTGAGTGGCGAAAAAAGTATTGCCGTAGAACATTTTTTATTATAATTTTCGTAAGGGTGGGTCGTTAGGGTGGGGTAGGGTGTCCAATCCCAACTTTGGACCTAATGTAAAAAAAAAACGAAGCCAAAGCACACCCTGGAATTATTGTAAAGTGAACCTTAGCTATTCAACTTCCTATTGCACCGAGTGACGAAAAAAGTATTGCCGTAGAACATTTTTAATTAACATTTCCGTGAGGATGGGTTAGGGTGTCCGACCTCAACTTTGGACCTAATTTAAACAAAAAAAACTAAGCCGTCGCACACCCTGGATTTTTTGTCAAGTAAAAAATAACTATTCAGCTTCCCATTTCATCTAGTGACGAAAAAAGTGTTGCCGAAGAACATTTGTTATTAACATTTCCGTAAGGGTGGGGTAAGATATCCGACCCAAACTTTAGATGAAAAAATAAGCCGACGCACACCCTGGATTTTTTGTCAAGTAAACTTAAGTTATTCAGCGTCCGATTGCACCGAGTGTCGAAAAGAGTATTGCCGTAGAACATTTTTAATTAACATTTCCGTAAGGGTGGGATAGGGTGTCCAACCCCAACTTTTGACCTAATTTAAATTAAAAAAAATAAGCCGTCGCACACACTGGATTTTTTGTCCAGTAAACTTAAGCTATTCACCTTCCCATTGCACTTAGTGTCGAAAAAAGTATTGCCGTAGAACATTTTTTATTACCATTTCCGTGAAGGTGGGGTAAGGTGTTCGACCATAACTTTGGACCTAATTTAAAAAAAAAAAAAAAAAGCCGACGCACAACCTGGATTTTTTGTCAAGTAAACTTTAGCTATTCAGCTTCCCATTATACCTAGTGTCGAAAAGAGTATTGCCGTAGAACATTATTATTAACATTTCCGTGAGGGTGGGGTGGGGTGTCCGACCCAAACTTTGGAACTGATTTACAAAAAAAATATAAGACGAAGCACAACCTGGATTTCTTGTCAAGTGAACCTTAGCTATTCAGCTTCCCATTGCACCGAGTTGCGAAAAGAGTATTTCCGTAGAACATTGTTTATTAACATTTCCAAAAGGGATTGGTAGGTTGTCCGACCCCAACTTTGGACCTTATTTAAAAAAAGACAAAGCCGGAACACATCCTGGATTTTTCATCAAGTAAACCTTAGCTATTTAGCTTCTTATTGCATCCAGTGGCGAAAAATGTATTGTTGTAGATAATTTTTTATTAACATTTCCGTGAGGGTGGGGTAGAGTGTCCGACCCCAACTTTGGACCTAATTTTAAAAAAAATAAGCCCAAGCACACCCTGGATTTCTTGTCAAGTGAACCTTACCAATTAAGCTTCCCATTGCACCGAGTGGCGAAAAGAGTATTGCCGTAGAACATTTTTTATTAACATTTCCGTAAGGGTTGGGTAGGTTGTCCGACCCCAACTTTGGACCTAATTTTAAAAAAAAAAATAAGCCGAAGCACACCCTGGATTGATTGTCAAGTACACCTTAGCTATTCAGCTTCCCATGGTACATAGTGGCGAAAAAAGTATTGTTGTATAACATTTTTTATTAACATTTCCGTAAGGTTTGGGTAGGTTGTCCGACCCCAACTTTGGACCTAAGGCAATACACAGTTAGGAGTTTAGTTTCGATGTTGGCCCCTGTGGATTTTTCCAATAGGAAAGTTATTGTGTAATAAAATTCATTTTTAGACAGCTGAGTGCTAATTTAGCCTTCAAAGATGGTTTATTATATCATCAAGACTTTTTTTTACATGTTTTTTGGGCTGTTTTCTGTTTGACAATCCGTATTGTCATAGCTATACAGGCAATTACTCCAGAAATGTTTACAAACACTTTTTTCTACACGAAGTTTTTGATGCAATTTTACAAAGAAATGAGATGAAAGACATATGATTTTCAAAAGATTTGCTGAATGATATATGTACACAGTTTCAGAAAAGGTATTAATTCAAGCGATTGAAATTCTACTTTCAGTCAAATTTTGGGAAAATATTTGACATCTTTCCCTTCCCTTTTTGCAATATTTTATAACAAATAAATGCAGATTGTTGACATGGATGCACCCAAAAGAAATTATATTTTATCATTTAATATACTGGATATAAAATTTATGGAAGATTCTGATTACATACATATGCCTATATATGACACAAACAGGAAGCTTGATATTGCAAGAACGTAATGAAAAGGGGATGGTAAAATTTATAAGGGCAAATTTTAATACTTTTTCCTAACTGTTTATAGCTACCTTATGGCATACTTACCAAGCTCAGAATTGTATAATTTAAGACTTTTCATGCTACAAATCTATTGATATTCAGATTCTAAATCAACTTCTGAGGAAATTAAGTGTTTAAAAATGACAATACATGTCAATTGTATTGTGTACAGTCCTTAGCAACCGAAATTAGACATTTTGACACAAGGCTTATATTTGTACTATATCGGCTTAACCCTTGCTTGTGATGGATTGGACTGCATGTAGTAGCCTAAGTAATGAACGCGTTGGGTTTTTTCTTGCGAATATATCAAATTATTGTTTTTATCAAGATTTCATGTTACATTTTGGCATATATTATATGTAGAGTTAAATCAGATGTAAGAAATTGATTCCCTATCACCAAGTTTATTAATCAAGTCTTTGGTATGCATTAAGCATAAAGATTACCATTGTTATGCTTGAAATTGCTTAATTTTGTACAATTTTGCATCATCAGAGATCTTATAAAGATTTGCAACATTAAAAAACTGACAAAAGAGTTATAGTTTTTAAGATTTTGCTAAACATTGAGGTAGAGATAAGATTTTACACTTTGACTTGGCACTTTTCTTTAAAATCGGTTTTTGTCGTGTTTCAGTGTCAACTGCAAACCTTCATAAAATATTCATTACTCAACCAATTTTCAAAATTAAAAGGCCATTTTATTTGTTTTAGCTAGGAGAACACTGAAAATAAGTTAAAAGGGAGAATTTCAAAAAAATATTTATTATTAAGGTAGCAATACACAGTTAGGAGTTTAGTTTCGCATTTTGGCCCCTGTGGATTTTTCAAATAAGAAAGTTATTGTGTAATAAAATTCAATTTTAGACAGCTGCGTGCTAATTTAGCCTTCAAAGATGGTTTATAAGAACATCAAAATTATTTTTGACATGTTTTATGGGCTGTTTTCTGTTTGACAATCATGTTTTTCATAGCTAGACCGGCAATCGCTCCAGAAATTAATGTAATGTTTACAAACACTTTTTTTCTACACGAAGTCTTTGACGCAATTTTACCAAAAAAATGAGATGAAAGACATATGATTTTCAATGGATTTGCTGAAGGATATATGTACACAGTTTCAGAAAAGGTATTACTGCAAGCGATTGAAATTCTACTTTAAGTCAAATTTTGGGAAAATATTTGACATCTTTCCCTCTTTTTTTGCAATATTTTATAACAAATAAATGCAGATTATTGCCATATATACACCCAAAAGAAATTATATTTTACCATTTTATATACTGATTACATACATATGCCCATATATGACACAAACAG
Organism: Mytilus edulis; assembly: GCF_963676685.1. Lineage (NCBI taxonomy): Eukaryota > Metazoa > Mollusca > Bivalvia > Mytilida > Mytilidae > Mytilus > Mytilus edulis. The sequence goes on from NC_092344.1 coordinate 23,532,109, forward strand.
GACGCATGATATTGCAAGAAAGCAATGAAAAGGGGATGGTAAAATTTATAAGGGCAAATTTTAATATTTTTCCGAACTGTTTATTGCTACCTAATTTAAATAAAAAAAACTAAGCCGGAGTACACCCTGGATTTATTGTCGATTAAACCTTGGCTATTCAGCTTACCATTGCACCTAGTGGTGGAAAAAATATTGCCGTAGAACTTTTTTTATTAACATTTCCGTAAGGATGGGGTAGGGCGTCCGACTACAACTTTGGACCTAATTTAAAAAAAAATAGGACGAAGTACACCCTGGATTTATTGTCAAGTAAACATTAGCTATTCAGATTCCCATTGCACCTAGCGGAAAAAACAAAATTGCGGTAGAACATTTTTATTATTTCCGTAAGGGTTGGGTAGGGTGTCTTACCCCAACTTTTGGCTTAATTAAAAAAAACTAAACTAAGCCGAAGTACACCCTGGATTTTTTGTCAAGTTAACCTGAGCTATTCAGCTTCTCATTGCACCAAATGGCGACAAAATTAGTGCCGTAGAAGATGTTTTATTAACATTTACGTAATGGTGGTGTAGGGTGTCCGACCCCAATTTTAGACCCTATTTAAAAAAAAACTAAGCCGAAGTACACCCTGCATTTATTGGCAAGAAAACCTTAGCTATTCAGCTTCACATTGCCCTTAGTGCAACAAAAGCATTGCCGTAGAACATTTTTTATCAATATTTCCGTAAGGATGGGGTAGGGTTACGATCCCAACTTTGGACCTAATTAAAAAAACGTTAAGCCAAAGCACAACCAAGATTTATGGTCAAGCAAACCTTACCTATTCAGCTTCCCATTGCACCTAGTGGTGAAACAAGTATTATCGTAGAACATTTTTTATTAACATTTCCGTAAGGGTGGGGTAGGGTGTCCGACCCCAACTTTGGACATAATTAAAAAAAAAACTAAGCCGAAAATTACCCTTGATTTTTTGTCAAATAAACCTTAGCTATTCATCTTCCTATTGCTCCTAGTGGCGAAAAAGTGTTGCCGTAGAACATTTGTTATTAACTTTTCCGTAAGGGTGGGGTACGGTGTCCGACCCCAATGTTGGACTTAATTAAAAAAGCCAAGTCACACCCTGGATTTATTGTCAAGTAAACCTTAGCTATACAGCTTCCCATTGCACCTAGTTGCGAAACAAGTATTGCCGTAGAACTGTCCATGTGTTACTGTAATTTGAATTTCAAAATGACTGCAATAAGTTAAATTTTTACGGCGAACTGATCAACTCCATAATAGCGAATCATCACATGAGTTTGACATAATCAGTAACTACAAGCAAAAAATATCATTATAAGTAATGAATTGTGACATAAAAAATAAATACACGGGATATGGCAAAGTTTTCGAAGTCTTGTCTGATCAATCAGTTTACAAAAAAAAAAGTCCAAGCAAAAGGGAGCGGGGGCGTACACCCTCTACGCCTACCCCCCCCCCCCCCCTCTGGTTCGCCTCGGTAGCAAATTTCCAGATTGCAAAACAGGTGGACAAATTGACACGATAAATGTAACATCAAATATATACACTATATTTTAGTTGAATAAAAAGTGACAAATCAAGAGTAATACGATACATGTTACAAATATATAATGACATGAAAAACATAAAAACAGTCGAGGTTTTAGCGAAAATATTCCGTATTCTTCACTTCACTTGGAAACTTCTTTATCGGAGTTTGGAGCTGAAAAAAGACTAAGAAAATGTTTGTAGTCATGTATAAAGCGCACCCCTCTTACAAGAAACAATCCCCAGGGTAAAAATGTGCGAATTATACACACCAAAAGACGGTATACAGAATGCGGCGGGGTTACACATCATGTAACATGAAAGAGGAATCCCAAATCTAACCCTTATTATAGTTATAAATAGATTATGACAAGTTTACAGGTCAAGCTCAATATATATTCTGTTCAGAAAAAATAACTTCAGATGTTTTATTTTTGCAGAGCTTTATAGTCCTATCTTTTATCCAGTTTTATCTGTTTATCACTTGTGTTTGTTATATATGCTTGATAGGCCAGTGACTTATTTCAAAAAGACGCCTAAGTTAACGACTTTAATGCACCCACATAACACAAGGCTGTATTATATATCATTCGAAAGCTAATAATCTGTACTTTCTGTTTCGCCCAGTCCTAAAAAAAAATGTACAATGCATTTTCTGTTAAACCAAGGTCAAAGGTCATGAAAAACATTCCAATTTAGGCCATTTTCTAATTTATGTACCATAACATTTTCCAAAAGATTATATGCTATTTATGTATCATGATACATTATTTCGAAATCAAGCAAAAAATAAGAGCTTACAAGCGCAATATTTCTCGAAAATTGAAATTCATCACAAATCCTAAAAAAGATGATTATTGTTCATAGCACAACCTTCTATTGAAGTGTTTGCAGTTGCAAAAAATCCGCCATCTGCAAATAGCGGTCATTTTGTTATTCTATGTTTTAAAAGATAGCACATCGCTAATTGTCAATATCAAGGAGGAGTATGATTTCCCATAAAAGAAGAAGATGTATTAAAAGTTCGAATAGAATTTTTACGAACTAATTGAGGTAAAAATATGTTTTTTACGAAGTCAAACTTATTAACTTTGTGTAATCATGTCTAAATCGTAGGCAACATTGAAATAAGTAACCTTGTTTAGAAGCACTTTGTTGTCTAAAGCGGGATGTAAACGAACTAAATATAATACTGCTGCTCCTTATTTAACTTAAAATCGTGTTAGACATATTACATGTACATATATTTAGAAGTTTAATCTGTTGAATTATTTGAATAAAAGATGCTTTGAGTATTTTCAACATGAGCTTTTAAAATACAAATGTAGGTCATTGTGTATGTAAAACACTATAAGCAGTTGTGAAATAAGAAAATGAAAAAAAAGTTGAATACCCTTCCTGACCTCATAAGATCAATCGCTGTGTTCGGCAGTGATCGTGCGCATGCTGTGCTGTGTTTTGTGGACTAATGTTCGTCTCTAGGACTTGTTCATGTTTTTGATTAAGTTTTTTTTTATTCATGGTTTTAGATGTTGATTGTCCCTTTTGGTATTTTTTTACTTTACAGACATTAACTTGCAGTAATGAAAATCGGCCAAAAAATCGCCTTAAAGTAAAGTGAAAAAGATTAACGCAATAAGACAAATATCCTCGAAAATAACTAATTTGTTCACGGTGATATATATATATGACTAAATCGTTATCATGATACATTTAACTACAATGATCAACAATATTTAAAACTTTTACTTCTTGAAGAGTGACTAAAGATATCAAAGGGACATCAAACTCATAATTGAAAACGAGCTGACAAAGACGGGCAAAAACGAGCAATACAAGCAACATTATACAAAACACAACATATAAAGCTACAGATTGAGTAACACAAACCCCCAAAAATATTTGGGTGATCTCAAGGGCTCCCAAAAGGGTAAGCATATCATGTTTCACATGTGAAAGCCGTCTTACTTTGCATCTGAACTCTGGTTTGAATCCATGTTCAAACCATCATTTTTCTTCAAATGTCCTGTACCAATAGTTATCAAAGTTACCATGATTATTATTTAGTACGCCAGACGCGCGTTTCGTCTACATAAGACTCATCAGTGACGCTCATATCAAAATATTTATAAAGCCAAACAAGTACAAAGTTGAAGAGCATTTAGGATCCAAAATTCCAAAAAGTTGTGCCAAATACGGCTAAGGTAATCTATGCCTGGGATAAGAAAATCCTTAGTTTTTCGAAAAATTCAACGTTTTGTAAACAGAAAATTTATAAAAATGACCACATTGTTGATATTCATGTCAGCAACGAAGTGTTGACTACTGGGCTGGTGATACCCTCGGGGACGAAACGTCCACCAGCAGTGGCATCGACCCAGTGGTGTAAATAGTTATCAAAGTTACCAGGATTATAATTTAGTACGCCAGACGCGCGTTTCGTCTACATAAGACCCATCAGTGACGCTCATATCAAAATATTTATTAAGCCAAACAAGTACAAAGTTGAAGAGCATTGAGGATCCAAAATTCCAAAAAGTTGTGCCAAATACGGCTAAGGTAATTTATGCCTGGGATAAGAAAATACCAAGTCAGACATATGGCAGTTGGTTTGTGAACAGTATTTGTTAAAGTTACTAGTTAATCGATTGATGACTATTGAATAGCGGTAAACTATAGTTACCTTCATCTAATATTTTCATTGTGAGCAGTTACGCACTCTCGTGATAATCGTGAAAGTAAATGCAACCTCTGGAATTGGTCCGTTTCTGTGTGTGCTACACTGTAGTGGTGTGTCGTTGTTCTCCTCTTATATTTAATGCGTTTCCCTCAGTTTTAGTTTGTTACCCCGATTTTGTTTTTGTCCATGGATTTATGAGTTTGAACTGCAGTATACTACTGTTGCCTTAAGATATTGTATCAACCTGGAGATATATACTCTACAAGAAGATGACGCGAAATCGCGTTACAATTGGACAAGGGTTTACATAAAGAGTTTTATTTAATTTCGAGGGCAGTACGTCGACTGAGCATGCAAAAACAGATTTAGAAAATACAAAACCCTACATTTATACGTCATATCATAAATATTTCCGACTTGTTATTGTTTCAGGGAAGTTGAGGTTCAATGAAATCGGTCTCCTCCTTTAAGATTATAGATATGCAGGCGTTGCTATAATGTTGCTACATAGAAATGAAAAAAATATAATTGGGTAGTAAGGAGTCTTTTATAGGCTGATTTATGTTCATCTTTTGTCCTAAAACTTGTTCTCAACCAACCCTCATCGTCGATTTCAAGATACGATATGAAGTCAATTATATCTGGTGAGGCTTTTTTTTTGATAATTTCAATGGAAAATACATCAAACCTTGTCACAAATTTGACACTTTTCAGTGAGATTATATCATCTATATCATGTTAAAAGTGGAAAGTGAAGTTTCAAGATAATGGTAGATTCTTGTTTTGCAATGTGTTTACTGTTTTTTTTAATTCTTTGACATTTCATTTTTCATCAATTCATTTTTTTTAGTTATTCCTTAACTATATTTTCAATTTATTTTTTATGGTTCACATTAAATAAATAAAAGGTCTTTTCACTACATCAATATTCATAATGAAGCTGCAAATCAAACTATTAGAAAAGTCGAAAGATGTTTATTTTATCCTGGTAGTCACAATGCAGATTTCAATCTTTTAGTTTTGCCCCTTTATTTCAAGCAATAGTAAGATTCGCGCACATATTTTTTTACTTTAAATTTTTCAGATTCTTAAGAAATTGTTTATTAAATCTTCTATTGACCACATGCAATATTTAAATAGGAAGCACTGCTTAAAAGCTATTTTTTTGCAGATGACGGTATTTTGGGCAACTGTATGAGTTGTTATGAATTGCTTTTTGATTAGAAGTAGGCATATTTTAGGAAATTTATGTCAAAAACTTGATAGTTATACAGGGTTTTACTTAGTTTTCAGTGATAAGCAGTTGCATCGGAAAGAAATATTTGGGTTTTTACACATTTTCTTAACTTTTACTCGAATTTCAGGAAACATGTGCTGTCTATCAAAAACACGCTTTAAATATTTAAACGTGCATTTGATTAACGAATGTTAATCTCTCAGCTAAAAGTTTAAATTGTTTGCATATGTGCATTTAGTAAATAAAAGTCATAGTATACAATCAAGCTGAAATCTGCATTTATTCGTTCTTGACCTTTGATCTTGATTTGACGGAAATTGCATCGTACGATTTTTTTACATCCGGGTAAAACAGATAGTACAGATGTGTGGCATTCAAATGATAAGTTATTTAGCCGTGTGTTAGGTGGGTGCATTAAAAACTAAACCTTTTGATAATTATGGGCCAAAAAAAACCAAAAAAACGAATATATACATATAAGAAGATATGGTATAATGTCCCTTCTCCATGTTCACTCAAGATTAAATGACATAGAAGTTATATATTATAAAACTACAGGTCACAGTACATCCTTCAACAATGAGAAAATCTTATACAGTGTATCTTTGATCTCTATGAAATTGAGCCTCAAGGTTCGATACCAAAGTGGTAGGATCAAAGGAGTTTATTACAGAAGTGTAAGTGAAAATTGTATAAAAATCAATAACAAATGGTCACAACTTGAAAACTAATTTAATAATGACAAAAAGGGTGGGGTCTTTAGTTACTATGTAACACTACAAGGGCATGACCTGCTTTTAGTTTAAACTACTGGGCCAAGTTTAATAAAACTGTAAAGCCTCTAGATGATATTTGAAAGTGCAATTCCAAGTTTAATACAAATAGAAGAAATTTATGTATATTATAGGCTAATTGTTTGCAAAACTCTTTGAATAGTATTGTGTCTACATGTTGAATACTCCCTTTCAGCAATACTACACGGAATGGACAGAGGAGTTAACTATTAATAATGACTGATACTGAAGTAACCTACATGCAGTGTCCAATGACTGCATGCCTAGCTGACAGTCCATTTTTACATGTACAAACATTTAAAATGTATGTTGACAGCCAATGCTAAGTATTAATCTTAATATATTAATCATATATACAATGATTGTATGTGCATCTCTGAGACTTATATTCTGCTGTTGTGTAGCTTTATTTCTGACCAGAGACTGATTATAAATAGATTATCATGATTATCCTGTATTTTAAGTTCAAATAGTATGTACTAGTAACTAAATGTACTCAATGACTTTCATTCATTTAACTTGTAATAGTTATGATGCAGCATCCAACAACAACTATATCTTTTTGATCTTGATTGTATGCCTCACTGAATGTGTATATGTGTTAATATTTTCAGATTGTGGTACTTGAGTGTAACTGGTATGTATTTGTTTACAGTATTTGTAGTCAAAATGGTATATAACAAAAATACCGAATCCTGTCATGTCTGTGCAAATTTAAAAAGAAGTCCACACGAACTGACAAAATAAAAAAATACTATCAATCAACAGATCAATGGTAAAGTTAATCTGCTATGTATATGTATGAAATAGGCATTTTCAGTCCATGTAAATTTATGAGAATATAATTTTATTATCTGTATTTCCTAAGATATCAAATATTATTTCATATTGATATTCCCCTGTGTTATGCTTGTGGTTTGAGGAAAATTATCAAAAGAGCTTGACCAAGATTTTAAAAATAATTACTGGTATCATGAATCAGGCCATTTTTGTCTTGTCTGCAACTGATTGTATAGTGTACATGTCTGTCTGGGCAGGGTTCATCTAACCATGACCTGATATTCATAATTCATTGGTCAATCATAAGTTTCATATTTTGGTCTGTTTGTTGTATACTATATATATGATATACAAGCTGTAATTAATTAAGAGCTAATCTATATAAGGTGTAGGTAATGATTGTAGGGTGCACATGTCTGTCTGGCTTGGTTTTTCTGACCTTGGAATTATTTATTATTATTATCATTATTATTATTATTACATAGATTTTATATAGCGCCTATCTAATAACATAATACTCTAAGCGCTTAACATATAAAATTGAAGGAAAATATATATTACAATGCATACAATAATAGCAATTAAATATATATATATGAACATAAGAATAAAACAGAAATTAAATAGAATAATGATTTAAATTAAGAGCATTTAAAGGGGAAATATATATCACAATGAATACCATAAAAACATATTAAATATAACAGTCAACCAAAAATTAAATAAAATAATGATGAAAATTAAGTTATTACATTTCCTGCGTTATATACACAAGTAAAATCTATAAAAATTTGCATTAAAGGATTTATTCACTTGGCTAAGAGAAAATATAAGGTAGAAATTTAACCAGTAAAACACAGAGAAAAAATAAATAAAACTGTCTCTTAAATAAAATCTTTAAAACTAAAAATTTAAATAAAATAAAAATAAAAAGGTCCTATCACTTAAACTTATGTAAATTGGCTTGACAGTATTCTTTTATGGGTCATTGGTTATGTTAACTGGGTAATTAATCATCAAATAACCAATTGATCATGTCGACGCTTACAATACAATACAGTTATCTCCTTATATAAGTTTGGTAAATCATTGGGGATTAAACATGTTAAATTGGTGTAATCTTTTTTGCTTGATTACAGAAACAGACAGTAAATGCTGATCTTGTTAAATTACATGAACTGTAGGAAGTATTCCAAGAGTCTGATTGCTAAGTATGCATTACAGGATTTTATTATTGGAGCAACATCTTAGGAGGATGAGTGCAAATATATGAAGGAATCCTTGGGAACAAAAAACAATTATAATGTATGCAGAAGAGGAGTCTTAAACATTATTAACAGAGTCAAAGTAGTGGTGTATTCAGGAAATGTAAACCAATTGGAATTAACTATTGTGTATATTTGTTCAACGTCAAGTACTTGCAGAGTTATAATACCATTCAAATTCTAATTATTGTGTCAAGATACATAATACCGTAAAAAAAAATGAAAAATGTTTACTATACATAATACAGTAAAAAAATGAAAATGTTTTAAAATAAATATTATATAAACATATGAAATAACAATTTTTTTTTAGATTATTGTGCAGCCAAACTTTGAGATCAACGTTATGCACTAACCTTAAGGTCAGGGTTAAAATGAAAAAATATTTTTTTCGCATATATGAAATAAGAAGGAAATGTTTGTAAATTACCGAGAGACTTTCAATAGGGTACATTTGTATATCAGCTATATTTCAGAAAATTTATTTTAGTTTAATAATTCAATGCAATATAAGGTATACATCGATCAGACAGCAATACTACACAAAAACCACCTGAAGGCATTAAGGTGCTAACAAGCAGTCTTCAATAAAAGACAGGCGTCTTATAGATATGCCATGATCTATTTAATTGACCAGAGGCTATTAACAATTACAATATGATCCGAGAATAGCCATGTAAAGATGTAGGATAATCGGATTGTCAGTTGGCCAACACTCATAGAAACACAAGTTAAAAATTATATTTTACTAAAACAAAACTAAACACAATTATAACATGCAGCTGCCGTACACTCTGTTTGCGGTCAAGATCTAGGACGTTGCTTGGAACATCAAATACTTCAAATTGAATTATTCTAAACTTTCACCATTTAATATTGACTTGTATACACTTGTAACATCAATAACATGTATGGCTGACTATATATTCACTTATTCAATATATTTCACTAATTGCATAGCTTTTATATTGATATGCCACTTCCGGTAAATCAAACACGGACTTCAGGTAAAACTAACACCAACTTCCGGTGAAATAAACCACAGCTTCTATAAACGCAAATACGTAATATCTGCCACATTACATATATGTCTTGGCCGTTGTACGTTACATTGAACTAAACCTCACAACTGGTATTTGGGAAGATCTCTGTCAATAAATGGGACGTACGTTGTCCGACCATTTAAACGTTGCCACTCCAAAACTGAGCATTAAAACTGCATGGAACAACCCCTGAAACAAAAAATGGAACCCCCAATAAATTATATAATCAAACGAAAACAAGATTTCAAACCATAAATCGACAGCCACGTAAATGAATAGTCTCCGGGTCTGTTTGATATGTCAAAATGACAAGTAAATGATAACCCCTTTAAAAATATAAATAAATGTTCTTACCTGAGCGAATTCATTATATTGTCCTGTGAAACTCCATGTACTGAATTGACAATTCTGAGGTATCACCAAATATAAGAATTGCAGCAGACAAAACGTTTGTTCACATCAAAATCTAGGTGTGCTCTGCCTAACCACTTTTCCTGTATGAAAAACCATGTGCTACTTGTCACATGATTTTTACCTGGCGCGTAAATCAATGAGTGGGGTGCCAATAAGGGTGTATTTATACATACCTTTATAAACCATGAAAATAAGATAGTAAGCTGCCTTTCATGAATTACAGTTTATGAATAATAAGCAAATAATTAATAAAAGATAAAAATCACATAATAAAGTTCTTCACAAGCCATCAACATCAAATTCTTTGAATATTTTTATTTTTAGTTAAAATGAAATTTAAGACAACCACTGAAACGGTTTCTGGCTTTAAACGGGAACATGCATATGTTGTAAGGGGAACTGTGTTTTTTTTTCTTCTTTCAAAACCTTCTTAAAAAGAATTGGCATCTTGAGCAAGTCCTTTTACATGATGTGATAGGTTTGTGTCAAAACTGAGGACCACACAATATGACTTATACATACATACATACTAAAAATCAACTAAAATGAAATATACATCAGTGCGAACATCTCCTATAAATGACCACAGTCCTTAAATCATTGACAAATAAGGATTGAGACTCGAACACTACCAAAATAGTTTTAAAAGTGATCTAAGGTGCCCTGGATATTATTTATAACCTGTGATGATTTTCTTGCTTTCTTCGTTTAAGACCAAACACATTTGGATACATAGAAAGAAGAAATAGAATGGAAGTATAAACACATGGTCCAGACTAAGAAGAATGTTAAATAAGCCCAAATCCTGTGAAATTCGTGTGATTGAGGTTGAATTCACTTTAAATACATTTTCAAAAAAAGAAGCTTGATTCACGTTAATTTCACGTGAAAGCTCAATTCACGTGAATTTCATGTGAAATCTCAATTCACGTGAATTTCACATCAGATTTATTTTTCACGTGAATTTCATGTATAAGCTCGTTTGAGGTGAATATCACGTGAAATGTATGTGAACAAAATTGCCTGTGTACAACATGATAACTAATCATGCTCACCGAAATTGAAGTTATCAGAAGTTAACATTATTTTGGAAGAAATGATCTTAGAATATTTAGGAATTTTACTTCAAAATCTGGCAAAGAATCTTAACTTTAACTTAAAAAAAAATACAAAGAAAAAATATATAAAAAACGTGTCGTAAACAAATCAAAACATGAATAAGGTAGCTTTGTTACTCTTATAGTACCAGTTGTTGATATAATTTTTCCTGATTATTATGTAGGGTTGATGATATATTTCACTTTATTTGTTTATACAGTATAGCTATCTTTGTTGTTTTCTATATACACAAGCAGCAAGCTAGTCGACAAACACACGTTTGTGTTTTAGTTGTCTATTGGTAGAAGTGTTGCTATGTTAGAAACATAAGGTATAGAGAAGACTAACTAATTTCCGTGGCACGTAGTGTAACAGGAATTAATTGTCTTCTCACGTAGTAGTTCGAAGGCGTATGAATTTTTCGGGTGGGACAATTTTTTGAGTTTTTACTTCAAATACAATTATAATTAAGCAGACCGTATGCGTAAGAACGACCGAATACGTATGTTATAAAAAGTTCGCATAGGTCCAACTAATAAAGTAACTTCTATTTGCTTAGTAAATTTTTACAAACATTTGCATATAGTCAGTAATGAATTAATATATTTTGTAAATTGACCACTCAATTGTCTTGGTTGCCACAAAGAAAGTATGAACCTTGTAACAAAACTTTACGACACAAGATTTTAGCTACCCAATTGTGAATTTTCCATTTCTAAGTAGTAACATTCCAGTAGCGACTGCATACGGAGTATATTTCTCCCAATTGAATCGATATTCCTGTTCTTGCATTTCCTATCATGATTTCCGTGATAGAGGGTTGCTTCGCACAAGGAAGCTATTAAACCAAGAGTTCGAAAATTGTGATGTTGAAATCATCTCTTCGTAAATTTTACGGACGCTATTACGAGTTAGCTGACCGTTATCGAATAACCGTTTAACTACAATCGCCTTCCCTTTTTCATGAATGTGTACCGAATTAGACTATTAACCGGGTTTGTAATAATATTAGCAACACGACGGGTGCCACGTGTGGAGCAGGATCTGCTTACCCTTCCGGAGCACCTGAGATTACCACCAGTGTTTGGTCTTTAGTCGTTAGTTTTCTTTGTTGTGTCTTGTGTACTATTATGTGTCTGCTTGTCTTTTTTTTTTTTTTTTAAGCCATGGAGATGTCAGTTTATTTTTTATCTATGAGTTTGACTGTTCCTCTGGTTTCGTTCGACCCTCTTTTTCAACCCAGAAATCCAGAAAAGCGCCTCCGACGCATGACATTAATACATGTAACGTGTTGTTTTATTTCGTTAAAAAAAACCTTCAAATTGAAAAACAGATCTTTTTGTAATTTTAGGACACTAAAGTATGTTTAAAAAACATTAGAGTATCTATCAATAGAGTATATCGATATATGGATCATGATTGAATTATAAGAAATAGCTGCAGTTTCTTCGATTAAGTATGGAAATGTTATCAATAGAAGTTTGTATATGATGGAATGAAGGGTAATAACATTAACGGTACCAATTTTCCTGCACCAGATGCGCATTTCGACAATACATGTCTCTTCAGTGATGCTCGTGACCAAAATATTTGAAATCCAAAGCTTATATAAAAGATGAAGAGCTATAATCCAAAAGGTCCAAAAAGTAAATTGCCAAATCCGTAAAAGGAATCGGAGCTTTGCATGAGGGAGATACATTCCTTAATTTATAATAATTTCTAACATTTTGTAACAGCAGATTTTAATAACACAATAAAATACGTATTTTCATTTGGTACTGGCTATTGGGCTGGTGATACCCTCGGTGACTAACAGTCCACTAGCAAAGGCATCATAGAAAACAGTCAAGGAAAAAAGTGACAGAGTCACTGTCAATAAAGTAAACATATTTATTAAAAAATAGCAGATCAAGTATATTTTATAATGTAAGATTTATCGTTGGCTATTATTCAGTAATTTTATATGCGAATTGGTACCATACAATGTATATCAGTAGCATGAGTTCGAATCCCAGCATGGGAAGAACAAAAAATATCGAAATCAAACTCGATCTAACATTGTTGGGTTGATGTTTAGACAAGTTGTATATATTATAAGGCCTGGTATTTCTCAATCATAAGAAATCCGATAGACAAGGTATAATTTGTAGTTGTCACTACACACAGGCAGACATATACATATATTTATTTACAGTGATTGTATGCTTCTAAAAATAGATTAGCATCCTGCAATTATACTGAAGAGATGAGTAGATGATCATTTCTGTACACTAAAAATAAATACTTCGTGTATTGTATCAGAGATCCTTGTTTAATTCCTACAAGAAGGTAACACCTCCTGAAACGAAAGCTTATTTTGATAAGCTATAGTTAGAGGAGGGGATAAGGTCTCTGCGCAATGCTAGGCGGTGTTGTCGTAGAAGTTAGAAAATAAAGTACATGTTCCAGTCCCGGCGCCGGGGAGGAAGTAACGAATCAAATCTACTCTTACATCGTTAGGTTGATTTTCTAGGCACTTTATATATATATACAAACAAGTCTAAATTGAAAAATACATTCAAATCTATGATTGCGTTGGATAAACACCGAAATTTTGATACGTGTGCATGTAAAACAAATTTCGTTGTAGAAGGGTTTAAATACAGCACAAACAACATTTCCAGAAGACCAAAAAAGTGAAAAAGTATATTTAAACAAAACGTATTCGACAAACAGGTCGAACAACTGATGTTCTTAAACCCTGCTGACTGCCATTGGCGATTGCCAAATAAAATTGATCACGAGGTGTAACAACATGGATCTTAATATAAATTTAATACAAACTGAAAACAATAAACTTGTGGCCAAGATGTTATGCCACAAACAAAAGGTGTCAATAATTTTGTTTGTACACCAGATCAAGATTTCGACAATATATGTCTCTACAGTGATGTTAGGGATCGAAAAGGTATTTGGAAGGCCATATAATTCACCCTCAATTTCAGATAGACTCTTGAATTTTAAGAGTCAATATAGGATGAACGGATCATATAAACCGGAGGGAAAATATGATGCAAGCCCAAACGAAAAAATATAAACAAGTCTAAATTGAAAACTACGTTCAAACCTATGATTGCGTTGGATAAAAACCGAAATTTTTATACGTGTGCACGTAAAACAAATTTCGTTGCAAAAGGGTCTAAATACAGCACAAACAACATTTCCAAAAAGACCAAAAAAGTGAAAAAGTATATTTAAAAAAAAACACATTTGACTAACAGGTCGAACAACTGTTGTTTTTAAACCCTGCACTGCCATTGGCGATTGCCTAATAAAGTTGACGAGATGTAACAAAATGGATCTTAATATAAATATAATACAAACCGAAAACAATAAACTTGTGGCCAAGATGTTATGCCACAAACACAAGGTGTCACTATTTTTTTTGTGTACACAAGATCTAGATTTCGACAAGATATGTCTCTTCAGTGATGCTAGTAGTGACATATTGAAGATTGATGAAATGTACCACTAATACCAGTTTTTAAGGTTATACTTGATGTTAATTGTTACTGTCTATTACTATGATTGATATATATATATATATATATATACATATGCATGTAGTCTGAGTTGATATGAATAAGAACATGATGAATAAACTTGGAAAACCAATTGCTTTTTTTATGAATAAAGATAGATATATAGGAAGATGTGGTGTGAGTGCCAGTGAGACAACTCTCCATCCAAACAACAATTTAAAAAAAAGTAAACCATTATAGGTCAATGTACGGCCTTCAACACGGAGCCTTGGCTCACACCGAACAACAAGCTATAAATTAAAGGGCCCCAAAATTACTAGTGTAATATAGACTTAAATATATCGATGATTGACATATATGAATGTTTGCCAACGGATATTAAGAGAGACTTATTAATTAGTTTGCCAGAATATGTAGATATAGGAAGATGTGGTATGAGTGTTAATGATACAACTCCATCTAAGTAACAAATTGTGGACTTCTATGCACAATGCAATGCAGAAGAGCTCACTGGATATGGGTATGAGTGTTAATGAGACAACTCTCCATCTAAATAATAATTTTTAAAGGAAAAACATTATAGGTCAAGGTACGACCTTTAACACAAAGCCTTGGCTCACATAGAACAGCAAGCTGTATAGGGCCCCAACAAGTACTAGTGTATAACCATTTAAACGGGATAAGAAACAGAATCATCCATCGAGAAACATGTATGAACTGCATAAACAAACGACAATCACTGTACATCATGTTCCTGACTTAGGACAGGTGTTTAATGTTTCATCACAATCATGAGAAGTTGGGAACAGACAAGTCTAATCATTACCATTTTTTTTTCTGAATTAAGATTTGTTACACCTAGGTCTGAGATAAGAAAAAAATAAACTTCATATAGTCGTGCAAGCTACAAACTGTTTTAACGTTAAAATGAATAATAATAAATAAATAAATAAGCTTTATTTAGAGTCGGCAAGGTATATAAAAATAGACAAACTTAAGCTCTAATGAACTTTTAACCGACATAAAATACAACCTGATACATGAGTGCATGTAATGTTCAAGTTGTTATCAGTGATAATGATTATCAAAGATTTCCATCATTGTTTTTTCTTACCAAGTTTAGCTCCAAATCTCAACATACAAATATATTCATACTAGATACTTCATAACCAGGAATACATGGATTACAAGGATATGAACATGTTATTCAGTTGGGTTGTGTCTTTCTTAAATTAAATTTTGTTATAGATAATGCATATTTCAAGGTTTTTCTTGTCGAAGAACACACCGAGGGGTGTCAGGATTGATCAAATGAAAGACCGACCGGAGGGAGGTCTTTCTTTGAACAATCCTGACACCCCGAGGTGTGTTCTACGACAAGAAAAACCTTAAAATATGCATTATCTGACTTATATACCGTCAAAAAATATTAATTTTATAAAGTTTTGTAAAATTGAGTATCCTATTTTACCGACAACACTAAAGTGGGATATTCCTTTCTAATGCGTTCAGGTTTTAAATACGCCCTGCGGTTCATTTAGAATGTGAAATAAAACGCACTAAATAATTTAAATATAAACCTTTTAAAAATTATTATCCATACACAATAAAAATATTACTGTAACTGCATGAAGTAAGACACAAATGTATTGTTACCATTCGATAACGGTGTATGACAAATAAAAGACACATTGTAATTGTAAGTAATTTATGTACCACATACAAATGTAGCTTATGGAAAAGGGGGAGGGGTATGTTTTTTTTCTATTTGTTATGTTATTTCTATCGCGGAAAAGTGGTTATTTTTTTTAACAATTTTATTTGAATCGAATGAGATTGTCTTTTGAATAGCAATACATTTTATTAAAAGATAATCTGGATATAATTATATACCCTCTGCACCTGACCCTTTCGTGAGTTACGTTAATGTTATTCAATAGAATATATGATTATCTTATAAGTTGATCATTTGATAGAGTAAAAGGTATACGTAAATTTAAAAAAGTTAAGAACTGACACAAAGACGAATATAAATACATGTAGGTCACAGTATTCAGTGTGTATCGTTCTGAACATGCATGAAATATTTGCCAATGAACGTTAAGCAAGCAACCAAAAATCAGTCAACCCTTTCAGTTTGACTCAATAAGATTAAACTATTAGACGAATAAAGTTTTGAAGTAAATCATAGATTGCATGTTTATCAAGGAAAATAATGACCTCACACAGGTCATTACTTTATGCCTTGGAGCATATATCATTGAAACATGGTATCGTCCGGGTTGATTCTGAAAAAGAATGACCTGTCGTGCTGAAAGAAAATAACTCCATATAGGTATATAAGTAAAGAATGAAGCATGATGAAAAAAACTGGAAGAAATAAAGGTTGCAATACTATAAATATAAATATAAAAAAGTTAAGTGTTATCATTGTAAAATAATGACATTATTCTGTGCGGGATCACGTGCACCATCACAACTGCATGTCAAATATCAAATATATTTTGGTGTTTTTGTGCTTTAAAAGTAGTTTTATTGTGATGGAGATTGAATAAGGTACACCTTGGAATCGTATAACATACTAATATATATGTTCCTGGGTACACAGACTGGTCAGATAAAGGCCAAACATGGCAAAATTGATGACTCAATATATCTTTTAATATCAATAAAATGTCATTCAAACTAAGTTATACAGGGTGCCAGTGTATCAAACTTGTAATCTGCAACATTGTTTTGTAATAATTGCATTCATTTAAACACAGAAGGATGGAAAATGCAAGAGGGGGGATAATACAAATGGCGCCAATGGCATTTCGGAATGAGACCGCGAATGATGACAGATTTCTTTATTAATACCAATATAATGACATTCAAACTACATGAAACATGAGGCTAGTGTACTAAACTTGTAAACTGTCGCTTCAAATTTGTCATGATCGCATTTGTTTCATCACAAAACGATGGACAATGCAATCGGATAATACAAAAAAAAATGGCGCCAGTTGCATTTTGCAATGATCGAGAATTTGGCCAACGTAATAAAACACTTTACATAGAATAAATCACTCTCATATTGGTTACTTCATGTGACAAAATATATCTTCTTTACGCTAAAACTTACCAATTCATTATAGTTGTTGAATGTGTAGAATTATGTGGATGATTCATTAGCAGTCACGATAGCTTTCAGTCAAGACGCTTTCAGTCTCCATTAATCTCGCGAAGTCTCGTGTAATACAGGATTGAATTTTATACTGAAAAGCGTACGAGATTCATTTCCCATTAGATATACTGTTCCCAGGTTTTGGGTAAAACTGTTTTTCATCCCTCTCATTAAGTCCATCATCAGGTTCAAGAGTACGTAGCTGATTCATCCAGAACCTTTCTCTCTGTTTTCTCCTGTCGGAGTCCCAATTTTGAATTACTTCAATTATTTGAAAGGTGATTCTATCAAAAGTATGTCCTGTTCTTAATAGGTGTCTCGTAATTGGACAGTTTCTTCCTTTTGTATAAAACGACCGGTGATTGTTAAGTCTGATGTTGAATTAAGTTTCTGTTTCACCAACATACTGCAGCTTGCAATTTTTTGTTCCGTCAATCTGTAAAAAGTGCTTGTCGTTGAAAATAAAGTTGTTATTTTCAAGCACTACCTTGATCAATTGAACTAGACAGTCAGTTTGGGGATGTTTGTTCTTTCGAGTATTCCATACTTTTTATATAGACCATCAATCAATATGTTAAACCGTACACTATTTTTAATTAACCTTTCTGTAAAGTAGCGGGGTTGGGTGTCTGTTCCTAAACTTGCACCTACGTTCCAAAAAAACTGTGCGGAAGAACACCTTTGGTTTCTTCTCCAGTACACCTCAGCTACCTAGATTCTTTTGCACCTAGTGCAGACACAAGTATTGCCCTAAAACATTTTTTATTAACTTTTCTGTAAGTGTAAGGTAGACTGTAAGGTAATAAGACTGTCCGACTTAATCTTTGAACCTACTTAAAAAACAATAAACTCAGCCATAAAACACACTGTATTTTTTTTCTGAAGTACACCACAGCTACACAGCTTCCCTTTGTGCCTATTGAGGACAATTATTTGATGTCAATATTTTTTTTATTAATTTTTCTGTAAGGTGATGGGGTAGGGTGTCCGACATCAATATTTTTTATTAATTTTTCTGTAAAGTAGCGGGGTTGGGTGTCTGTTCCTAAACTTGGACATACGTTCCAAAAAAACTGTGCGGAAGAACACCTTGGATTTCTTCTCCAGTACACCTCAGCTACCCAGTTTCCCTTTGCACCTAGTGCAGACACAAGTATTGCCGTAGAACATTTTTTATTAACTTTTCTGTAAGTGTAAGGTAGACTGTAAGTAATAAGACTGTCCGACTTAATCTTTGAACCTACATAAAAAACAATAAACTAGTCCGTAAAACACACTGTAGTTTTTTCTGAAGTAGACCACAGCTACACAGCTTCCCTTTGTGCCTATTGCGGACAATTATTTGACGTCAATATTTTTTTTACTTAATTTTTCTTGAAGTTGATGGGGTAGGGTGTCCGACACCAATTTTGCACTTTCTTTCAAAAAAATAAACTAAGCCGAAGAACACCCTGTGTTTTTTCTCAAGTAAACCAGAGCTACCCACCCTTCCTTTGCACCTAGTTCGGACAAAAGTATTGCCGTACAATATTTTTTAATAACTTTTCTGTAAGGTAGCTGGGTTGGGTGTCTGTTCCTAAATTTGGACCTACGTTCCAAAAAAACTCTGCGGAAGAAAACCTTGAGTTTCTTCTCCGGTATACCCAGCTATTCAGCTTCCCTTTGCACCTAGTGGAGACACAAGTATTGCCGTAGAACATTGAAACTTTTCTGTAAGGTAGACTGTAAGGTAATAAGACTGTCCGACTCAATCTTTATACCTACTTATAAACAATTAACTAAGCCGTAGAACACACTGTGTGTTTTCTCAAGTAGACCACAGCTACACAGCTTCCCTTTGCGCCTATTGCGGAGAATGATTTGACGTCAATATTATTTATTAATTTTTCTGTAAGGTCGTCGGGTAGGGTGTCGAACACCAACTTTGCACTTTCTTTCAAAAAAAGTTGAACTTAGCCGAAGAACAATCTGTGTTTTTTTTCAAGGAAACCACAGCTTACCGACTTTCCCTTTGCACCTAGTGCGGACAAAAGTATTGCCGCACAACATTTTTTATTAACTTCTCTGTAAGGTAGTGAGGTTTGGTGTCTGTTCCTAAATTAGGACCTACGTTACAAAACAACTGTGCGGAAAAACACCTTGGGTTTCTTCTACAGTATACCTCAGCTTCCCAGCGTCCCTTTGCACCTAGTGCAGATACAAGATTTGCCGTAGAACATTTTTTTATTAACTTTTCTGTATGGTAGATTGTAAGGTAAAAAGACTGTCTGACTCAATCTTTGAAACTATTAAAAAAAACATTAAACTAAACCGTAGAGCCCACTGTGTTTTTTTCTCAAGTAGACCACAGCTACCTAGCTCCCCTTTGCGCCTATTGTGGACAATGCTTTGGCATAGAACATTTTTTATTATTTTTTTTCTGTAAAATAGCGGGGTAGGGTACAGCCCTTGGATGGTGTAAACTTCCCAAAACAACGTGTATGGTGTAATGGTGTATGGCATATGGTGCAATGGTGTAAGCTGTATGGTGCTATGGTGCTATGGTGTATGGTGTAAGGGGAATGGTGTAATGGTGTATGAGGAATGGTGTGATTGTGTAACGTGCGATCGGGAATGGTGTGAATGATAGTGTACGACCTTTCATTGGTTGGAAACGATTTTTTTTTTTTTTCATTTTTTCGGATTGTAAGCATAAACATAATAAAAATCTTAATATTTAAAATTGAATTGCATGATGGGTAATTTCGGATCGTGTAGATATAATGGGGAATGGTGTATGGTGTAAAGTGTAAGGTGTATGGTGCAAAGGTGTAACGTGTATGATGTAATGGTACAAGGTGTATGGTGTAATGAGGTATGGTCTATGGTGTAATGGTGTATGGTGTTAGTGGGAAGTTTACACCATCCAAGGACTGTACCTGCCCCCAACTTTGCACTTTCTTTTAAAAAGAATAAACTAAGTCGAAGAACATCCTGTGTTTTTTCTCAAGTAAACCACAGCAACCCAGCCTTTTTTTGCACCTAGTGCGGACAGAAGTATTGCCGTACAATATTTTTTATTAACTTTTCTGAAAGGTAGCGGGGTTGGGTGTCTGACCCTAAATTTGGACCTACGTTCAAAACAAACTGTGCCGAAGAACACCTTGGGTTTCTTCTCCAGTACACCTCAGCTACCCACTTCCCTTTGCACCTAGTGCAGACACAAGTATTGCCGTAGAACATTTGTTATTAACTTTTCTGTAAGTGTAAGGTAGACTATAAGGTAATAAGGCTGACGGACTCAATCTTTGAACCTGCTTAAAAGACAATAAACTAAGCCGTAGAACACACTGTTTTTTGTGCCTATTGCAGACAATTATTTGACGTCAATATTTTTTTTATTAATTTTTCTGTAAGGTGATGGGGTAGGGTGTCCGACATCAATTTTGCACTTTCTTTCAAAAAAATAAACTAAGCCGAAGAACACCCTGTGTTTTTTCTCAAGTAAACCACAGCTACCCGACCTTCCATTACACCTAGTGCGGACAAACGTATTGCCGTACAATATTTTTTATTATCTTTTCTGTAAGGAAGCGGGGTTGGGTGTCAGTTCCTAAATTTGGACCTACGTACAAAAAAACTGTGGGGAAGAACACCTTGGATTTCTTCTCCAGTATATCCCATCTACCCAGCGTCCCTTTGTCCCTAGTGCAGACAAAAGTTTTGCCGTAGAACATTTTTTATTAACTTTTCTGCATGGAAGACTTTAAGGTGAGAAGACTGTCCTACTCAATCTTTGAACCTACATGAAAAACAATAAACTAGTCCGTAAAACACACTGTAGTTTTTTCTGAAGTAGACCACAGCTACACAGCTTCCCTTTGTGCCTATTGCGGACAATTATTTGACGTCAATATATTTTTTATTAATTTTTCTTTCAGTTGATGGGGTAGGGTGTCCGACACCAATTTTGCACTTTCTTTCAAAAAAATAAACTAAGCCGAAGAACACCCTGTGTTTTTTCTCAAGTAAACCAGAGCTACCCACCCTTCCTTTGCACCTAGTTCGGACAAAAGTATTGCCGTACAATATTTTTTAATAACTTTTCTGTAAGGTAGCTGGGTTGGGTGTCTGTTGCTAAATTTGGACCTACGTTCCAAAAAAACTCTGCGGAAGAAAACCTTGAGTTTCTTCTCCGGTATACCCAGCTATTCAGCTTCCTTTTGCACCTAGTGGAGACACAAGTATTGCCGTAGAACATTGAAACTTTTCTGTAAGGTAGACTGTAAGGTAATAAGACTGTCCGACTCAATCTTTGAACCTACTTATAAACAATTAACTAAGCCGAAGAACACACTGTGTTTTTTCTCAAGTAGACCACATCTACCCACCTCCCCTTTGCGCCTATTGTGGACAATGATTTGACATAGAACATGTTTTTTTTTTTCTGTAAAGTAGTGGGGTAGGGTGTCCGGCCCCAACTTTGCACTTTCTTTTAAAAAGAATAAATTAAGCCGAAGAACACCCTGTGTTTTTCTCAAGTAAACCATAGCAACCCGGCCTTTCTTTGGACCTAGTGCGGACAAAATTATTGCCGTACAATATTTTTTATTAATTTTTCTGTATAGTAGCGGGGTTGGGTGTCTGTTCCTAAACTTGGACCTACGTTCCAAAAAAACTGTGCGGAAGAACACCTTGGATTTCTTCTCCAGTACACCTCAGCTACCCAGATTCCCTTTGCACCTAGTGCAGACACAAGTATTGCCGTAGAACATTTTTTATTAACTTTTCTGTAAGTGTAAGGTAGACTGTACGAAATAAGACTGTCCGACTTAATCTTTGAACCTACATGAAAAACAATAAACTAGTCCGTAAAACACACTGTAGTTTTTTCTGAAGTAGACCACAGCTACACAGCTTCCCTTTGTGCCTATTGCGGACAATTATTTGACGTCAATATTTTTTTTATTAATTTTTCTTTAAGGTGATGGGGTAGGGTGTGCGACATCAATTTTGCACTTTCTTTCAAAAAAAATAAACTTAGCCGAAAAACACCCTGTGTTTTTCTCAAGTAAACGACAGCTACCCGACCTTCCTTTGCACCTAGTGCGGACAAAAGTTTTGCCGTACAATATTGTTTATTATTTTTATGTAAGGTAGCGGGGTTGGGTGTCTGTTCCTAAATTTGGACCTACGTTCCAAAAAGACTGTCCGGAAGAACATCTTGGGTTTCTTCTCCAGAATACCCCAGCTACCCAGCTTCCCTTTGCACCTATTGCAGACAAAAGTTTGCCGTAGAACATTTTTTATTAACTTTTCTGCATGGAAGACTTCAAGGTGAGAAGACTGTCCGACTCAATCCTTGAACCTACATGAAAAAGGATAAACTAAGCCGAAGACCACACTGTGTTTTTTTCTCAAGTAGACCACAGCTACGCAGCTCCCCTTTGCGCCTATTGTGGACAATGATTTGACATAGAACATTTTTTATTATTTTCTTTCTGTAAAGTAGTGGGGTATGGTGTCCGGCCCTAACTATGCACTGTCTTTTAAAAAGAATAAACTAAGCCGAAGAACACCCTGTGTTTTTTTCTCAAGTGAACCATAGCAACCCGGCCTTTCTTTGGACCTAGTGGGGACAGAAGTATTTATTTTATATTAACTTTTCTGTAAGGTAGCGGGGTTAGGTGTCTGACCCTAAATTTGGACCTACTTTAAAAAAAACTGTGCCGAAGAACACCTTGGGTTTCTTCTCCAGTACACCTCAGCTACCCACTTCCCTTTGCTTCTAGTGCAGACACAAGTATTGCCGTAGAACATTTTTTATTTACTTTTCTGTAAGTGTAAGGTAGACTATAAGGTTATAAGGCTGACGGACTCAATCTTTGAACCTGTTTAAAAAACAATAAACTTAGCCGCAGAACACACTGTATGTTTTCTGAAGTAGACCACAGCTACACAGCTTCCCTTTGTGCCTATTGCGGACAATTATTTGACGTCAATATTTTTTTTTATTAATTTTTTTGTAAGGTGATGGGGTAGGGTGTCCGACATCAATTTTGCACTTTCTTTAAAAAAAAACTAAGCCGAAGAACACCCTGTGTTTTTTCTCAGGTAAACCACAGCTACCCGACCTTCCTTTGCACTTAATGCGGACGAAAGTATGCGTACAATATTTTTTATTAAATTTTCTGTAAGGTAGCGGGGTTGGGTGTCTGTTCCTAAATTTGGACCTAAGTTCAAAAAAACTGTGCGGAAGAACACCTTGGGTTTTTCTCCAGTATACCCCATCTACCCAGCTTCCCTTTGCACCTAGTGCAGACAAAAGTTTTGCCGTAGAACATTTTTTATTAACTTTTTTGCATGGAAGACTTTAAGGTGAGAAAAATGTCCGACTCAATCATTGAGCCTACATGAAAAACAATAAACTAAGCCGAAGTGCAAGCTGTGTTTTTTCTCAAGTAGACCACAGCTATCAAGCTCCCCTTTGCGCCTGTTGTGGACAATGAATTGACTTAGAACATTTTTTATTATTTTTTTTCTGTAAAGTAGTGAGGATGGGTGTCCGGCCCTAACTTTGCACTTTCTTTTAAAAAGAATAAACTAAGCCGAAGAACACCCTATATTTTTTCTCAAGTAATCCATAGCAACCCGACCTTTCTTTGCACCTAGTGCAGCCAGAAGTATTGCCGTACAATATTTTTTATATTAACTTTTCTGTAAGATAGCGGGGTTAGGTGTCTGACTCTAAATGTGGACCTACTTTAAAAAAAACTGTGCCGAAGAACACCTTGGGTTTCTTCTCCAGTACACCTCAGCTACCCACTTCCCTTTGCTTCTAGTGCAGACACAAGTATTGCCGTAGAACATTTTTTATTTACTTTTCTGTAAGTGTAAGGTAGACTATAAGGTAATAAGGCTGACGGACTCGATCTTTGAACCTGCTTAAAAAACAATAAACTAAGCCGCAGAACACACTGTTTGTTTTCTGAAGAAGACCACAGCTACACAGCTTCCCTTTGTGCCTATTGCGGACAATTATTTGACGTCAATATTTTTTTTATGAATTTATCTGTAAAATAGTGGGGTAGGGTGTCCGACACCAATTTTGCACTTTCTTTCAAAAAATTAAACTATGCCGAAGAACACCCTGTGTTTTGACTAAAGTAAACAACAGCTACCTGACCTTCCATTGCACCTAGTGCAGACAAAAGAATTGCCGTACAATATTTTTTATTAAGTTTTCTGAAGGGAGCGGGGTTGGATGTCTGACCCTAAATTTAGACCAACGTTAAAAAAAATGTGCGGAAGAACACCTTGGGTTTCTTCTCCAGAATACCCCAGCTACCCAGCTTCCCTTTGCACCTAGTGCAGACAAAAGTTTGCCGTAGAACATTTTTTATTAACTTTTCTGCATGGAAGACTTTAAGGTGAGAAGACTGTCCGACTCAATCCTTGAACCTACATGAAAAAAAATAAACTAAGCCGAAGACCACACTGTGTTTTTTCTCAAGTAGACCACAGCTATCAAGCTCCCCTTTGCGCCTATTGTGGACAATGATTTGACATAGAACATTTTTTATTATTTTCTTTCTGTAAAGTAGTGGGGTATGGTGTCCGGCCCTAACTTTGCACTATCTTTTAAAAAGAATAAACTAAGCCGAAAAACACCCTTTGTTTTTTCTCAAGTAAACCATAGCAACCCGGCCTTTCTTTGGACCTAGTGCGGACAGACGTATTGCCGTACAATATTTGTTATTAACTTTTCTGTAAGGTAACGAGGTTGGGTGTCTGACCCTAAATTTGGACCGACGTTAAAAAAAACTGTGCCGAAGAACACCTTGGGTTTCTTCTCCAGTACACCTCAGCTACCCAGCTTCCCTTTACACCTACTGCAGACACAAGTATTGCCGTATAACATTTTTTATTAACTTTTCTGTAAGTGTAAGGTAGACTGTAAGGTAATAAGACTGTCCGACTTAATCTTTGAATCTACTTAAAAAAAAATAAACTAAGCCGTAGAACACATTGTGTTTTTTCTGAAGTAGACCACAGCTACACAGCTGCCCTTTGTGCCTATTGCGGACAATTATTTGACGTCAACATTTATTTTATTAATTTTTCTGTAAGGTGATTGGGTAGGGTGTCCGACACCAATTTTGCACTTTCTTTAAAAAAAATAAACTTAGCCGAAGAACACCCTGTGTTTTTTCTCAAGTAAACCACAGCTACCCGACCTTCCTTTGCACCTCGTGCGGACAAAAGTATTGCCGTACAATATTTTTTATTAACTTTTCTGTAAGGTAGCGGGGTTGGGTGTCTGTTCCTAAATTTTGACCTACGTTCCAAAAAAATCTGTGGGGAAGAACACCTTGGGTTTCTTCTCCAGTATACCCAAGCTACCCAGCTTCCCTTTGCATCTAGTGCAGACAAAAGTTGTGCCGTAGAACATGTTTATTAACTTTATGCATGGAAGACTTTAAGGTGAGAAGACTGTCCGACTCAATCCTTGAGCCTACATGAAAAACAATAAACTAAGCCGAAGTACAAGCTGTGTTTCTTCTCAAGTAGACCACAGCTATCAAGCTCCCCTTTGCGCTTATTGTGGACACTGATTTGACATAGCACATTTTTTATTATCTTTTTTCTGTAATGTAGTGGGGTGGGGTGGCCGGCCCCAACTTTGCACTTTCTTTTAAAAAGAATAAACTAAGCCGAAGAACACCCTGTGTTTTTTTCTCAAGTGAACCATAGCAACCCGGCCTTTCTTTGGACCTAGTGGGGACAGAAGTATTGCCGTACAATACTTTTTATTAACTTTTCTGTAAGGTAACGGGGTTGGGTGTCTGACCCTAAATTTGGACCTACGTTAAAAAAACTGTGCCGAAGAACACCTTGGGTTTCTTCTTCAGTACACCTCAGCTACCCAGCTTCCCTTTGCACCTAGTGCAGACACAAGTTTGGCCGTAGAACATTTTTTATTAACTTTTTTGTAAATGTAAGGTAGACTGTAGGGTAATAAGACTGACGGACTCAATCTTTGAACCAACTTACAAAAACAATAAACTAAGCCGTAGAACACATTGTGTTTTTTCTGAAGTAGACCACAGCTACACAGCTTCCCTTTGTGCCTATTGCGGACAATTATTTGACGTCAACATTTATTTTATTAATTTTTCTGTAAGGTGATTGGGTAGGGTGTCCGACACCAATTTTGCACTTTCTTTAAAAAAAAAAAAACTTAGCCGAAGAACACCCTGTGTTTTTTCTCAAGTAAACCACAGCTACCCGACCTTCCTTTGCACCTAGTGCGGATAAAAGTATTGCCGTAGAATATTTGTTATTAACTTTTCTGCATAGAAGACTTTAAGGTGAGAAGACACCTTAAAGCAGATAAAATACCGGCAGCAATGATCACTCAGTTGAAAGGAGCTGGTTTACACCTAACTGAGAGCAGTGGAGTCAGACTATCAGATGACAGATTGTCAAGTGTGTGTGGTATGCGCTCTAGTGCAACACAGGAAGCAGTTACTGGCACTATTAACTAAATAGAGATTCAGCTTACATTGCCGTCTTCATCATCAAACACCGTTCACTACTCATTGGTACCACCTGTGACGTCAGACCTATCGGTTGCTGGATACTTCACAGCCAGTAGCCCAACAAAACAAGAAGACCAAACATTAGGTATTGACAATTCATCTATAGGGCAGACAGCAAGCTATTTACTTAGAAATACTTTACCGTTGGGTTTTAATGTCAGTGAAAAAATTAAGAAAGACATACTGTCCGATAGTTACGTTGATTTTGTTACCCTTTCTCCAAATTTTAATGAAGATGAAGATAATGATGTTCTTTTCAAATCGAAAGCAGTAAAAATTACTACATACGCAAAACCAAAACAGTTATTTTCAATCCATCAGTGGACTGCAGCTTTTGATATGTATATGTCTATTTATTATGAAGAACATATTTTAAGTCTTATAAAACATGCATATAATGTTAGAGCAAGGTCAAAGCAATTTGGGTTTAACATGGCAAAATCTTATGATGAAACGTTTAGAAAGGTACGCAGAGTGATGACATTTGATTGGGCAGTTGTAAATGATGATCTTTGGCGCACTGCCTTTTATGATCATTTCAATCGTTCAAGTACTACTACCGGTAACTATGCATCAAATAATAAACCCATGAAACAAAGTGGAGGCCCTCCCTTTCAGCTGCGGTTTCAGTGAACCACAGCTATCCGGCCTTCCCTTGCACCTAGTGCGGATACAAGTATTGCCGTAGAATATTTTTTATTAACTTTTCTGTAAGGTAGCAGGGTTGGGTGTCTGTTCCAAAATTTGGACCTACGTTCCAAAAAGACTGTGCGGAAGAACACCTTGGGTTTCTTCTCCAGTATACCCCAGCTACCCAGCTTCCCTTTGCACATAGTGCAGACAAAAGTTGTGCCGTAGCACATTTTTTATTAACTTTTCTGCATGGAAGACTTTAAGGTGACAAGACTGTCCGACTCAATCCTTGAACCTACATGAAAAACAATAAACTAAGCCGAAGAACACACTGTTTTTTTCTCAAGTAGACCACAGCTACCAAGCTCCCCTTTGCGCCTATTGTGGACAATGATTTGATATAGAACATTTTTTATTATTTTTTTTCTGTAAAGTAGTGGGGCAGGGTGTCCGGTCCCAAATTTGCACTTTCTTTTATAAAGAATAAACTGCGCCGAAGAACACCATGTGTTTTTTCTCAAGTAATCCATAGCAACCCAGCCTTTCTTTGCACCTAGTGCAGACAGAAGTATTGCCGTACAATATTTGTTATATTAACTTTTCTGTAAGGTAGCGGGGTTGGGTGTCTGACCCTAAATTTGGACCTACATTAAACAAAACTGTGCGAAAAAACACATTGGTTTTTTTTCCCAGTACACCTCGGCTACCCAGCTTCCCTTTGCACCTAGTGCAGGCACAAGTATTGCCGTAGAATATTTTTTATTAACTTTTTTGTAAATGTAAGGTAGACTGTAAGGTAATAAGACTGACGGACTCAATCTTTGAACCTACTTAAAAAAAAATAAACTAAGCCGTAGAACACATTGTGTTTTTTTCTGAAGTAGACCACAGCTACACAGCTTCCCTTTGTGCCTATTGCGGACAATTATTTGACGTCAACATTTATTTTATTAATTTTTCTGTAAGGTGATTGGGTAGGGTGTCCGACACCAATTTTGCACTTTCTTTAAAAAAAATAAACTTAGCCGAAAAACACCCTGTGTTTTTTTCTCAAGTAAACCATAGAAACAAGGCTTCTCTTTGGACCTAGTGCGGACAGAGGTATTGCCGTACAATACTTTGTATTAACTTTTCTGTAAGGTTGGTTGTCTGACCCTAAATTTGGACCTACGTTAAAAAAACTTTGCCGAAAAATACCTTGGGTTTCTTCTCCAGTACACCTCAGCTACATAGCTTCCCTTTGCACCTAGTGCAGACACAAGTATTGTAGTAGAACATTTTGTATTAACTTTTTTGTAAATGTAAGGTAGACTGTAAAGTAATAAGACTGACGGACTCAATCTTTGAACCTACTTAAAAAAACAATATACTAAGCCGTAGCACACTGTGTTTTTTCTGAAGTAGACCACAGCTACATAGCTTCCCTTTGTGCCTATTGCGGACAATTATTTGACGTCAATATTTATTTTATTAATTTTTCTGTAAGGTAATGGAATAGGGTGTCCGACACCAATTCTGCACTTTCTTTCAAATAAATAAACTTAGCCGAAGAACACCCTGTGATTTTTTTCAAGTAAACTACAGCTAACCGACCTTCCTTTGCACCTCGTGCGGACAAAAGTATTGCCGTACAATATTTTTTATTAACTTTTCTGTAAGGTAGTTAGGTTGGGAGTCTGTTCCTAAAGTTGGACCTACGTTCCAAACAAACTGTGCGGGAGGACACCTTTGGTTTCTTCTCCAGTATACCCCAAGCTACCCAGCTTCCCTTTGCACCTAGTGCAGACAAAAGTGTTGCCGTACAACATTTTTATTAACTTTTCTGCATGGAAGACTTCAAGGTGAGAACATAGAACATTTTTTATTATTTTTTATTCTGTAAAGTAGTGGGGTAGCGTGTCCGGCCCAAACTTTGCACTTTCTTTTAAAAAGAATAAACTAAGCCGAAGAACACCCTGTGTTTTTTCTCAAGGAAAACATTTCAACATGGCCTTTCTTTGGACCTAGTACAGAAAGAAGTATTGCCGTACAATATTTTTTATGTGAGGTAGCGGGTTTGGGTTTCTGACCCTAAATTTGGACCTACGTTAAAAAAAAATGTGCCGAAGAACACCTAGGGTTTCTTCTCCAGTACACTTCAGCTCCACAGCTTCCCTTTGCACCTAGTGCAGACACAAGTATTGCCATAGAACATTTTTTAGTAACTTTTCTGTAAGTGTTAGGTAGACTGTAAGGTAATAAGACTGTCCGACTCAATCTTTGAACCTACTTAAAAAAACAATAAACTAAGCCGTAGAACACACTGTACGTGTGTTTTCTCAAGTAGACCACAGGTACACAGCTTCCCTTTGCGCCTATTGCGGAGAATGATTTGACGTCAATATTTTTTATTAATTTTTCTGTAAGGTAGTGGGATAGGGTGTCGAACACCAACTCTGCACTTTCTTTCAAAAAAAGTTAAACTAAGCCGAAGAACAATCTGTGTTTGTTTTTCAAGGAGACCACAGCTTACCGACTTTCCCTTTGCACCTAGTGCGGACAGAAGTATTGCCGTACAATATATTTTATTAACTTCTCTGTAAGGTAGCGGGGTTGGGTGTCTGACCCTAAATTTGGACCTACGTTAAAAAACAAAATGCGCCGAAGAAAACCTTGGGTTTCTTCTCCAGTACACCTCAGCTACCAAGCTTCCTTTTGCTACTAGTGCAGACACAAGTATTGCCGTAGAACATTTGTATTAACCTTTCTGTAAGGTAGACTTTAAGGTGATAAGACTGACCGACTCAATCTTTGAACCTACTTAAAAAACAATAAACTAAGCTGTGGAACACACTGTTTTTTTTTATTCAAGTAGACCACAGCCACACAGCTTCCCTTTGTGCCTTTTGCGGACAAGTATTTGACATCAATATTTTTTTATTTATTTTTCTGTACGGTGATGGGGTAGGGTGTCCGACACCAATTTAGCACTTTCTTTAAAAAAAAAAAACTAAGCCGAAGAACACCCTGTGTTTTGTCTCAAGTAAACCACAGCTACCCGGCCTTTCTTTGCACCTAGTGCGGACAGAAGTATTGCCATTTTTTTTTATTAATTTTGTAAGTTAGCGGGGTTGGGTGTCTGACCCTAAATTTGGACGTACGTTGAAAACAAACTGTGCCGAAGAACACGTCGAGTTTCTTCTCCAGTACACCTCAGCTACCCAGCTTCCCTTTGCACCTAGTGTAGACACAAGTTTTGCCGTAGAACATTTTTTATTAACTTTTGTGTAAGGTAGACTGTAAGGTAATAAGACTGTCCGACTCAATCAAACTAAGCCGTAGAACACACTGTGTGTTTTCTCAAGTAGACCACAGCTACACAGCTTCCCTTTGCGCCTGTTGCAGAGAGATTAATATTACATGTATATCGATTTATTTTCATTTCAGATGTACAGGAATAGACATTGATACAAAATTCGACTGACAAATTTGATATTTAAGGATGCCTAGTGCATGAAAAGTATGTATGTAACTTTTGGTCGTACATTGCAAATTTTTTATTCAGTTGCTGGAAATATGACACGATTCCACACATCTTACTTAAAACCAATATTATTGAGAATGGTAGTTTATTACTACATGTAAATTGTTTGTTTAGCTCTCAATCATAAGGAATCAAAAAACGAGAAAAAGAATAGAAAAAAACGATTTTAAATTGTACCATTTTTAATTAACAAAGAGTGTACTCAAAAAATTAAATGGTTGCTAGCATCATTCGTATATAAAACGACTTTTGAGGATCACGACAAGCCGTAAAAATGTCTAATTCTGCTGTCAAAGGACGTGCTATTACATGTATATTAAAGTAAGATTTTGAGATTTTTGGAACATTTGAGTTTGATATATTTGTTTTTATATTTTTGTTGGCATATCATTAAAATTGCCTGCTAGAAAAAAAGTGGCTGCTTACTTGATTGGCTGCTAAAAGAGGCTGCCAGCTTAAGTCCAGTTAAAGAATCTATCATTATGTTTTTTACAACGACATATCGTTATTCTCGTAATATACATGTAAACTCAATAAAACATTACAACTTAGATACGTCCGTTGTGAGTTATTGCTTTATCTTTGTTTATTTTTATCATTACGTCCTTAGGACTCCAACATTTAAATTAAACGAAAACAATCAATATGTCACGTTGAAAGGTCTAGCCATCGTTCATTAGAATTACTTAAATAGGAACGTATAACGTCAACAATTTGAAATGTTTACACTGGTTTGAAATCCAAGTGAAGTGATGGATGAAAAAACTAAATGATATTCGAGTTTCATTTAAATTTTCAATCGTTTAAGTCATGCTTACTTTGATGCAAGATCTTAAATAATGCAATGCAAACAAATCATATCACCTTCAGTTTAATTTCAAAATTGTTACGACGTTTCCGTGATCCAATACCACCCAATAATATGTGTCTAGCAATTATATGGTGTTGAAATTCACGTATATATATATAACATCTTATTATTTGATTTGTTAAAAAGAAATGCACTTTTGCACATTACAGACAATAGTTAGTTTAGCCCTCGTTTGCTTTTAACATTTGTAATTAACAGTGTCATATAACCATTAAAACGATAGATGATGTTTTTCTGAACCTGAACAAATAATGAAAGCATGAGGTAAGCAACAGTTAAAATGCTAGAAATAATACATACAAACTAGTTATCATAACTTTGAATAATTTTTTTGTATGGTTTTAAAATCTGCCACATAGCGAATATTTTTTTCGAATTTAAAGTTTTTCCTTGTGGACTCCTTTTAAAATTTATTTTGGACCAGGAAATCAAACAGCATGTATATTATGATGCCTCCCGCAATTTATACTTTACCAATATCTTCCGATTTTTTAGGTTAACTGAACTGCCATTAATGAAACACGAACTTCCGTATGCAATTTTACAGAGCATCTCTGGTCGTTGTCTGATATTATTTAGTTACATAGTGTGGTAGTGACCTAATACGATATATATGGAGTCAGTAAATTCCATATAGGGTGAAAGCGAAGCTCGGTAAATTGCATATTGGGTGACAGTGAAGCTCGAATCCCTATTTGGAATTTACTGAACCCATATATATTAGGTCAATAGCACACTCTGTAACGAATCGATCTTACCGACTATCTTAACATGTGATATTAAGACAAGTGGCCTATCAAAGTGATCAAGTCTTCAATACCGTTAGTAATAAGAACATACTTCCAATGGTCTATACAATTACAAATGCAAACACTAACAACTTGCTAGTTTTGAATGTATTTTATGAATTTACTTCAATCGTTCATCATCAAGATGTAACGGTCATAGAACAACATCGTCCATACTTTGTGAAGACGCATCGCCAATGTTTTTGTTTCGAAAATAAATTTCCTCTATAAAGTATTTAGATATATGAATGCAGATGGTTGTATTGACTTTTAAATGGTTTATGCTGTATTTACATTGTTTGGCATGTTTTTATGTATTATACACTTGGAATATGCATTATATATATACTTCCGCAAATTTACAGACCTAACATTGTTGCGCTGTTGTTTATACGAATTATATAATACACATAATCTATTTTCAGCCTTGTATCAACATCACTGCTGGTGATCCGATGGAAAACAAAATTGTTATCGAGTCGTCACTGGTTCAGACGCACTTATAATATAATTATTTCTGTGACTGCATCTTACATTAATTTGTAGGATCCTTTACAAAAGATAATTCAGCTGATCTGTAACAATACTATCTTCATGCCTAATACATCATGTACTGTGTTACGACGCTAGATAAAAACTGTCAAGGAAAGGTAACACACGGCCACCGAAATCTTTATAGAGCCTAGGTGATTGAGTGGTCTAGCGCGTCGGGCATAGTGCAAGGCGATTTGGTGCCACGATATCTCAATAGCATGAATTTGAATCCCGGGCATAGTGCAAGGCTTCCGCAAATTTACAGATCTAACATTGTTGGGCTGTTTTTTAGACGAATTCTATAATATATATCATATATAAATGTGCTTGATCTAAATAGAAAAAATATAGATCTTTAATATCTTGCTTAAATGCTTAAAACAAACTGAAAAAAAAAAGAATTGAATACCCAAAATAGGAGATTAGAATTTGTCATCATTAAAACAAAAGATTCGTTGGAAGTATAAAAGAAATTTGTCAGATAATGTATAATAAAAAAATACAAGAAGATTGATAATTGCTTATTATTATTTCTTGTTGACTGTCGTGACACGTATATCACGCGATCCTATGATTTTGCGCCAATTGGCATTTCATTTGCGCCGGAAACTATATTTCGTTTGCGCTAAAATAAAACATTTCATTTGCCCCATACATGCTATAATACAGGTAAATATAGTTTTTGATTATATAATAAAACGCATTCCTCTGATATCAGTCATCGTAACAACAATAAAATCACTATGCATTTATACGGTTTTAATAAGAGACTGTACATGTATACTAATGTTAGAACACAGTTCTGCTACAAATTAACGCGATCATCAAACATAACAGACAGCACTTTACACTGGGGTTAAACTAAAAGTTTGTTCTGACACAAGACTTGAAAGCAGCGGCTCAGATGTACTCCTATATATTGGATAACCGACATGTGTGGTCATAAAACAAATATTTTCTCTATATAAAATACGGAGATATGGTGTGATTGCCAATGAGACCACTTTCCACCAACGTTCAAATGAAGTAAATTGAAGCAATTATAGGCAGCCGTACGGCCTTCAAAAGTGAAAAAAACATACCGTATTATCGGCTAGAAACAGTCCCGAAATATATGGATTCATTGTAAATCAGTAATATAGTAATATTCCTATGTCAGGACGGATTGTATAATAAAGATGACAGCAATATAGAGTGCCATCATTTCCTCTCTGTATCCAAAATAATGAACAGTCACTAAAGTCAGTATTTTGGGATGGTTTGTATTCTTCTTCTTCTTTATTATTTCCTCTACTATCTGGAGTACCACTGCTTTTGTAATATAGCACAGATAAACAACTTTTACTATCAGCAACTGTTTGCATGTGCAGTAATACATTACAGTGAATATAATCGATGCACAAACCAGTATAATTACGCCTATAAATGCATTTTTCAAGATACTGGTATAAAGGATATTAACACTGCCTGTCGTACTCACCACCAGTTTAAAACAAAGCTCTTTAATGGCATCACCAAACACTGATATGACTGATTCATGTATTTTATTATGAAAAGTCGAGTGAAAAGTAAGAGAAGTTCTCTTCTTGGATTAGTGTACTGTAAATATATTATGTCGGTTGACTGATTTTGTTTGTAGTGTAACGTCCAGGGGCACATGTTTCATTCATGTTCAGAACGAGTATATTTTCGGACGTCCCAGTTATCATTTATTATCGTTATGGATAGGTGTGTATACATTGACGAGATGGTACACATGTACATACTTATACAACACCTTAATAATATCCCTATACACACACTGTACAATTTTTGTTTGAACATTTTTCAAAACAGAATCTTAAATCATGTAAATCAAAGGCAAACAAGGTTAATTACAATTAAAATCCTTGCATTGGAGGGGGTCGGTGACGACACCTCCCGGGACGTGTAGTGGCCAGTACTTCGCCCCTATTCGACCATTGGGATACCTGATATCAGATTATGGCTGAACAATAGACAATGAATCAAATGAAACTATATTTTATTCACAAATGTACAATAATTGCATGAATTTAAACAAAGTCGGATAAAACAGGAGTCAGCAAACTTTCTTAAATGGAGTTCAAAAATAAAGTAATTTCAAATGTAAAATGAAAAATAGAGTGTTCCCAGAGTTATTCTTTCAAGTAAAATAAAGTAAATTTGCTTCTCGTTGTGTTTTAAAGTAGTAAAATTGCACCACAAAGGGTTGACTAACTCTGGCGAACGGCACCGAAGTGGTGGCTAACTCTAGACTTTAGTGGTACTAATTTTAGTTCCGGCGAGTATTTGGAGGCCTGTGCAAGGCCGACTCTGACTGAATATCAAATGATATCATAAACTTGTCATTAAACAGGCCAACTTTAACATAAAAGGTACTGAAGAAAAGTTAAATAAATGAATATTCTTAAAACATTATAAAAACATCAAAAGTTAAATACTAAAACAGTTAAATAAATAATCCTTACTTTTATCTTACTATGTTTAAACCAAATCAAACCAAAAATAAACATTTACATACTAAATAATTAATCTGTCCAAATTAAGGGGAATTAACCTAGGCACATCAAGGCACATCTATTACAATCCTCCCCCCTTAGGACAAATATTAAAGAAATTAATATTTGGGAAAAGAACTATTTAAAATAGATGTGTTCAAAACAATTAACAAAAATATAAATCAATGCAAATAAAATGTCAATAAATGTCACAAAAATGTCAATAAATGTCACAAAAATGTCAAATAACACACGGTACAACCATTGGAAAAGTTCCACACGGTATAAATATCCAGGAAGAGTCGGTAAACGGCACAAATTATAAAATATGGTCCATAGAATATAAATGTAAACGGACACAGTTATACAGCATTCAATAAAACACAGTTCTAGATTCAAACGGAAACGGAAATGTTAATACGGATAGTCTGCATGGTCCAAATTGTCATGTATGTCATTGAAAACCACAGTGAGAAATGCACACGAGGATTTTAAGGAAACATTGTGACATCACACGTAATACGATGTCATTAAATAACTACCGATCAAAATGATGCTAAGAACAGGTGGCAGTGTTGCATGGAGAAACAGTTGCCTCAAGGTTTAACTCGAAATATCGAGCAGAAAAGATCATTAACTAAGCATTTCTTATATAATATCAAGACCATAGCAACAGTTTTTATATCAGCATATTTTCAACATTCTGACTGTTATGTCACTTGCATAAATACCCCTAATAAACAATATAGAGCTTGCTTAATAAAACAAAATGCTTACCAGTTATTCAGAACTTTTTATAAACCCCTAATTTGACATTTCAGTTTACATAGCAATGATATGTCTGAAACAGAAATAAGATTACTCAGGTTTTGTTATCATTTGATTTAAATGCATAAGTAGTATCATGATAATTGAGAGAGAAAAAAAAATCTTTGAAAGTTAAACACAAAAAAGAGAGATGCTTCTCCCTTGTGGCTTACAAACCTTCATTTAAACCTTTTATACGAGGAGCAATCAGAAGTAGCTTAATAGCTGAATAGGTGTAGCGCTATTTTTCCAAAAGGTTTGACCCTCCACATTTTCTTTGAGAAAAGACAATATCTTGTGATTTGCTAGTGTGCAATAAAATATAATTATTCATGATTTTCTTAAGACATGTTTGTCTGTTATTTGCATATTCTAATGACCAGCTTATAATTAACGGTCAAATTATTGGTGTAAAGCACACGTAATGATGTATCAAATTTTATTCGTATGAAGTGTGTTATTTCCCTTGATTTTCAGTTATTCCTGTAGACTGGAATGATAATTACATAACAATGTCTTTAGTGTGTCATGTTTACTTACAATGTAATACTATTCAATGTTTCCATAAAACGTTCGTGCTTTTCAAGTCAATAACAAGTGCCTTTCGGCGTCTCTAGGGAGTTTTGATTGTGCCTAAAAGAAGTGTTCAATTTGATCATGCTAGCAAAGATTTACCTAAATTTAAAGATCGCTATGTTGTTTTCTTTCACTACTTATTGCAGGTGACCACGATTTAAAAGTGTTTGTGTTCACGCTAGATGCAAATGAGAGTGTGAGACAAGAGATCGTTAGCAACAAAATATCACTTGTTGTTAGAAATAAAATATCCAAACCACTATTTCCCGATCAATAGAACTTTGCATATGTTATTCCCTTTTTCAAAAGTGATGACAAATCATTACCCTCTTAATACAGGCTTGATTTAATATATTAACAACTATGTTTTCAAAAGTAAAACACATTTATACCTCAGTATTCGGTGTTAGGGCCGTTATGATGTTTAAAATATATTAATGATATGGTTTGATTTGACAATGAGTCAATGACTCTTGAGGCGAATGTTTTTTTTAAAGATAATACGTCTATAGATCTTACTGTACCTAATGAATTTAATATTTTGTTATTGTTTAAGGAAGTGGTCAAAAAGAAGGCTGGTAAAGTTTATCCAAATATAACAGAATTATTAATAGTTATGATATTCAATATGAGATACTATACAAAGTAATTTTTCCTTTTATTTTGAGGATGTTACATTAGAAACAGTTCATACGCATAAGTATCTCGGTGTCATATTTAGTAATGATTTTGAATGGGGTAATCATGATGATAAACTGATGAAAAATAAACCTTCAAAGTAGCTTAATATTTTACAAAAAAGGAAATGTACACTAAGACATTGTAAGAAGGGAATATTTGGAGAATAATTACATCACTTGTATTTGTCCAATTCTGGTGTATTTATCACAAGTTAGGGATAACAATGAGAAAGTAAATTCTGATCCATTGGAGAGTTACCATATCGAGGCTGCTCGAATAGTTACGGGATCAACAAATAACGACAGTGGGAACAGTATCTTTAATGAGGCGTAATTTGAAGGAAAAAAATAACGGAAGATGGGAGGTTAAAACACTAGCTTTTTTTTATAAGATTAAATAACCAAGCTCCAGATAATTTGGTTCCGAATTTTGTATCAGATATTAATTATAATAATTTGAGTAACAATCAGAATACCACAATTCCCGTAAACCATTCATCAACTACTCTAGTCTTTTTCATCATTCATTACATTGTGGAATCCTTTGGACAGAAATGTTAGACCTATTGCTTAATTGTTTTGTTTAAACGAAAGTTGCATAAACTATAATATAGAAACAAAAAAATCTCCGCGATTTTTTTTTCGAGGAAGACCATTTGCGTTTTTTACAACAGATGAAGCGTTCTGCATTCTGACTCTATCAAATCAAATTTGATACAAAGTATTAATTGTTCCTGTGGTTTAATCAATGAAAATATCGACCACTATTTAATTTATTGTAGTAATTTTTCATCACCTAGAAATCTATTGTCAAATAAAATTACAAGTGTTTTTAATGTCGATATTACAATCGATTTACTATGTTGTCGGGGTGATGCGTTGAGTACTGAAGAAAATTATGTTAAGTGTCTGTCTTTTTAAAAGTATATAAAAATACCGAACGTTTTTCTGTGCGTTGATAACGGAAATTCCCTGTCAACAATACATGCGATTAAAATATTTCTAAACAACGACATCGTGTCATACAGTGCAAAACTAAAAAGTGCAAAGGGGGTTTGTCTTCATACTGTCATTATGTCATTCAAATGTATCATGTTACACAGGTAATACTTGTCGTTATTGAAGTAAAACAAAATCTATTAAATGAAGTCCTGGCATGTTGGATTTAAACCTTTGCAGTAAGTTTATTGATTTGTATTATGATTTCTTAAATGGTTAATTGTAGAAATTCTTGATTTATTTGTTTTGAAATTTGAAGAACAGTTCTGTCCTTGCAAATGCTTGCCAAAGGTTACATTTGATTAAAATATGAACTGTATTATATTGAACGTTATTTCTCCCTTTTTTAAAAAGCTTTTATCACTGATATTCCAAAATGAACCTGGATTTTCTATCAAGTAGACCTAGGTTACCCGGCTTCTCTTTGCACCTAGTGCAGACAAAAGTATTGCCGTTGAAAATTTTTATTAACTTTTCTGTAAGGGTGAAGAAGGGTGTCCAACCCCAACTTTGAACCTACTTTGAATAAAACTAAGCCGAACAAGACCCTGGGTTTTTCTCAAGTAGACCTCAGCTATTAAACTTCACTTTGCACCTAGTGCGGACAAAAGTATTGCCGTAGAACATTTGTCATTAACTGTTCACTAAGGGTGGGTAGGATGTCCGACCCCAACTTTGGACCTACTTTTAAAAAAACTAAGCCGAAGAACACCCTGGATTTTTCTCAAGTAGACATAAGCTACCCATGTTCCCTTTGCACCTAGTGCGGACGAAAGTTTGGCTGTAGAACATTTTTTATTAACTTTTCTGTAATGGTGGTAAAAGGGTGTCCGACCCCAACTTTGGACCTACTTTAAAAAAAACTAATCCGAACAACACCCTGGATTTTTTTTATCAAGTAGACATCAGCTACCCAGCTTTCCTCTGCACCTAGTGCGGACGAAAGTATTGCTGTAGAACATTTTTTTATTGACTTTTCTGTAAGGGTTGGGTAAGGTGTCCGACCCCAACTTTAGACCTACTTTAAAAGAAAAAAAAATAAGTCGAACAACACCCTGCATTTTTTCTCAAGTAGACCTCAGCTACCCAGCTTCCCAGCTTCCCTTTGCACCTAGTGCGGACATAAATATTCCCGTAGAACATTTTGTATTAACTTCTCTGTAAGTCTGCGGCAGGGTTTCCGACCCCAACTTCAGACCTACTATAAAAAAAAAAAACTAAGTCAAAAACCCTGGATTTTTTCTCAAGTAGACCTCAGCTACCCAGCTTCCCTTTTTAACCTAGTGCAGACAAAAGTACTGCCGTATAACATTTTTTATTAACTTTTCTGTAAGGGCGAGGTAGGGTGTCCGACCCCAACTTTGGACTTACTTTAAAAGAAAAAACCTAAGCCGAACAACACCCTAGAATTTTCTCATGTTGACCTCAGCTATCAAGCTGCATTTCCACCTAATGCGGACAAAAGTTTTGCCGTACAACATATTTTTATTAACTTTTCTTAAAGGATGGGGTAGGGTGTCCGACCCCAACTTTTGACCTACTTTAAAAAAAAAAACTAAGCCGATGAACATCCTGGATTTTTTCGAATGTAGATCTCAGCTACCCAGCTTCCTTTTGCACCTAGTGCAGACAAATGTTTTGCCGTAGAACATTTTGTTTTATTAATTTTTCTGTAAGGTTGGGGTGAGGTGTCCGACCGCAACTGTGGATCTACTTAAAAACAAAACTAAGCCGAAAAACATCTGTATTGTTATCAAGTAGACCTCAGATACGCAGCTCCATTTCCACCTAGTGCGGATAAAGGTTTTGCCGTACAACATATGTTTATTAACTTTTCTTATAGGGTAGGGTAGGGTGTCAGACACCAACTTTTGACCTACTTTCAAAAAAAAACCTAAGCCGAAGAACACCCTGGATTTTTTCTTAAGTAGATCTCAGCTATCCAGCTTCCCTTTGCACCTAGTGCGGACAAAAGTATTGCCGTAGATCATTTTTTATTAACTTTCGGTGTCATACTCAAACTGTGGACCTACTTAAAATCAAAACTAAGCCGACGAACACTCTGGATTTTTATCAAGTAGACCTCAACTACCCAGCTTCCCTTTGCACCTAGTGCAAACACAAGTTTTGCCGTACATCTTTATAAATAAACGTTCTAGTAAGGGTTGGTTAGGGTGTCCGACCCCAACTTTGGACCTAGTTTAAAACAAAAATAAGCCGAACAACACCCGGGATTTTTTATCAAGTTGAAAACAGCAACCCAGCTTCCCTTTGCACCTAAATCGGACAAAAGTATTGCCTTAGAATTTGTTTTTATTAACTTTTCTGTAATATAGGGATAGGATGTCCGACCCCAACTTTGGACCTACATGAAATAAAAACGAAGCCGAACAACACCCGGGATTTTTTTGCAAGTAGACCTTAGCTACCCAGCTTCCCTTTGCACCTAGTGCAGACAACAGTATTGCCGTAGAACATTTTTTATTAACTTTTCTGTAAGTGTGGGGTAGGGTGTCCGACCAAACAATGGACCTACTTAAAAACAAAACTAAGCCAAACAACACCCTGAATGTTTTTCTCAAGTAGACACCATCTACCCAGCTTCACGTTGCACCTAGTGCAGACAAAATAATTGCCGTAGAACATGTTTTATTAACTTTTCTGTAAGGGTGGGGTAGGGTGTCCG
The DNA here is from genome assembly GCF_963676685.1 of Mytilus edulis. Taxonomy (NCBI): domain Eukaryota; kingdom Metazoa; phylum Mollusca; class Bivalvia; order Mytilida; family Mytilidae; genus Mytilus; species Mytilus edulis. The sequence goes on from NC_092344.1 coordinate 23,573,852, forward strand.
ATCCCAACTATATACCTACTTAAAAAAAAAACTAAGACGAACAACACCCTGGATTTTTTTACAAGTAAACCTCAGCTACCCAGCTTCCCATTGCACCTAGTGCAGACACAAGTATTGTTGTAGAACATTTTTTATGAACTTTTCTGTAAGGGTCGGTAGGGTGTCCGACTCGAACTTTGGACTTACTTGAGAAAAAAAAACTAAGACGAACAACACCCTAGAGTTTTTATCATGTTGACCCCAGCTACCCAGATCGATTTTCGCCTAGTGCGGACAAAAGTATTGCCATACAACATATTTTTATTAACTTTTCTTAAAGGTTGAGTTGGGGTGTCCGACCCCAACTGTGGACCTACTTAAAAACAAAACTAAGCCGAAAACACCCTGGATTTTTTATCAAGTAGACCTCAGCTACCCAGCTTCTCTTTGCACCTAGTGCAGACACAAGTTTTGCCGTACAAATTTATTGATAAACTTTTTCTTGAGGGTTGAGTAGGGTGTCCGACCCAAACTTTGGACCTAGTTAAAAAAAAAAACAATTAAGCAGAACAACACCATGGATTTTTTATCAAGTACACATCAGCAACCCAGCTTCCCTTTGAACCTAGTGCGGACAAAAGTATTGCCGTAGAACATATTTTTATTAACTTTTCTGTAAGGGTGGGATAGGATGTCCGACCTCAACTTTGGACCTACATAAACAAAACTAACCCGAACAACACCCTGGATTTGTCCTCAAGTAGACTTCAGCTACCCAGCTTCCCTTTGCGCCTAGTACGGACAAAAGTATTGGGTAGAACATTTTTTTTTATTAACCTATCTGTAAGGGTGGGATAGGATGTCTGACCACAAATTTGGACCTACTTAAAAAATAAAGTAAGCCGAACAAAACTCTGGATTTTTTATCAAGAAGACATGAGCTACCCAGCTTCCCTCTGCACCTAGTGCAGACAAAAAGTATTGGGTAGAACATTTTTTTATTAACCTATCTGTAAGGGTGGGATATGATGTCCGACCCCAACTTTGGACCTACTTAAAAAATAAACTAAGCCGAACAAAACTCTGGATTTTTTATCAAGTAGACATCAGCTACCCAGCTACCCTTTGCACCTATTGCAGACAAAAGTTTTGCCGTAGAACTTTTTTTTATTAACTTTTCTGTAAGGGTGGGATAGGATGTCCGATTCCAACTGTGGACCTACTCAAGAAAAAACTAAACCGAAGAACACATAAGGTTTTTTCTCATGTTGACTTCAGCTACGCAGCTCCATTTCCACATAGTGCGGACAAAGGTTTTGCCGTACAACATATTTTTATTAAAGGGTGGGGTAGGGTGTCCGATCTCAACTTTGGACCTACATAAAAACTAACCCGAACAACACTCTGGATTTGTTTTCAAATAGGCCTCAGCTACCCATCTTCCCTTTGCACCAATTGCAGACACAAGTTTTGCCGTAGAACATTCTTAATAAACTTTTCAGTAAAGGTTTGGTAGGGTGTCCGACCCCAACTTTGGGCCTAGTTAAAAAAAAATGAAGCCGAACAACACCCTTAATATTTTATCAAGTAGACATCAGCTTCTAAGCTTCCCTTTTCACCTAATGCGGACAAAAGAATTGCCGTAGAACATTTTTTATTAACTTTCCTGTAGGGGTGGAGTAGTCTGTCCGACCACAACTGTGGACCTACTTAAAAACAAAACTAAGCCGAAAAAGACCCTGTATTTTTAATCAAGTAGACATCAGCAACCCAGCTTCCTTTGCACCTAGTGGGGACAAAAGTATTGACTTAGAACATTGTTTTATTAACTTGTATGTAAGGGTGGGTAGGGTGTCCGACCCGAACTTTGGACCTACTGTAAAAGAAAAAAACTAAGCCGAACAACACCCTAGATTTTTTATCATGTTGACCTCAGCTACCCAGCTCCCTTTCCACCTAGTGCGGACAAAAGTTTTGCCGTGGAACATTTTTTATTATTAACCTTTCTTAAAGGGTGGGGTATGGTGTCCGACCCCAGCTGTGGACATACTTAAAAACAAAGCTAAACCGAAAAACACCCTTGATTTTTTGTCAAGTAGACCTCAGCTACCCAGATTTCCTTTGCATCTAGTGCAGACACAAGTTTTGCCGTACTACATTATTAATAAACATTTTTGGTGAGGGTTTGGTAATGTTTCCGACCCAAACTTTGGACCTAGGTAAAAAAAAAAAGATTAAGCCGAACAACATCCTGGATTTTTTATCAAGTATACATCAGCAACCAAGCTTCCCTTTGCACCTAGTGCGGACAAAATTATTGCCGTAGAACATTTTTTTATTAACTTTTCTGTAAGGGTGGGATAGGATGTCCGACCTCAACTTTGGATCTACATAAACAAAACTAACCCGAACAACACCTAGGATTTGTCCTCAAGTAGACCCAGCTACCCAGCTTCCCTTTGCACCTAGTCCGGACAAAAGTATTGGGTAGAACATTTTTTTTATTAACCTATCTGTAAGAGTGGGATAGGAGGTCCGACCCCAATTTCGGACCTACTTAAAAAAAAAAGTAAGCCGAACAAAACTCTGGATTTTTTATCAAGTAGACATCAGCTACCCAGCTTCCTTTTGCACCTATTGCAGAAGTTTTTTTTTGCCGTAGAACATTTTTTATTACATTTTCTGTAAGGGTGGGATAGGATATCCGACCCCAACTTTGAACCTACTCAAGAAAAAAACTAACCCGAAGAACACCCTAGATTTTTTGTCATGTTGACTTCAGCTACGCAGCTCCATTTTCAGCTAGTGAGGACAAAGGTTTTGCCGCACAACATATTTCTATTAACTTTTCTCTAAGGGTGGGTTAGTGTCCGATCCCAACTGTGGACCTAAGTCGTAGAACATCCTTGATTTTTTATCAAGTAGATATCAGTTACCCAGCTTCTCTTTGTACCTAGTGCAGACTAAAGTATTGCCGTAGAACATTTTGTTTTATTAATTTTTCTGTAAGGTTGGGGTAGGGTGTCCGACCCCAACTATGGACCTACTTAAAACCAAAACATAGCCGAAAAACACCCTGGATTTTTTTTTAACAAAGTAGACATCAGCTACCCAGCTTCCCTTTGCACCTAGTGCAGACAAAAGTATTGCCGTAGAACAATGTGTATTAACTGTTCTGTAAGGGTGGGGTAGGGTGTCCGACCTCACTTTGGGACCTAGTTAATAAAAAAACAAAACTAAGCCGAACAACACCCTGGATATTTTCTCAAGTAGACCTCAGCTACTTAGCTCCCCTTTGAAACTAGTGGAGACAAAAGTATTGCCGTAGAACATTTTTAATTAACTTTTCTTTAAGGTTGGGTTAGCGTGTCCGACCCCAACTGAAGACCTACTTAAAAACAAAACTAAGCCGAACACCACCCTTGATTTTTTCTCAAGTAGACCTCAGCTGCCCAGCTTCCCTTTGCACCTATATAGCTAGTGCAGACAAAAGTATTGCCGTAGAACAAATTAATTAACTTTTCTGTAAGGGTGGGATAGGATGTCCGACCCCAACTTTGGACCTACTTAAAAAAAAATTAAACCGAACAACGTCCAGGACTTTTTATTAAGTAGACATCAGCTTACCAGCTTCCCTTTGCACCTTGTGCGGAAAAAAGTTTTGCCGTAGAACATGTTTATTAAAAATTTTAGTTAGGGTTAGGTAGATATGCGACCCCAACTTTGGATCTAGTTAAAAAAAAAATTATGCCGAACAACACCCTGAATTTTTTATCAAGTAGACATCAGCTTCTAAGCTTCCCTTTTCACATAATGCGGACGAAAGTATTGTCGTAGAACATTTTTTATTAACTTTTCTGTAAGGGAGGGGTAGGGTTTCCGACCCCAACTGTGGACCTACTTTCAAAGAAAAAAAAAATAAGCCGAACAACACCCTTTCTCATGTTGACCTCAGCTAAGCAGCACCATTTCCATCTAGTGCTGACAAAGGTTTTGCCGTACAACATATGTTTATTAACTTTTCTTAAAGGGTGTGGTAGGGTGACGACCCCAACTTTTGACCTACTTTAAAAAAAAAAAACCGAAGAACACCCTGGATTTTTTCTCAAGTAGATCTCAGCTACCAGCTTCTCTTTGCACCTAGTGCAGACTAAAGTATTGTCGTAGAACATTTTCTTAATTAACTTTTCTGTAAGGTTGGGGAAGGGTGTCCGACCCTAATTTTGGAGCTAGTCGGACACCTACTTAAAAGCAAAACTAAGCCGAACAACACCCTGGATTTCTTCTTTTGTTGACCTCAGCTATCCAGCTCCATTTCCACCTAGTGCGGACAAAAGTTTTGCCGTACAAAATATTTTTATTAACTTTTCTGTAAAGGTGGGTTAGGGTGTCCGACCCCAACTGTGGACCTACTTAAAAACAAACTAAGCCGAACAACACCCTGGATTTTTTATCGAGGAGACATCAGCTACTAAGTATCTCTTTGCACCTAGTGCGGACGAAAGTTTTGCCGTAGAACATTTTTTATTAACTTTTCTGTAAAGTTGGGGTAGGGTGTCCGACCACAACTTTGGACCTACTTTAAAAGAAAAAAAAAAGCCAAACAACACCTTAAATTTTTCTCGTGATGACCTCAGATACGCAGCTCCATTTGCACCTAGTGCGGACAAAGGTTTGGCCGTACAACATATGTTTATTAACTTTTCTTAAAGGGTAGGGTAGGGTGTCCGACACCAACTTTTGACCTTCTTTCAAAAAAATAACCTAAGCCGAGGAACACAATGGATTTTTTCTTAAGTAGATCTCAGCTATCCAGTTTCTCTTTCGCACCTAGTGCAGACTAAAGTATTGTCGTAGAACATTTTTTCTATTAACCTTTCTGTAAGGTTAGGGTAGAGTGTCCGACCCCAACTGTGGACACACTTAAAAACAAAACTAAGACGCAAAACACCCTGGATTTTTTATCAAGTAGACATCAGCTACCTAGCTGCCCTTTGTACCTAGTTCACACAAAATAATTGTGGTAGAACAATTTTTATTAACTTTTCTGTGAGGGTGGGGTAGAGTGTCAAACTCTAATTTTGGACCTAGTCGGACACCGACTTAAAAGCAAAACTAAGCCGAACAACACCCTGGATTTTTTCTTTTGTTGACCTCAGCTATCCAGCTCCATTTCCACCTAGTGCGGACAAAAGTTTTGCCGTACAAAATATTTTTATTAACTTTTCTGTTAGGTGGCGGTAGGATGTCCGTCCCCGACTGTGGATCTACTTAAAAATAAAACTAAGCCGAACAACACCCTGGATTTTTTCTCAAGTAGACCTCAGCTACTTAGCTTCCCTTCGCAGCTAGTGCAGACAATAGCATTGCCGTAGAATATTTTTAATTAACTTTTCTGTAAGGGTGGGCTAGGTTGTCCGACCCCAACTGTGGACCTACTTAAAAACAAACTAAGCCGAACAACACCCTTGATTTTTTATCGAGGAGATATCAACTACTAAGCATCTCTTTGCACCTAGTGCGGACGAAAGTTTTGCCGTAGACCATTTTTTATTAACTTTTCTGTAAGGTTGGGGTAAAGTGTCCGACCCCAACTTTGGACCTACTTTAAAAGAAAAAAAATAAGCCAAACAACACCTTAAATTTTTCTCGTGTTGACCTCAGATACGCAGCTCCATTTCCACCTAGTGCGGACAAAGGTTTTGCCTTACAACATATGTTTATTAACTTTTCTTAAAGGGTAGGGTAGGGTGTCTGACACCAACTTTTGACCTACTTTCACAATCAAAACCTAAGCCGAAGAACACCCTGGATTTTTTCTTAAGTAGATCTCAGCTATCCAGCTTCACTTTCGCACCTAGTGTAGACTAAAGTTTTGCCGTACAACATTTTTTCTATTAACTTTTCTGTAAGGTTAGGGTAGAGTGTCCGAGCCCAACTGTGGACATACTTAAAAACAAAACTAAGCCGCAAAACACCCTGGATTTTTTATCAAGTAGACATCAGCTACCTAGCTGCCCTTTGAACCTAGTGCACACAAAAATATTGTTGTAGAACAATTTTTATTAACTTTTCTGTGAGGGTGGGGTAGGGTGTCCGACCAAAACTTTGGACCTAGTTAATAAAAAAAAAAATAAGCCGAACAGCACCCTGGATGTGCTATCAAGTAGACATCAGCTACCCAGCTTCCTTCTGCACCTAGTGCGGACAAAAGTATTGCCGTAGAACATTTTCAATTAACTTTTCTGAAAGTGTAGGTTAGGGTGTCCGACCCCGACTTTGGACCTACTTAAAAACAAAACTAAACCGAACAACACCGAGGATTTTTTCTCAAGTAGACCTCAGCTACTTAGGTTCCCTTTGTAACAAGTGCAGACAAACGCATTGCCTTAGAACATTTTAAATTAACTTTTCTGTAAGGGTGGGTTAGAATGTCCGACCCAACTGTGGACCTACTTAAAAACAAAACTAAGCCGAACATTAAGCTGGATTTCTTATCGAGGAGACATCAGCTACTAAGCTTCCCTTTTCACCTAGTGCGGACGAAAGTTTAGCCGTAGAACATTTTTTATTAACTTTTCTGTAAGGTTTGGGTAGGGTGTCCGACCCCAACTTTGGACCTACTTTAAAAGAAAAAAAACTACGCCGAACAACACCCTAAATTTTTCTCGTGTTGTCCTCAGTAAGCAGCTCCATTTCCACCTAGTGCGGACAAAGGTTTTGCCGTACAACATATGTTTATTAACTTTTCTTAAAGGGTAGGGTAGGGTGACGACCCCAACTTTTGACCTACTTAAGAAAAACACCTAAGCCGAACAACACCCTGGATTTTTTTCAAGTAGATCTCAGATACCAGCTTCTCTTTGCACCTAGTGCAGACTAAAATATTGTCATAGAACATTTTTTTAATTAACTTTTTTGTAATGTTGGGGAAGGGTGTCCGACTTCAACTGTGGACATACTTAAAAACAAAACTAAGCCGCAAAACACCCTGGATTTTTGATCAAGTAGACATCAGCTACCCAGCGTCCCTTTGCACCTAGTGCACACAAAATTATTGCGGTAGAACAATTTTTATTAACCTTTCTGTAAGTGTGGGGTAGGGTGTCCGACCCTAATTTTGGACCTAGTCGGACACCTACTTAAAAGCAAAACTAAGCCAAACTACACCCTGGATTTTTTCTTTTGTTGACCTCAGATACGCAGCTCCATTTCCACCTAGTGCGGACAAAAGTTTTGCCGTACAAAATAGTTTTATTAACTTTTCTGTAAGGGTACGGTAGGATGTCCGTCCCCGACTGTGGATCTACTTCAAAATAAAACTAAGCCGAACAACACCCTGGATTTTTTCTCAAGTTTACCTCAGCTACCAGCTTCTCTTTGCACCTAGTGCAGACTTAAGTATTGTCGTAGAACATTTTTTTAATTAACTTTTCTGTAAGGTTGGGGAAGGGTGTCCGACCTCAACTGTGGACATACTTAAAAACAAAACTAAGCCGCAAAACAACCTGGATTTGTTATCAAGTAGACATCAGCTACCCAGCGTCCCTTTGCACCTAGTGCACACAAAATTATTGCGGTAGAACAATTTTTATTAACCTTTCTGTAAGTGTGGGGTAGGGTGTCCGACCCTAATTTTGGACCTAGTCGGACACTTACTTAAAAGCAAAACTAAGCCGAATAACACCCTGGATTTTTTCTTTTGTTGACCTCAGCTATGCAGCTCCATTTCCACCTAGTGCGGACAAAAGTTTTGCCGTACAAACTATTTTTATTAACTTTTCTGTAAGGGTGCGGTAGGGTGTCCGTCCCCGACTGTGGATCTACTTAAAAATAAAACTAAGCCGAACAACACCCTGGATTTTTTCTCAAGTAGACCTCAGCTACTTATATTTAGCTTCCCTTTGCAACTAGTGCAGACAATAGCATTGCCGTAGAATATTTTTAATTAACTTTTCTGTAAGGGTGGGTTAGGGTGTCCGACCCCAACTGTGGACATACTTTAAAACAAACTAAGCCGAACAACACCCTGGATTTTTTTTATCTAGGAGACATCAGCTACTAAGTATCTCTTTGCACCAAGTGCGGACGAAAGTTTTGCCGTAGAACATTTTTTATTAACTTTTCTGTAAGGTTTGGGTAGGGTGTCCGACCCCAACTTTGGACCTACTTTAAAAGAAAAAAAAAAGCCAAACAACACCTTCAATTTTTCTCGTGTTGACCTCAGCTACGCAGCTCCATTTCCTACTAGTGCGGACAAAGGTTTTACAGTACAACATATGTTTATTAACTTTTCTTAAAGGGTAGGGTAGGGTGTCCGACACCAATTTTTGACCTACTTTCAAAAAAACCTAAGCTGAAGAACACCCTGGATTTTTTCTTAAGTAGATCTCAGCTATCCAACTTCTCTTTCGCACCTAGTGCAGACTACAGTATTGTCGTATAACATTTTTTTTATTAACTTTTCTGTAAGGTTGGGGTAGAGTGTCCGACTCCAACTGTGGACATACTTAAAAACAAAACTAAGCCGCAAAACAACCTGTATTTTTTATCAAGTAGACATCAGCTACCTAGCTGCCCTTTGAACCTAGTGCACACACAATTATTGTGGTAGAACAATTTTTATTAACTTTTCTGTGAGGATGGGGTAGGGTGTCCGACCTCAACTTTTGACATAGTTATAAAAAAGAATAAGCCGAACAGCACCCTGGATGTTCTATCAAGTAGACATCAGCTACCCAGCTTACTTCTGTACCTAGTGCGGCCAAAAGTATTGCCGTAGAAAATTTTTAATTAACTTTTCTGAAAGGGTAGATTAGGGTGTCCGACCCCAACTTTGGACCTACTTAAAAACAAAACTAAACCGAACAACACCGAGGATTTTTTCTCAAGTAGACCTCAGCTACTTAGCTTCCCTTTGCAACAAGTGCAGACAAAAGCATTGCCTTAGAACATTTTAAATTAACTTTTCTGTAAGGGTTGGTTAGAATGTCCGACCCAACTGTGGACCTACTTAAAAACAAAACTAAGCCGAACAACACCCTAGATTTTTCTCGTGTTAACATCAGTAAGCAGCTCTATTTCCACCTAATGCGGACAAAGGTTTTGCCGTACAACATATGCTTATTAACTTTTCTTAAAGGGTAGGGTAGGGTGTGCGACCCCAACTTTTGACCTACCTAAGCCGAAAAACACCCTGGATTTTTTTTATCAAGTAGACATCAGCTACCAGCTTCCCTTTGCACCTAATGCAAACAAAATCATTGCCGGAGAACAATTTTTATTAATCTTTCTTAAAGGGTGGGGTAGGGTCACCGATCCCAACTTTTGACCTACTTTAAAAAAAACTAAGCCGAAGAACACTCTGGTTTTTTTCTCAAGTAGATATCAGCTATCAAGCTTCTCTTTGCGCCTAGTGCAGACTAAAGTATTGATGTAGAACATTTTTGTTATTTACTTTTCTGTAAGGTTGGGGAAGGGGGTCCGACTTCAACTGTGGACATACTTAAATACAAAACTAAGCCGCAAAACACCCTGGATTTTTTATCAAGTAGACATCAGCTACCCAGCTTCCTTCTGCACCTAGTGCAGACAAAAGTATTGCAGTAGAACAATTTTAATTCATTTTTCTGTAAGGGTAGGTTAGGGTGTCCGACCCCAACTTTGGACCTACTTTAAAAACAAAACTAAACCGTACAACACCCAGGATTTTTTCTCAAGTAGACCTCAGCTACTAAGGTTCCCTTTGCAACTAGTGCAGACAAAAGCATTGCCGTAGAACATTTTTAATTAACTTTTCTGTAAGGGTGGGTTAGGGTGTCCGATCCCTACTGTGGACCTACTTACAAACAAAACTAAGCCAAACAACACCCTGGATTTTTTCTCAGGTAGACTTCAGCTGCCCAGCTTCCCTTTTCACCTATATAGCTAGTGCAGACAAAAGTATTGCCGTAGAACATTTTTTATTAACTTTTCTGTACGGGTGGAATAGGTTGTCCGACTCCAACTTTGGACCTAGTTAAAAAAAAAATTTAAGCCAAACAACACCCTGAATTTTTTCTCAAATAGACATCAGCTGCCCAGCTTCCCTTTGCACCTAGTGAATACAAAAGTTTTGTCGTAGGACATTTTTAATTAACGTTTCTGTAAGGGTGGGTTAGGGTGTCCGACCCGAACTTTGGACCTTTTAAAAAAAAAAATTAAGCCGAACAACACTCTGGATTTTTTCACAAATAGACCTCAGCTGCCCGGCTTCCCTTTGCACCTAGCGCAGACAAAAGTTTTGCCGTAGGACATTTTTAATTAACTTTTCTGTAAGGGTTGGTTAGGGTGTCCGACCCCAACTTTGGACCTAGTTAACAAAAAGTTAAGCCGAACAACACCCTGGATTTTTTTCTCAAGTAGACACAAGCTACCCTGCTTCCTTTTGTACCTAGTGCGTACAAAAGTATTGCCGTAGAACATTTGTAATTATTTTTTGTGTAAGGTAGAGTTAGGGTGTCCGACCCCAACTGTGGACCTACTTAAAAACAAAACTAAGCCGAACAACACCTTTGATTTTTTCTCAAGTAGACCTCAGCTGTCCAGCTTCCCTTTGCACCTAGTGCAGACAAAAGTATTGTCATAGGACATGGTTTATTTACTTTTCTGTTAGGGTGGGATAGGATATCGGACCCCAACTTTGGACCTAGTAAAAAAAAATTAAGCCGAACAACACTCTGGATTTTTTATCAAGTAGACATCAGCTACCGAGCTTCCCTTTGCATCTAGTGCGGAAAACAGTATTCCCGTAGAACATTTTTTTTAACTTTTCTGTAAGGGTGGGATAGGATGGCCGACTTTGGACCTAGTCAAAAAAGTAAAATTAAGTCGAACAACACCCTGAATTTTTTATCATGTAGACATCAGCTACAATTCTTTCTTTTGCACCTAGTGCGTACAAAAGTAATGCAGTAGAACATTTTAATTAATTTTTATGTAAGGTAGGGTTAGGGTGTTCGACCCCAACTGTTGACATACTTAAAAACAAAGCTAAGCCGAACAAAACCCGTGATTTTTTATCAAGTAGACATCAGCTACCCAGCTTCCCTTGCGGGCAAAAGTATTGCCGTAGAACATTTTTAATTAAATTTTCTGTAAGGGTGGGTTAGGGTGTTCAACCCCAACTGTGGACCCACTTAAAAACAAAACTAAGCCGAACAACACCCTTGATTTTTTTCTCAAGTAGACCTCAGCTACTTAGCTTCCCTTGTGCAACTATTGCAGACAAAAGTATTGCCGTAGAACATTTTTAATTAACTTTTCTGTAAGGGTGGATTAGGGTCGCCGACCCCAACTGTGGACCTACTTAAAAACAAAACTAAGCCGAACAACACCCTTGAATTTTTTTCAAGTACACCTCAGCTGCCATTCTTCCATTTGCACCTATATAGCTAGTGCAGACAAAAGTGTTGCCGTAGAACACGTTTTATTAACCTTTCTGTAAGGGTGGAATAGGGTGTCCGACCCAAACTTTGGACCTAGTTAAGAAAAATTAAGCCGAACGACACCCTGGATTTTTTCTCAAGTAGACCTCAGTTAGGTAGCTTCCCTTTGCAACTTTGTGCAGACAAAAGTATTGTCGTAGCACATTTTTAATTAACTTTTCTGTAAATGTAGGTAAGGGTGTCCGACCCCAACCGTGGACCTACTTACACACAAAACTAAGCCAAACAACACCCTGGATTTTTTATCAAGTAGACATCAGCTACCCAGCTTCCCTGTGCACCTATATAGCTAGTGCAGACAAAAGTATTGCCGTAGAACATGTTTTATAGACTTTTCTGTAAGGGTGGGATAGGGTGTCCGACCCAAACTTTGGACCTAGTTAAAAACAAAGAAATTAAGCCGAACAACACCCTGGATTTTTTCTCAAGTAGACCTTAGCTAGTTAGCTTCCCTTTGCAACTAGTGCAGACAAAAGCATTGCCGTAGAATATTTTTAATTAACTTTTCTGTAAGGGTGGGTCAGGGTGTCCGACCCCAACTGTGGACCTACTTAAAAACAAAACTAAGCCGAACAACACCCTTGATTTTTTTTCAAGTAGACCTCAGCTGCCCAGCTTCCTTTTGCACCTATATAGCTAGTGCAGACAAAAGTATTGCCGTAGAACATGTTTTATTAAATTTTCTGTAAGGGTGGGATAGGATGTCCGACCCCAACTTTGGACCTAGTAAAAAAAAAAATAAGCCGAACAACACCCTGGACTTTTTATCAAGTAGACATCAGCTACCCTGCTTCCCTTTCGACCTAGTGCGTACAAAAGTATTTCCGGAGAACATTTGTTATTAACTGTTCTGTAAGGGTGGGTTAGGGTGTCCGAACCCAAATGTGGACCTCCTTAAAAACAAAACTAAGCCGACCAAGACCCTGGAGTTTTTCTCAAGTATACCCCAGTTCGTTGCTTCCCTTTGCACCTAGTGCAGACAAACGTATTGTCGTAGAACATTTTTAATTAACTTTTCTGATAGGGTGGGTTAAGGTGTCCGACATCAACTGTGGACATACTTACAAACAAAACTAAGCCAAAAAAAAAAACCCTGAATTTTTTCTCAAGTAGAACTCAGCTGCCAAGCTTCCCTTTGCACCTAGTGCTTACAAATGTAATGCCGGAGAACATGTTTAATTAACTTTTCTGTAAGGGTGGGTTAGGGTGTCCAACCCCAACTGTGGACCCACTTTAAAACAAAACTAAGCCGAACAACACCCTTGATTTTTTCTCAAGTAGACCTCAGCTACTTAGCTTCCCTTGTGCAACTAGTGCAGACAAAAGTATTGCCGTAGAACATTTTTAATTAACTTTTCTGTAAGGGTGGGTTAGGGTCGCCGACCCCAACTGTGGACCTACTTAAAAACAAAACTAAGCCGAACAACACCCTTGAATTTTTCTCAAGTACACCTCAGCTGCCATGCTTCCATTTGCACCTATATAGCTAGTGCAGACAAAAGTGTTGCCGTAGAACACGTTTTACTAACCTTTCTGTAAGGGTGGAATAGGGTGTCCGACCCAAATTTTGGACCTAGTTAAAAAAAATTAAGCCGAACAACACCCTGGATTTTTTCTCAAGTAGACCTCAGTTAGGTAGCTTCCCTTTGCAACTTTGTGCAGACAAAAGTATTGTCGTAGAACATTTTTAATTAACTTTTCTGTAAATGTAGGTTAGGGTGTCCGACCCCAACTGTGGATCTACTTACACACAAAACTAAGCCGAACAACACCCTGGATTTTTTATCAAGTAGACATCAGCTACCCAGCTTCCCTGTGCACCTATATAACTAGTGCAGACAAAAGTATTGCCGTAGAACATGTTTTATTAAATTTTCTGTAAGGGTGGGATAGGGTGTCCGACCCAAACTTTGGACCTACTTAAAAAAAAAGAAATTAAGCCAAACAACACCCTGGATTTTTTTCTCAAGTAGACCTTAGCTAGTTAGCTTCCCTTAGCAACTAGTGCAGACACAAGCATTGCCGTAGAATATTTTTAATTAACTTTTCTGTAAGGGTGGTTCAGGGTGTCCGACCCCAACTGTGGACCTACTTAAAAACAAAACTAAGCCGAACAACACCCTTGATTTTTTTTCAAGTAGACCTCAGCTGCCCAGCTTCCTTTTGCACCTATATAGCTAGTGCAGACAAAAGTATTGCCGTAGAACATGTTTTATTAAATTTTCTGTAAGGGTGGGATACGATGTCTGACCCCAACTTTGGACCTAGTAAAAAAAAAAATAAGCCAAACAACACCCTGGACTTTTTATCAAGTAGACATCAGCTACCCTGCTTCCCTTTCGACCTAGTGCGTACAAAAGTATTGCCGGAGAACATTTGTTATTAACTGTTCTGTAAGGGTGGGTTAGGGTGTCCGAACCCAAATGTGGACCTCCTTAAAAACAAAACTAAGCCGACCAAGACACTGGAGTTTTTCTCAAGTATACCCCAGTTCGTTGCTTCCCTTTGCACCTAGTGCAGACAAAAGTATTGTCGTAGAACATTTTTAATTAACTTTTCTGTTAGGGTGGGTTAAGGTGTCCGATATCAACTGTGGACATACTTACAAACAAAACTAAGCCAAAAAAAAACCTGAATTTTTTCTCAAGTAGAACTCAGCTGCCAAGCTTCCCTTTGCACCTAGTGCTTACAAATGTAATGCCGGAGAACATGTTTAATTAACTTTTCTGTAAGGGTGGGTTAGGGTGTCCAACCCCAACTGTGGACCTACTTAAAAACAAAACTAAGCCGAACAACACCCTTGATTTTTTCTCAAGTAGACCTCAGCTACTTAGCTTCCCTTGTGCAACTAGTGCAGACAAAAGTATTGCCGTAGAACATTTTTAATTAACTTTTCTGTAAGGGTGGGTTAGGGTCGCCGACCCCAACTGTGGACCTACTTAAAAACAAAACTAAGCCGAACAACACCCTTGAATTTTTCTCAAGTACACCTCAGCTGCCATGCTTCCATTTGCACCTATATAGCTAGTGCAGACAAAAGTGTTGCCGTAGAACACGTTTTATTAACCTTTCTGTAAGGGTGGAATAGGGTGTCCGACCCAAATTTTGGACCTAGTTAAAAAAAATTAAGCCGAACAACACTCTGGATTTTTTCTCAAGTAGACCTCAGTTAGGTAGCTTCCCTTTGCAACTTTGTGCAGACAAAAGTATTGTCGTAGAACATTTTTAATTAACTTTTCTGTAAATGTAGGTTATTGTGTCCGACCCCAACTGTGGATCTACTTACACACAAAACTAAGCCGAACAACACCCTGGATTTTTTATCAAGTAGACATCAGCTACCCAGCTTCCCTGTGCACCTATATAACTAGTGCAGACAAAAGTATTGCCGTAGAACATGTTTTATAGACTTTTCTGTAAGGGTGGGATAGGGTGTCCGACCCAAACTTTGGACCTACTTAAAAAAAAAGAAATTAAGCCAAACAACACCCTGGATTTTTTTCTCAAGTAGACCTTAGCTAGTTAGCTTCCCTTAGCAACTAGTGCAGACACAAGCATTGCCGTAGAATATTTTTAATCAACTTTTCTGTAAGGGTGGGTCAGGGTGTCCGACCCCAACTGTGGACCTACTTAAAAACAAAACTAAGCCGAACAACACCCTTGATTTTTTTTCAAGTAGACCTCAGCTGCCCAGCTTTCTTTTGCACCTATATAGCTAGTGCAGACAAAAGTATTGCCGTAGAACATGTTTTATTAAATTTTCTGTAAGGGTGGGATTGGATGTCCGACCCCAACTTTGGACCTAGTAAAAAAAAAATAAGCCGAACAACACCCTGGACTTTTTATCAAGTAGACATCAGCTACCCTACTTCCCTTTCGACCTAGTGCGTACAAAAGTATTGCCGGAGAACATTTGTTATTAACTGTTCTGTAAGGGTGGGTTAGGGTGTCCGAACCCAAATGTGGACCTCCTTAAAAACAAAACTAAGCCGACGAAGACCCTGGAGTTTTTCTCAAGTATACCCCAGTTCGTTGCTTCCCTTTGCACCTAGTGCAGACAAAAGTATTGTCGTAGAACATTTTTAATTAACTTTTCTGTTAGGGTGGGTTAAGGTGTCCGACATCAACTGTGAACATACTTACAAACAAAACTAAACCAAAAAAAAAACTGAATTTTTTCTCAAGTAGAACTCAGCTGCAAAGCTTCCCTTTGCACCCAGTGCTTACAAATGTAATGCCGGAGAACATGTTTAATTAACTTTTCTGTAAGGGTGGGTTAGGGTGTCCGACCCCAACTGTTGACCTACTTAAAAACAAAACTAAGCCGAACAACACCCTTGATTTTTTCTCAAGTAGACCTCAGCTACTTAGCTTCCCTTTTGCAACTAGTGCAGACAAAAGTATTGCCGTAGAACATTTTTAATTAACTTTACTGTAAAAGTGGGTTATGGTGTCAGACCCCAACTGCGGACCAACATAAAAACATAACTAATCCGAACAACACCCTGGATTTTTTCTCAAGTAGACCTTAGCTACTTCGCTTCCCTTTGCAGCTAGTGCAGATAAAAGTATTGCGGTAGAACATTTTAAATAAACTTTTCTGTAAGGGTGGGTTAGGGTGATCGACCCCAACTGTGGACCTACTTGAAAACAAAACTAAGCCGAACAACACCCTTGATTTTTTCTCAAGTAGACCTCAGCTGCCCAGCTTCCCTTTGCAACTAGTGCAGACAAAAGTGTTGCCATATAACATGTTTTATTAACTTTTCTGTAAGGATGGGATAGGGTATCGGACACCAACTTTGGACCAAGAAAAAAAAATTAGCCGAACAACACCCTGGATTTTTTATCAAGTAGACATTAGCTACCCGGCCTCCCTTTGCACCTAGTGCAGACAAAAGTATTGCCGTAGAGTATTTTTTATTAACTTTTCTCTAAGGGTGGGTTAGGATGTCCAACCCAAACTTTGGACCTGGTTTAAAAAAAATTAAGCCGAACAACACCCTTTACTTTTTATCAAGTAGACATCAGCTACCCAGCTTCCCTTTGCACGAAGCGCAGACAACATTATTGCCGTAGAACATTTTAAATAAAATTTTTAGTGAGGGTTGGGTAGGTGTGCGACCCCAACTTTGGACCTAGTAAAAAAAAATTAAATTAAGCCGAACAACACCCTGAATTTTTTATCATGTAGACATCAGCTACAAAGCTTCCTGTTGCACCTAGTGCGGACAAAAGTATTGCCGTAGAACATTTTTTTATTTACTTTTTTGTTAGGGTGGGTAAGGGTGTCCGACCCCAACTGTGGACCTACTTAAAACCAACACGAAGCCGAACAACACCCTGGATTTTTTCTCAAGTATACCTGAGCTACTTAGCTTCCCTTTGCACGTAGTGCAGACAAAAGTATTGCCGTAGAACATTTTTAATTAACTTTTCTGTGAGGGTTGGTCAGGGTGTCCGACCCTAAGTGTGGATCTACTTACAAACAAAACTAAGCCAAACAGGACCCTGGATTTTTTCTCAAGTAGATCTCAGCTACCCAGCTTCCCTTTGCACCTAGTGCAGACAAAAGTATTGCCGTAGAACATTTTTAATTAACTTTTCTGTAAGAGTGGGTTAGGATGTCCAACCCAAACTTTGGACCTGGTTTAAAAAAAATTAAGCCGAACAACACCCTTTACTTTTTATCAAGTAGACATCAGCTACCCAGCTTCCCTTTGCACGAAGCGCAGACAACATTATTGCCGTAGAACATTTTAAATAAAATTTTTAGTGAGGGTTGGGTAGGTGTGCGACCCCAACTTTGGACCTAGTAAAAAAAAATTAAATTAAGCCGAACAACACCCTGAATTTTTTATCATGTAGACATCAGCTACAAAGCTTCCTGTTGCACCTAGTGCGGACAAAAGTATTGCCGTAGAACATTTTTTTATTTACTTTTTTGTTAGGGTGGGTAAGGGTGTCCGACCCCAACTGTGGACCTACTTAAAACCAACACGAAGCCGAACAACACCCTGGATTTTTTCTCAAGTATACCTGAGCTACTTAGCTTCCCTTTGCACGTAGTGCAGACAAAAGTATTGCCGTAGAACATTTTTAATTAACTTTTCTGTGAGGGTTGGTCAGGGTGTCCGACCCTAAGTGTGGATCTACTTACAAACAAAACTAAGCCAAACAGCACCCTGGATTTTTTCTCAAGTAGATCTCAGCTACCCAGCTTCCCTTTGCACCTAGTGCAGACAAAAGTATTGCCGTAGAACATTTTTAATTAACTTTTCTGTAAGAGTGGGTTAGGGTGTCAACTATCTTCAATGCAAATTCGAAAATTTCGAAACAATCTAAGTTTTTCATAGAGGTTCGGCATTTTTTCTCTGTAAAATGATGAATCATTAATCATAAAGAAAGCCGATAAATGTAACAATGATGTTATTTTAGATAAGGTCAATTCCCATTTTAAAGGCGATCGCCAATTAAATACACAACATTACACCAAATTGGAAAACTTTGACCCTAAAAGCACTCAGATGTATTATCAATACATATGTCAAAGGCATGTACACCAAAGGTGTTATAGATTACGCCACATTTAATTACCTTAATAACGGTATTCAAATTGATTATGGGCCGCCTGGGTATATGCATAGCTTGCCTAAAATACACCGATTAAATGAATCAAAATAAGTAAAAATCAATATAAATGGGTTTAACATTGATAACATAATACCACCATGTCGGGCAATCATATCTCAGATTTGTACTGTCACAGAATTTATTGGATGCGATATCGATTATGTTTTAGTACCTATGGTACAAAAACAACATACGTATATAAAGGATACGTCTAATCTAATATACAAGTTGGAAAGAGTTAAGCCTAATGCAGATTGCTGGCTGTGTAGTTTTGATGTAGTTTCAATGTACACTAATTGCCCGATTGATGAATTATTATCGGCAGTTAGAATTTCGTATGATCAGTTTGATAAATCAGATTACAAAATCAAATGCCCACCTACGGATGATTTAATCTATTTCCTCAGATCAATTTTAAAGAACAACATTATCGATTTTAATGGACGGCTTTATAAGCAAAAAATAGGAGCCGCGATAGGAGCAATTTCGGCATACTTTGACTAATTTGCAGATCTCTTCTTGCTTACCATTATTGCTATTTAAAGTGTCTATCTTTCATAGTTATCAATATATTAGACTACTTTTTCTGTTTAGTCTGTTTTTTATGATATACATTTGACGTGAAACTGTACTTATGTATCCCGTCATACTTTGAACCACACCATTATTTTATTTATTATTATTACTTTTACTGTTGAATCTGGTTTTTGTTATATCATCAAATATATGATGCAATACAAAACTTAAGAACTGGAAGTCGTAGAGACATGGGACTATCACCATTCAACTCAGGACCACTTGACCTTTCAAATATCACAAGGTTAAGGTCATAGTATAATGTGAAGATCAAGGTGAAATTTCATCATGACCTGACATTGACCTCAAATTGAAGGTCTTGAATTACTGATCATCTTTACAGTTTGTAGTAGGTTGATATATGTTACCTTTAAAAAGATATACACAAAATACTATACTTATAAGAATCACACCGTTGTAACTTTTGAACAGACGGTCAGAAATTTTTGGGCTTATTATATAAAATGTAGAGCTCGTCGAGAGGAACATTTTATACGCTGTATGTAGGCAGCAAAGTCTTATCGTTTTCCTAATATGTAAGCTTGAAATTGCAGCGTCATTTTTTTTTGCACTCTGTGACCTTTGACCTTTGACCTTGGGTGCATATTGAAGGTCACATGCATTAGATATTATTGGTGAAGGTCCCAGGTCTCTACGACTTCCGGTTCTCGAAATAGATTTTTTCTAAAATTGTGTACAATTTATCAAGGGGAATAACTCCTTATAAGGGTTAATAACAAAATAATTGTATATGTTCATTAACATTGCTATGTGGTCTTGTACATGTTGCCGTTTTCAAATCGATTCTATCTCTAATACTTTTTAAGAAAAATGCAAAGGAAAGAAATCGTTTCAAGGGGATATAACTCTCATAGTGGAAGATGAAATCCTATTCAACCTCATACGGTAATACATCATGATGAGATGTACCTATTGTCCAAATAAGGTCATGATATCTTTAAAAACAACGAAGGGGGGGCTATGTTGAAAAAAAATCAATAAAAGGAAGATAACTTCATATGGGGATGATAAAATCCTTAACAATATCATCTGGTAATACTTCATGATGAGGTCTATCGATGGTTAATATTTGGTATTCATAACTTCAAAAGAAACAAGATGCGGGCATGTCAAGAAAATGTTGGAAGAAAAAAAAGAAAAAAAAAAAAAAAAAAACATTAGAAAAACAATAAGGTCTTTCCTCGCGTAGAGGAAAGACCTTAAAAATGACAAAACTTACGATGCCAGGAATTATAGTAAACAAAACAGATGTAAATATTAAGTATGCACCTTATGGTGATACCCAACACCTTCACTAAAATCAATTTGATCCGTTTAATTTTCATAAAATTTTGACAAAGCATTTACTTTGACTCTGACAAAAACATAAAAAAATTAAAAAGATTGAACCAACCATTTTATCAGAAAAATGCAATGGTTACATAGCAGTTTGACAAACAATAATTTTGATCATTGAGAAGCTAAATATTTCCTTAACAACACAACGTGATTAAATGTTTAGCTGATTTTACAGAGTTATATCCCTGTAGTGTTAGGTAACACCTTCATTGACATGATTGACATATAAAAGATATGAATCAGATCAGCAAGATATGAAGTATAAAATGTTATTAAATTTTTTTTCTAAAATACAGTATTAAAAATTGCTTGACACATTCGAGACATTTGAATAATAGCAACAACTGTTTGAAGGCATCACCTTGTAAGAGCCACATACATTTTCAATTGTGTGTTGCTCATGGTTTATTTCTAAATAATTTCAAAAAATTACTGGATATTGTATCAGAAAAATACAGGGAACGCTTCATTCCCCCCTTTCATGGCATAAAAAATATGCAAGTTTTGCCTTGCTCCTCTTGGAAAAGCTATTCCATTAACCTAAATTCAAGGGTTTGGCCCTGAATTTAATAACTATTCTTTTAATTTATTGTAGCTTTTTTGCTCACTAATCAGAGAT
Source organism: Mytilus edulis (assembly GCF_963676685.1). NCBI lineage: Eukaryota > Metazoa > Mollusca > Bivalvia > Mytilida > Mytilidae > Mytilus > Mytilus edulis. Next base: position 23,594,504 of record NC_092344.1, read on the forward strand.
GACACTTTGAAAAATTGGTTGTATTAATGGACATAGAAATATCGGGAGTCCGTCTGTCCATCTGTCCTTCGGTTTGTCTGTCAGGTCTTGTTAGCGCTCTCACATGTACAATTCTTGTCAGATTTTTATGAACTTATATCATAGGTTTATATCAGAAATGTCTAGGACAAGTTCGAAAATCAGTGCCGATCAACTATTTAAAAAAAGTTATGTCCCTTGGAAATATTATTTACATGGAAAATTGCACTGCTAGCACTCTCATGTGTATAATTCTTGCCATATTTTTATGAATCTTATATCATAGGTTTATATCAGAAATGTCTAGGACAAGTTCGAAAATCAGTGCCGATCAACTATTTTTAAAAGAGTTATGTCCCTTGGAAATATTAATTACATGGAAAATTGCATTGCTAGCACTCTCATGTGTATAATTCTTGCCAGATTTTTATGAATCTTATATCATAGATTTATATCAGCAATGTCTTGGACAAGTTTGAAAATCTACTATGTTTAAAAGAGTTATGCCCCTTGGAATTAATTACATGGAAAGTTGCATTGTTAGCGCTATCTTGTATACAATTCTTGCCAGATTTTTATGAAACTTATATCAGCAAAGTCTCAGATAAGTTCGATAATCAGTGCCGATCAATTGTTTTTAAAAGAGTTATGCCTCTTGAAAATATCAATTACATTGAAAGTTGCACTGAAGCATTCCAAAGCTTACATTTCTATAAGATATTTATAAAGCGTTTTAAAGAACAAAGTTTTTGCCCTTGGACCTATAAAAAATGTTGAACGTGGGGGAGACTGGAACTTTTATTCATATTTACCAAATTTACCCTCATTTTTTTTTTTGGAAATGTACATATATATTGATTATTGTTGTTTTGTTTCAGGTGATACTAACATTGTTGGAAATGTCGCAGGATCATTTTAATAAACTAAAAAATCAACAACGAATTGAGGAAAGTGACAAAGCTGTTATTTATTACTCCAGACCTTTTGATATCATTTATGTTAATGATAGAAACACATTAATTGACTGCTTTATGAGATTAAACAATATTGAATATAAATAGACATGTTTTTATATCACCCAATAATATAAAATTATACTGTATATCTGGAAATTTTGTGCAACTTAATCGGTAGTTATTATACCCCAATGTTTTTGTTCATTCAAATGGATTGTACTTGGCCATGAAAGGAGAAAAGAATAAAAGCAGTGATTATTTAACTTTTCAAAGGCCCAAACTGCATACAAAATTTGACGCAAAAATAACCTGATATACGGTGTATTGGTACATGTGTATTATCATTGTGTGTTAGCATTTACTTGGTGCAATGTAATTTATTACAAAAATAAGAAATATAATTGATGCCTAAACAGCAACTTAATCAGACCATTTTAATGATGGACATACTTTATTTAGATATAAGGTATATCCACTTTTTTAGGCAAAAAAAAAACAAGAATTAATTGTATGGGGGGGGGGGGGTGAAGGAAGGACGGCATTTTTATTAAAATTTAATGGGTGGTGGTTATTAAAGAAAGATTGCTTGAACGTTTAATTGAAATAACCAATTTAAAATGTATGCATGGTGGGGTCAAAGTCAAACCAGATTAAACAACAGTATTTGGTAACCATAAAGAAAAGTCTTTGATCATTTAAAAAATGTGTGATTATACATTCATTTGGGGCCACAAGAGGGTGCTACAAATTTGTGTTTATTAAGTAATATTATTGCCAACTATTTCTGAAAGCTTGGTTCACAATTTTTTAACAAACAGTCCTGCAGACGAAAATGTTTGCTCTAATTGCACGGATGTAGCGGATAGGCTAAGGTCCACATTTTTTACTAAAATGTTAGCTCAGGGAAACTGTCCTCGTGTATAGACGACTTCTTCTTGGGGCCATTTTAAATGACAATTAAGCACAAGCATGTTTAACAAAACGTATTCTAACTATGATTAATCCTTGATTACTATTTAATTGTCAGATGGGCATTCACAGGAAAATTAATTTTATATAAAAAGGGTGTTCTAACAGGAAACTGATTAGTAGAGTATCCTTTTGGTATTCGATGCTCAGTACTACCGAGCAATACTTGAGTACTCGAGTACTCGTTGACAACCTTAATATATAGATAGTTTTTTTGCACATAATTGATGTACCAACATGACATCAGATATCCTGTTCTGGCATCAAACTCGAACTATTGACATTTTGAAATTTGTTGTACCCTTCAGAATGTTATAAAATTTGACAAAAATAATATTTGCAGGTTAAAGTGCGAGTGTTTTGTATATGATGGAAAAATCGCATATCTCCTTTGCCATGGAGGATATGTGCATCGTTTTGACCTTTCAAAGTCATTAATGACCCAATGAATAGCCATAAGAAATGCCGCAATATTGCTTCAAGATGCTGAATAAGTCAATCAAATTACACAATTTTCGTATCACATTCCATGCAGTAGTATGACAAAAGAAATATCTCTTCATGTGAGAAATAGATAACAGGCATACACCTTAAAGAGCATTAGTTGTATTTATATTCTGCCTAAATGTAAAAAAGGAATATACTATAAAAATACAATACAAGATACACGAATGTCCTTGGTTCTTTTTCAATTTTCGGTTATGAAAAATAAAAAGTAAGATAAACAAACGTAGAAACAGATAATAATAGTGTTTGTGAAGGCAGCTTTTATTTTTTATGCTCTAAGGAAATAATAAAGTATATGACGTTCTTACGTTTTGCTACACAACTATTTGAACCAAAAAATTACACAGCATTTGTCAAAGCTAACAATACGTCATTTGTATTGAATTGATTTACTGTAAGCATCAGTTGTGGGCTATTTTGTATCTTGTTGTACATGTTATCAATGATTATCATTTTGTCATAATTGTATGTAACATATACTTGTTAACCTATTAAATTAAGTGCATAAATGTATATATAAAGAAGTTATTTAAATGATTGTTATTATGCCAAATATGTTAAAACTTTTAGGGCTGATGTTTTTTTATGATGTATTTTATTTTGAATAAGAGATTATGTTACAAAATGCATATTACCAATTGTAGATTCATGTGGAATGTGTCATATATATATAATTATAGTGCTACAGTAATACTTTTAAAATGTTTCTTTTTTCTTTTCTATTTCGTCTGGGTTATTTCATGTTATTACAGTACCTTGATGAGATCAACATGGAAGAGTATTGCCAATTTTAGAATGCAATTCTGTTGATTAATTTAAATTCTATATTTTTTTCCACCATAGAACTTGTTTAATAATCTTGACATAAATAATAATTTTTGAACTTAAAGTAAGAAGATTCCTTGGTAGTTGTTGTTTATATCCTCTAGACAGGGTTTCATAAGCGGATTTATAGGAATTCATTGGCTCAAATTGGTTGCAAATAACAGATTTGATTCATAACAATTTAAGACCTGTTTATTGTCTCATTCCATAGATGAGAAAGCCATTAATTTGAGCGTTTGTTTTACTCATATGATAATCAGCTGGGATTCAACATAGAAACAATTCATGCCAGTAATGTAAATGTACAGATATTACCTTTTCCTTTGATCAGTCTGCAACATTTATGTAGTGGAAGCGAGACATAACAATCCTATATTCCATCATCGGCAGTGACGTTGTATGCTCAGTCTGTGGAATAAGATTTTTCAGACATCATTTACTTTGCAAAACTTCATTTTATTAAATTTTTACAGAAGCTTTTTATGTCCAAAAAGACAGTAATATTAAAACATTTTTTTTTCCATTTTTGTCGAGCCTTCGGCTTTAGTCGAAAACGCGTGACACAGCGATCCTGCATTCCGTCGGTGTCGTCGTCGTCGTCGTCGGCTGAGGCGTCCACAAATAATCACTCTGTGGTTAAATTTGTTGAAATTTTAATAACTTTCTTCAACTATCCTGGATTTCTACCAAACTTGGACAGAAAATTGTTTATACTCATAAGATAGTATCCTGAAGTAAATTTTGAAAAAATAAAATTCTATTTTTCCCGTATTTTACTTATAAACGGACTTAGTTTTTCTGCCACGAAACATTTCAGTAAAACCAAGTCCAGTTATAAGTAAAATACGGAAAAAATGATAAAACTAGTTTAACAAAATTTACTTCTAGATACAATCTTTTGATCATAAAAAAGCTTCTGTCCAAGTTTGGTAGAAATCCAGTATAGTTTAAGAAAGTTATTGAAATTTTAAATCTTTAACCACAGAGTGAATGTGCTGGTGTCCTGTAGCCATTCTTCCCCTATTCCAATTTTTCTGGGGTAAAACCAGGATCAGGCCAATGTTTCCCCCTTGTAGCACGAGAAGCTAAATCCCCCCCCCCACCCCGGTAATTTAACGTCGGCGATGTAAGCTGGACATGTTTAATAAAAATAATATAATAGTAACTTTTGATTAAAATGAATAAGAGGATAAACCCATAAGTAAAAACTAATCTTCCGGAGAATCCTAAAATTAGTTAAGGGTTACCAAAGCTTCATCGTACTAATATACATTGGATATCAGATTACGTATATTTGTTAGCGGCAATAAGTGAAGTAAGGCATTAAGCTTAAATCCTATGCAATAAGCTAACGCTTAGGCAGTAAGTATATTGCCTAAATGATGTTACAATGTTGGCATTAGTCTTAAATCCTAGGATTTATGCTTAAATCCTGAAAAATGTGTGCAGGCATTAAGCTTTTATGCCTAAAATATAATTGCTAGTAAATGAAAGACATTTATTCATTTTAATAAAAATATATTTGTTACATAATAACATTATGAGAACTGGGGCATCTTAATCGAAACTGTCATAAGATTGGTCCTATAAGATATTCCTAGGACAGTAATTATGATAAAGTTTAAGGACCGACTTACGACATGTCTCAGCATGTACATCGACGCTATCTGAGGATTATCTTAGCTATGATGTCCTAACCGCTGTCCTGAGTATTAGCGTAAAAGAAAATAGCAAATGAAAAAAATGAAATACTGTATCCAATTTAACTTACAACTTTAACATCTTTAATTTAAATACCGATTAATTACATGTATAAGAAAATAGTTATTAGTTTAAAATAAGGTAATACATAATTTACATATTATTATAATACCTTTAAACTCTTTGAAACAAAACATAAGTGAAAAAAAATATAACTACGTTTTATATTAGAACTGAACAAACTAATTGTAAATAGTTAAAACATTAGATATTATATATAATCGGTAAAATCAAAATATGCTTTGAGGGAGCTGAACTCGAAGTGTCACGGTTTCATACTTAAAAGTTCAAAGGCAAATCTTGTGCATCTTTCATATAAATACTGAATACTTTAACTATTTTATTTTATAAATGCAAATAACATACGTTTGACTATGAGCAAAAGAAAAAAATCGAATTTTTCCGATGCAAAACTACAGGGCCCAGTTTCATCTTAAATATGAAAAAGACATGAAACAACTCTCCACAAGACACCGGAAATAAAATCACTTTCTTGTCCCGAAAAACTAATAACAAGTGAAATTGACGATAGTGGTGTTTCTTTTGGAAAAACACAAACATTATTGGAGGACAGTACTTCAAATCAGACTTAAATAGATCAGAACTGTCATATAAATTAATTAGACGAAAAAAAGGCAACTGTACCAGAGGCATCTGTAATGTATATTTCACCACAGTTAAGAGTGAATTCTCGATTTGCACTTACTCTTTCCGAAACCGTGCATCTGGACATAATATCTGTACTAGATGAAATGGAAAGTTGAGCTTATATAATGTAATAAAGTTTACTATGACAAATTATAATCTTTGATTTATTCCCAAAAGAAATAAATATAGATTAAGTAGTACATATCCTTGGAATGTCTTTAATATATGTTAAAGTGAAAAATAAACTTTAAACACATGTGCGATAAGCGATACGTACCAAACAAGCTAGCTCCCGATTCTTGTTTTCGTTTTTTTTTTCATACAATATAAATCAACAATGAAGGAATTAAAATAATGGTTTGCCACATACTGATCATGTTAAATTTTATAGAAAAAAGAAAAAAAAATGTGTTGTTCACATACAAAAAAAAACCAATCAATACATCAATTATAGTGTTTCGGTTCCTTCTCAAGATCACCTCTGGTTGTGGGATTTTTCACTGTGTTGAATGCCCTTTGTTGGGCGTTGATTGTTTTTTTACATTTTAGGTCGGGTTGTTGTCTCTTTGACAAATTCCCTGTTTTTATTTTTTACTCTAAAAAAGAAACAAAAGAAACACGTATTGATGGTCAATCACATAAATGTGAAAAAAAAATTTAAAATACGACGTTTTGTAGATAAAAACGTCGCGTCGTTGTGTTACGCTTACAGGTACGAACACCGCGCGCAACGTCAGATAAAAGAGGGACGAAAGATAAAATATGTTATTTATATTAAAACGCATCATAATAACTCAAGAATGGAAATTTGTGTTAAATCATTTTGTTATCACAAGTTGTGGAACTGTTAACAAAGAAAATTGACTTATCCAATAAAAAAATAAATGGAAAACGGTGTGAGCAAAAAATCATATCTTATTTTTTTTTCTACATTTGACCAGTTCAAACCAGCTCGACTAGTGTGGTGTACAAAATTTCAAATAAATATTATAATTATTCTAAAGAATCTCCACCCTTTTTCAATTGGATACAATCACTTTTTTTAATTTGTTTTTTTTTAATAAAAACATGAAAAAAGATTGAGCTAATTCTGTTTTTTTAACTGCTAAAATTACTAAATAAACTTACTAAATTTGAAGATCTGTCAAATGAATCCATTTTTATACATGTGATATTAAAAATATAATTAAGAAACGACATTATATCAAGAATAAATAACCAAATATGCTTAAAGTCCAGAGTTCGCTTATTGCCTAAAGTTATGTTCGGCAATCGGATGAATAATCATCATCATATTTCAGGAAATAAGCTTCATGTCTAGGCGTTGGCTTATTGCCTAGGATTTAAGCTTAGCGCCTAATTTCACTTATTGCCGCTTACATATATAAATAGATTCTACCACTGCATCGAGTGTGATACGATATTTATCCACTCGAGACAATTAAATCTTAAAATTTAAAACACGAGGCTGGCCGAGCGTTTTAAATATTCAAAATTCAACTGTCAAGAGTGAATAAATATCGTATTACACGATATTTGGTGGTGGAATCTGTTTCCCTAATTATTTTAAATTAATAAGCAAACAAACTTGTTCCTTTGTTTCTAGTGATCTGCAAAAAAATGTGTTTTTTCTATACGGTACGTGATGTCATCAGGCATCGTCGCGTTCTCATGCCGTCACAATAGGAAATTCAGAAGGAAGCAAGAAAGTTCGTTGTCATAATCGGATTTTAACCAATGAAGAACTGAGATCAACATTTTGTTTATACAATGGGTGCAGATAGGCATAAATTGACGAAGAATTAGAGAAATATATACATTGTCAAGACTAAATTGAAAACAAAATTCAAACCTATGATTGCGTTGGATAAAAACCGCTATTTTATACGTGTGCATGTAACAAATTTCGTTGTAGAGGGGTCTAAATACAGCACAAATAACATTTTCCAAAAGACCAAAAAAACTGAAAACATATATTATAGCAAAACACATTTGTGAGAGGTTTAGCGCTTTAAAACCAGGTTTAATCCACCATTTTCTACATTTGAAAATGCCTGTACCAAGTCAGGAATATGACAGTTCTTGTCCATTCGATTTTTGATGTGTTTTGTCATTTGATTTTGCCATGTGATTATGAACTTTTCGATTGGATTCTCCTCTGAGTTCAGTATTTTTGTGATTTTACTTTTGACTATATTTATAGCTAGCAGGTCGAACAACTGATTGTCCTAAACCCTGCTGGCTGCAATTGGCGATTGCCAAATAAATTGATCACAAGTTGAAAAACAATGGATCTCTATATTAATTTAATACGGAGTAGAAAACAATAAATTTGTTGCAAAGATGGTAACTCATAACAAAAGGTAAATTTTATACGCGATATCCGGGTTTCGACAATTAATGTCTCGTCAGTGATGTTAGGGATCGAAAATTATTTGGAAGGCCATTTAATTTTCCTTTAGGATAGACTCTTGAATTTTAAAATGTCAAAAATTAGGATTAACGGATAATATAAACCGGAGGGAAAAAATTATACAAGCCCAAACGAAATAAATATTAACAAGTCTAAATTGAAACACCTATGATTTCGTTGTTAATATATATAGAAATGAAGCACATTCGGATGTGGGGATCACATCTATTCTTATTTGTGAACCCTTGGTAGATTCTGACAATCAGATAAAACAACAAAACAAAACTCAATTACAGACGGGTAAACATGATGACAGACTGCTGAACATGTAGATAGACTGATGAGCATGTAGTCATTGTTTGATTGACAATAAGACCGACTGGTAGACCTGTAGACAGACAAGTGGACACATACACAGACTAGTAGACATGAAGGCAGACTGATGGACACGTAAACAGACTGGTAAACATGTATACAGACTGGTGAACATGTAGACAGAATAGTAGACAGATAGACAGACTGGTGAAAATGAAGACGGACTATCGGACTCATAAAATGGGTGGTGAAAAAATATATAGACAAGTGGACATGTAGACAGATTTGTGTAAACGTAAATGTACAAAAAGTTGTCAGCATAAAAATCTAATTCTAACACTTCTAAATTTCAGACTTATATACATGGTGAAATATGAACTGTGGAGGAAAGATTGGCGTGGGGAAAAGTGATTTTTCGTATACGTATTGTCAAATTTCCGCGGGGGAAATATGTCTATGATCCAACAATTGGATCACGCAACCCCCCCCCCCCCCTCCCCCCGGGGGAAAATATGGCATTGGGGAAGAATGACTATATAACGCCGGTTGTTAATCCACTGCTCTTGAATAAACAGAAATTTAGCGATCTAAAATATAGTTTTAGACCTACTTCACCCGGTCGTCTGTTCATGTGACTGTACTAAAATCGTCAGGGATTGTCCTGTATCCTATAGCTATCTGAGTGTAATTTTTTATTTCAAGAATTTTTCAGGAATTTGTAATAATGACTTTTAATGTTTTCAGAGCTTTTGAAGACTCTGACCGATTTTGTAGGGTATTTACGTTTATCTTTTTACCAACTGTGTTAATTTGATTGCTGTTGCATTGACGTACACACCGCATCTCCTTTGATGATCCTATTACAGAAATTATAGATATCTTTAGAAATAAGATAATTTTATGTTTCTTAACACAATATCTAACAATGGCCTAGGAAAAATCTAGCCTTTATTCTATATACCATTAAAGCGCCCTTTTTAATGTTTTTCCCTGTGTGTTTTGACAGCAGCTTAATAGAATTTGATCGATTAAATGGTCTCATTTGAAATCTAATTATTCTCAAATAAACTGTTTATTAAATTCTGTCATTTCAGATTTTAACTTTAATATAGTGGGTTTTGTGAATTAGACGAACATTGCCGTGAGACGATTGTATTTCTGAGAAAAATGTTGTTTACATTGACCCAAAGAAACTTTTTTTTCAAGGCTAATCAAAAACATTTTTCGTTACCACATATTGAAAACAATCCATTTTTGACATGTCACTATTGCATAGTAGTCCTGTAGTCAAAATAATTATGACGCCTTGCAAGGCTATTTTAATTGTTTTCTGTGATGCTTTGCAAGACGTCATGGGGCCCCATGTTTTGACTGTTAGTGCCCCCTAAAAAGATAAGTTAAGGTTGTAGTTGAGTTATTTTTCTTAGATGCTAAGGTACATGAGTATAGAGAAGACAGATATTTTTATTTCATATTTTGTCGAACCTGCGACTTTTGTCGTTAAAACGAGATAGCGATCCTTTCGAATAGTTCATTTCTTTCTTAAACTACAATGGATTTCTTCCATACTTGGAAAGAAGCTTGTTTATGATCACAAGATAATATCCAGAAGTACATTATTGTAAACAAAAAATCCCGTGTCTCCGTATTTTACTTATAAATGGACTTCGTTTTTCTGAATGTTATCATTACATTCACTCATTGATTAAAGTTTTTATAATTTTAATGACTGCAGTAGTAAAATATCCTGGATTTCTACCAAATTTTGACAAAACTTCGACAGAAGGTTATTAAAATGAAAAGATAGTATCCAGAAGAAAATTGAAAAATTATTATCTTTATCATTTGATGTGCTCATTCAGTAAATTTATGATACAACTGTTTTATAATTCTCTAAATTTGATTGCATACTGACTACAAGTGCAGGAAAACGATACGACATGTTGTTTCTGACATGTTTTTGTTACCTTTGCATTGTATCTAATATTACGTTTCCAGAAAGAAAGAAGTAGTACATTTTGTATTTAGAAGAGGTATACAAACTATATATATTGGAAATCCCAGTTCAATGAAGTTACAGTTAAAACACATTTTTTTTCACTTCCCCTCAGCCGAGAGGTTTTTTTTCTAAAAAAAAATCAAGAATCTGATAACTTAATAAAAATCACCATATCAAGTAAAAGATTAATGTTGTAGACATTTAAGACTAAATTGCAACTTCGCAGGTAATTAATTAATTTATAAAAACACATTTTAGAGGTAGGGACGCTACGATTTGATTATTATTCGGGAACAACGGAAAAGACGCATAGGGGGATGGGTAGAATAGATTTAAAATAAATAGACGTGATCTTTAAAAAAAAAAGCATAATGTGCCATCAATGCCTCCATTCGTCGCCAAATATATGAATTCAATACTATACATGAATTCAGTACTATATATGAATTCAGTACTATATATGAATTCAGTAATATATATGAATTCAGTAATATATATGAATTCAGTAATATATATGAAATCAGTTATATATATGAATTCAGTATATATGAATTCAATATATATGAATTCAGTATATATGAATTCAATATATATGAAGTCAGTATATATGAATTCAATACATATGAATTAAGAAATAATTGATGCAATCTATACTTTATTATAGTTTTAAAATCAGTAGACATTATATTCGTGATTATTTTATCCCGAGCGATAGTTGGGGCTAAAATAACACGAATGAAGTATAGTTTGCATCAATTATTTCGATTCTGATTAGGACAATTAAGGTAATGCCTATGTATGATGTGTATAAGTGTAGAGAGTTTATGTAGGCTCTTCCATGAATCTGCCTTTCTTTAATTGTAAACAAGCAAACGGCTGGCAATGTGATTTTTCAGAGGGAGGAGTTTTGAACAGCCAGCAAGAATGGTTGTCGTATCTAGGTCAAATATGTCAGTTTCGAAATGCAACACATTGCATTCATTTTAAATGAATTAGTAACAACATTTGCATCATTTAAGAGTTTGGAAGTGTTTTAAGTTAATAAAATATTTCAAATGCATGCTTATTCGACAAAATACATTATTCTGCATTAGTCAATATACGCATGTGCAAACAAATTTTATTGGATTTAGAGCATGGGTCTTATTCACAAAGCAAAAGAAGCATGTCATATCATAATGTAGTTTAAACAGGCATTATATTCGTGATTATTTTTGCCCGAGCGATAGCGAGCATCAATTATTTCGATTCTGATTAGGACAATAACGGTAATTTCTATGTTCCATGTGTATAAGTGTTTGTGTAGGCCCTTCAATGAACCTCCGTATCAGTTTTTTTTTTCGAAATAGTTCGAACCAGTCTAATTTCGCAAAGTAGTAATTCTTAAATTCAAAATTAAAACAGGAATTAATAAATTTATAAACAAGAACAATATTTGTGTCACGATATAACAGAACAGTTATAATTGAACGTCTTTTCCTTTGAGATCAGTTTCTGACACACACAGTCTGTACTGTTTACAAAACTTTTAATTTTTGAAGGTTGTCCTACTCTGGAATAGGTTACCTTAGCTGTATTTGGCAAAACTTTTAGAATTTTTTGGTCCTCAATGCTTTTCAACTACGTACTTTATTTGGCCTTTTAAACATTTTTTGATTCGAGCGTCACTGATGAGTCTGTTATAGACGAAACGCGCGTCTGGCGTAAATATAAAATTTTAATCCTGGTATCTCTGATAATTTTACTTACAGCCACTGGTCGATGCCACTGCTGGTGGAGATTTATTTCCCAGAGGGTATCACCAGCCCAGTAGTCAGCAATTCCGTGTTGAATTGAGTAAATATAAAATTTTACCCCTGGTATCTATGATGAGTTTATTTGTACAAGTCATGACTATGACTGATCAATTGTCAATGGCGGTGGACGCATAAGGAGAATTGTGTACGTCTTTCTTTACTTTAACATTAATCGTAAATGTTCCGCCGGTTATTGTAGCATTAGTTAATATATTCATATATAATGGAGGATTCCTTAATAAAGTTTTACTGACATTCGCGACTTGGGAGGAGGGGCCCTAGTCTAAATAATTATAACGTCTTGAAAGGCTATTGTATTTTTTTCTGTGACGCCTTACATCGACGCAGAAGGCGTCATTTGACACAAAAAATTAAAATAACCTTCCAAGACGTCATAATTATTTGGACTAGAGGGCCCTTTTACACGGATTCATTGCAATTGAAAGTACTTGCGGAATCTACATCCTGTAAAGTTGATGAACGGACACGCTTTTGGTCCAGCAACGTAGCTTTCTTACGATTTAATGCTTCTATGACCCGTTAATGACATGATAGTTTAATCATCGACCCCGACGCTTTTTAGCCAAGTGCCAACGGCAGCTTTTCTACAATGGTTGGTGTATCTGTAGGAAAGGCCAGCTTCATTTGAATTCCTTGGCATTATTTGACTCAATTTGTTTTTTCCATGGCTTGATGAGCATACCGACAATTTGGTTTTGGATAAAGCAATGGCTGTGTGAGATGACGGGATATTGCTGCACGTACTTAGTATTCCAACTAATGCAAATTAGTATATCTAACAAAATGTGCATCATTTAAGAGTTTGAAAGTGGTTTAAGTTGAAATACATTAAATGCATGCCAATTTGATAAAATTAATTTTTCTGCAGTAGTAAATATACGTATGTGCAAACTTTTTTTTAGATTGAGAGCATGGGTTTGTTTGCGAAGCGTAAGAAGCACGTCATATTAACATAACTGATAACCAACAAGGGATAGCGATATCTTTTAACCCTTTGATTCTTTACCTAATTCAATTGTAATAAAGATCTTCAAAAAAGTAGGAACAAGAATGTGTCCATAGTACACGGAAGCCCCTCTCGCACTATCATGTTCTTGGATTTAACTTCAACTTGATAAAAAAATACTCTGTAACTTTAACCATAAACTTTATCCTGAAACTCGCACTATTCCATTTTTTGTATTTAGTGGACCGTGAAATTGAGGTCAACAATCTAATTTGGCATTTCCGTTATAAAGATCATATCATAGGGAACATATGTAATAATTTTCAAGTTAATTGGACTTAAACTTCATTAATAACTACCTTGACCAAACATTTTAAACTGAAGTGGGACAGACGGACGAACGAACAAACCAACAAGAAAACACAATGCCCCTCTACTATCGCAGGTTGGGCATGAAATGAAAAAAATATCAATCAAACTTGATCTGAATATTGCATGTATTGAAAGTGTATGAATACCAAATATTTTTCTGTCCACGTCATGCATAACTATGAGTTCAAATTGAGGTTTGAATTTAAAAATGTAAGTCGCATAATGATAAGATATGATTCTATCCACTGCACATTGACCAAGAATTATGAATAAAACGAAATTAGACTTCTGATCAAGCAAAGATTATAGAAAACACGATCACACTCACTTACATTTAAAAATAAAAACATGTAAAAGTAGCTCTTTTTTGACAAAACAGTGCATTTGATGTCAAGTTTTTTTAATCTAACCTACCAATTTGCAAAAAAGAAACTTTAACTGTATATTAATAATATTTCGACGTTTATCGAAAGCTACTCAATCAAGGGACTTATCTGTTTAGAAGTTGGCGTATCAGTAACAGTTTTTGTTTGGTCGCAGAAACATTTGTTCAAAATATTGTTCATGTTTTGAAATTTGTCCATTATTGTGTCTATAATCAATTGAATTATATACTTGTCATCAGATAAAACGATAAACAAGTTTGAACTCCAATTTATCATAATATATAATAAATAGACAAAACTTATCCTATGAAAAACATCTATTTGAAAAGCAAATGCATATGAATAAAATAATCCGACAAATTGGAATGTTAGTAAATACCGTGTTTATCATAGAACACAAGAGTCAACGAGATTTTGCGGAAAAGAATGAAAAAGTCGCTCCTCAACTATGAAGATGGAAATTAAGTACTCAAATATCTGCAAATAAACTAACAAAGTTTAGCAGACAAAGTTTAAACTTTAAACTTTTAATATCGATTTTTGAATTTTCAGATGAAAAGATGATTTTATTTCGCGTATTTGTCTTAGTTATTTGTTATTTAAATATCAGACCAATTGGGCACTTGATTACCTTGGTACAGTATAACCAATTTCATTATGTATGGAAACATTTGTAACTTGTATTGTTTCTATTGTTGACTGGTATATTTTTATAAACATCATACGTTATATATATATGTATACTATGTGTCGGTATCGCAGACGTTCGGACGGTAGTTATCGTGTATATGTATTTGTATTTATACTAGTTTTAATACATTCTAAAGATATTTTGCTACAACATGTCCTATAAAATTAAACATGTTTAATGTAATAAATATCCTGCTTGTAAGAACTCGGTGCATAACTTTTTTTTAACCAAAATCAATGCAATTTCAGAATACTAATTACGTCATAGGAACATAACAACTAATATGTCTTAGTTAAAAAGTTCTGATTTTACCATCTTTTTCTTTTTTCGGTATAAATTTGTACTAGAGGGGGTGATGATACAAGATAACTGAGTTCTCAAATTAAAATTTAACCGTTCATATGTTATATAGATATCGGGCATTTCGTGTTTCTTTCTCTTTCTTTTGAAATGTCCAAGGACATAAATCAACCTTAAGTCTGTATTTTATGTAATCTTCCTTTTTATCATGCCTCCATTTTTTGTTAAACCTTCGTTTTATGTCTTAGCACTGATTGTGTGTCACTGCGAGCAGAGTACCAATGGCAGGGCTTTATTTGACAGTTTGTGTCTATGTTCATCCTCAACATGTTTAAACTATTACTGGCAGTACATTCATATTTCTCTCCTTGTTTTCAAAGTTTTTAAATTGCTGTCCTTGGAGAAATGGCATTTTTAACCTACTCATTAATATATATTGAAAAGCAAAAATAATCATTGATGAAAGATGAAAGCAGAAAAATAACAGGTCAGCGATTCGTGCTCTTGAGAGCCTCTTGTTATTGTATATCCTGCTTTGTTAAACCGTCGTTGTAATCCATAGTACCGGTTGTGTGCCACTGAAAACATTGACCACTGGCAGGGATTTATTCGACAGTTTGTGTCTATTTACGTCTGTTATCTCATCCTCACAAATGTTTAAATAATTTCTGTATTTCGAACACGTCTGGCAGAAAATGTATAATATTTCTCTCCTTTTTTCATGTTCTTAAATTGTACTCCTTTAAATAATGTTAATCGGTAAAATGTGAATTAAACGAAGTTTAAATACAATGTTATATGAGAACCCGTTCATAATAATTTTTATTTAATGATTTTAACTTGATAAGAACAAGCACACATATATTATATGGATATTTTTCAGGTACATTTTTCTTCTTCAAACTTCCTTTAAATTCAGTGTACGTTTTTGAAAGGAAGTTCATTTACATAATCTGCAGTATACCTTTCTGGTAATATAAACTACCTTCAGATGATAATGAGTTGATGAATGTTTCGTTTAATTATCATACTGTCTAAAAAATAGAAATGTCTAAAGTCAAGTTCAAAGATTTCACTCAAATTCTCATATTTAATTTATAATATTCTAATACGTATTTCTTATTAACAAAAGTATAAGAAAATTAAACGGTCAATTGTTCTTGAACAATTGAGAGGTCTTTCCTTTTGTAATGTAAAATACATGTTCCAACAGACGTAGAATGTATTGAAAAGGTCAAGGTCAACCTTAAAAAGCTCGAAAACACACTAGAAATCCTTTATATAAGGTTAAAAACACTAAATTCGCTATCTGGGACATGACCTTGACCTTTGACCTTTTGACCTTTGTCAAGGTCATTAGTCCCCAATGCGATTACTGAAGACCCCAAGAGTCTAGGACCTTTGGTTATATAGTAAAAGCTGATTTTGTCTTTTCAGAAACCTAAAACAGGGGTTATGCCCCTTATAAAAAAGTCAAATCTCTTTGGTCAAAATGTAACAAAGTTGCGCCATAATGACCCAAACATTTTCCACTATTTAAAACTTCTGTAACTATAATGGTTTTTTGAGATTATCCCATAATAAGGTGTTAGGTCAAAGGTCAAGGTCAACATACAAATTTGACATTGAGGTATTTTTCAAAGATACATGAATTGATGATGATTGGTGAAGATTCTAGGTGTCTACGACTTTCGGTTTCTGAGTTTTGGTGTCCAACCGACACCGGTTAATTTTCATAGGGGCATAACCCTACCAATGAGTCGTTGAATCTTTTCGATCCAAATGTAACGAAGAACCGGGGTCTGGTCCTGAACAAATTTCACCCTTCGTTTTTTTTCTACCTATTACGGTTAAGGTGTTGGAACGATAACAAGGTTTTTGGGTTTCGGAGGGATTACTCCGAACCGACAAAATATTTTGACTCACAGGGTGAGTTCCGGATAGGTATTTATGACACCAATACAAAGTGTGAACATGAAAGCGACACGTCTTACGGTTAACAAGGTAACTTTGTCAAGGTTTGGCGGAACAAAAAGAATAATAATTAAAAACCAATTGTTCAGAGAACAATTGAAGGTCTTTCCATCAAAACAGTGTATTTTGATATGAAAAGTTAGTTTAAAATGTCATTTCAATCGTCAAATGATAGCTCCAAGTAAGCTGATTCCAAAAATATATTGTTTCCATACATTTTTTTTAAATAAGGGAGATAATTTGTTACTTCCGGTTTGAAAAATGTTACTTCCGATTATATTTTAATATTTACTTGACACTGATTCCAAAAATATCTGGTTCTATATACTTTTATATTAATAAAGTACAAAAAAATAGCTATTTCCGGTTTACAAAAGGTCACTTCCGGTTGTTTTTTACAAGGTTAAATGGTTTGATACCTTTTTCTAAAAGTTGTATATCTTTATCATGTATACATATAGAATAAAAGCAAAGGTCAAAATCTAGAACGTCAAATTAAGCTATGACCTTGAGATCAATTTCAAGGTCATAAACCAAGGACCTCAAATCAAAAGACCATAGGTCTTTATTATATTTAGTTAATGAGTTATATTACCAAACGCGTATTTTTAAATACAAGAGGGGAGAAAACTCCCTTTTACATTCAACGTACGCTTGCAATCAAAATTTACATCTTACGACATGTCGCAACTAACAATTTAGTAAAAATAATTTGTTGATATCTTATACAGTCTTTGGATATAAGTGAAAATAAGCCAAATTCAAATATTAGAATATGACCTTGACCTTTGACCTTGACCTAATTTTCATTTTTTGGGACCAAGGACCTCAAATCAAAAGATCCTAGGTCTCTATCACTTATGATTTATAAGATAGAAATTCATATCACTTATATCAGATGCATAAGGGGAAATAACTCTCATATAGAGCGGTCATATCGCTTCGGTCAAAATAGGACAAATCATGCGAAGGATATAACGAGCAATTTTGTAAAATAAATTTGTCATAATCTTTTACGGTTGCGAAGGAGATGCGCTAACAAGGAAAACAGTGTTTGGGGAGATAACTCCTACAAAGAAAAGTATTCGTATACGCAGGGTAAATTTCAAAAGCGCATAAACTGTTCGATATCATATACCAAATATCTAAGCGACATATTGCGAAACAAATGTTTATCGCAAGAACAAAATTAGGCGGAAGAAAAAAAAAAAAAAATAATCAGAAGAAAAACAATAGGTCTTTCCACAGAAAAGTGGAAAGACCTAATAATAATAATCAGAAGAAATACAGTAAGGTCTTTCCCTTTTGTAAAAGGAAAGACCTTAATAAGTTTTCTTTCTTGTAAAATAAGAAAGAAATAAAAAGAGCAAATAACACTTCTTCAAACTGATACATTTAAGCAAAATGTTTTTCATTCAAACCAAAATGTTTAATTATTCAAAAGGTGAACATTAAAAAAAAAAGAAATCTTTCAATTCACAAGCCCTTTATTAAATTAAAACATTCGTGGTAGTCAAAGATTCAATTTTCTTCCCAACATATATATGTTTCACACCAGTTGAATTCTGATCCTTTTCTTTTTTTAGACAACATCATCTTGGCTATGTTTTTATACATATAAATCCTATAATCAGATTGTTGAATACTTTTGTAATTCCTGATGTGTACTGATGTGATCAGTGAAAATGTGAAATCTCAAAATCTTGAAATTTTCTTGCCTTTTCATATTTTCCTGTATGACATTTGCAACTGATTTCAAGGTCATGGAATCTGATAAAATATGTGTAATTAATTGATATACCGGTTTTATAATTTGGTACGCTAAACCCGGGGTGTGTCCTCATAAGACTCATCAGTGACACTCAAAGCAAACCAGATTAGAAGATAAATCCATAAAAAAACCACTTTGACAAACAATTTTTACTTGGATATAATAAGTTACGTGATTTAAACAGAACAACGATAGTCTGTATGTTAAAACTAAAATCACAAAAATACCGATCTTCGAGAAAAATTCAATTCAAAAAGCCCTTCTCAAATGGCAAAATCATAAGCGCAAACATATCAATCGAATGAATAACAACTGTCATAATAATGACTTGGTACTTGTCTTTTCTCACGTAAAAAAATGGTGGATTAAACGTTTATACGACTGATGATGCATTTAAAGAAAGAGATATAGAATGACAGAAACATAACGTATTTGATAATAATATCTGTGACACAGGTAATTCAGGTTTTATCAAAATTATAAATCGATTTTCGGATAAATTAAATATTATGTCATATTGGATACTAACATTAGCGATAAGGTAAGTCTTTTTTATCTTCAATATAAACATTTAGTTTATCTGGCAAACATTTGATCATTTACAATCTAGAATTTCTTTGATAATCACTTTGACACAGTTGAATTATTTTTGTTAGTTTATCGTTTTGTATTTCAATGAATGTTGCTTGCTCATGTATTATTCTTCTATTTGGCGTCCGTCGTCTGTCGTCGTCTGTCGTTGTCCGTCGTTTGTCGTCGTCTGTCGTCGTATACTATTTCAAAAATCTTCATCTCTAAAACTACTCGGCCAAATATATTCAACCTTTAACTACATGTTCCTTAGGGTATCTAGTTGATAACTTGTATCCATTGACAAACATGGACGCCATGAATAAACATAGAACATAGGGGTCAAATGCAGTTTTGGGCTGATATCTCAGAATCGAAAGCATTTAGAGCAAATCTTACATGGGTTAAACATGTTCGAGATCTATCAGCTATACAATTTTCAGACAGACCGAAAAATCCATTGTTATGTTGCTGCCACTAATTTGGTTATTTTTATGACATTGTACAGATTTGTGTTATTACCGTTCATATTATTGAAGAAATAGAAAAGTGTTCAGCAAAATAAGATCTACAATAAAGTTTATTTGACGTAAATTGTCAGTTGAGCCCTTAAGGAGTTATTGCCCTTTCAGGACAATTTTAAACATTTTTTTTTGATGATTTTTAACTTTAAAAATCTTCTCAAATAAATATAATATAAATACTTGTAAAAAAACTAAGGGGGGACATTTACAATAGTATCTAAATCCAAATGATCCATGAAGGTGTAATACGAAAAACCGGTTTTTTTGTTATAATTGTGTGTATTGTTTCTGTAAAATAACCACGAACATATCCTTCCATGAGATAATCAGGATAATATTCAAAGTACAAGGGAATGCAATCGTACATCTGACATTAGCACGTAGATAAAATAGTGACATATATAGTGTCTGTTTATGTTGGGAAACATTATTATTGTTGATGTCTTGGGAAAGGAAACAAACCGTATATCTATTACATATGAACTGTGAATTCGTGTTAAAAGAAAACCTTCCATTGATGAATATCATCAATTTTTCGTATACTTTTATTTATAGCATTGATCAGTCAAAACAGATTTTGTAGCTAAAAACCCTAATTATTATTTAATATGTTCTATCATATGTAGACTTACTGGTGTTGTCAACTGATTTTAAGAAAAATAATTAAAAACTAGGTCATATTCAGGTTACTTCTGTAAATATAAACAATGTAATTTTCCCAAAGGAACTCATTTTATAGATAAAACTGCCACATTTACTATGAAGTTGCGAAACAAAAACCCCGATGAAGGTTTTCAAGAAAAGCGTTTCTGACGCAAGAATAATATATATATGAACGAGTCTAAATTGAAAACTACGTTCAAACCTATCATTGCGTTGGATAAAAACCGCAATTTGTTTACGTGTGCATGTCAAACAAATTTCGTTGTAGAAGGGTCTAAATACAGCACAAACAACATTTTCCAAAAGACCAAAAAAGTGAAAAAGTATATTTAAACAAAACGCATTTGACTAACAGGTCGAACAACTGATGTTCTTAAACCCTGCTGACTGCCATTGGCGATTGCCAAATAAAACTAATCACGAGATATATAAGTACGTCTGAGCCAGTGACAACTCTACAATAGAATGAAGTCCAGGTGGTCATGTGGTCTGGCGGGACGGCTACAGTGCAGTCGATTTGGTGTCACGATATCTCAGTAGCATGGGTTCGAATCCCGGCGAGAAAAGAACAAAAAAATTTGCGAAACAAATTTACAGATCTAACATTGCTGGGTTGATGTTTAGACGAGTTGTATATACATTACGTACACAGCCATGAATCACCATCACTGCTGGTGATCCATTGGATAAAACTGTTGTAGAGTTGTCACTGACTCAGACGTAATTATAAATATAATAATTTTCTGTGACTGTATCTTACATTAATTTGTAGGATTCTTTACTATAGATAATTTAGCTGATCTGTAAGAATAACATCTTCATGCCTTATATATCATGTACTGTAGTACGACGCTTAATTAAAACTGACGTGGAAAGGTAACACCCGGCTACCGAAAGCTTCATTTTTATGAAGCCCAGGTGGTCGTGTGGTCTAGCGGGATGGCTACAGTGCAGGCGATTTGGTGTCACGATATCTCAGTAGCATGGGTTCTAATCCCGGTGAGGGAAGAACAAAAAATTTGCGAAAGCAAATTTACAGATCTAACATTGTTGAGTTGATGTTTAGACGAGTTTGATATATATATATATATTGACAATTTTATTACAAAATTCTATCCTGAACATAGTGTAAGTGTTTTCTATAAAAAAAACTTTGCCGGTAGACAGTGGTATTTGACACCATATTTGTGTATTTATAAATTAGTGATTACAGACAACCGTGATGCACATTTGTCCTTCAATCATTTAATGAATGGATCAAATGTAGTGGTTTGTCTTTGTTTCAAAAATTGCGTTTTGGTTAAAAATATATATCTATATATTGAGTTAAGTCCTATTGTCAAATTTGCAGATTGAAACAAGACTGTTTACGTATATTCTTTGTATTCTGCTGAATGTGTTAGTTTATGATCGTTGTGGAATTGAGATATAAAACAAGGAAACAACTGAAAATCACAATATATCTGTTAAAAGTGTCATTTCTACAAGCGTTTGTAATAATAAAATAGAATGATTAACAGTAAAAGATTGAGAGAAAAATCATTACTAAAATTGGAAAGTCAATTTGCTGGCGTAGCTTATTTTCGAGTAAACTCAACCAAAATCTAAAAACATTGACACATTCCCCATTTCAATTCTCAATTTTAGTTAAATTTATTTGTATGGAGACATATGTGTGCATACTATTAGAAAAATAATAATTATAAACAGAATACGAAGTATTTACGATAATTATTTGACATCTAATTTCAAATAAAAATCCCAATATGTTCCTGTAAAAATCTTGTCTATTGTTATTATCAATTTAATTGTTAACATATTACCTAGTTTTGTTTTAAATACTGTAGATCCAATTTCCTATTTTAGAATCGTATTCTATAAGATGTGAACTAAATCAATATCATATAAAATTTAAGGTAAAGAGCAATTTTTTAATTGTTCCGTTTTGTTTAAAATAGAGATGTTTGTATCAATAAACATCATTCATGTTTTCTTTCATGTGCTAAAATTTTTTTATGAATAGGTTTATAATCAATAGACTAATCCAATGAATCAATAATAACTTCAAAACACAATAATTAAAATAACCACCATGTTAATAGGAAACACCCTATCACGAGGAGTACTGTACCAAAAATTGCATCCATACTTGAATTCATATCCTTGAAAATCGATTACTGATATTTTCTCTTATTTTTTTCCAATATTTAGAACAATTTGACATGAAGTCATGCTTCCTATTAATTTTTGAAAACCATTGATGCATTTAACCTATTTAATGTGCTCATTTTAAAAGATGAAATTTTGTGGACGTCGCATGGATACGTTCGGTATGTTTTTCAGTGATTACAGCTGAAATTTGTGTATCAGGTGCATTTTGGGTACTATAACGTTAAATACTAGCGAGTGATTTATATGATAGCATTGTCTGAACACGCTTTATTTCATTTTGTATTCAGCATCTTCATTCAGAAAATTGATACCACAATTACGTATTTGCGCTATTAAGTAAAAAAATAAATCTCAGTTTTATAGAATAAAAACTCCATTTCGTATAAAAATCGAAGTTATCAATTTAACAATATGAATAAATATCTCGAATCAGTTAATGAAGAATTCGTACAAATGATTCAATTTTTTTATTCGTTAAAAATAGCTGTTTTATATAATTTAGATCATTATACATGAAAATCTTGGTCAAACAGTCGGCTTTGTTACCATGATTTGTTTCAACACTTTAGTAGTGACTAATATTCTTAATGATTCAATAGATATGTCAATTCAAACTTATAATCAAGTATATATGAAGACTGATCATCAAATTCAATTAACTTAAATGAAGTCTCATATTCACTCTGTAGGAACTGTTTAGCGATTATTACTTCCAATTCCCAATTATTAATTGATTGATTGATTGTTTGTGTTTGTAGCGTCCTTCATACCTCGTTTCTATATCGCAGCGCTAGCTTTTTTTGAGGAGGCTTGAATGCCCAAAACTACCACCGTCCTTTGGTAAATTTTGAAATAAACATCGCGTAATGTGTATGATATAAAATAGAAACAAAAATGTAACTCGCTCTTCAATTTACAATTTATAATGAACCTATAAAAAAGAAGATGTGGTATGATTGCCAATGAGACAACCCACTGTTTTTGTAATCTTTGAAAAATAAAAAATAAACATTTTGGAGATATCACCGTTGTCAACTATATTTTAACCGCTTATTCTTGGAGCCTAAAATGTATTTTTTTTTAAATTGCATAAAAATACATTTTGAACTGATCGACCTCAAATCACTATTACTGATATCAATGTTAATTTTGATAGCAATGTCTATATTAGACTTCGTTATAACAAGTTTTAAAAAAAATCAAACAACACAATCACTATTGTGCACTCTGATTATTTTCATAACAGGTTTGTAAATGACTTTTTATAAGACTTCTTAGATAGTCTATAGCTATCAATAACACACAAATAAATAATGATAGGATTGTCATGTCCAAAGGTGAACTATCATTTAACATATCATATAAAGTGTCCGCAACTTGTAATTTAAGATATTTCTACAGTACATTTGCGTTCCGTTACATTTTTATCACTTGAAAAGGATTCCCGCCTTTGTGATCTTATAGCATAATTCGTCATGGTGATAATTGTACCAAATAACTTTAAATACATGTTTGCATCCGACTTTACCGGGATGAAAGAGTTGTTTTCAAGTCAAATACACAGTGGTAAAACCAATTTAAAGTATTATTCCATTGAACACAAAACATTTTTCATCTTAAATTTCCACTTAATTACCAGATAGTAATTTAAAAGAAAAGATATTTTAATTTTGGCCACTATTATTGGATAGGTATCGTTGCTATGCACAATTACGTATAACTAACATACCGTCCATGCTATGCTATAATTCGGAGTTATCACTGAACTAGTATACATATTTGTTTAGGGGCAAATTGAAATACGCCTCTGGGTGCGGGAGTTTTTCGCTGCATTGAAGACCTATTGGTGACCGTCTGCTGTTGTCTGTTCTATGATCGGGTTGTTGTCTCTTTGACTCATTCCCCATTCTCAATTTTATTCCGATCTGAGTTTTTATTCCTTCATAGCCTGGTGCCAAGAAGTCCTTCAAACCAATTACCTATAACTCAGTAGTAGTTTTTCTTTTTGGAGGAGACTTGATTGCTCAAAGTTACCACCGTCCTTTGATAGAACAATTGTTTTGAACTAAACATCGTGTAACGTGTATTATATAAAATGGAAACAAAAATGTAGCTCGTTCTACAATGTGCGATTTATAATGAACACACGATTTTTGTAACCAGTAATAAACAATCATAATTACATATACCCCATTGGCTTACAAATACATAAGTAAATATTAGAACACCTTCGAATACTAATAAAATGAAATATTTTGGAGATACCACCGTTGTCAAGTATATTTTCTTTTTTCTTTTTTTTAAATTACATAAAAATACAATTTGAACTGATCAACCTTGCCTCACTAGTACTGATATTAATGTTAAATTTGATACTTATTTTTAGTTTAGACTTTGTTATTACAAGTTTGTAAAGTTTAAACCATCTTATTATGAAAACAATGCAATCACCTTATCTGCCCTTTGTTTATTTTCATAAAAGGTTTAAAAATGACTCTTTGAAGATAATTTAAAGTTACCAATAACACACGCATAATGATAGGATTATCCTGTCCAAAAGTGAACTATCATTTAACAAATCATATAAATTGTCCGCAACTTGTAATTTAAGATATTTTTACAGTACATTTGCGCTACGTTACACCCTTTTTTATGATTCGAAATGGATACCCGCCTCCGTGATCTAACAACCTGATTCACCAAGTAGATAAATGTACCAAATGACTTTCAATAAATGTTTTAAAACATCTTACTTTTACCGAATTAAAAAGGTTGTTTTCGAGACAATTACACAGTATAAGACTCACTTGAACTATCATTATATTTCTGTCTTCTATTTCCCCTCAAATACTTATTTACGTCAACATTTTAAACAGTAATTTGAAATACAAGAATAAATCTTATTTTTAGTTAAATATATTCATTAGCGAGGAACAATCGAGCTTACTTCATGTCTTTTCATTTTAAACAAATTAACATATTTTTCGGTAATTTAAGATTTTTTTCTTTGATGCTTACTCTCTGATAATGTTAGTATCAGTGGACTGGTTGCGATATAAACATTTCTGTGTCAGTAAGCAATTGACATGAACGGGTTCACCGCATAAGGATCTACTTTCCCTTTTCATTTACTAAATTGCGCGTGATATTTTTCGCCGAAACGCACGTATTTTTTTTTTGGGGGGGGGGGGGGGGTAAATGAAACACTTGTCATTGTTTGAACGTTTCAGTACTCACAGTGGAGTAAGCATAGCCTTTATGGCCGTTTGGTGTAAAAAGTTGAACAGATATTGAATGAAAACCCGAAAAAACTTTTAACAAATTTGCGTTACAAAAAAGTTAAGAAATAGATAAACATGACTTTCAAATTTTCGCACCTGCAGGCGTCCTTCAGCTTGCCCTTAACAAATATAGACAAATATATATTATATATATATATATACTAGTTCAGTGATAATGAACGCCATACTAAACTCCAAATTGTACACAAGAAACTAAAATTAAAAATAATACAAGACTAACAAAGGCCAGAGGCTACTGACTTGGGACAGGCGCAAAATTGTAAAAATGTTAAAGCTTTATATCTTATTGTACATGTGATACACGTGCTACCGTGAATATTCATGCTTCGGTGTGAGTCAAGGCTCTAGGTTGAAGGCCGTACCTTGACATATAATGGTTTACTTTTATAAATTGTTACTTGGATGGAGAGTTTTCTCATTGGCACTCATACCACATATTCCTATACCTATTCTTCGTTGGTGACAATCAACTTCGGTTTCAAAAGACGACCATTACGTAAATGTAATATTTTCACAACAGCATTGACCAAGTGAAATAATACGATATTGATACATAAAAAAATATAAAATCGTGCACAGAAAACTACGTTCATATGCATGCATTGGTTCAAGTATTGGAGTAACGTTATTTTCACCAGTCACTCGTTTTATGCGATTTTAGCTATCAATTCATCTTCATAGGTGTGACAAAAAGTCATTTACATTTCATTACAGTATAAATAAACCCATTTTCAGTACGTCACTTAAGACAAACAGAAAAAAAATGAAGTAAAATTACTATTCGTGTAAGCCTTATACATCATATCAACGTACAAAATATCACTAACCGTCATATTTATGAATTTTCTAAATTTATAAATATAACAAGGTCCTAAACGGTCATTGGTATCTAATTTCACATTGATTTCAAATTTAGTGATGTGTATCAGTTAAAATTGTATGTTTTGGAAAAACAGAAGTAAAAAGAAAAGAAAAAAAGTATTTTTTTAATAAAAATTACTATTGTAGTTGTAAGTCACTCGGATACCTATTATTATTTTTGTGTATTGCTGGTTACTAAAAGCTCTTGTTCATTAAATAAAAAAAAACGTAAATAGAGGAACAAGTTTACGTTTGCTTTTTTTATATGATACACATTAAATAAATTTACGTCATCTAATTGTTAACACAAATCAAAGGGAAGACCACACTTGTCTAGTGCACTAACTAAACCTTTATAACGATAATAATTTATTATACCCAATTTATAAAAGTGCAACTACGTTTGTATTCCGTATAACTAAATTCTTGAAAATTCAATCAAGAGACCTGACGTCAATAGACTAAACATGTATTTCTTTACATCGAAAATAGATACTATAATCTAATTTGAACACACTTTATTATCAATCTGGAAAAAATTTCTGTACCTTTTCATACATGGTGTGTACCAGATTTTCAATAGACGGTCAGTTTGATTTCATACATATCGTAAGAAATAACCTGTAAGAGATGGTTAGTAGGATTTCATACAGGGTGTATACAAAATGTTTTATAGATGGTCATTACGATTTCATTCATGCTGTTTACAAAATTTTGTAAAAACATGGCCAGTTCGATTTCAAACATGCTGTGTAGAAAGTTTTAAATAAACGGTCAGTACGATGTCATTCATGTCATATCCATTCAGTAAGGTTTATACATAATGTGTACAAGAATTTGTATACACCACAGTGGGCGAGGTGAGCAGTGGCGGATATTAGGGTGGAGGCGTTGCTCCAGTTATGCATGAGTAATTCCCAATATAATCAACGAAATGTGTTCCACAAACGGGGGCAGGTTTCCCCTGGCCCCCTATGCTCACCCAGTAAGATTTTATACATCATGCGTACATTTTATTTAATATATTTAATACACAACCAGTAGCATATTATACCCTTTTTAAAATTGAGTACTCACCTTGTGATTCTGACATCACTCCTGACACGATTTCTTTGTCGAATTCACGATGATTTTTTGTTAGCTCGTTTTGTATCTTAATAACATATCTTAAGCCTGTCTTATTATCAGTTTTAACAGAAAAAGTTTTTTATGTTATGTTATAGAGTAGAGTCTTTTGTCAAATTGCACTTTATTGACACGTCCTGTAGGTTTGTTGGGCGAAAGATATAAGGAGGTGTAAAGTTTTTCTCGGTCAACTTCGTCAATAATTGCATGGTGTTTAATATCACAGAGGCCTAAAGTATGGTTCAGCACGAGGTCGAGTATGGTTCAGACTAGGTCTAGCATGATTCAGATGCGTTTAAAATAGCTAAGTACTGGTCGAGTAAAAGTCAAGTACAAGTTTCGAGTATTTCAAAATAAGTGAATGTCAGATCAATTCAGACAGGTCGAGTTAAAGGCAGAACAGTGAGTGATTGTAGTG
The DNA here is from genome assembly GCF_963676685.1 of Mytilus edulis. Lineage (NCBI taxonomy): Eukaryota > Metazoa > Mollusca > Bivalvia > Mytilida > Mytilidae > Mytilus > Mytilus edulis. Next base: position 23,622,807 of record NC_092344.1, read on the forward strand.
TATCCTACACTTCCTACCTATCTACTAAATTAACGATTTAAAGTAACTTCTGTTTTGCTTAATAAATGTTTTGAACATTTGGAAGCAGCCAGTAATACATATACATATTTTGTAAATTGACCAATGCACTTGTCCTCGTTGTCACAAAGACAACAGAAACCTTGAAGATGTCTGAAATTTCATCAGATTGTATAATTTTGACATCTATTTCATTCAATAGATAAGCGGTATTTCCATACTGTCACGGAAAACACATTACTTTGATTGAAATTAATCTGTAGCATTTAAATGAGCTTTATTCATGGAACAGACATTTTAATTTATTAATAGTTTAATGCATGTTTTATGCAATAATTACATTGGGTTTTAATTTTTTCTTAACAGAGACCAGATATCCGGTTGCTCTTTTCATTCACACACAAGGATCATGTTTATGATGAATAAACCACTCAAGTGGTTTGACAACTATTTTCGATAACTTTAAAGTTAAAATTTGTATCGTCAGCATTAATCTGAAATTCTAGATTTCTTCGTCTTTAGTCATATAAATGTACGATCAAATCATTATCAGAACCATATATCAATTCTTATTGATTTCATGTTTTCATATTTAACATATAACATGTATGATGTAATTTGCGTGTATTTGATTTTGTTTTATTATGTATTGTTAAGCTATAAAGAAACTAAGGTTTCAACTCAGAAATCCAGAAAAGGGCTTCCGACGCAAGACACTATTAACGTGTTGTTTCTATTTTGTAAATAAAAAGTTCTTCTTAGTTAAAAAAAGCGTTTATGATCCATTTATTATTTTTTTGACAAAGATGTATGTTAAAACACATCGTAGTATCTGTTAAAAGATATTATTAATAACATAGTGTGCTAGTGACATAATACGGTATATATATATATATATATGGGGTTTGTAAAATCCATATAGGATGAGAGCGAATATGGAATCCCTATATGGAATTTACAATCCATATATACCGCGTACTACGTCCTTGCACACTATGGGACGAATTATCTTACCGACTATATTAACGTGTGAAAATTCAATACCGTTAGCATTAAGAAACTTCTTCAATCGATCCTACAAAAACAGATGTCTACAATAATAACTGGTTAGGTTTAAATATGTGAATCAATTTATTTCAATCTTCATCATCAATTTCCTCATCTGTTGAAACCTTTAAGAATTTTTCTCATTATCGTTTTGTTTTTATAAAGGAACGTAACACCACTACTAACCGTGTATGAAGTAAGCTCTGCCTCCCTACAAACCTAATTTGGAATATACATGGTCTCCACGTAGACGCTTTTAACAAATCATATTTAGAAATATATAGGAGGTACGATAAAAAGAAATATATTGATATATAGTCTCAAGACCAATTTTCAATGAATTAGTTATACGAAATAGGGGTCGATGCTTCTGCTGGTGGACTGTTAGTCCCCGAGGGTATCACCAGCCCAGTAGCCAGTACTCCGGTACTGGCATGAAAATACGGATTTTTTTGTGTTATTAAATTTGCTGCTACAAAATGTTAAAAATTATTATAGATTAAGGAATGTATCTCCCTCTGCAAAGCTCTGGTTCCTTTCACGAATTGGGCTATACTTTTTGGAACTTTTGGATTATAGCTCTTCATCTTTTATATAAGCTTTGGATTTTACATATTTACGCCACGAGCATCACTGAAGAGACATGTAATGTCGAAATGCGCATCTGGTGCAGAAAAATTGGTACCGTTGATGTTACTACAACAACTGGGTCGATGTCTTTGCTGGTGGACTGTTAGTCCCCGAGGGTATCACCAGCCCAGTAGCCAGTACTCCGGTACTGGCATGCAAATACGGATTTTTTTGTGTTATTTAATTTGCTGTTACAAAATGTTAAAAATTATTATAGATAAAGGAATGTATCTCCCTCATGCAAAGCTCTGATTCCTTTCACGGATTTGGCTATACTTTTTGGAACTTTAAGATTATAGCTCTTCATCTTTTATGTAAGCTTTGTATTTCAAATAATTTGGCCACGAGCATCACTAAAGACACATGTATTGTCGAAATGCGCATCTGGTGCAGAAAAATTGGTACCGTTAATGTTACTGCTACAACTATGTTAGGGCTTTCTTAATTAAGGATTAAGGAATATAAGCCACATTAAAAGTGTATACTCTCTAGTGTTTGTGAACTGAAACTGGAAAATGGTTATTTTAAAAGTTTTGAAACTTCCTAGAAGTCATTTTCATCACGCAAGACAATGATATCTATCCACTATTGAGAAATACATTTGTGAGAAGTTTATAGGCAACTTCGTCACCTCTTTTTCATAATTTGATAATTCCAAATTTGGTTGAATTATCGTGATAATTCTTAAAATCTCATAATTTCTTTAAATTAAAATCTCCAACAGGCATACTTGCCAAATGAGACAAGTGAAATTCCATTTACAAAATAGGTTTATTTAAGATTTCTTTTGTCAGACTGTTGCGATGAAGCTGACATTCTTCACAAACAAATTCATACACTTTGATGGTGTTAAGAGTCACATTTCATATTTCTGTGTTTCTCTTTTTTATGACTTTTTTAAGACCTCCAAACTTAAGCTTATATATCTGCAATAAATTTTTATCATCGTTTTTACTTGTATACGTCACCTAAATGGTCGATCCCTTTTTTTCACTTTCAATGTTGTTATTCTGTTTCTTTTTGTCGAAACTGCGACTATTGTCGCAAAAGCGATACATAGCAAACCATTCTGTCATCAGAAGCGTCCACAAGATTTTCAAGATTTCAAGATTCTTCATTTCTCAAACACCATAAAGTTAGGCTATAATGAAAAATAAGGTTTCAACTCAGAAGTCCGTAAAAGCGCTTCCGACGCATGCTATTAATACATGTATAAAAAAAACCTTCAAATTGAAAAACAGTTTGTCTAATCTATTTTTCATTTATGGACACTAAAATATGTTTAAGTAAAAGTCGTTTTAGGGATCCTTTATTTTGACATGTTTCAATAATAGTCCTATAACTTCGAAAGCATTCCAACCCAATGTCAGCCTATTTAGGACCAGTTCCCTACATGCAACGACACTTATTAAATTATATTTTTCGTGAGATATAGGATGTTGGGACGTACGAAAGGTAAAATTATAGTACCACCAGGTGGAAGGAGTTAAAAAAATATTCTAAATATATGGCATGGTAGTCAGAAGAAAAACATACCCCTAAATATTGTTAAAGTACTCCTACACCCCGCCCCCACCCGTACACTTTTAAAATTACAATGTTGAATTGATTAACATAAGAAAATACCAAAGCAAATAAATGCTGATGCTCGTTATTAACTTGTGAATCATCGCCTTTTCCTATGTACTATTCATTATCACCTTGTGATGTGTCCATACACCGGAGTTAGGCTCATAATGGAACGGTTATTTTAGCGTATATTTGCGTTTTGGCCCTGGGTGTCGAGTGACCAATATGGGTCTATCTTTCAAGTTTGTTTACTGTTTAATGGTCATTATTATTTCTACAATATATTGGATGCAAAACTGCAGATTTATTTTCTTGATATATATTAATGTGATAAAATGTGTATGTAGATGAACTAAACGATCTACTTGTATATATTTAGTTGATTTTAAGAGCAGATTATGGAGTGTGGCGTACAAGAGTACCTCTACCCAACAGACACGTTCATAGCCTCCAATTCTAGATCTTAGCCTTAATCTAGTATACACAATTAATCAGACAGAGAGAGAGAGAGACCGTTTAATTTCCCCCAAAAAAGTTTTTCATTTTTGCTATCAGTGTAAAAGCACGAGCATTTAACTTCAGGGGGTTATGACTTTTCCTAAACAAATACTCTGATTCCCAATTTGACAAAAAAGTATTGTGGTCAAGCAGATTAATGCTGTATTACCGGATCAACCAAAGACTCTTTATTGTTATTGTTTAAATGTAATACGTGCTTCCTTTACGTTCGTTCGTAACTTTTGGCATAATGTAAAAAAGCTCTATGAAAAGAGTATATTGATATTTGGTCTCAAGATTGAATTGAATTGAGTGTTTAATTCTAAAATACCGGGATGTTTCGATTTTGTGTTTATTGCAAATAATTACGTTTATAAGATTAAAACAAATGATTACAATCCAACAGGCGGTTACTTACTAACTACATGTCTCCAGTTAACTGTTTCCCTGTCAATTGTGTAATATCTGGACAGATACAAAATTGAAACCTTAAAAATAGTGGTTTCTCATATACACAATATCATAAAAGAGGGACGAAAGATACCAGAGGGACATAAGTTGGCATTTAAATTTCAGTATAATTTCAAAAATGGACGATGAAATATCAAATAATTATACAAAATTTAATGTTGACATTTTAGATTTGTGGCTGTTTCTCCCTACATTTATCAAAATGTGTGACTCTTTACCTTCCAAGTTAATGACGTTTTTCCCTTGACTCTTTTTCCGTGAACCTATTTCAACTAGATAATGTATGCCATAACTGTGAAATAGTTTCGATATTTGAACGAACGAAACTTCGTTTAAGTGCATCATAGAAAAGAGAAATACATTATCTTGTTCTTTTTTAATTTACGTTTTTAATGACCACAAGCTTTCTCTAACCAAATAAAACTAAACTCATTTTATATATCCCATCAATACAGCAGTTCTAGATATTAGACCACCTTCGAATAATGCAAAAGACATTTCGTTTTCAGATATTACAGATGTCAACATTATTTTAACTATCAACCCAAATACATTTCATTCTTTTATTTTCTATATTTTAGTATAACCTAAATATTGAATTTAAACTGATACACTTCGTCTCACTTTTATTGATATCAATGTTGATTTTTATTATACCAATGTTCATTCATGACTTTGTTATTACAAGTTTAGAAATTTTATACCATAATTTATATAAGGTTTTATACAAAAAGAGACAGCTGTTCGAAGTGGGATTAATCTGTATAAATTTGACAGTTTGTGATCGGTGATAAAATGTATAAAGCTAACGTGAATGATAATTTTGCTTTAATCATTATGTTTGGCTTACTTAACGTTTAAGTAAAGAAAATCTTTATTGTGTAGCGAAATTTAAATTACCTTTCATTACACTTTTGACGATAATTTGTAGTTAACGAATAATGGTAAGTTTGTTTCATTTATTCTGTTTGGCTAAATAGACGTTCTAATAAAGAAAATCTTTAATTTGTAGATTTTTTTATTACACACCTGAAGATAATTCATAGTTTACGATAATAATAGTAATCTGTCGAAAAGTCAACTATCATTTAACAAATCACACAGATGTCCGCAACTAGTAATTTAAGACATTTCTAAAGTACATTTGCGTTCCGTTACACTCTTTTTATGAATCGAAATGGACACATGCCTTCGTGAGCTTATAGCATGACTAGCATGACCCGCCAAGACGATCAATTTTCCAAACAATTTTGATTAAATGTTTTCATTTCACTTGCAATGGGGTGAAAGGGTTGTTTTCGAGACATTTTCACAGTTGTTTGACTTATTTGAACTATTATTCATTTGAACCTGAACTATATAATTTCTGTCTTTTATTTCCAATTAAAGTTCAGCCATATTGTCGTCATTATTGAAGATAGTAATTTGAAATATTTTGTTTTAAGTCGAATATGTCAAATAGCGAGAGTCTCGTAATAAAGCAAAATCGTACTCACTTCATGTAATTTCGTACTAAACAAGTAAACCTACATGGCGTTGTCAGTCTATTTTCGACTTATGAGTTTGAATGTCCCTTGGGTATCATTTGCTTCATTTTCACGACGTAAAGGTGATTCTTTGACATCTTCATAGTTTGTTGTTTATCATATACTAGTTACCAATTTGCAACAATTTGCATTATGACTTTTTGATTTTACCATTTGGTGAAGGACTGCCGTTTTGATTTTTTATTGGAGTGCAGTATTTTTAAAATAATAACGTGTTATAGTGTTCTTTCATTTGTCTTTTTTAATATAACTTTTACTGTCAGGTCTGTTATTCATTTGACGTGACTCTGTACTATTGCATCCAATCATACATTGAACGAAACAATTATTTTATTTGTACATGTGTGACGTTGTTGTTATTGCTTTTGGTTGGCGGCTTACTTATGTAGTAATTGCGTCTTATATTCATACAGCATAAATATTATGTATATATATGTTTAGTCCTTAATTTATTTTATGTATTACATTTTGGCGATTAATTAGATGAATATGTGACGAACATGGTTGACTTTATTACCATAGAGTGTTTATCTATGGAGGAAAAAACACATAACAGTAGAAACATATAATAGGAAAATGAAAAAAAGCAAATGATAGTTACTAATGAAATGTAAATTATGAACTGATAGGTATCATATAATTGTTTAGAAATTTTATCTGTTTGTTCACCTTTTTGTCGTCTTTGATATACTTATCAAAGTATATTTAGAAACATAGAACAAGACATATGCTAGTTTGAAAAATGCTACCAATGTTAGCATGTCAAACCATTTTCGTTGATGAAGGGTCTAAATACAGCACAAACAACATTTTCCAAAAGACGAAAAAAGTGAAAAAGTATCTTCTAACAAAACGCATTTGACTATATATACAAAATCTGTGTGTGTTTATGTAACTATTCTCATATAAAGGATTTAGCACTTCTATTCCAAAAAAAATATATGAGCGTATTGATTGTGTTTGTTGGTTTTTCTTATTTTCTAATAATATGACTCTAATTGTCAGTTTGGGATGATCTGAAAAGACATATATTGCATTTTTTTTTGTTCTCACTTTTCCTTTAGCTTTTAACATATAACGTTAAATAAGCAAGACAAATGTTAGTCGCACTTTTCATGAAAAACGGCTGTAGCAAATGTTTCTATTGTTACGTATACAAACAAAGCGTGTTGTGTTGTGTTGTTTTAATTTTTTAATTTCTAAATAAAATGACGGTAATTATCCATTGTAGAGAATATTAAAGTGATGTTGTATTTTACCCTTATTATATACTGTTAAATTATATAGTGTTCTAATCTTCAATAGATCACAGTGTTCAAATTGAATGTTGATACTTGTTAAAATTAAATGCGTGCATTTCATGGTCAATTAGTACTCATGTTTGAAAGGTGATTGATTTACTGAAGTATAACACAGGTAGAAAAGGTCTATTTTATTTCGCTAAATGGACTGACACAAAGGTGAAGTGTGCATTGCACTTCTGACTTACTTATAATTATTCTATGTGTATTAAAAAAGGAAATGATTTCAGATTTGGGTGAGTTTGTATTTTTCTTTAAAATTGTTTATTGTATAACTTGATAAAATAGTTTAACTTGAGGGACCATCTGAGATTTACTTCATATACACTGGTTCAAAATACATTATTGTTTATTTTATAATATCTAAACTAAGACTAAATGAAACTAATATTGGAGAGTTTTCCTTATTTTCTTATAAGTATATTAGTGTCCCGTATGGGACTAAAAGTGTGTGTGTATCCGGATAGAATGTGTTTCAATGAGAGATCTATTATGTTATTATTTTTAAGCGTATCAAACATCTATTTTCGATGCGCATCATATTTTGAGCAGACTAATAGAAAGTGTACAACACCGTTTATGATTTTGCAGTTTGCATGCAGCTCTTGGGGTTGAAACGTGCATTCGTCATTCAGTAGGTCAGTGAGCGGAGAATTATCTATTATTATGAGCTCGTGTATTTCCTCTATAGGCCCGGAATATATAATCCAGCCGTCATCCCTAAATCTGGAGGTGATTATCATAGGGTTTCTGTGTTGAAAGCGTTGTAAAATGTTTTGAAGAAACACAAACATTGTAAGGTCCGCCCAAGGTTTCACGGTAATGTTTATTGTTAAATATAAATTCATTTTCATTTTTTTCTCTAAAATAAGCCTTAATAGGCGTTGTATACTGTCCTTTGTTGGCACTTTGATTTCATTCTTGCTTGGATCAATATTGGTCAGTTCCCCGTTTGTGGCTTCCAGTATGTCATCAAATGTAAAACAAGTGTACATATAATTGGCATCGAATGCTACTTATAGGTAACAGTCACGTTTGGGTTTTATATTTTCAATCGAATTAATAAAACTTGACTTATCTTTTATATATATGAATATTATTTTAAGTTCAGCGAGGTCCGAAGGGCACCGTGTGAGCTTTGACTAATACTTGGCGTCCGTCGTCGTCCGTCGTCTGCCGCCGCCAGTTTTGGCTTATATCTCAGAAACTAAAGCATTTAGAGCAAATCTGACAAAGGGTAAACTGGTTTAAAAGGTCTAAATGTATCAGCCCTGAAATTTTCAGATAAACCGAAGAACCCATTGTTGGGTTGTTGCTACTTAATTGGTTTTTAAGGAAAATGTTCAGTTTTTTGTTATTATCTTGAATATTATTGAAGATTAAGATAAATTGTAAACAGCAAAAATTTTCAACAAAGTAAGGTCAAGGTTTTATGTTACCAAAATTTTCAATTGACCCGTTATGGATGTATTTGCTCTTTAAGGACAATTTTACACATGTCTATGTTTTTAAACAAATCTTCGCAAATGAATATAGGATAAATTTTGTATTGTATTTACTTGTTGTAAGTCTAGAAACAGAGACAATATGGCTAAAATGCATTTATTTGCTTTTGAAGAAAATATGACTGATACTATGCACATTTGAATTGCATTTTAAAGCCACATATTAAAATACATTAAAAAGCAAAAATGATCATTGATGAAAGATTTCAGCAAAACAATAACAGGTGAGCGATTTAGACTCTTGAGAGCCTCTTGTTTAACAGACGGAACTGGAAAATAATCGATACAGTGTCCACTATTGTGTAGAGGTGTTTTACACAAGGATACAATTGGTCTGCTCGGAATTAAATTTTCTCGTCTAGCTGTTTCATTTCTCTCCATTTCTGTTAGTATATTTTCAAATAGTTTATGTAGATTACCTTAGCCATATTTGGCACAACTTTTAGAAATTTTTGATCCTCAATGCTCTTCAACTTTATATTTATTTGGCTTTTTAACTATTTTGATCTGAGCGTCACTGATGAGTCTTATGTAGACGAAACGCGCGTCTGGCGTATAAAATTATAATCCTGGTACTTTTGATAACTATTTACACCACTGGGTCGATGCCACTGCTGGTGGACGTTTCGTCCCCGAGGGTATCACCAGCCCAGTAGTCAGCACTTCGGTGTTGACATGAATATCAATTATATGGTCATTTTATAAATTTTCTGTTTACAAAACTTTGAATTTTTCGAAAAACTAAGGATTTTCTTACCCCAGGAGTAGATTACCTTAGCCATATTTGGCACAACTTTTAGAAATTTTTGATCCTCAATGCTCTTCAACTTTATACTTATTTGGCTTTTTAACTATTTTGATCTGAGCGTCACTGATGAGTCTTATGTAGACGAAACGCGCGTCTGGCGTATAAAATTATAATCCTGGTACTTTTGATAACTATTATGTATTTTAGGCAACAGATAGAATTTTCATACTTTAGTTGTATTTATGTTTTCTTTCAAATATCTGAATGTTATATTGTCAAATATGATTAATATTATGTAGGTTTTTGTAATACTGAACGACATTTAAGCTACCTCCTTTACTTTGTATTCAGCAATTTCTTCGTCATAAATATTATGTTTTTTTCACAACAAATACATTCCTTATTCTAAAGATAGTTTGTTACAATTATACTTTACTGTCCAAGCGCCAGTGGAGTATTCCTGTGAAAAAACTCTGAGTTGCCAGGAACATACTCACAATATAATCAACAATATTACATAAACTATTATAGTATATGCAAATTATTCTATTAAATCAATTTCTTCAAATTTATGAAATATACACTTCGAGAAATTATTTTGCTTTCATTCATAACCCTTCTTAATTTCTTTTTCAACAATTCATGCACATCTATATATTTCAATTTCTGCTCTGAAACATAGTATAATTTGAAAATGCAAAAATCTAAAACTGTCACAAAATAGTTAAAACCATAAGAACCCTTATCTGATATGTTGAATCCAAATACTATATGTTTAACTGATATTTTATTTTACAAAATGTATTTGTGCAAGATGTTCTACTTCATCCCTAAAGTCTTTTAAAAAATAACACGTTATAAAGAAATGAAAGTAATCTTCCTCTTCTGTTTAACAAAAAAATACATTCATTTTTATCAGAAATTTTCCATTTAAATAGTAATTACTTTGTTGGAATAATATAATGTAGTAGTTTCCATCTAAACATTTTCATCTTATTCTCTCTTAAAGATTTAGATATAAAATCGTTTACGAATGAAATTTAGCTTGCTATCTAACTATAAATTGCTTGTCCAAATATTTATACCAATTGCCTGTGAATATTTTTGATCTACTAGACTATTTTATATTATATAACATTTTATTATAGATATATTTTGATTGTATTTGTTTATTTCCACATATCAAATTGTCCTTATTGATACTGATTTTACTCTTTAGAGAGTTTCCTTCAATTCCCTTGGGATGGAATATTTTATGATTGTAAACTTTACAATCCAATTAGACTTATTGTTTATTTTTTCTAAAAAAAACCAAAAAAAAACATCTGATCACTTTCCCGCACGATCAAGTAAGTCGTTGATATAAATCAATCCACTTGCTACACAGTTTTGAAAGAACAAACTATTGTTGCAATGTTTAACGTATCGGTTTCCAAAAATAATCTGTTTTCTAATATTTGAATTTTGTAAAACTTTCTCCTGTTTTTACCCAGTTTGGAATTACTTGTCAATAAAAGTCTAGCATATTTTCAAATTCTGTTAGTGATTTAACTCACTTAATTCGACCATTAATTCTAATATCAATGCGATACTAATAAGAAGTTGATATAAATAGTACACTTCTTCTCAGTTTTGCAGTTTTGCGTTTGCGCAGGGACGTTAAGGGCTTTCCAAGAAAATGCCCATCTTCATACACAGCAAAGGTGGTGGTGGTGATGATGATGAATGATGATGATGATGATGATAATGATGATGATGATGATGATGATGATGATGAGGAGGAGGAGGAGGAGGAGGAGGAGGAGGAGGAGGAGGAGGAGGAGGAGGAGGATAAAAATGATAATGAGGATGAGGATGAGGACAACATCTCGCAAAGCATAACATCTGCATAATCAAATTCAGCCATTGTAAAAAAATATAATGTGAATAAATGTAAAGAGTACACACGACATTTAGGTAAAAAAAAAAACTTTTAAATATCCACCTGTTCAACAAACAGGAGTAAAAGAATAAAGTAGCAAATGTGCCATCCAGTACAGGGAATAACTTAAATGAATAAACTTGTCATACATCGTAGACATAAAAAGTTTAATTCATTTCCAGCAACACTTGTCAAACATCGTAGACAAGACATTTTTTTTTTCTTATTAACATTAGCACTTGTCTTACATCAAAGACAAGAGACATTTAATTATATTTTAAGTAACTTTCAAACTTCCTATATTTAAATACACAATAAAATAACTAAAACGAATTTAAGTAAAGTGTTGTGTTCACTGTTTAGAACAAGTGCGTATATACTAGGGTCAAGGTCACCGGCGATCTCTGGTCTGGTGGTTATGGTTTGTTTGTTTGTTTAAGGATGTATTCTTCTGACTCTTCAGTCTCTTTCAGTCTCGTTGAAATCTCGTTCTTGAATAATTTCCAAAACATGTGATACAAGTGTAAAATATCAATGAATTTTAAAAAGATTATAATTAAACATAACGCTGTCAAAAAATTGTATATTTACAATGAATGGTTTTTGAGTAATCCAGTTTACGACAAATCAAGTCTGTATTTTTACAAATGTTTTTAGCCAATATTTTGAGAAAATGGGTGATGGATACAAAAAATGATTTTACAAGAATCATGTTCATCTTATGTCATTTTGGTCTTCAAATTTCTTAGATATGTATTTTTATCAATCATTTATAACAAAAAAGTTGAAATGCCTTTTGTTCATAAAACTAAGAAAATAACAAAAATGTAAAATTGACCATGGTACACCTACCTATAGTTTTATTAAGTAAAATTTAGTCAGATTGGTCCACTTCCTCTTTGTAGAAAGTATATAAAAAAGTTTAATTGTGGAACTGTGATTTTTTTCATGATTATAGCCAAAAAATAGGTAAAAATCGATTGAAAAATGGGAAAATCATCACAATTGGGCATTTTCAAAGGGCTGTAGCAGAAAAAGAAGTGCACCACGATATGATTTTTTCTTCACCAATGATTTTATTACAGTCTTATAAACTCAAAAAGCGGGTTCTCAAAAAAAAATTAATTCCAATTGTTGGCTCCTCAGAGGTGTTTGTTTAAACATAGATATTACATTACGTCTCATAGAGAAGTTAAGCTAATTCATTTCTTGAGACCTAAAGGCGAAATATGAATAAGAATCAACTGTACATATATTCTACGTAATATAACGGCACTATAGAATGTGCTTTACTTTAGCTTAAAAAAATTACTTCAAAAATAGGCACGTAAAACAATCTTATCCTATAGCAAATGCTAATAAAATGACGTTTTTCTTTTGCGTTAAGGAGAGTTATTGATAAGTCGAAGCTAGTAATAAGGTTTGCCAAACACTAGATAAGCACTTTTATAAAAAGATTATTTCAATGAACATAACAATTGTGATTTGATTTTTCAGACAAGAAGTCGTAAACGCATTCGAACACATATATCTGCATTCGAGGTTACTGACTATTTTTGTTAACAAATCTAGATGAACTTTAACAAATTTGATATTTCAATTGTTCATTACTAACTTACTTCATTAATATTCAATATTGACTCTTTTTATTATTAAATTCAGGAGAATTTTCAAACTTGTGGAATGATCTCACAACATCAGAAGCAAAACCTATGGCGAGTTTTTAAACAGGTATATTCGAATGACTGTCAGAAAAAAGCAAAACATCGAAATCAAGATAATCAATTGTAGATTTATTCTTCCTAACATAACGACACGATTGAATGTCGTCTACTTTTACTGAAAAATTTAACTAAAAAATAAGGCTCGTAAAACAGTCTTATCCAAAAGCAAGTGCTAATAAAAGTTATGTTTTTTTTCCTTTTCAAGGAGAGCTTTTAAACAGTCGAAACTAGTAACAAGGTATACACCAAAATAAATAAGCACTTTTATTAAAAAAGATGCTTTCAATAAACATAACAACGGAAACTTCATATTTCAGACAATTGGTCGTAAACGCATGCGAACGTTTATATCTGCATTCGAGGTTACTGATTATTTTTTTTGTAAAAAAATTTAAATGAACTTAAACAAAGTTAGTGTACACTGTTTTCCATTGTATAATGATAACTATCTGCATTGATATTCAATTATTGCCTTGTTTTTCTATTATTGATTGCAGTAGAATTTCCAAACTTATGGAATACCCTTACAACATAAGAATCAAAACTTTTGGCGACTTTATTGTTTGTTTTATAGAGATTAACATTATAACACAATGTCCACTGCTGTGCCTCTATTTTTGACATTTTTACTTATTATGTCTGTTTGTTTTCTTAAGATTTTTATACGACAATCATACAAGTGAGAGGTTTAACTAGCTTTAAAACCAGGTTTAATCCAACAGTTTTTATAAAAGAAAATGCATGTACTAAGTCATGATTATGACAGTTGATGTTTATTGGTTTGATATGGTCACTATTTTCTATTGTACTTTGATTACTATCTTCATTAATATGCAATCATTGACTATTTCCTATTTTCAATTTCAGGAGCATTTGCAAAGTTATGGAATGATCTAACAACATCAGGGTCAAAACTTTTGGCGACTTTTACAAACAGGTTTATTCGAATGACTGTTACAAAAAACTATACATCAATATCAAGATAATTAACTGTACATTTATTCTACCTAATATAACGGTACTATTGAATGTAGTTTACTATTGCTAAAAACATTATAACACAAGAAGGCACGTAAAACAGTCTTTCTTATAAACAATTGTGAATAAAATGACGTTTTCTTTTGCAAGGAGAGTCTTTAAAAAGTTGAAACTAGATGAAAAGTATGCACAAAAACAAATAAGCACGGTTATAACAAGATTATTTCAATGAAAAAAAAACCAAAGGTAGGGTAATTTATCAGACAGTTAGTCTTAAACGCATTCGAACACATATATGTCTATATAACTTTTTGTCTATATGTCTGTTTGTCTATATGCCTTTTTGTGTTTATTTCTTATATATGACATGGCTTTATACTTATACATCCCATCATTGTATTACTGTGCCATGGTTAATGTTTGTTAATATTTTTGTTTGTTTTATAGGGATTAAGATAAAAACACAATGTTGACTGCTGTGCCTCTATTTCCGACATTTTTACCTGTTATGTCTGTTTGTTTTGTTCACAAATCGTTGTTAATATAATGGATTTTAATACGACAGTCATACCAGGGAGAGGTTTAGCTAGCCTTAAAACCAATTAAATCCACCATTTTTTATAGAATGAAAATGCCTGTACCAAGTCAGAAATATGACAGTTGGTGTTTATTCGTTTGGTATAGTCACTATTTTCTATTGTACATAAATTACTAACTTCATAAATGTTTAATTATTGACTCTTTCTATTATTAATTTCAGGAGAATTTCCCAACTTGTGGAATAATCTCACAACATCAGAAGGAAACGTTTGGCGACTTTTATAAACAGGTAAATTCGATGGACTGTTAGAAAAAAGCAATATATCAAGATCAAGATCAAGATTATCAACTGTACATGCATTCTATCTAATATAACGGCACTATTAAATGTGGTTTAATATTGCTAAACAAATAAACAAATAAAAAAGGTATGCACGCAAAACGGTCTTATCCAAAAGCAATTACAAATAAAATGATGTTTTTTTTTTCTATTGCAAGGAGAGTCATTAAAAAGTCGAAACAAGTGACAAAGTGTGTGTAATGCACAGTACGTCAAAACAAAAATATCAAGTATACATCATACACATTTGGTAAATACACATCCATACCCCTTAGGCAATTCAAGAGATGTTCCGAAAAGTGTAATTATACCCTTTTTGTACCTGGCCTAATCACTATTTCCATATAAACATCAGTTAAAATGAAAAATCCAAAAGTTTTATTTAGGCTCTCTTCTATCATTTCCATCCCAGAAAAACTAAGAAATCTGAGGAAGGGAAAGAAAAAAATAAAGACAAAATACACTATTATTAAAGGGAACTATATTCGTAGACAACGAAAAGCGGGATCATTGATTGTGGTTTTGGGCCAATAAGATATCTGACTCTGAGTTTTACTGTGCGTGATTTCGTGTCTATGTTTATTCTACATTGCTTAGAGGTGTTAGCTGGTCTAACAATACATATGTATGTCCAAGTCAGGAGCCTCCGTCTTTTGTTAGTCTTGTTTATGTGTTGTCAATTGAATTAATTGTTTTCTAAATATTGGACTTGTGTAACTTCTATTTTCAATGCATACGTACACATGTTAAGGGGCCAGCTGCATGAAGCCCGCCTTCGGTCGCTGAAATTGTCCGCTGTGTTGAAGACCAATGGGTGATCTTGAGCTCTTTTTTGCCCTTTGATCGGGTTGTTGCCTTTGTTACACGTTCCACATTTCCATTCTTAATGTTATCATACACATTTAAGGATAATTGTCATGTTCCAGACACGTGTAGGTATTCCGTCGTGTGTTCTGCGGGTAAACTAATTAATAAAAATTCACATCTTTTTGGTCATGATTGTACCGTTTAGTATATTTCTCATGCTCAAAATTAGGTGATACACACATAGTGTGCACGTATACATAATTAACAAGTTCTTCAATATGTTTTAAAATACTGTCGACAATTTGAATATTCAAAACACATATATTGAAACAAATTTCATTTCATTCTAGATCTACTCATTAAAAATAAAACAAAATTATGCAGTTTTGATCATCTTTTTAAATTTTTATATTGGGAAGTAATTTCAATTCAAAATGAAAAATGCATTTTTCATTTTTCAACATTTAAAGTCAAATTACAAAATACTTATTGTCAGCAATTCCAATTTTTCTTCTGAATGAACTTATATTATTTTTCCTTTCTAAAACAAGCAGCTGCAAATCATTTGATGTATTCAAACTGTTGACATTTTATCTTTTTTTAATATCCTCGTGAAATCAAAAAAATTAATTCCATATTGATAACAAATTTCAAATATCATTAAGAAAATGATTTTTCAAAAGTCACTTCAAAAGAGTTTTGCCTTATGTTTAAAGTGTGAAGAGCAATTTGCTAAATTTATTTTTTTCTGTTAAACATGCCATTTGTTTGGCGTAAATATACACGGTCTTCTGTTGTACATTGATTACCTAGTACTTCATTTATTTAGTATTCAATTATTGAGTATTTTTTATTATTAATTTCA
The DNA here is from genome assembly GCF_963676685.1 of Mytilus edulis. NCBI lineage: Eukaryota > Metazoa > Mollusca > Bivalvia > Mytilida > Mytilidae > Mytilus > Mytilus edulis. The sequence goes on from NC_092344.1 coordinate 23,639,316, forward strand.
GGAGAATTTCTCAACTTGTGGAATAATCTTTAAACAGAAGAACAAAAGATTTCGGCGACTTTTACAAGGTTTGGACCTACTTAAAAAATAAACTTCAAGCCGAACAAAACCCTGGATTTTTTGTCAAGTAGATATCAGCTACTAAGCTTCCCTTTTCATCTAGTACGAACAACAGTCTTGCCGTAGAACTTTGTTTTATCAACTTTTCTGTAAGGTGGGGTAGGGTGTTCGACCCTAACTCTGGATCTAGTTTAATAATAAAAAAATTAATCGAACAATACCCTGGATTTGTTTTCTCAGGTAGACCTCAGCTCATCGTGCAGACAGATGCATTGCCGAAGAACATTTGCTTATTAACTTTTCTGTAAGGGTTGGAGAGGGTGTCAGACCCCTACGTTAGACATACTTGGAAAAAAACTAAGCCGAAGAACATCCTGAACTTTTTCTCAGACAGACCTCAGCAACCTAGCTTCTCTCTGCACCTAGTGAGACAAAAGAGTTGCCGTAGAATATTTTTTTGTAACATGTGGGAACGATATCCGGTCCCAACTTTGGACCTACTTTAAAAACAAATAAGCCGTAAAACACCCTTGATTTTATTCAAGTAGACTTTAGCTACCTAGATTTATTTTCAACCTAGTACGGACAAAAAAATTGCCAAAGAATATTTTTAGTAACTTTTCTGTAAGAGTTGGGAGCGATGTCCTGTCCAAACTTTGGACCTACTTTAGAAAATAAAAAAAAACATAAAAAATTAAACCGTTAAACACCCTTGCATTTTTTCAAGTATACCTCAGTTAACCAGCTTGCCTTTACATCTGTTGCGGACAAAAACATTGCCGAAGAATATTTATTTATTAACTTTTCTGTAATTTGCACCTTGTGCTGTGAAAAGTATGGCAGTTTAACATTGTGTTTAACACTTTTCTGTAAGAATTGGAAAGGGTGTCAACTTTGGATCTACTTAAAACAGAACACAGAACAACACCCCGGATTTTTATTCTCAGGTAGACCGCAGCTACCCAGCCTCTCTTTGCATTTAATCGAACAAAATGATTGCCGTAGAACATTTTGTTATTAATTTTTCTGTAAAAGATGTCTGACCAACTTTGGACCTACTTAAAAAAAAGAATCCGAAAACCACCCTGGATGTTTTCCATTTAGACCTCAGTAACCCTGTTTCCCTTTGCACCTAGTGCAGACATTGCCGAAGAACATTATTTTATTAACTTTTGTGTAAAGGTGGGGTAGGGTGTTCAACCCTAACTAAGCCGAAACAACAGCCTATATTTTTTCTCAAGTACATCTCATCTACTCAGCTTCCCTTTGGGTCTCATGCAGACAAAAGTATTGACAAAGATTATTTTATTTTATTTTTTCTATAAGAGTTGGGAACGATGTGCGATCCCAACTTTGGACTACTTAATCAAAATGTAAGTCGAAAAACACCCTGGATTTGTTTTCTCAAGTAGATCTCAGTTACCCAGCTTCCCTTTACCACTAGTGAAGACAAAAGTATTACCGAAGAACGTTTTTCTATTAACTTTTCTGTAAGGGTGGGGTAGAGTGTCTTCCCCCAACTTTGGACTTCCTTAAAAAAAAGATCAGACGAAAAACACCATGAATCTTAACTGAAGTTGACCTCAGTTACCCAGCTCCCCTTTACATCATTGCGGACAAAAGTTTTGCTGTATAACATTTTATATCTACTTTTCTGTGAGAGTTTGGTAGGGTGTCCGACTTTGGACTTTTAAAAAAGCTTCTCTTTTCCCCTAGTGCGGACAACAGTATTGCCGTAGAACATTTCTATTTACTTTTCTATAAGGTAGAAGGGTAGGGTGTCCGACCATAACTTTTGACCTACTCAAAGAATAAAAAAAAACTAAGCCTGGACTTTTTCTCAAGTAGACATAAGCTACCCAGCTTCGCTTTGCAACTAGTGCTGACAAAGGTTTTGCCGTACATTTTTAATTTTTCTGAAAGGGAGTGGGGTCTGGTGTCTGAACCCAACTTCGGACTTCGTACAACCTTAGCCGAAGAACACCCTTTTTTTCTCACGTAGACCACAGCTACCCAGATTCCCTTTGGACATAATTCAGACAAAAATATTGCCGTTGAAATTTTTTAATTAAAAAAAAACTTTTCTGTGAGGTATTGAAGTAGACTGTCCGACTCAATCTTTGTAACTTATAATAAAAACCGAAGCCGTAGAACACACTGTGTTTTTTCTCAAGTAGACCACAGCTACTATCTTTTTTTGCGCCAAGTACTAATAAATGTATTATGTAGAACATTCTTTATTAACTTTTCTGTAAGAGTAGGGTTTGGTGTCCGACCCCAACTTAAGATCTACTTAAAAAAAAATAAGCCGAAGAACACCCTGCGTGTTTTCTTAAGTAGACATAAACTACTAAGCTTCCCTTTGCACCTAATGCGGACAAAAGGATTGCCGTAGAACAATTATTACTTTTTTTGTACCGGTGGGGTTGGGTGTCTGACCCGAACTTTGGACTAACCTTTAAAAAGGAAAAAACAACTTATCCGAAGAACACCCTGGATTAATTCTCCAGTAAACATAAACTACCTCGCTTCCCTTTGTAACTTATGTGGACAAACATATTGCCATACAACATTTTCTATTTACTTTTCTGTAAGGGTTTAGTAGGGTGTCTGACCCCAACTTTGGACCTACTTAATAAAAAACTAAGCCGAATAATGCACTATATTTTTTCTCTCAAGTAAACCACAGCTACAGTTTTATTAACTTTGATTTAAGGATGGGGTTGGGTGTTCGATCCCAACTTTGGACCTACTTTAAGAAAAATAAACTAAGCCGAAGAACGCCCTGTGTTTTTTTCTCAAGTAGATATAACCTATCCAGCTTCCCTTTGCACCAAGTGCTGATAAAGATATTGACGTAGAATATTTTATTCACTTTAATGTATGGTAATATTGTACGGTGTCCGACCCCAACTTTTGACCTACTTTAAAAAAAAATAAGCCGAAAAACACTCTGTGGTTTTTCAAGCTTCCCTTTGCCCCCTAGTGCGGACAAAAGTATTGCCGTAGAACATTCTTTAATCATTTTTCTGTAAGGTAGTGAAGTAAAGTCTTCGACTCAATTTTTGGACCTTCTTAAAAATAATAAACTAAGCCATAGATCACACTGTGTTTTTCTCAACTACACCATTTTGTTGACGTCAGCCTATTTCTTTGCCGTGGATTCTTTTCTTTAAAAAAATCAACGCTTTTTAAATCAGTCGCTGAAATGGGCTCACCATGTTATTTTCTTTTGTTTCCTTTGTGTGCCTAATTTCATTAAGTTTGAATTGACTAATTTACTGATTTCTGCTCACCAATGGAATTGTTAATTATATTTTATTTTTTGAAATTTCTATATGCCTTCGTCGGGAATCAAACCCGTCCATGAATACTGTTACGTGTTACTGAAATCAACATCTCGACGAAACCTCTGGGCAAGTAATCGTTTATGATTTAGATGTCTATTTTATATATACATAGATGAATATATGATGTACATCGGTACAACAGACAAACAGGGCTTGTGCCTTTATGTATACATATAGACAAACTCATTAACCGAACTATGAAACCTTGTGGCTACCAACTCGTACTATATGTCTGTCTATACCTGTAGTACTTTTTTATTAACTTTTCTGTTAGGTTAGTGAAATGACTGTCTGACTCAATTTTTGGACAAACTTACAAACAATAAACTAAGACGTTGGGTTGGGTTTCCGACATCAACTTTGGACCTACTTAAAAAAAAAGTAAGCCGAAGAACACCTTGTGATTTATCTCAAGAAGACATAATCTACCAAGCTTCCCTTTGCACCAAGTGCTGATAAAAGTATTGCCGTAGATCTTTTTAATTAACTTTTCTGTAATGTAGTGTGGTACGGTGTCCGACCCTAACTTTGGACCTACTATATAAAACACCAATAAGCCATAGAACAACCTGTATTTTTTCTCAAGTATACCACAGCTATCCAGCTTTTCTTTAAACCTAGTGCGGACACAAGTTGTCGTAGAACATTTTTAATAAACTTTTCTGTAAGGTAGTGAAGTATACTGTCCGACTAAATATTTGAACCTACTTATTTTGTTTAACCGTAAGCCGTAGAACACTGTTTTTCTCAAATAGACATAAGTTATCCAGTTTTCAATCGCACCTAGTGCGGACAATGTATTCCCGTAGTACATTTTTCATTAACTTTTCTGTAAGCATGGGGTAGGGTGTCATACCCAACCTTGGACAATCCTTAAAACAAACTTAGCCGAAAAAAACATGATTTTTTTCACAAGTAGATAAAGCTACACAGTTTTGTTAACCAGATTCCATTTGCGGATAGTGCGGACAAAAAAAACTAATGCAGACAAAAGTGTGATCGTCGAACATTTTGTATTATCTTTTCTATAAGATAGTGTGGTACGGTGTCCGAATATAAAAGATATGAAAAATATAGTGTGTTTTTTCTCAAGAAGACCACAGCTTCCTAGCTTTTCTTTTAAACCTAGTGCAGACAAAAGAATAACTGTATAACATTTTTTATTAACCTTTCTTTAACCTGTTTAAGGTAGCAAAGTAGACTGTCCGACTCAATCTTTGGCCTACTTATTTTTTTTTAACTAATCCGTAGAACACACTGTGTTTTTTTGTCAAGTAGACATAAGCTTCAAAGTTTTCAATCGCACCTATTACGGACAAAAAAATTCCTGTAGAACATTTTTTATTAACTTTTCTGTAAGGGTAGATGTTAGGTGTCCTACCCCAACTTTAGACTAACTTAAAAAAAATTCCAAAAGAACACCTTTTTCACAAGTAGACATAACCTACCTAGCTTCCCTTTGCACAAAGCGCTGATAAATTTTTTTTTCTGAAAGGAAGTGGGGTAGGGTGTCAAACCCCAATTTTGGACCTACTTAAAAAAAAACGAAGCCGAAGAACACCATGTGTGTTTTTTCTCAAGTGGACATAAACTAACAAGCTTCCCTTTGTACCTAGTGCTGATAAAAATATTGCCGTAGAACATTTTTTTTATTAAATATTCTTGACAAAAGTATAACCGCAGAACATTTGTTATTAACTTTTCTGTAAGGTAGTTAAGTAGACTGTCCGACTTAATCTTTGGACCTACTCTAACAAAAAATAATGAAGCCGTAGAACACACTGTGTTTTTACTGTAACAGACAACAGCTACTCAGCCTTCATTTGCACCTAGTGCTGATAAAAACATTGTCGTCGAACAATTTTATTATCTTTCCTGTAAGATAGATTTGAACGGTGTCCGACCCCCATCTTGTACCTACTACTACAAAAACAAACTAAGCCGAAGAACACCCTTTTATTCAAGTAGACCATAGCTTCCCATAGGTACGGAAAGTGATTTTTTTAAAATCAACTGATCTAAGAAAACTTTATCTAATTTTAAAGGCATTGTGAAGACATTTTCAAAACAGTTTCATGCCACTGCTGGTGGACGTTTCGTCCCCGAGGGTATCACCAGCCCAGTAGTCAACACTTCGATGTTGACATGAATATCAATAATGTGGTCATTTTTATAAATTTCCTGTTTACAAAACTTTGAATTTTTCGAAAAACTAAGGATTTTCTTATCCCAGGCATAGATTACCTTAGATGTATTTGGCACAACTTTTTGGAATTTTGGATCCTCAATGCTCTTCAACTTTGTACTTGTTTGGCTTTATAAATATTTTGATATGAGCGTCACTGATGAGTCTTATGTAGACGAAACGCGCGTCTGGCGTACTATAAATTATAATCCTGGTACCTTTGATAACTATCACTTTTATCAATACACATAATAACAACAAAGAAATAGAAAACTTTCAAAATGGAAATTTTTTACTATTCTGGAAAAACTGTTTCCTCTCTATAAAAAATAATAAAATATATTTTTTTAATCTATTGGGTTATAGTTTTGTTTATATTGCTTTTTTTACATCTTGTTAGTCAATTTCAATCCTCCATATTAAGTTTTTTGGTCAAAATAGAAGCACAAAGCATGAAAATGTCAATCACTCTCATGAAATTCTATCGTCCAAAGTCACATAACATGACAATTTTTATATATTCCTTTTTTCAGAGCATCAGTTGGTATATTGAAAATGTAAAGTAGAACTTTATAAACATTTGAATGTAAAGAAACAAAATATAAATATGAATATTACTCTTTATATACAAATGTATATGTTTAATTGTGTGGGTGTATAAAAAAGAAGATGTGGTATGAAACAACTCTCCACAAGAGACCAAATGACACAGAAATAAATAACTATGAGTTACCGTACGGCCTTCAACAATGAGCAAAGCCCAAACCGCATAGTCAGCTATAAAAGGCCCCGAAATGACAAATGTTAAACAATTCAAACGTGAAAACTAACGGCCTAATTTATGTACAAAAAATGAACGAAAAATAAATATTTAACACATCAACAAACGACAACCACTGAAATACAGGCTTCTGACTTTGGACAGGCATATACATATAGAATGTGGTGGGGTTAAACATGTTAGCGGCGCCCAATCCTTCCCCTAACCGGTCACAGTACAACATAAGAATGAACTATAAAAATCAGTTGTACCATGAGAGATAAGAATTGTTTTGAATTATGTCATTTGTCTCTGTATAGTCATTATAGTTTTAGAATGTTCCCTTTTCATTAACATTTGTGATTAACATTCTATTTAATGAAATATTCTTATTCTTATATAGCATGTATAGTAAATGCTTATAAATAAGAATAAACAACAAGCTTTTAACAATTATTCTACAAGACTAAAATACCTGTTGCACTGAATAACAATGAAAAGTAAAGTAAATTCATATCTGTATATCAGTTACACATTTATACAGTGAAATCTGTATACCAATCTCATTCAGGACTGAAGTTCAAAAATGCATCGAATGTGAATAGCATTCGAAGTTAACTGCCGCTACTGCATGGATTCCTATGTATGTTTTTAGTTGAAAATACATATATTGATTGTTGTTAAACCACATTATTCAGTATCCTTACTATCTCGTGTGCAATATCGAGTGTTTGAACTAGCTTTAAATCGCAATAAACTGGCTGTATAATGCAAAAAAAATCACCGCTGATTTCCAATCAAAACTAAACCAAAAGTTGTCCATGCAAGGGAAATAACTCTGTATACACAAAAAGGAGGGTTATTTATAAAAAATAATTTTGATATGAACACAGCTATCTAGATTTATTTATTGGACCTAATTATTTAATTGATATATTAAACTTAATAAAAAAAAATACATTTTATTGCTGTATAAAGTTCCCTTGTATTTTTTTGAAACGAATGTAACTTTCAAACGCTTGTTTGTACCTCAAATATTTCATCGTATTCCCGAAAATTATAATATACAAAATCATGTATATTCATATAATATCTATCAAAAGCAAACAAGTTAATAAAAGGCCGTAATCGGAGGTCACCCAAAGATTATATTTTTGCACACATCTGGGAACAATTATTTAGGGTAATTTGGAGTTATCTCCCATTTGTTAGCCATACCTAAATTCCAGTTTTCCTTTGCACCAAGTGCTGATAAAATTTTGCCGTAGAACATTTATATTAACTTTTCTGTAAGATAGTGTTGTACGGTGTCCAACCCGAGCTTTGGATCTACTATAAAAAAAAAAAATAAGCCGAAGAACACCCTGTTTTTCTTTGCACCGAGTGCAGACAACAGTTTTCACTTAGAACATTGTTATCAAGTTGTCTGTAAGATAGTGAGGTAGGGTGTCCGACCCAACTCTTACTTACTTACTTAAAAAAAAACTAAGCCGAGGAATACCCTGTGTTTTTTCACAGGTAGACCACAGTTACCCAGCTTCCGTTTTAACCTAGTGCGGACAAAAGTATTGTAGTAGAACATTTTTTATTAACTTTTCTGTAATGGGGACGGACTCGGTGTCCTACCCCAACTTTGGACCGACTTTGAAAAAAAAAACATAAACTAAGCCGAAGAACACCCTGGATTTTTTTCTTAAGAAGACATAAGATACCCAGCTTCGCTTTGCACTTAGTGCTGACAAAATATTTGCTGTACAGCATTTTTTATTAATTTTTCTGTAAGATAGTGGGGTACGTTGTCCGACCCCAACCTCGGACTTACTCTAAAAAAATAATAATCCGAAAAACACCCTGTGTTTTTTCTCAAGTAGACTGGGGCTACCAAGATTTCCTTTGTACCTAATGCAATTATTTTTCAATATTTTTTCTGTAAGGTAGTGTGTTACGGTGTCCGACATCAACTTTGGACCTACTTAATAAAAAAAAAAAAACTAAGCCGTCCGACTCAATCTTTTGACCTACTCCAAAAAAAGTAAGCCGTAAAACACCCTATGTTTTTTTTCTGAAGTAGACCATAGCTACCCAGCTTTCCTTTACACCTATTGCTAACAAAAGTATTGCCGTAGAACATTTTGATTCATTTTTCTGTAAAGTAGTGTGGTACGGTGTCCGACCCCAACTTTGCACCTACTCAAAGATAAACAAACTAAACCAAAGAACACTCTCCATTTTTCTCCAGTAGACCTCAGCTACCAAGCTTCCCTTTACAACTAATGCAGTCAAAAGTATTGTTTTAGTACATTTGTTATTAACTTTTCTGTACGGAAGTCAGGTAGACTGTCCGACTTAATCTTTAGACTTACTTATTATTTTTTAACTAAGCCGACGAACACCCTGGAATTTTTCTCAAGTAAGCATAAGCTACCCAGATTTCCTTTTCACCTTGTACTGACAAAAGTGTTGTCGTGCATTTTTTTTATTTACTTTTCTGTAATGTAATGGGGAAGGGTGTCCGATCCTTAATTTGAACCTTCTTTAAAAGAAATTAACTTAGCTGAAGAACACACTGTGTTTTTTCCAAAACAACCCAGCCTTTCTTTGCACCAAGTGTGGACAAAAGCTTTGTCGTACAACTTATTTTATTATCTTTTCTGTAATGTAGTGGGGTTGGGTGTCTGACCCCCAATTTTGGACCTACGTTGAACAAAAACTTTGCGGAAGAACACACTGGATTTTCTCTCCAGTATACCTCAGCTGTCCAGCTTCCCTTTGCACCTAGTGCAGACAAAAGTCTTGCCGTAGAAAATTAACTTTTCTTAAATAGACCACAGCTACCTAGCGTTTCTTTAATCCTAGTTCGGACAAAAGTATTGCCATTGAACATATTTTTATTAACTTTTCCGTAAGGAAGTGTGGTACGGTTTCCGACCCCAACTTTAGACCTACTATAACAAAAAATAAACTAAGCCGTAGAACACACTGGATTTTTTCTCAAGTAAACATAAGCTACCCAGCTTCGATTTTTACCTTGTGCTGACAAAAGTTTGTGGTTCAACATTTTTATTAACTTTTCTGTAAGGTAGACTGTAAGGTAAGATGACTGTCCGACTCAATCTTTGAACCTACTTAAAAAACAATAAACTAAGCCGTATAACACACTGTGTTTTTTCTCAAGAAGACCACAGCTACACAGCTTCCCTTTGCGCCTCCTGCGGACAATGATTTGACGTCAAATATTTTTTTATTAATTTTTCTGTACGGTAGTGGGGTAGGATGTCTGTCCGGCCTAAACTAAACACTTTAAAAAAAAAAAAAAAAAAAAGTAAGCCGAAGAACACCTTGTGTTTTTTTCCCAAGTTAACCACAGCAACCCGGCCTTTCGTTGCACCTAATGCGGACAAAAGTTTTGCCGTACAACATTTTTTATTAGCTTTTATGTAAGGTAGCGGGGTTGGGTGTCTGACCCTAAATTATGACCTACGTTAAAAACAAACTTTGCGGAAGAACACCTTGGATTTCTTCTCCAGTATACCTCAGCTACCCAGCTTCCCTTTGCACCTAGTGCAGACACAAGTATTGCCGTAGAACATTTTTTATTAACTTTTATGTAGGATAAACTGGGAGATAAGATGACTTTCCGACTCAATCTTTGAACCTACTTGAAAAACATAACTTTTCTGTAAGGTAGATTTTAATGTAAGATGACTGTCCGACTCAATCTTTGAATCTATTTAAAAGAAATAACTTAGGCCGTAGAAAACACTGTGTTTTTGTCAAGTAGACCACAGCTACACACATTACAAAAGTCTAAAAGTCTGAAAAGACCAGTTTTTGTTTTAATTTGCATGAAGTTTTACTCGACATTCTCCAAAAGTATGACTTGTGTCTTAATTTTTCTTGACAAATTCTCATTCAAATTAGATTTGTATGAAATTCACTCGACATATTCTCAACATTCTGAATATGGTCTTAAAATTTCTTGACATAATCTTGACATTTGAATACTGTCTTGAAATTTCTCGACATATTCTCGAGATTCTTATTTTTTCTCAGTATGGATTGACATATTCTGAACATTTTGAATTGTCTCCTAAATTAACTTGACAACTCTGAGTTTTACAAATCATGACCAATATTCATGATATAATTTAATTTTTATTTCTCTTTATATGAAATGCTGTTTCAAGTTACACTTCTTACAACAAAAATAAAAGTTGGGCAAGTAAAACAATTGAAAATTTGGGTAAATTAATATTTTTACAAATGCAAATATGGCTATGAAATCTAAAGTATTAAGAATTCAATTGTGGGTATGTTGATATAAAACAATTTAAATGTGAATTTTTGAATAATTGCAAATTTTGATTCCTAAATCTTATGAATAATTACTAAATGATTTAAACCAATCATTCTACATTCATAATATTCAATGTTAATATGATAAATAATTATTGTACCAAGATGTGGTTTACATAAATATCAAAGTATGATGGTATACTAATTCTTCCAAAGATTTGTATACTCTTACTACATTTTAGTATACAAATCCTTCATTAAACAGAAGAAAATTTGTTTAATGTCATCTGTTGGAATATATATTACGTATTACACATGGACAGGATGTTCCCAATAAAATTAAGGTATTCCACACCCCAGGGTACACGCAACTGTCAAAAAGAAACGACTGCTTTACCTGTAATCAGCCATAAAACTTATCAATTGACCGACCATACCACTACAATTTATAAAGTTTGTTGAAAGATGAAAATGAAAATCATCATTTTAATGAGAAAAAAAATATGAATTAAAATAGATTTTCTTCATCAAAATTATGAAGTTTATTATTTTAACATTAAAAAATTGAATAATTCCCAAAGAATTAAAAGAAAATTATTTACTACAGAAGTACTAAAAAAAATGTATTTATGATGGGTCCCTTCAATGATTTCTATATCTCTAATAATGTAAAAAATTAATCCTTGATTCTTCAAAGTTTAGTTTAGCCATACTAAAAAGGAGCATATGATAGCAATAGAAAGTCATAACAGTGCAGAATAAGTCTTTTCACATTTCAGGCGAAATTTAAATTTATACTGTTGAGATAGTGTCAAGACCTATTTAAGACTGTCAAGAATGTGTCGAGATATATTCAGACAGCTTTAAGACTGTCAAGAATTTATCAAGACATATTCAGACAATATTAAGAATATCAAAAATAAGTGAAGACTGTCGAGACAAATTTAAGACCGTCAAGACAGTCGAGACTCATCCAGACTCTTATCAGATGATACAGGAAGTGTCGAGGAATTTTTAGACAATGTTCATACTGTCTAGACACTTGTCAAGAAAAATCAAGAATCTTATTAGACAAATTCATACTATGTCAAAAAAAATTAAAAATTATTCCGACTAATTAAGAATGTCAAGTAAAAATTCATGCAAATTCAGACAAAAACTGGTCTTTTCAGACTTTTTGACTTTTGTAGTGACAGCGTACCTTTGCACCTAGTGCGGACAATGATTTGACGTCAATATTTTTGTTAATGTTTCTGTAAGGTAGTGGGGTAGGGTGTCTGACCCTTAATTCGGACCTACGTTACAAAAGAAATGTGCGGAAGAACAGTTTGGATTTCTTCTCCGGTATATATCAGCTACCCAGCTTCCCTTTGAACCAAGTGCAGACACAAGTTTTGTCGTAGTACATTTTTTATTAACTTTTCTGTAAGGTAGACTGTAAGGTACGAATACTGTCCGATTCAATCCTTGAACCTACTTGAAAAACAATAAACTAAACCGTAGAACACAATGTGTTTTTTTCTCAAGTAGACCACAGCTACCCAGCTCCCCTTTGCGCCTATTGTGGACAATGATTTGATTTAAAACATTTTATTATTTTTTTTCTGTAAGGTAGTGGGGTAGGGTGTCCGGCTCAAACTTTGCACTTTCCTTTAAAAAGAATAAACTAAGTCGAAGAACACCCTGTGTTTTTTTCTCAAGTAAACCACAGCAACCCGGCCTTTCTTTGCACCTAGTGTAAACAAAATTATTGCCGTACATCATTTTTTATTAACTTTTCTGTAAGGTAGCGGGGTTGGGTATCTGACCCTAACTTTAAAAACAAACTTTTCGAAACAACACCTTGGATTTCTTCTAATGTAGACCACAGCTACACACCTTCCCTTTGCTCCTATTGCGGACAATGAATTGACGTCAATATCAGACTTTTTGACTTTTGTAGTGACAGCTTACCTTTGCGCATATTGCGGACAATGATTTGACGTCAATATTTTTTATTAATTTTTCTGTAAGGTAGTTGGGTAGGGTGTCTGACCCTAAATTCGGACCTACGTTACAAAAAAAAACAACTCTGCGTAAGAACAGTTTGGATTTCTTCTCCAGTATACATTAGCTACCCAGCTCCCCTTTGCGCCCATTGTGGACAATGATTTGATTTAGAACATTTTTTTTTCTGTAAGGTAATGGGATAGGGTGTCCGGCCCCAACTTTGCACTTGCTTTTAAAAAGAATAAACTAAGCCGAAGAACACCCTGTGTTTTTTCTAAGGTAAACCACAGCAACCCGGCCTTTCTTTGCACCTACTGCGGACAGAATTATTGCCGTACAACATTTTTTATTACTTTTTCTGTACGGTAGCGAGGCTGGGTGTAAGACCTTAAATTTGGACCTACGTTAAAAACATACTCTCCGGAAGAATACCTTGGGTTTCTTCTCCGGTATACCTCAGATACCCAGCTTTTCTTTGCACCTAGTGCAGAAACAAGTATTATCGTCGAACATTTTTTATTAACTATTCTGAAAGGTAGACTGTAAGGTAATAAGACTGTGAGACTCAATCTTTGAACCTACTTTAAAAACAATAAACTCAGCCGTATAACACAATGTGTTTTTTTCTCAAGTAGACCACAGCTACCCAGCTCCCCTTTGCGCCTATTGTGGACAATGATTTGATTTAAAACATTTTATTATTTTTTTTCTGTAAGGTAGTGGGGTAGGGTGTCCGGCTCAAACTTTGCACTTTCCTTTAAAAAGAATAAACTAAGTCGAAGAACACCCTGTGTTTTTTTCTCAAGTAAACCACAGCAACCCGGCCTTTCTTTGCACCTAGTGTAAACAAAATTATTGCCGTACATCATTTTTTATTAACTTTTCTGTAAGGTAGCGGGGTTGGGTATCTGACCCTAACTTTAAAAACAAACTTTTCGAAACAACACCTTGGATTTCTTCTAATGTAGACCACAGCTACACACCTTCCCTTTGCGCCTATTGCGGACAATGAATTGACGTCAATATCAGACTTTTTGACTTTTGTAGTGACAGGTTACCTTTGCGCATATTGCGGACAATGATTTGACGTCAATATTTTTTATTAATTTTTCTGTAAGGTAGTTGGGTAGGGTGTCTGACCCTAAATTCGGACCTACGTTACAAAAAAACAACTCTGCGTAAGAACAGTTTGGATTTCTTCTCCAGTATACATTAGCTACCCAGCTCCCCTTTGCGCCCATTGTGGACAATGATTTGATTTAGAACATTTTTTTTTCTGTAAGGTAATGGGATAGGGTGTCCGGCCCCAACTTTGCACTTGCTTTTAAAAAGAATAAACTAAGCCGAAGAACACCCTGTGTTTTTTCTAAGGTAAACCACAGCAACCCGGCCTTTCTTTGTACCTACTGCGGACAGAATTATTGCCGTACAACATTTTTTATTACTTTTTTCTGTACGGTAGCGAGGCTGGGTGTAAGACCTTAAATTTGGACCTACGTTAAAAACATACTCTCCGGAAGAATACCTTGGGTTTCTTCTCCGGTATACTTCAGATACCCAGCTTTTCTTTGCACCTAGTGCAGAAACAAGTATTATCGTCGAACATTTTTTATTAACTATTCTGAAAGGTAGACTGTAAGGTAATAAGACTGTGAGACTCAATCTTTGAACCTACTTTAAAAACAATAAACTAAGCCGTATAACACACTGTGTTTTTTCTCAAGAAGACAACAGCTACACAGCTCCCCTTTGCACCTATTGCGGACAATGATTTGACGTCAATATTTTTATTAATTTTTCTGTAAGGTTGTGGGGTAGGGTCTGCGAAACCAACTTTGCACTTTCTTTCAAAAAAGTAATCTAAGCCGAGGAACCTTGTATTTTGTCTCAAGTATACCACAGCAACCCGGCCTTTCTTTGCATCTGGTGCGGACAGAAATATTGCCGTACACCATTTGTTATTAACTTTTCTGTAAGGTAGCAGGGTTGCATTTCTGACCCTAAATTAAGACCTACGTTAAAAACAAACTGTGCCGAAGAACACCTTGGGTTTCTTCTCCAGTTTACTCCAGCTAACCAGCTTCCCTTTGCACCTGGTGCTGACACAAGTATTGCCGTACAACATTTTTTATTAACTTTTCTGTAAGGTAAACTGTAAGGTAAGATGACTGACAAACTCAATCTTTGAACCTACTTGAAAAAACTAAGCCGTAGAACACACTGTGTTTTTTCTCTCAAGTAGACCACAGCTACCCAGCTCCCATTTACGCATATTGTGAACAATGATTTGACATAAAACATTTAAAAAAAAAAATTTCTGTAAGATAGTTGGGTAAGGTGTCCGGCCCCAACCTGTTCTTTCCTTTAAATAGAATAAACTAAGCCCAAGAACATTCTGTGTTTATTCTTGGGCAAACTACAGCAACCCGGCCTTTCTTTGTACCTACTGTGGACAGATATATTGCCGTACAATATTTTTTATCAAATTTTCTGTAAGGTAGCGGGGTTGGGTGTCTCACCTTAAATTTGGACCTACGTTTAAAACAAACTGTGCGGAAGAACCCCTTGGGTTTCTTCTCCAGTACACCTCAGCTACCCAGCTTCCCTTTGCACCTAGTGCAGACACAAGTTTTGCCGTAGAACATTTTTTATTAACTTTTCTATAAGGTAGACTGTAAGGTAAGATGACTGTCCGACTCAATCTTTGACAAATGTTTGAACCTACTTAAAAAAACAATTACTTAAGCCGTAGAACACACTGTGTTCTTTCGCAAGTAGATTACAGATACACAGCTTTCTTTGCGCCTATTGCGGACGATTATTTGACATCAATATTTTTTAATAATTTTTCTGTAAGGTAGTGGGGTAGGGTGTCGGACACCAACTTTGCACTTTCTTTCAAAAAAAGTAAACTGAGCCGAAGAACAACCTATTGTTTTATCAACTAAACCACAGCTACCCCACCTTTCTTTGCATCTAGTGCGGACAAAGGTCTTGCCGTACAACAATTTTTACTAACTTTTCTGTAAGGTAGTGATGTGGGGTGGCTGACCCTAAATTTGGACCTACGTTACAGAAAAAAACTGTGAGGAAGAACACCGTAGGTTTCTTCTACAGTATACCTCAGCTACCTAGCTTCCCTTTGCACCTAGTGCAGACACAAGTTTTTCCGTAGAACATTTTTAATAAACTTTTCTGTATGGTATACTGTAAGAGGAGAAGACTAACCGACTCAATCTTTAAACCTACTAGAAAAACAATAAACTAAGCCGTAGAACACACTTTGTTTTTTCTCAAGTAGATCACAGCTACCCAGCTCCCCTTATCGCCTATTGTGGACAATAATTTGACATAGAAGATTTTTTATTATTTTTGTCTGTAAGGTAGTATGGTAGGGTGTCCGGTCCCAACGTTGCATTTTCTTTTAAAAATAATAAACTAAGCAGAAGAACACCCAATGTTTTTTCTCAAGTAAACCATAGCAACCCGGCCTTTCTTTGGACCTAGTGCGGAGAAAAGTATTGCCGTACAATATTTTTTATTAACTTTTCTGTAAGGTAACGGGGTTGGGTGTCTGACCTTAAATTTGGACCTACGTTAAAAACAAACTGTGCCGAATAACACTTTGGGTTTTTCTTCTCCAGTACACCCAAACTACTCAGCTACCCTTTGCACCTAGTGCAGACACAAGAATTGCCGTAGAACATTTTTTTAAACTTTTCTGTAAGGTAGACTGTAAGGTAACTAGACTGTCCGACTCAATCTTTGAACCAACTTGAAAACCAATAAACTAAGCCGTGGAACACACTGTGTTTTTTCTCAAGTTAACCCCAGCTACACAGCTTCCCTGTGGGCCTATTGCGGACAACGATTTGTCGTCATTATTTTTTTTAATTTATTTTTCTGTAAGTTAGGGGGGTAGGGTGTCCGACACCAACTTTTCACTTGCTTTCAAATAGTAAATTAAGCCTTAGAACACCCTGTATTTTTTCTTGAGTGTTTTTTCTCTAGAAAAAAGATAAAACACTCGACCTTTCTTTGCACCTAGAGCGGACAAAAGTATTGCCGTACAACATTTTTTATTAACTTTTCTGTAAGGTAGTGATGTTGAGTGTCTGACCATAAAATTGGATCTACGTAACAAAAAAACTGTACAGAAGAATACCTTTTTTTTATTAATTTTTCTGTAAGGTGATGGGGTAGGGTGTCCGACACCAATTTTGCACTTTCTTTCAAAAAAATAAACTAAGCCGAAGAACACCCTGTGTTTTTTCTCAAGTCAACCACAGCTACCCGACCTTCCATTGCACCTAGTGCGGACAAATTTGTTCCTATTAATTTTTTCTGTAAAGTGGAAGGTAGACTGTAAGGTAATAAGACTGTCCGACTTAATCTTTAAACCTACTTGAAAAACAATAAACTAAGCCGTAAAACACACTGTGTTTTTTTCTGAAGTAGACCACAGCTACACAGCTTCCCTTTGTGCCTATTGCGGACAATTATTTGACGTCAATATTTTTGTTATTAATTTTTCTTTAAGTTGATGGGGTAGGATGTCCGGCCCTAACTTTGCACTTTCTTTTAAAAGAATAAACTAAGCCGAAAAACACCCTGTGTTTTTTCTCAAGTAAACCATAGCAACCCGGCCTTTCTTTGGACCTAGTGCGGAGAAAAGTATTGCCGTACAATATTTTTTATCAACTTTTCTGTAAGGTAACGGGGTTGGGTGTCTGACCCTAAATTTGGACAGACGGTAAAAAAACTGTGCCGAAGAACACCTTGGGTTTCTTCTCCAGTACACCTCAGCTACCCAGCTTCCCTTTGCAGCTACTGCAGACACAAGTATTGCCGTAGAACATTTTTTATTAACTTTTCTGTAAGTGTAAGGTAGACTGTAAGGTAATAAGACTGTCCGACTTAATCTTCGAACCTACTGAAAAAACAATAAACTCAGCCGTAAAACACACTGTATTTTTTTCTGAAGTAGACCACAGCTACACAGCTTTACTTTGTGCATATTGCGGACAAGTATTTGACGTCTATATTTTTTTTTATTAATTTTTCTGTAAGGTGATGGTGTAGGGTGTCCGAAATCAATTTTGCACTTTCTTTCAAAAAAATAAACTAAGCCGAAGAACACCCTGTGTTTTTTCTCAAGTAAACCACAGCTACCCGACCTTCAATTGCACCTAGGGTGGACAAAAAAATTGCCATACAATATTTTTATTAACTTTTCTGTAAGGTAGCGGGGTTGGGTGTGTGTTCCTAAATTTGAACCTGCGTTCCAACAAAAATGTGGGGAAGAACACCTTGGGTGTCTTCTCAAGTATACCCCAGCTACCCAGCTTCCCTTTGCACCTAGTGCAGACAAAAGTTTTGCCGTAGAACATTTTTTATTAACTTTCTGCATGGAAGACTTTAAGGTGAGAAGACTGTCTGACTCAATCCTTGAACTTACATGAAAAAGAATAAACTAAGCCGAAGAACACACTGTGTTTTTTTCTCAAGTAGACCACAGTTTCCCAGCTTCCCTTTGCGACTAGGGTGGACAATGATTTGACATAGAACATTTTTTATTATTTGTTTTCTGTAAAATATTAGGGTAGAGTGTCCAGCCCTAACTTTGCACTTTCTTTTAAAAAGAATAAACTAAGCCGAAAAACACCCTTTGTTTTTTCTCTAGTAAACCATAGCAACCCGGCCTTTCTCGTGACCCAGTGCGGACAGACGTATTGCCGTACAATATTTTTTATTAACTTTTCTGTAAGGTAACGAGGTTTGGTGTCTGACCCTAAATTTAGACCGACGTTAAAAAAAACTGTGCCGAAGAACACCTTGGGTTTCTTCTCCAGTACACCTCAGCTACCCAGCTTCCCTTTGCACCTACTGCAGACACAAGTATTTCCGTAGAACATTTTTTATTAACTTTTCTGTAAGTGTAAGTTAGACTGTAAGGTAATAAGACTGTCCGACTTAATCTTTGAACCTACTTAAAAAACAACAAACTCAGCCGTAAAACACACTGTATTTTTTTCTGAAGTAGATCACAGCTACACAGCTTCCCTTTGTGCATATTGCGGACAATTATTTGACGTCAATATTTTTTTTATTAATTTTTCTGTAAGGTGATGGGGTAGGGTGTCCGACATCAATTTTGCACTTTCTTTCAAAAAAACAAACTAAGCCGAAGAACACCCTGTGTTTTTTGTCAAGAAAACCACAGCTACCCGACCTTCCTTTGCACTTAGTCCGGACGAAAGTATTGCCGTAAACTATTTTTTATTAACTTTTCTGTAAGGTAGCGGGGTCGGGTGTCTGTTGCTAAATTTGGACCTAAGTTCCAAAAAAACTGTGCAGAAGAACACCTTGGGTTTCTTCTCCAGTATTACCCAGCTACCCAGCTTCCCTTTGCACCTAATGCTGACAAAAGTGTTGCCGTAGAACATTTTTTATTAACTTTTCTGCATGGAAGACTTTAAGGTGAGAAGACTGTCCGACACAATCCTTGAGCCTACATGAAAAACAATAAACTAAGCCGAAGTGCAGCTGCGTTTATTCTCAAGTAAACCACAGTTACCCGACCTTCCTTTGTACCTAGTGCGGAAAAAAGTATTGCCATACAATATGTTTTATTAACTTTCTGTAAGGTAGCGGGGTTGGGTGACTGTTCCTAAATTTGGACCTACGTTCCAAAAAAAAACACTGTGCCGAAGAACACCTTGGGTTTCTTCTCCAGTACACCTCAGCCACCCAGCTTCCCTTTGCACCTAGTGCAGACACAAGTTTTGCCGTAGAACATTTTTTATTAACTTTTCTGCCTGGAAAATTTGAAGGTGAGAAGACTGTCCGACTCTTATCTTTGAACCTAAATGAAAAACAATAAACTAAGCCGAAGAACACACTGTGTTTTTTCTCAAGTAGACCACAGCTACCCAGCTCCCCTTTGCGCCTATTGTGGACAATGATTTGCCATAGAACATTATTTATTATTTTTTTCCTGCAAAGTAGAGGGGTAGGGTGTCCGGCCCCAAATTTGCACTCTCTTTTAAAAAAAATAAACTAAGCCGAAGAACACCCTGTGTATTTTCTCAAGTAAACCATAGCAACCCAGCCTTTCTTTGGACCTTGTGCGAACAGAAGTAATGCCGTACACTATTTTTTATTAACTTTGATGTAAGGTAGCGGAGTTGGGTGTCTGACCCTTAATTTGGACCTACGTTGAAAAAATTAAGCCGAAGAGCACCTTGGGTTTCTTCTCAAGTACACTTCAGCTCCCAAGCTTCCCTTTGCACCTAGTGCAGACATAAGTATTGCCGTGGAACATTTTGTATTAACTTTTCTGTAAGTGTAAGGTAGACTGTAAGGTAATAAGACTGTCCGACTTAATCTTTGAACCTACATAAAAAAACAATAAACTAAGCCGTAAAACACACTGTTTTTTTTCCTGAAGTATACCACAGCTACACAGCTTCCCTTTATGCCTATTGCATTATTGCGGACAATTATTTGACGTCAATATTTTTTTTATTAATTTATCTGTAAGGTGATGGGGTAGAGTGTCCGACATCAATTTTGTACTTTCTTTCAAAAAAAAAAATAAACTAAGCCGAAGAACACCCTGTGTTTTTTCTCAAGTGAACAACAGCTACCCGGCCTTCCCTTGCACTTAGTGCGGATAAAAGAATTGCCGTAGAATACTTTTTTTTAACTTTTCTGTAAGGTAGCAGAGTTGGGTGTCTGTTCCTAAATTTGGACCTAAGTCCCAAAACAACTGTGCGAAAGAACACCTTGGGTTTCTTCTCCAGTATAACCCAGCTACCCAGCTTCCCTTTGCACCTAATGCAGACAAAAGTGTTGCCGTAGAACATTTTTTATTAACTTTTCTGCATGGAAGACTTTAAGGTGAGAAGACTGTCCGACTCAATCCTTGAGCCTACATGAAAAACAATAAACTAAGCCGAAGTGCAAGCTGTGTTTTTTCTCAAGTAGACCACAGCTACCCAGCTCCCCTTTGCACCTAGGGTGGACAATGATTTGACATAGAACATTTTTTGTTATTTTTTTTCTGTAAAATAGTGGGGTAGGGTGTCCGGCCCTAACTTTGCACTTTCGTTTAAAAAGAATAAACTAAGCCGAAAAACACCCGGTGTTTTTTCTCAAGTAAACCGTAGCAACCCGTCTTTTCTTTGGAACTAGTGCGGACAGACGTATTGCCGTACAATATTTTTTATTAACTTTTCTGTAAGTGTAAGGTAGACTGTAAGGTAATAAGACTGTCTGACTTAATCTTTGAACCTAATTAAAAAACAATAAACTCAGCCGTAAAACACACTGTATTTTTTTCTGAAGTAGACCACAGCTTCACAGCTTCCCTTTGTGCATATTGCGGACAATTATTTGACGTCAATATTTTTTTTATTAATTTTTCTGTAAGGTGATGGGGTAGGGTGTCCGACATCAATTTTGCACTTTCTTTCAAAAAAACAAACTAAGCCGAAGAACACTCTGTGTTTTTTCTCAAGTAAACCACAGCTACCCAACCTTCCTTTGCACTTAGTGCGGACGAAAGTATTGCCGTACAATATTTTTTATTAACTTTTCTGTAAGGTATTGGGGTTGGGTGTCTGTTCCTTAATTTGGACCTACGTTCCAAAAAGACTGTCCGGAAGAACACCTTGGGTTTCTTCTCCAGTATACCCCAGCTACCCAGCTTCCCTTTGCACCTAGTGCAGACAAAAGTTTGCCGTAGAACATTTTTTATTAACTTTTCTGCATGGAAGACTTTAAGGTGAGAAGACTGTCCGACTCAATCCTTGAACCTACATGAAAACAAATAAACTAAGCCGAAGACCACACTGTGTTTTTTCTCAAGTAGACCACAGCTACGCAGCTCCCCTTTGCGCCTATTGTGGACAATGATTTGACATAGAACATTTTTTATTATTTTCTTTCTGTGAAGTAGTGCGGTATGGTGTCCGGCCCTAACCATGCACTTTCTTTTAAAAAGAATAAACTAAGCCGAACAACACCCTATATTTTTTCTCAAGTAATCCATAGCAACCCGACCTTTCTTTGCAACTAGTGCAGCCAGAAGTATTGCCGTACAACATTTTTTATATTAACTTTTCTGTAAGGTTGCGGGGTTAGGTGTCTGACCCTAAATTTGGACCTACTTTAAAAAAAAACTGTGCGGAAGAACACCTTGGGTTTCTTCTCCAGTAAACCTCAGCTACCCACTTCCCTTTGCTTCTAGTGCAGACACAAGTATTGCCGTAGAACATTTTTTATTTACTTTTCTGTAAGTGTAAGGTAGACTATAAGGTAATAAGGCTGACGGACTCAATCTTTGAACCTGCTTAAAAAACAATAAACTAAGCCGCAGAACACACTGTATGTTTTCTGAAGTAGACCACAGCTACACAGCTTCCCTTTGTGCCTATATCGGACAATTATTTGACGTCAATATTTTTTTATTAATTTTTCTATAAGGTTATGGGCTAGGGTGTCCGACATCAATTTTGCACTTTCTTTCAAAAAAATAAACTAAGCCGAAGAACACCCTGTGTTTTTTCTCATGTAAACCACAGCTACCCGACCTTCCATTGCACCTAGTGCGGACAAAAGTATTGCCGTACAATATTTTTTATTAACTTTTCTGTAAGGTAGCGGAGTTGGGTGTCTGTTCCTAAATTTGGACCTACGTTCCACAAAACTGTGCGGAAGAACACCTTGGGTTTCTTCTCCGGTATACCCCATCTACCCAGCTACCCTTTGCACCTAGTGCAGACAAAAGTTTTGCCGTAGAACATTTTTTATTAACTTTTCTGCATGGAAGACTTTAAGGTGAGAAGACTGTCCGACTCAATCTTTGAACCTACATGAAAAAGAATAAACTAAGCCGAAGAACACACTGTGTTTTTTCTCAAGTAGAACACAGCTTCCCAGCTTCCCTTTGCGGCTAGGGTGGACAATGATTTGACATATAACATTTTTTATTATTTTTTTTCTGTAAAATAGTAGGATAGAGTGTCCGGCCCTAACTTTGCACTTTCTTTTAAAAAGAATAAACTAAGCCGAAAAACACCCTTTTTTTCTCAAGTAAACCATAGCAACCCGGCCTTTCTTTTGACCTAGTGTGGACAGACGTATTGCCGTACAATGCTTTTTATTAACTTTTCTGTAAGGTAACGAGGTTGGGTGTCTGACCCTAAATTTGGACCGACGTTAAAAAAAACTGTGCCGAAGAACACCTTGGGTTTCTTCTCCACAGTACACCTCTGCTACCCAGCTTCTCTTTGCACCTACTGCAGACACAAGTATTGCCGTAGAACATTTTTTATTACCTTTTCTGTAAGTGTAAGGTAGACTGTAAGGTAATAAGACTGTCCGACTTAATCTTTGAACCTACTTAAAAAACAAAAACTAAGCCGTAGAACACACTGTTTTTTTTGTCTGAATAAGACCACAGCTACACAGCTTCCCTTTGTGCCTATTGCGGACAACTATTTGACGTCAATATTTTTTTTATTAATTTTTCTGTAAGTTGATGGGGTAGGGTGTCCGACACCAATTTTGCACTTTCTTTCAAAAAAATAAACTAAGCCGAAGAACACCCTGTGTTTATTCTCAATTAAACCACAGTTACCTGACCTTCCTTTGCACCTAGTGCGAAAAAAAGTATTGCCGTACAATATTTTTGATTTACTTTTCTGTAAGGTAGCGGGGTTGGGTGTCTGTTCCTACATTTGGACCTACGTTCCAAAAAAAAACTGTGCCGAAGAACACCTTGGGTTTCTTCTCCAGTACACCTCATCTACCCAGCTTCCCTTTGCACCTAGTGCAGACACAAGTATTGCCGTAGAACATTTTTTATTAACTTTTCTGTAAGTGTAAGGTAGACTGTAAGGTAATAAGTCTGACGGACTAAATCTTTGAACCTACATAAAAAACAATAAACTAAGCCGTAAAACCCACTGTTTTTTTTTTCTGAAGTAGTCCACAGCCACACAGCTTCCCTTTGTGCCTATTGCGGACAATTATTTGACGTCAATATTTTTTTTATTAATTTATCTGTAAGGTGATGGGGTAGAGTCTCCGACATCAATTTTGCACTTTCTTTGAAAAAGAATAAACTAAGCCGAAAAACACCCTTTTTTTCTCAAGTAAACCATAGCAACCCGGCCTTTCTTTTGACCTAGTGTGGACAGACGTATTGCCGTACAATGCTTTTTATTAACTTTTCTGTAAGGTAACGAGGTTGGGTGTCTGACCCTAAATTTGGACCGATGTTAAAAAAAACTGTGCCGAAGAACACCTTGGGTTTCTTCTCC
This sequence comes from Mytilus edulis, assembly GCF_963676685.1. Taxonomy (NCBI): domain Eukaryota; kingdom Metazoa; phylum Mollusca; class Bivalvia; order Mytilida; family Mytilidae; genus Mytilus; species Mytilus edulis. Next base: position 23,663,286 of record NC_092344.1, read on the forward strand.
ACAGTACACCTCTGCTACCCAGCTTCCCTTTGCACCTACTGCAGACACAAGTATTGCCGTAGAACATTTTTTATTACCTTTTCTGTAAGTGTAAGGTAGACTGTAAGGTAATAAGACTGTCCGACTTAATCTTTGAACCTACTTAAAAAACAATAAACTAAGCCGTAGAACACACTGTTTTTTTTTGTCTGAATAAGACCACAGCTACACAGCTTCCCTTTGTACCTATTGCGGACAACTACTTGACGTCAATATTTTTTTTATTAATTTTTCTGTAAGTTGATGGGGTAGGGTGTCCGACACCAATTTTGCACTTTCTTTCAAAAAAATAAACTAAGCCGAAGAACACCCTGTGTTTATTCTCAATTAAACCACAGTTACCTGACCTTCCTTTGCACCTAGTGCGAAAAAAAGTATTGCCGTACAATATTTTTGATTTACTTTTCTGTAAGGTAGCGGGGTTGGGTGTCTGTTCCTACATTTGGACCTACGTTCCAAAAAAAAAAACTGTGCCGAAGAACACCTTGGGTTTCTTCTCCAGTACACCTCATCTACCCAGCTTCCCTTTGCACCTAGTGCAGACACAAGTATTGCCGTAGAACATTTTTTATTAACTTTTCTGTAAGTGTAAGGTAGACTGTAAGGTAATAAGTCTGACGGACTAAATCTTTGAACCTACATAAAAAACAATAAACTAAGCCGTAAAACACACTGTTTTTTTTCTGAAGTAGTCCACAGCCACACAGCTTCCCTTTGTGCCTATTGCGGACAATTATTTGACGTCAATATTTTTTTTATTAATTTATCTGTAAGGTGATGGGGTAGAGTCTCCGACATCAATTTTGCACTTTCTTTGAAAAAAAATTAAACTAAGCCGAAGAACACCCTGTGTTTTTTTCTAAAGTGAACAACAGCTACCCGGCCTTCCCTTGCACCTAGTGCGGCGAAAACTATTGCCGTAGAATATTTTTTATTAACTTTTCTGTAAGGTAGCAGGGCTGGGTGTCTGTTCCTAAATTTGGACCTACATTCCAAAAAGACTGTGCGGAAGTACACCTTGCATTTCTTCTCCAGGATACCCCAAATACCCAGCTTCCCTTTGCACCTAGTGCAGACAAAAGTTGTGCCGTAGCACATTTTTTATTAACTTTTCTGCATGGAAGACTTTAAGGTGACAAGACTGTCCGACTCAATCCTTGAACCTACATGAAAAACAATAAACTAAGCCGAAGAACACACTGTTTTTTTCTCAAGTAGACCACAGCTACCCAGCTCCCCTTTGCGCCTATTGTGGACAATGATTTGCCATAGAAAATTTTTTATTATTTTTTTTCTGCAAAGTAGACGGGTAGGGTGTCCAGCCCCAACTTTGCACTTTCTTTAAAAAAAAAAAACTAAGCAGAAGAACACCCTGTGTTTTTTCTCAAGTAAACCATAGCAACCCAGCCTTTCTTTGGACCTTGTGCGAACAGAATTAATGCCGTACAATATTTTTTATTAACTTTGATGTAAGGTAGCGGGGTTGGGTGTCTGATCCTTAATTTGGACCTACGTTGAAAAAATTAAGCCGAAGAGCACCTTGGGTTTCTTCTCCAGTACACTTCAGCTCCCCAGCTTCCCTTTGCACCTAGTGCAGACACAAGTATTGCAGTAGAACATTTTTTATTAACTTTTCTGTAAGTGTAAGGTAGACTATAAGGTAATAAGACTGTCCGACTTAATCTTTGAACCTACATAAATAACAATAAACTAAGCCGTAAAACACACTGTTTTTTGTTTTCTGAAGTATACCACAGCTACACAGCTTCCTTTTGTGCCTATTGCGGACAATTATTTGACGTCAATATTTTTTTTATTAATTTATCTGTAAGGTGATGGGGTAGAGTGTCCGGCATCAATTTTGCACTTTCTTTCAAAAAAAAAATAATCTAAGCCGAAGAACACCCTGTGTTTTTTCTAAATGAACAACAGCTACCTGGCCTTCCCTTGCACCTAGTTCGGATAAAAGTATTGCCGAAGAACATTTTTTATTAACTTTTTTGTAAGGTAGCAGGGTTGGGTGTCTGTTCCTAAATTTGGACCTACATTCCAAAAAGACTGTGCGGAAGAACACCTTGGATTTCTTCTCCAGTATACCCCAGCTACCCAGCTTCCCTTTGCACCTAGTGCGGACAAAAAGATTTACCGTACAATATTTTTAATTAACTTTTCTGTAAGGTAGCGGGGCTGGATGTCTGTTCCTAAATTTGGACCTACGTTCCAAAAAAAAAACTGTGCGGAAGAACACCTTGGGTTTCTTCTCCAGTATACCCCAGATACCCAGCTTTCCTTTGCACCTATAGCAGACACAAGTATTGCCGTAGAATATTTTTTATTAACTTTTCTGTAAGTGTAAGGTAGACTGTAAGGTAATAAGACTGACGGACTTAATCTTTGAACCTACTTGAAAAAACAATAAACTAAGCCGTAGAACACACTGTATTTTTTTCTGAAGGAGACTACAGCTACACAGCTCCCTTTGTGCCTATTGCGGACAACTATTTGACGTCAATATTTTTTTTATTAATTTTTCTGTAAGGTGATGGGGTAGGGTGTCCGACACCAATTTTGCACTTTCTTTCAAAAAATAAACTAAACCGAAGAACACCCTGTGTTTTTTCTCAAGTAAACCACAGCTACCCGACCTTCCCTTGCACCTAGTGCGGACAAAAGTATTGCCGTACAATATTTTTTATTTACTTTTCTGTAAGGTAGCGGGGTTGGGTGACTGTTCCTAAATTTGGACCCACGTTCCAAAAAAACTGTTAGGAAGAACACCTTGGGTTTCTTCTCCAGTATACCCAAGCTACCCAGCTTCTCCTTGCACCTAGTGCAGACAAAAGTTGTGCCGTAGAACATGTTTTATTATCTTTTCTGCATGGAAGACTTTAAGGTGAGAAGACTGTCCGACTCAATTATTGAGCCTACATTAAAAACAATAAACTAAGCCGAAGTACAAGATGTGTTTTTTCTCAAGTAGACCACAGCTATCAAGCTCCCCTTTGCGCTTATTTTTGGACAATGATTTGACATAGAACATTTTATTATCTTTTTTCTGTAAAGTAGTGGGGTAGGGTGGCCGGCCCCAACTTTAAACTTTCTTTTAAAAAGACTAAACTAAGCCGAGGAACACCCTGTGTTTTTTTCTCAGGTGAACCATAGCAACCCGGCCTTTCTTTGGAACTAGTGGGGACAGAAGTATTGCCGTACATTACTTTTTATTAACTTTTCTGTAAGGTAACGAGGTTGGGTGTCTGACCCTAAATTTGGACCGACGTTAAAAAAAAACTGTGCCGAAGAACACCTTGGGTTTCTTCTCCAGTACACCTCAGCTACCCAGCTTCTCTTTGCACCTAATGCAGACACAAGTATTGCAATAGAACATTTTTTATTAACTTTTTTGTAAATGTAAGGTACACTGTAAGGTAATAAGACTGACGGACTCAATCTTTGAATCTACTTAAAAAACAATAAACTAAGCCGTAGAACACATTGTGTTTTTTCTCAAGTAGACCACAGCTACACAGCTTCCCTTTGTGCCTATTGCGGACAATTATTTGACGTCAATAATTTTTTTATTAATTTTTCTGTGAGGTGATGAGGTAGGGTGTCCGACACCAATTTTGCACTTTCTTTCAAAAAAATAAACTAAGCCGAAGAACACCTTGTGTTTTTTCTCAAGTAAAGCACAGCTACCCGACCTTCCTTGGCACCTAGTGCAGACAAAAGTATTGCCGTACAATATTTTTTATTAATTTTTCTGTAAGGTAGCGGGGTTGGGTGTCTGTTCGTTAATTTGGACCTACGTTCCAAAAAAACTGTGCGGAAGAACAACTTGGGTTTCTTCTCCAGTATACCCCATCTACCCAGCTTCCCTTTGCACCTAGTGCGGACAAAAGTATTGCCGTACAATATTTTTATTAACTTTTCTGCAAGGTAGCGGGGTTGGGTGTCTGTTCCTAAATTTGGACCTACGTTCCACACAAACTGTGCGGAAGAACACATTGGGTTTCTTCTCCAATATACCCCAGCTACCCAGCTTCCCTTTGCAACTAGTGCAGACAAAAGTTTTGCCGTAGAACATTTTTTATTAACTTTTCTGCATGGAAGACTTTAAGGTGAGAAGACTGTCAGACTCAATCCTTGAACCTACATGAAAAACAATAAACTAAGCCGAAGAAAACACTGTGTTTTTTCTCAAGTAGACCACAGCTACCCAGCTCCCCTTTCCACCTATTGTGGACAATGATTTTACATAGAACATTTTTTATTATTTGTTTTCTGTAAAGTAGTGGGATAGGGTGTCCGACAACAATTTTGCACTTTCTTTCAAAAAAATAAACTAAGTCGAAGAACACCCTGTGTTTTTTTTTCAAATAAAGCACAGCTACCCGACCTTCCTTTGCTGCTAGTGCGGACAAAAGTATTGCCGTACAATATTTTTATTAACTTTTCTGTAAGGTAGCGGGGTTGGGTGTCTGTTCCTTAATTTGGACCTACGTTCCAAAAAAACTGTGCGGAAGAACACCTTGGGTTTCTTCTCCAGTATACCGCAGCTATCCAGCTTCCCTTTGCACCTAGTGCAGACAAAAGTGTTGCCGTAGAACATTTTTTATTAACTTTTCTGCATGGAAGACTTTAAGGGGAGAAGACTGTCTGACTCAATCCTTGAGCCTACATGAAAAACAATAAACTAAGCCGAAGTACAAGCTGTGTTTTTTCTCAAGTAGACCACAGCTACCCAGATCCCCTTTGCGCCTATCGTGGACAATGATTTGGCAAAGAACATTTTTTATTTTTTTTTTCTGTAAAGTAGTGGGGTAGGGTGTGCGGCCCCAACTTGGCACTTTCTTTTCAAAAGAATAAACAAAGCCGAAGATCAATCTGTGGTTTTTTTTTTCAAGGAGACCACAGCTTACCGACTTTCCCTTTGCGCCTAGTGCGGACAGAAGTATTGCCGTACAATATTTTTTATTAACTTCTCTGTAAGGTAGCGGGGTTGGGTGTCTGACCCTAAATTTGGACCTACGTTAAAACAAACTGTGCCGAGGAAAACCTTGGGTTTCTTCTCCAGTACACCTCAGCTACCAAGCTTCCTTTTGCACCTAGTGGAGACAACAGTATTGCCGTAGAACAGTTTTTATTATCTTTTTTCTGTAAAGTAGTGGGGTAGGGTGGCCGGCCCCAACTTTGCACTTTCTTTTAAAAAGAATAAACTAAGCCGAAGAACACCCTGTGTTTTTTCTAAAGTAAACCATAGCAACCTGGCCTTTCTTTGGACCTGTTGCAGACAAAAGTATTGCCGTACAATATTTGTTATTAACTTCTCTGTAAGGTGGCGGGGTTGGGTGTCTGACCCTAAATTTAAACCTACGTTCCAAAAAAACTGTGCGGCAGAAAACCTTGGGTTTCTTCTCCAGTATATCCCAGCTACCCAGCTTCCCTTTGCACCTAGTGCAGACAAAAGTTTTGCCGTAGAACATTTTGTATTTACTTTTCTGCATGGAAGACTTTAAGGGGAGAAGACTGTCTGACTCAATCCTTGAGCCTACATGAAAAACAATAAACTAAGCCGAAGTACAAGCTGTGTTTTTTCTCAAGTAGACCACAGCTACCCAGATCCCCTTTGCGCCTATTGTGGACAATGATTTGGCAAAGAACATTTTTTATTTTTTTTCCTGTAAAGTAGTGGGGTAGGGTGTGCGGCCCCAACTTGGCACTTTCTTTTCAAAATAATAAACAAAGCCGAAGATCAATCTGTGTTTTTTTTTTCAAGGAGACCACAGCTTACCGACTTTCCCTTTGCGCCTAGTGCGGACAGAAGTATTGCCGTACAATATTTTTTATTAATTTCTCTGTAAGGTAGCGGGGTTGGGTGTCTGACCCTAAATTTGGACCTACGTTAAAAACAAACTGTGCCGAAAAAAACCTTGGGTTTCTTCTCCAGTACACCTCAGCTACCAAGCTTCCTTTTGCACCTAGTGCAGACAACAGTATTGCCGTAGAACATTTTTTATTATCTTTTTTCTGTAAAGTAGTGGGGTAGGGTGGCCGGCCCCAACTTTGCACTTTCTTTTAAAAAGAAAAAACTAAGCCGAAGAACACCCTGTGTTTTTCTAAAGTAAACCATAGGAACCTGGCCTTTCTTTGGACCTGTTGCAGACAAAAGTATTGCAGTACAATATTTTTTATTAACTTCTCTGTAAGGTGGCGGGGTTGGGTGTCTGACCCTACATTTAAACCTACGTTCCAAAAAAACGGTGCGGCAGAAAACCTTGGGTTTCTTCTCCAGTATATCCCAGCTACCCTGCTTCCCTTTAAACCTAGTGCAGACAAAAGTTTTGCCGTAGAACATTTTGTATTTACTTTTCTGCATGAAAGACTTTAAGGTGAGAAGACTGTCCGACTCAATCCTTGAACCTACATGAAAAACAATAAATGAAGCCGAAGAACACACTGTGTTTTTTTTCAAGTAGACCACAGCTACACAGCTTTCCTTTGTGCCTATTGCGGACAATTATTTGACGTGAATATTTTTTTTATTAATTTTTCTGTAAGGTGATGGTTAGGGTGTCGGACATCAATTTTGCACTTTCTTTGAAAGAAATAAACTAAGCCGAAGAACACCCTGTGTTTTTACTCAAGTAAACCACAGCTACCTGACCTTCCTTTGCAAGAAGTGCGGACAAAAGTATTGACGTACAATATTTTTTATTAACTTTTCTATAAGAAGCGGGGTTGGGTGTCTGTTCCTAAATTTTGACCTACGTTCCAAAATAACTGTGAGGAAGAACACCTTGGGTTTCTTCTCCAGTATACCCCAGCTATCCAGCTTCCCTTTGCACCTAGTGCAGACAAAAGTTTTGCCGTAGAGCATTTTTATAAACTTTTCTGCATGGAAGACTTTAAGGTGAGAAGACTGTCCGACTCAATCCTTGAGCCTACATGAAAAATAATAAACTAAGCCGAAGTACAAGCTGTGTTTTTTCTCAATAACCACATCTACCCAGCTTCCCTTAGCGCCTATTGTGGAGAATAATTTGACATAGAACATATTTTATTATTTGTTTTCTGTAAAGTAGTGGGATAGGGTGTCCGACAACAATTTTGCACTTTCTTTCAAAAAAATAAACTCAGCCGAAGAACACCCTGTGTTTTTTCTCAAGTATTCCATAGCAACCCGGTCTTTCTTTGCATCTAGTGCAGACAGAAGTATTGCCGTACAATATTTTTTCATATTAACTGTTCTGTAAGGTAGCGGGGTTGGGTGTTTGACCCTAAATTTGGACCTACTTTAAGAAAAACTGTGCCGAATAACACGTTGGGTTTCTTCTCCAGTACACCTCAGCTTGGTAAGCCGTAAAACACACTGTGTTTTTTTCTCTCAAGTAAACCACAGCTACACAGCTTCCCTTTGTGCCTATTGCAGACAATTATTTGACGCCAATATTTTTTTTATTAATTTTTCTGTATGGTGATGGGGTAGGGTGTCCGACATCAATTTTGCATTTTCTTTCGAAAATTTAAACTAAGCCGAAGAACACCCTGTGTTTTTTCTCAAGTAAAGCACAGCTACCCGACCTTCCTTTGCACCTAGTGCGGACAAAAGTAATGCCGTACAATATTTTTTATTAACTTTTCTGTAAGGTAGCGGGGTTTGGTGTCTGACCCTTAACTTTGACCTACGTTAAAAAAAACTGTGCTGAAGAACACCTTAGGTTTCTTCTCAAGGACACCTCAGCTACCCAGCTTCCTTTTGCACCTAGTGCAGACACAAGTATTGCCGTAGAACATTTTTTATTAACTTTTCTGTAAGTGTAAGGTAGACTTTAAGGTAATAAGACTGTCCGACTCAATCTTTGAACCTACTTAAAAAAAACAATAAACTAAGCCGTAGAACACACTGTGTGTTTTCTCAAGTAGACCACATGTACACAGCTTCTCTTTGCGCCTATTGCGGAAAATGATTTGACGTCAATATTTTTTATTAATTTTTCTGTAAGGTAGTGGGATAGGGTGTCGAACACCAACTTTGCACTTTCTTTCAAAAAAAGTAAAACTAAGCCGAAGAACAATCTGTGTTTTTTTTTCAAGGAGACCACAGCTTACCGACTTTCCCTTTGCGCCTAGTGCGGACAGAAGTATTGCCGTACAATATTTTTTATTAACTTCTCTGTAAGGTAGCGGGGTTGTGTGTCTGACCCTAAATTTGGACCTACGTTAAAAACAAACTGTGCCGAAGAAAACATTGGGTTTCTTCTCTAGTACACCTCAGCTACCAAGCTTTATTTTGCACCTAGTGCAGACACAAGTATTGCCGTAGAACATTTTTAATTAAATTTTCTGTAAGGTAGACTGTAAGGGGATAAGACTGTCGGACTCAATCTTTGAACATACTTAAAAAACAATAAACTAAGCCGTATAACACACTGTGTTTTTTTGAAGTAGAATACAGCTACACAGCTTCCCTTTGCACCTAGTGCAGACACAAGTATTGCCGTAGAACATGGGGTAGGGTGTCCGACACCAATTTTGCACTTTCCTTCAAAAAAAAAAACTAAGCCGAAGAACACCCTGTGTTTTTTCTCAAGTAAAGCACAGCTACCCGACCTTCCTTTGCACCTAGTGCGGACAAAAGTATTGCCGTACAATATCTTTTATTAACTTTTCTGTAAGGTAACGGGGTTGGATGTTTGACCCTGAATTTGGACCTACGTTAAAAAACTGTGCCGAAGAACATCTTGGGTTTCTTCTCCAGTACACCTCAGCTACCTAGTGCAGACACAATTTTGTATTAACTTTTCTGTAAGTGTAAGGTAGACTGTAAGGTAATAAGATTGTCCGACTCAATCTTTGAACCTACTTAAAAAACAATAAACTAAGCCGTGGAACACACTGTTTTTTTATTCAAGTAGACCACAGCTACACAGCTTCCCTTTGTGTTATTGCGGACAAGTATTTGACATCAATATTTTTTTATTTATTTTTCTGTAAGGTGATGGGGTAGGGTGTCCGACACCAATTTTGCACTTTCTTTCAAACAAAAACTAACCCGAAGAACACCCTGTGTTTTGTCTCAAGTAAACCACAGCTACCCGGCCTTTCTTTGCACCTAGTGCGGACAGAAGTATTGCCATACAATATTTTTTTATTAATTTTTCTGTAAGTTAGCGGGGTTGGGTGTCTGACCCTAAATTTGGACCTACGTTGAAAACAAACTGTGCCGAAGAACACGTCGAGTTTCTTCTCCAGTACACCTCAGCTACCCAGCTTCCCTTTGCACCTAGTGGAGACACAAGTTTTGCCGTAAAACATTTTTTATTAACTTTTCCGTAAGGTAGACTGTAAGGTAATAAGACTGTCCTACTCAATCAAACTAAGCCGTAGAACACTCTGTGTGTTTTCTCAAGTAGACCACAGCTACACAGCTTCCCTTTGCGCCTGTTGCAGAGAGATTAATATTACATGTATATCGATTCTTTTTCATTTCATATGTACAGGAATAGACATTGATACAAAATTCGACTGACAAATTTGATATTTAAGGAAGCCTAGTGTATGAAAAGTATGTATGTAACTTTTGGTCGTACATTGCAAATTTGTTATTCAGTTGCTGGAAATATGACACGATTCCACACATCTTACTTAAAACCAATATTATTAAGAATGGTAGTTTATTACTACATGTAAATTGTTTGTTTAGCTCACAACGAGAAAAAGAATAGACAAAAACGATTTTAAATTGTACCATGTTTTAATTAACAAAGAGTGTACTCAAAAAATTAAATGGTTGCTAGCATCATTTGTATATAAAACGACTTTTGAGGATCACGACAAGCCGTAAAAATGTCGAATTCTGCTGTCAAAGGACGTGCTATTACATGTATATTAAAGTAAGATTTTGAGATTTTTGGAACATTTGAGTTTGATATATTTGTTTTTATATTTTTGTTGGCATATCATTAAAATTGCCTGCTAGAAAAACTAGAGGCTCTAAAGAGCCTGTGTCGCTCACCTTGGTCTATGTGCATATTAAACAAAGGACACAAATGGATTCATGACAAAATTGTATTTTGGTGATGGTGATGTGTTTGAAGTTCTTACTTTACTGAACGATTTTGCTTCTTACAATTATATCTATCATGAACTTTGCCCATTAGTAACAGAGAACTATATTTGGTAAAAATTTACATAAATTTACCGAATTAATGAAAATTGTTAAAAATTGACTATAAAGGGCAATAACTCCTTAAGGGGTCAATTGACCATTTAGGTCATGTTGACTTATTTGTAGATCTTACTTTGCTGAACATTATTGCTGTTTACAGTTTATCTCTAACTATAATAATATTCAAGATAATAACCAAAAACAGCAAAATTTCTTCAAAATTACCAATTCAAGGGCAGCAACCCAACAACCGATTGACCGATTCATCTAAAAATGTCAGGGCAGATAGTTCTTGACCTGATAAACATTTTTATCCCCTGTCAGATTTCCTCAAAATGCTTTGGTTTTTGAGTTATAAGCCAAAAACTGCATTTTACCCCTATGTTCTATTTTTAGCGGTGGCAGCCATCATGGTTGGTTGACCAGGTCACGCCACACATTTTTTAAACTAGATACCCCAAAGATGATTGTGGCCAAGTTTGGATTAATTTGGCCAAGTAGTTTCAGAGGAGAAGATTTTTGTAAAAGATTACTTTAATTTATGAAAAATGGTTAAAAATTGACTATAAAGGGCAATAACTCCTAAACGGGTCAACTGACCATTTTGGTCATGTTGACTTATTTGTAGATCTTACTTTGCTGAACATTATTGCTGTTTACAGTTTATCTCTATCTATAATAATATTCAAGATAATAACCAAAAACAGCAAAATTTCCTCAAAATTACCAATTCAGGGGCAGCAACCCAACAACCGATTGACCGATTCATCTGAAAATTTTAGGGCAGATAGATCTTGACCTGATAAACATTTTTATCCCATGTCAGATTTCCTCAAAATGCTTTGGTTTTTGAGTTATAAGCCAAAAACTGCATTTTACCCCTTTGTTCTATTTTTAGCCGTGGCGGCCATCTTGGTTGGTTGACCAGGTCACGCCACACATTTTTTAAACTAGATACCCCAAAGATGATTGTGGCCAAGTTTGGATTAATTTGGCCAAGTAGTTTCAGAGGAGAAGATTTTTGTAAAAGATTACTTTAATTAACGAAAAATGGTTAAAAATTGACTATAAAGGGCAATAACTCCTAAACGGGTCAACTGACCATTTTGGTCATGTTGCCTTATTTGTAGATCTTACTTTGCTGAACATTATTGCTGTTTACAGTTTATCTCTAACTATAATAATATTCAAGATAATAACCAAAAACAGCAAAATTTCTTCAAAATTACCAATTCAGGGGCAGCAACCCAACAACCGATTGACCGATTCATCTGAAAATTTCAGGGCAGATAGATCTTGACCAGATAAACATTTTTTCCCATGTCAGATTTGCTCTAAATGTTTTGGTTTTTGAGTTATAAGCCAAAAACTGCATTTTACCCCTATGTTCTATTTTTAGCCGTGGCGGCCATCTTGGTTGGTTGACCGGGTCACGCCACACATTTTTTAAACTAGATACCCCAATGATGATTGTGGCCAAGTTTGGTTTGATTTGGCCCAGTAGTTTCAGAGGAGAAGATTTTTGTAAAAGTTAACGACGACGGACGACGACGGACGACGACGGACGACGACGGACGACGGACGCCAAGTGATGAGAAAAGCTCACTTGGCCCTGCGGGCCAGGTGAGCTAAAAAGTGGCTGCTTACTTGATTGGCTGCTAAAAGAGGCTGCCAGGTTAAGTCCAGTTAAGGAATCTATCATAATGTGTTTTACAACGACATATCGTTATTCTCGTAATATACATGTAAACTCCATTAAACATTACAACTTAGATACGTCCGTTGTTAGTTATGGCTTTATCTTTGTTTATTTTTTATCATTACGTCCTTAGGACTCCAACATTTAAATTAAACGAAAACAATTAATATGTCACGTTGAAAGGACCTGCAGTCTAGCCATCGTTCATTCGAATTAATTAGATAGGAACGTATAACGTCAACAATTTGAAATGTTTACACTTGTTTGAAATCCAATTGAAGTGATGGATGACAAAACTAAATGATATTCGAGTTTCATTTAAATTTTCAATCGTTTAAGTCATGCTTACTTTGATGCAAGATCTTCAATTATGCAATGCAAACAAATCATATCACCTCCAGTTTTATTTCAAAATTGTAACGACGTTTCCGTGATCCAATACCACCCAATTATATGTGTCTAGTAATTATATGGTGTTGAAATACACGTATATATAACATCTCATTCTTTGATTTGTTAAACAGAAAGTGCACTTTTGCACATTACAGACACTAGTTAGCTTGGCCCTCATTTGCTTTTAACATTTATAATTAACAGTGTCATATAACCCATTAAAACGGTAGATGATGTTTTTCTGAACCTGAACAAATAATGAAAGCATGAGGTAAGCAACAGTTAAAATGCTAGAAATAATGCATACAAACTAGTTATCATAACTTTGAATATATATAGAATAAAGGACTTTTTGTTTTTGATACTGACTTTATCACAGTAAAATATCAGGTGAGCCCGAAGTTAGCTTGGCCCTCGTTTGCTTTTAACATTTATAATTAACAATGTCATATAACCCATTAAAACGGTAGATGGTGTTTTTCTGAACCTGAACAAATAATGAAAGCATGAGGTAAGCAACAGTTAAAATGCTAGAAATAATGCATACAAACTAGTTATCATAACTTTAAATATATATAGAATAAAGGACTTTTTGTTTTTGATACTGACTTTATCACAGTAAAATATCAGGTGAGCCCGAAGTGCGAGCCTGATATTTTCTGTGATAAAGTCAGTTTCAAAAAGAAAAAGTCCTTTATTCTGTTCATCGGTAATTTAACAAAAAAAAATCACTACAATAATAGAGAAAATAACAAAGGAACTTCTTTTTCGCGTCGAATCACGGCGAATCACACTTGACGTCACAGGCTGCATTATGTCATTCGAAATTTTGTCACAGTGCAGTAAACATGGCGTTCTCTTGCACAAAGTAGTGAAAAAAGTAATTATTGCATGCGTTTCATTAATATTCTGCTTTGGACATGACACTATATCAATGACAAATATAATGGTAGCATACCAGTAGGTCAAATTTCTTTATTTTTCACAAAATTTTAATAGACGTCACTAAACGTTTAGCTTATAATTCTTGCTTTTTCAAAGACATGTTAACTTATTTTCAACACGGACCAGAAATATGAAACTTGGAGTTTAAAGCCCCTGCGGATACCTTTGATATTTAGAAGCGAATTCAGGGGTAGGCGACCCGGGTCACAGTCACCCCTTATAAAGGCTACAATTCTGGTCAAAGCAAACTTTGATAGTTTGGTGCCACCAGTTATCCCCCTTTTTTAAATTTATCCATAGATGAGGGTCTGGAATGGGGGGTCTGGTATTCTGTAAACAGTTAATTTTCACCCCTTTTTTCTCTAATCTTCCAAAAATTAGACCACGCATTTCTCTAAATTCTTCATTTTTAAGGGCATTATTCTTTAATTATTTAACCCCATCCAAACCCTCATAGATTCGCTTATAATTATCACGGTTCACTTTAATTTGTTGTTCCTTGTTCTATGAATATCAGTCATATTGGCAATGAAACCACATCTTGTAAAAATGTATATGATGGTCCCACAAAAATGTCAAAATTGCGTAAATTTCAAATTTTCTTTCTTTCTAGCTTCTCTCATGTGATAGCGGTACCTTTTTGGTCACTATTTATGTGTTGCGTTTAAATATGAATTGTGACACTTTATAGTGACTGAACAGGTAAAACAAATACTTCTCAAGAAACAGAAAAAGAAAACTACTTGGAACAGCACAAGGCTATGTATTGTTATTGGTATTGTAATAATGAATAAAAACTCAGCATGGACGATATGTTACATGTAGTTGTTCTTCATATAACGCATTTTTCTTTAAAAAATCTATCGGGTTTCATGCATTTTCTGTTCACATTTTCACAACAATCGTTCAAAATAGGCTAAATGGACTTTGTGAAAGTTTCTGGTGTTTTATTCGTCAAAAATCTCGTGCGTTTCTGCGGAAAAAAATCACGTGCAATTTTGTGAATGAAAGGGGAAGTAGATCCTTACGCGTTGCATTCGCGCATGTCATTTGCGTACTAACCCAATAATTTTTATATCACGACCAGTCCACTAATACTGACATTATCAGCGAGAACACATCAAAGGAAAAATGTACAAATTACCGATAAATGGTTTTAAAATCTGCCACATAGCGAATCTTTTTTCGAATTTAAAGTTTTTCCTTGTGGACTCCTTTTAATATTTATTTCGGACCAGGAAATCAAACAGCATGTATATTATGATGCCTTCCGCAATTTTTACTTTACCAATATCTTCCGATTTTTTAGGTTAACTGAACTGCCATTAATGAAACACGAACTTCCGTACGCAATTTTATAGAGCATCTCTGGTCGATGTCTGATATTATTTAGTTACATAGTGTGGTAGTGACCTAATACGATATATATGGAGTCAGTAAATTCCATATGGGGTGAAAACGAAGCTCGGTAAATTGCATATTGGGTGACAGTGAAGCTCGAATCCCTCTTTGGAATTTACTGAACCCATATATATTAGGTCAACAGCACACTCTGTAACGAATTGATCTTACCGACTATCTTAACATGTGATATTAAGACAAGTGGCCTATCAAAGTGATCAAGTCTTCAATACTTTTTGTAATAGGAACATACTTCCAATGGTCTATACAACCACAAATGCAAACAATAACAACTTGCTCGCTTTGAACGTGTTTTATGAATTTACTCCAATCGTTCATCATCAAGATGTAACGGTCATAGAACAACATCGTCCATACTTTGTGTAGACGCGTCGCCAATGTTTTTGTTTCGAAAATAAATTTCCTCTATAAAGTATTTAGATATATGCATGCAGATGGTTGTATTGACTTTTAAATGGTTTATGCTGTATTTACATTGTTTGTCATGTTTTTATGCATTATACACTTGGAATATGCATTATATATATACTTCCGCAAATGTACAGACTTAACATTGTTGGGCTGTTGTTTAGACGAATTATATAATACACATAATGTATTTTCAGCCTTGTATCAACATCACTGCTGGTGATCCGATGGAAAACAAAATTGTTGTCGAGTCGTCACTGGTTCAGACGTACTTATAATATAATTATTTCTGTGACTGCATCTTACATTAATTTGTAGGATCCTTTACAAAAGATAATTCAGCTGATCTGTAACAATTCTATCTTCATGCCTAATACATCATGAACTGTGTTACGACGCTAGATAAAAACTGTCAAGGAAAGGTAACACACGGCCACCGAAAACTTTATAGAGCCTAGGTTGTTGAATGGTCTAGCGCGTCGGGCATAGTGCAAGGCGATTTGGTGCCACGATATCTCAATAGCATGAGTTTGAATCCCGGGCATAGTGCAAGGCTTCCGCAAATTTACAGATCTATATATATAACGTTGTTGGGCTGTTGTTTAGACGAATTCTATAATATATATCATATATAAATGTGCTTTATCTAAATTAAAAAAATATGGATCTTTAATATCTTGCTTAAATGCTTAAAACAAGCTGAAAAAAAAAAAGAATTGAATACCCAAAATTGGAGATTAGAATTTGTCATCGTTAAAACAAAAGATTAGTTGGAAGTATAAAAGAAATTTGTCAGATAATGTATAATCAAAAAAATACAAGAAGATTGTTAATTGCTTATTATTATTTCTTGCTGACTGTTGTGACACGTATATCACTTGGTCCTATGATTTTGCGCCAATTGGCATTTCATTTGCGCCAGAAACACTATATTTCGTTTTCGCCAAAAAAAAAAAACCATTTCATTTGTCCCATACATGCTATAATACAGGTAAATATAGTTTTTGATTAATATATAATAAAACGCATTCCTCCGATATCAGTCATCGTAACAACAATAAAATCACTATGCATTTATATGGTTTTAATAAGAGACTATACATGTATACTAAAAAAAAGCTTCACAAATTTAAAATTGCTGGAAAATATTACATCTTCCTGTAAGGCCCCCCTTCATTGTAAAACCTCAATTTTTAGGCGCAGGCTCATATAAATTTGACTTTTGAATAATTATGCCAAGTCTGATAAATCAAATGAGTACTCTATTGCTTTTAGTACATGATAAGCTATATATTAAGGCATTTAAAAGGTATTTTTTTGCAATATTTTAATTTTTAAAGCCCCAAATGTTGATAGTTGAAATTTTCAATTTTAACGTCAAAATTTTACACGCAAAGATGTGTATAGAACTTACCTTAATGTCTATAATATACATCCTATTGTCATGAAACTTTGTAAGCAGTGTTATAATTCATCAAGCTTCGGTCATACCAAGGTTTTTTTAAAGATTTGTCAACTCTTTCTACCCTATTAGGTCCGAGACCACCATTGTCGTCCCTTGATTTTCGTTGTTCACAAATATAGTCCCTAGTGTTGACAGTGGGTTACTTGGCATTACTTTTTATACCCCTTCCAAATTTATTTCTCCATGTTTTATGCCTCAAATTGCAAGCAGGGGGTGAAATTACACTGTAAAAAAGTTTGGGTCCAGAATTTTAAAGGAAAGTAGTGATTTGGTCCAGGTAAAACAGGTTGAAAAATAGCACTTCGGAAGCTGTCAAAAGATTATGAACTGGTAAATTTGATCTGCGATACCTGAATGCAAATGCACAGTTAATAAAATATTAGGGACACACATACAAAGCCAAAAAGTAAACAAAAAAGTCCAAACAAAGCCATGGCAAAACACCACCGCGAAATATATAACCCTTCGAAAATAATCACTTTTGAAAAAAAAACGGTTTTAATAATATCTACAGGTAAATGAAAAATAACTTTGTCGTTTTAGGTATACAACTCATAGTTTATATTGATATTATTATTTTAAATTCATACATATTGTATATAAGTAGTATTATTTAAATTGATACATATTGTATATAAGTAGTATTATTTAAATTGATACATATTGTATATAAGTAGTATCAATATACATGTATGTATTTGCCACATATCGATGGCAATGTAACCGTGACTGTTATATTTGAAAATATGAGGTTACCGGCATATCTCTGATTATGGCAACCGTACTATCAAATACATATAAATGACTACCACATATTGTGGTAACTGAAGATAACATCAAAACAATTTTGATCTATGTGGGAACACAGGTGAAGTATCAAACCCCTTATAGTGTTAATCTGTAGTGACAGATACCATTTTTAAAACGAAATATGTTTTAATGCAGCGAATTCTGCTACATTGACTGTAAAAGCAGACCGTCGTTATACTGTCAACGACCATAACGTAGGTGTTCGCTGCCGAGCTGTGTGTCAAATACATTACCCAATAATCAAAACATTTCAACATAAATTATAAAGTGAGGTCATTCGTTTACAAAAATTAAAAATAATTGTTTTGCCGCTATTCAAACTAGATAATTAATGA
This sequence comes from Mytilus edulis, assembly GCF_963676685.1. NCBI lineage: Eukaryota > Metazoa > Mollusca > Bivalvia > Mytilida > Mytilidae > Mytilus > Mytilus edulis. Next base: position 23,680,970 of record NC_092344.1, read on the forward strand.
TATTTATACATCCAATTTCTGTTTCAGTAGTTGAGAAGTTATACTCACCAATAAACTCATCATAGATACCATGATTGAAGTTTTGTATTTGCGCCAGACGCGCGTTTCGTCTACAAGAGACTGATCAGTGTCGCTCGAATAAAAAAAAAAGACCAAATAAGGTACGAAGTTGAACAGCATTTAGGACCAATAATTCCTAAACGTTTTGCCAAATACAGCTAAGGTAATATATTCCTGAGGTCGTAAAACCTAAGTATTTCAGAAATTCATAGTTTTGTTAACAGTTAATTTATGATTATGACCCTATCAATTATGATGGCTTTAGCATGAGCAACAAAACAACCTTAATGTGTATAACAAAAAAAAATGTTTCTAGTTAATGATTGTTGTACCCCGTCAATTTTAATATATTTTCACTTCTGGAAATGTATCACAATTTTCAACAACCAAATCTTGACGGATTTCGTCTCAAATCTGTGTACAAATCTGTGTATTTTTGTCCATTTCTGAAAAAAATAAAGTTGTTTCAGAACTATAAGGCAATGCCCTTTTTATTGCTAAACTTATCTATTCTGAACATAATGTGTACGTATAATTAATGTCTTTCAGTATACCTTCACTAGTCATAATATGGACAAAACATCTGATGATAACCTCAAACTACCATACACAGGCCCTGTCAAACCACTCTAAACTACTGTGAATGTCATTGTTATCATATAAATAAAGTGCAATGAAGTGCAAATTTTCAAACTTGTCCTTTCACATAACATTAATGTATGTCATTGAAAACCACTTATCAGTGAAAAATGCACATGAGGATTTTAAGGAAACATTGTGACATCACACGTAATACGATGTCATTAAATAACTACCGATCAAAATAATGCTAAGAACAGATGGCAGTGTTGCATGGAGAAACAGTTGCCTCAAGGTTTAACTTGAAATATCGAGCCGAAAAGATCATTAACTAAGCATTTCTTATATAATATCAAGACCATAGCAACAGTTTTTATATCAGCATATTTTCAACATTCTGACTGTTATTTCACTTGCATAAATACCACTAGTAAACAATATAGAGCTTGCTTAATAAACAAAATGCTTACCAGTTATTCAGAACTTTTTATAAACCTCTAATTTGCCGTCTCAGTTTAAATAACAATGATATGTCTGAAACAGAAATAAGAGTTAAAGATTACTGAGGTTTTGTTATCATTTGATTAAAATGTATAATTAGTATCATGATTATTGAGAGAGAAAACAAAATCTTTGAAAGTTTAACACAAAAAAGAGAGATGCTTCTCCCTTGTGGCTTACAAACCTTCATTTAAACCTTTCATACGAGGAGCAATCAGAAGTAGCTTAATAGCTGAATAGGTGTAGCGCTATTTTTTCAAAAGGTTTGACCCTCCGCATTTTCTTTGAGAAAAGACAATATCTTGTGATTTTCTAGTGTGCATTAAAATATAATTATTCATGATTTTCTTAAGACATTTTTGTCTGTTATTTGCATATTCTAATGACCAGCTTAACGGTCAAATTATTGGTGTAAAGCACACGTAATGATGTATCAAATTTTATTTGTATAAAGTGTGTTATTTCCCTTGATTTTCAGTTATTCCTGTAGACTTGAATGATAATTACATAACAATGTATTTAGTGTGTCATGTTTACTTACAATGTAATACTATTAAATGTTTCCATAAAACGTTCGTGCTTTTCAAGTTAATAACAAGTGCCTTTCGGTGTCTCTAGGGAGTTCTGATTGTGCCTTACAAACCTGCTCGTTTATTTTCATTGTTATTCAATGCAAAATAATTATCTAAGAAACCTGGGACGATCTCATATCACAAAGGATTTCTATTGTCTACTTATTGTACCTCGAACTTATATACCCGATGTAGGTCTTTAAGTTGATGTTCAATTTTCTTAAAGTTAATCGGGCATGACTAATTAGATACGCCCTCTTAAAATCAGGGGGTCCGAAATAGGATCGGGAAAAAACACCCAGCAAAATACCTTAATTTACGATTTAAGAATTTGTTTGATTCAAAGTGCTTTTGGTTGCTTTAAATATCTCCGATCAACAATCAGGCGGTATTTTGTGGAAATAATGACCTGTCCCGAACCGGGAGATGTTGGCTGCAAAAGGAATTTATTTATAAAAAAGGTCATATCTCATTTACTTATAGTGGCCGTTATTGAATGTAAATATTCATGCCGTTTTAATTTGTTTATGGCATTCGTCTATCGTGGAGAAAAAGAGGAAAGGAGGGCTAATAGCTTAACTTACGAGTTCGATCATTAGGGTTCAAATCTATACTATTACGGCATTCGTTTAACCTCTAGCGAACGCTCTGCCTTATTGTAAAAAGTGCCACTCTAAATTTGTACGCATTTGCTTCAGATTGATCAACTTTGCATCTTTAGTCGTGAATATGCATGACATATTTGCCACTGGACACAAAGGAACAATAAATTAATCAGCTTCATTTAGTGATGTATAATCATATGTCCTCAGTTGATTATAGTCTCAAAACAGTTTTCCAATTTTTATATATTTTATTATTATTCACATTTGAATAATAATCAAGGATTACATTGTATAATTTCCAACAAAACTAATAGGGGAGGGGACTAGAACAAAAAAACAATCTTCATTGAGTGGCAATAACTCATATATTGAAGCGTACAATGACGGATGTCTCATCTAGGTGACAACATTTGATGTTTCAAGTTGATTTGTATCTCAAGACTGGTATAATAGCTGTCACAAAAGCAAAAAAAAAAAGAATTGATAAAAAGATTCAACTTATTTTGGGCGTTTCATTTTTTTTATATTGTCTTGCTGATCGGTTTTGTTATATATATTTTTCATCTTCTATTGTTCTAGCAAAAGTCACAAAAAAATGTTGTTAAAATCAGGCATGCGACTTATTTGAAAAGATTTAGCTGACCTTTCTTATTGTTTACACATTTCAATCATTCAACTCGTGAGTAGATCGTCTTTCCGTCTAATTTTTTTTCAGGTATAGATAGCGTGAAATTCTCACTGCACCAGGCATCGGATATGCATTCCTATTATATTTTGATCGGACAAAGCTGTGTATTTATATATCCAATAAGCCAAACGAACGCACCCATTTAGCAAGGGTATAGTATGGGACGGGAGAGCTCCAGACATGTCAATATTTCTATACCGAAGCGAATCATTTGGTTTTGAATAAAACGAGATAAAGGTATACATTAATGCGACAGCAACCCATAGACGCAGATAAATAAAAATATTTAGAGTTAACATTCGGTTTTTTTTATAGAAAGATCATGCGTATATAATACAGAATAATAAGCTCAAAACCGACCCATGACTAAATAATAGTTATACGGAGTTAATTCAATAATATTTTCCGTCAAATATTATACATCCGAAAAGGCACATTTGATTTAATGTTATTTACCGTCAAAGATAATCACAAGTGTTTGGTTGAAAAATTTTACCTGCCATATTTTAATTTTGATCTGTGAAAATTTGAGAAGTTGCAATATAAACCAGTAAAAGAAAAACACTTCACCGTATAATATAATGGTAAAATAAATAATGATAATGGATGACGACCAGCGGCAAATAAAATTAATATTCAGGACGATAACATGTAAATATAATAAGAGTATTAATCCCGTTTTTTTACTAGACTGACAAGCTGAGTCGTTTTTTTTATCGTGTTAGTTCACAAGATATTAAGGTGCAATCAACAGTTTTTTTTTATGACGTTATATTTTGAGGGACCATGTATAAGTGACCCTTATTGGTGGACTGATTAATAAAGATACTTGTATAAAACTAGATATCACTGGAATCAGAATGTTCTCTAGTTTATAATGAAATAAAAAAAGTGTACTTTTAATAGTATAAAAAAGTTTTATTCAGAAAAAATTGCCTAATTTAAGTTTAAAAAACCTGAAATCAGGTCATGTGCACACCCTTGAAGACATGATACCTGCACATTTTTCATAATCAAAGTTGTATGAATTTCATAGATTTTTACCTGGTCTTTCAAAAAATGTATGCTTCAGGGTACGTTCGCCTGCTCCGAAAAGAGCTATAGTGGCTGCAAATAAGTTTTCAATTTTCACTGCCAAAAAACAGACTGTTTACAGTGTTGTCTCCCCTCAAAACAGGTATATTTAATCTAATTTTTTAAATTATTTTAATCATTCAACCTGCTTTAATTGAAGTTAATTAACATATCTTTACAACTAAATACAAAAAAACATGATACTTTTTCACAAATTATGTTGATAAAAAGGGACTTCCCTCCATGTCTATTTTTAGTTGGGGAATAACTCCTAGTTTTTTTTATACGAAACTGTTTATAGCACCCTTAGTTCGCAGGAAGAAAAGTCACCCGACACGGACACATTTCCGACTCTGAGCCGGCCAGTCTGTGCTCTTACTCCAAGATGCCACGTGTTTAGCGTTGAAATAGAATACCAATTTAATTAACGTCTTGGTTTGACCCGTTTGGGATTCGAACAAATGACCTCACGCTCTCGAGGCGAACACCCCCACACGAGACCAACCAGGAGACAGTTGTGATCGGTAATACAGAATATCATACCAAAAACTAAAATACAATACACAATACACCTTCACAGAATTCTCACAGTTACAAAAGCGAGCTAAAAGTAATTAACCTAAATTGGATGCGTGAAATTATATTGTTACCTACACGTAACCATGGAGCAAATGTTTGCACCTGTCCTAAGTCAGGAATCTGATGTCCAGTAGTTGTCGTTTGTTTATTTATATTATACTTGTTTCTCGTTTCTCATTTTTTATATAGATTATAACGTTGGTTTTCCCGTTTGAATGTTTTTATACTAGTAATTTTGGGGCCCTTTATTGTAGCTTGGTGTTCGCTGTGAGCCAAGGCTCCGTGTTGAAGGTCATACATTGACCTATAATGGTTTACTTTTATATATTGTTATTTGGATGGAGAGTTGTCTGATTGGCACTCACACCACATCTTCCTATATTTATGACTTCAGGGTAGATTTTATGGATCAACGCTCTCGGCAAATTAAAAACGCTTGCACCTATTATTTGAGTGGTCCGAATATTGCCAGCTGTTTCAAGTCTAAATTATTGCCCCTATTCAATATACCCTCATTTTCCAGGGGTATTTTAAGTTTCACGTTCAACCTCACTGTCGACCTCTTATTGTACGACCTACCTATTGCATTTAAAATTTATGTGTTATAGTCATGAACATGCATGAAATATTTGCTACTGGACGTAAAGCAAACAACAATCAATCAGTGTAATTGATTTCTCTGTACGAATACTTAGCACAAGATCTTGTAAAATGCTATAATTTACAATTTACATTTATATTTTTATGTTGTTGTTTTTTTTTGGGAGGGGTTCTCTTCAGTTTATCACATAACTGACTGCTTATTAAAAAGTTTTAAATATTTTTTCACTATGGTTCTTATCTACTGATTTGATACGATTTAAAACAGATGAATTTTTTTTGTCAGGCAAGGATAACACTAAAAAACATAAAAAGTTTTTTCAGGTGTTTGTGCTTCATTTAGACTTGAAAAAGGAATAACGGACGACTATATTAAAGAGTTCGTTTTCATATAATGCATTGAACTTGCGAATATATCTCACCTCACACGTTTTGATCGGGCCAGTGAAACCTAGTTTAAGACGGTTTTATTCATTGAAGTTTGCATACATAGTTTTTATTTAAAAAAAGAACACAAATAAAGTAAGATCTATTAATTAATTGGACTGAATAGACAAAACTAATTATTTTGCATTTTAACGTAATGTAAAAATTTAGGAAAATTACTAAATTACCAAATCAGAAACAAAAGGAACATTTACCGGATTAATGTTGTGAAGGACCTTATGCATCTAGGTCTGTCCGATTAGAAGTTTTGAAACAAGCTGTTTAAAAAGCTAATTGTTGGAAGAGTTTACTTACTGTTTTATAAGGTCTGATCTTTATGAATCTATTTCATGATTACTGACAGATAAAAAACATCAAGTATATATAGAATGAAGTTGTGGGGCATACTATGATTCATTGGTCAGTTATAAATGAGGTATGTATGGGGTTTTGATTGCGTGATTTATTAAATAAGAAATCGTTATTTTGAAAAGTTGGCAAAAAAAGTATAAATTTACCCCCTAATTTTATAAAACTATCATTTGGTGTTATTTAGAAGCTATTTTTTTTTATCATAAATAAATAATTATGTGATGTTATGCCATTAAATCCGTCCGTTTTCATTTTAATTTTGTTACTGTTAATTGCATATATCCGTCTGAGTACTGTTTAACTATCATTCAAGTTGAACATATATAGACTAGTCCAGTTCAGGGGAATTAGGTTTACGCAAGTGCTTTTTATGTACTTTTCTATATTTTTGCCGGTTTGTAAGTCAGCAAAAGTTCAATGATTAAGTTAATATTGACATTAAAGGACCTCCTCACAAAAAGGGCTGTTCAAATCCCTAAACACCCTTTTTTGTTCGGAGGTATTTTAATATCAATATTAACTTATCATTGAACTTTTACTATTACTAAAAGAAGTGTTCAATTTGATCATACTAGTAAAGATTTACCTAAATTTAAAGATCGCTATGTTGTTTTCTTTCACTACTTATTGCACGTGACCACGATTTAAATGTGTTTGTGTTCACGCTAGATGCAAATGAGAGTGTGAGACAAGCGATCGTTAGCGACAAAAATGTCACTTGTTGTTAGAAATGAAATATCCAAACCACTATTTCCCGATCAATAGAACTTTGCATATGTTATTTCCTTTTTCAAAAGTAATAACAAATCATTACCCTCTTCGTACAGGCTTGATTTAATATATTAACAACTATGTTTTCAAAAGTAAAACACATTTGTGCCTCAGTATTCGGTGTTAGGGCCGTTATGATGTTTAAAATATATTAATGATATGGGTTGATTTGACAATGAGTTAATGGTGACTCTGGAGGCGAAAGGCTTTTTACAGATAATACGCCTATAGATCTTACTGTACCTAATAAATTTAATATTTTGTTATTGTTTAAGGAAGTGGTCAAAAAGAAGGCTGGTAAAGTTTATCCAAATATAACAGAATTATTAATAGTTATGATATTCAATATGAGATACTATACAAAGTAATTTTTCTTTTTAATTTGAGGATGTTACATTAGAAACAGTTCATACGCATAAGTATCTCGGTGTCATATTTAGTAATGATTTTGAATGGGGTAATCATGATGATGAACTGAGGAAAAAACCTTCAAAGTAGCTTAATATCACAAGTTAGGGATAACAACGAGAAAGTAAATTCTGATCGATTGGAGTGTAACCACATCGAGGCTGCTCGAATAGTTACGGGATCAACAAATAATGATAGTGGTAACAGTATCTTTAATGAGGCGTAATTTGAAAAAAATTAACGGAAGATGTGAGGTTAAAACACTAGCTTTTTTTATAAGATTAAACCAAGCTCCAGATTATTTGGTTCCGAATTTTGTATCAGATATTAATTATAATAATTTGAGTAACAATCAGAATACCACAATTCCCGTAAACCATTTATCAACTACTCCAGTCTTTTTCATCATCCATTACATTGTGGAATCCTTTGGACAGAAGTGTTAGACCTATTGCTTAATTGTTTTGTTTAAACGAAAGATGCATAAACTGTATTATAGAAACAAAAAAATCTCCGCGATTTTTTTTTCGAGGAAGACCATTTGCGTTTTTTACAACAGATGAAGCGTTCTGCATTCTGACTTTATCAAATCAAATTTAAAACAAAGTATTAATTGTTCCTGTGGTTTAATCAATGAAAATATCGACCACTATTTAATTTATTGTATTAATTTTTCATCACCTAGAAATCTATTGTCAAATAAAATTACAAGTGTTTTTAATGTCGATATTACAATCGATTTACTATTTTGTCGGGGTGATGCGTTGAGTACTGAAGAAAATTATGTCTGTCTTTTCAAAAGTATATAAAAATATCGAACGTTTTTCTGTGCGTTGATAACGGAAATTCCCTGTAAACAATACATGCGATTAAAATATTTCTATATAACTGCTATAACCGAATGATATTGAAGTATAATTACTATCATATTATGTTACCAATAACAATTCATTGAATGTTAATGGAAGAATACGAATTAATTAATAGTTACTGCTGTTTCGTGTATATCCTTTCCAAAAAAAAAACGTGTATATTACATGAAGAATTATGAGTATGAACAAGCTATATCTCCACAAGTTTAGATTGCGCATCTAAAAATTACACACTGGAAAGTCGGCGGGCTTATTTTTATTTATATTGTCAATAAAATGCACTTGATAAAAATCCATTGATTAGTTTGAACAGTCTCATTTAAGCTTGATGTCGTTATGTTTTGCTATTTTCTTCGTATAGAATATGTAATGCGTTCATTTATAGATCTGTATTTTTCTTATTGCTTCGGAAAAGACGTTACTAAGTTGTAAACGTACGGCTGATCACTTTGTCAATTTTAACCATAACTAAATGAAATATTATTATAGATTCTATTTTAAAGAGAATATGTCCGTTTTGTAATGTTGAATGCTGATTAACAGGATGACAAAGTAGAAAAGTGTTTTCTTTTCTCAACAACGACATCGTGTCATACAGTGCAAAATTAAAAAGTGCAAAGGGGGTTTGTCTTCATACTGTCATTATTTCATTCAAATGTATCATGTTACACAGGTAATACTGGTCGTCATTGAAGTAAAACAAAATCTATTAAATGAAGTCCTAGCATGTTGGATTTAAACCTTTGCAGTAAGTTTATTGATTTGTATTAGGATTTCTTAAATGGTTAATTGTAGAAATTCTTGATTTATTTGTTTAGAAATTTGAAGAACAGTTCTGTCCTTGCAAATGCTTGCCAAAGGTTACATTTGATTAAAATATGAACTGTATTATATTGAACGTTATTTCTCCCTTTTTTAAAAAGTTTTATCACTGATGTTCCAAAATGAACCTGGATTTTTTATCAAGTAGACCTAGGTTATCCGGCTTCCCTTTGCATCTAGTGCAGACAAAAGTATTGCCGTTGAACATTTTTTATCAACTTTTCTGTAAGGGTGGAGTAAGGTGTCCGACCCCAACTTTGAACCTACATTGAATAAAACTAAGCCGAACAAGACCCTGGATTTTTCTCAAGTAGACCTCAGCTATCAAGCTTCCCTTTGCACCTAGTGCGGACAAAAGTATTGCTGTAGAACATTTTTTATTAACTTTTCTGAAAGGGTGGGATAGGGTGTCCGATCCCAACTTTGGACCTACTTTGAATAAAACTAAGCCAAACAACATCCTGGATTTTTTCTCAAGTAGTCTCAGCTATCAAGCTTCCCTTTGTACCTAGTGCGGACAAAATTGTTGCTGTAGAACATTTGTCATTAACTGTTCACTAAGGGTGGGGTAGGATGTCCGACCCCAACTTTGGACCTACTTTAAAAAAAAACTAATCCGAACAACACCCTGGATCTTTTATCAAGTAGACCTCAGCTACCCAGCTTCCCTTTGCACCTAGTGCGGACAAAAGTATTCTGTAGAACATTTTTTATAACCTTTTCGATAAGTGCGCGGTAGGGACCCCAACTGTGAACCTACTTTGAATAAAACTAAGCCGAACAACACCCTGAATTATTTATCATGTAGACCTCAGCTACCCAGCTTTTATTTGCTCCTAGTGCGGACAAAATTATTGCTGTAGAACATTTTTTATTAACTTTTCGGTTAGTCTGCGGTAGGGTTTCCGAACCCAACTGTTGACCTACTTTAAAAGAAAACACCAAGCCGAACAACACCCTAGATTTGTTTCTCATGAAGACCTCAGTTATCCAGCTCCATTTGCACCCAGTGCGGACAAAAATATTGCCGTTGAACATTTTTTATTATCTTTTCTGAAAAGGTGGGGTAGGGTGTCCGATCTGAACTTTGGATATACTTTAAAAAACATAAGACAAACAAAACCCTGGATTTTTTTCTCAAGTAGACTTCAGCTACCCAGCTTCCCTTTGCTCCTAGTGCGGCAAAAGCATTACCGTAAAACATTTTTTATCAACTTTTCTGTAAGAGTGGGGTAGGGTGTCCGACCCCAACTTTTGACCTAAAAAAAGGAGTACCGAAGAACACCATGGATTTATTCTCTAGTAGACCTCATCTACATATCTTCCCTTTGCACCTAGTGCAGACAATAGTTTTGCCGTAGAACACTTTTAAGTATCTTTTCTGTATGGTTGGGGTCAGGTTTCCGACCCCAACTGTGGACCTACTTAGAAACAAAAGTAAGTCGAAATTCACCATGGTTTTTTTCTCATGTAGACTTCAGCTACTCAGATTCCATTTTTCCTAGTGCGGACAACAGTATTGCCGTAGAACATTTTTTATCAATTTTTCTGTAAGGGTGGAATTAGGTGTCCGACTCCAACTTTGAACCTACTTTGAAGAAAACTAAGCCGAACAACACCCTGGATTTTTTATCAAGTAGACCTCAGCTACCAAGTTTCCTTTGCACCTAGTGCGGACACCCTACCCCACCCTTTAAGAAAAGTTAATAAAAATATGTTGTACGGCAAAACTTTTGTCTGCACTAGCTTAAAAAGGGAAGCTGGGTAGCTGAGGTCTACTTGAGAAAAAATCTAGGGTGTTGTTCGGCTTAGTTTTTTTCTTTTAAAGTAGGTCCAAAGTTGGGGTCGGACACCCTACCCTGCCCTTACAGAAAAGTTAATAAAAAATGTTATACGGCAATACTTTTGTCTGCACTAGGTTAAAAAGGGAAGCTGGGTAGCTGAGGTGTACTTGAGAAAAAATCTAGGGTTTTTGATTTAGTTTTTTTTTTTTGATACTAGGTCCAAAGTTGGGGTCGGAAACCCTACCGCAGACTTACAAAAAAAGTTAATAAAAAATGTTCTACGGGAATACTTTTGTCCGCACTAGGTGCAAAGGGAAGCTGGGTAGCTGATGTCTACTTGATAAAAAAAACATGGTGTTGTTCGGCTAAGTTTTATTCAAAGTAGGTCCAAAGTCGGGGTCGGACACCCTACTCCACCCTTACAGAAAAGTTAATAAAAAAATGGTATACGGCAGTACTTTTGTCTGCACTAGGTTAAAAAGGAAAGCTGGATAGCTGAGGTCTACTTGAGAAAAAATCTAGGGTGTTGTTCGGCTTATTTTTTTTTCTTTTAAAGTAGGTCTAAAGTTGGGGTCATACACCTTACCCAACCCTTACAGAATAGTTAATTAAAAAATGTTCTACAGCAATACTTTCGTCCGCACTAGGTGCAGTGGAAAGCTGGGTAGCTGATGTCTACTTGATAAAAAATCCAGGGTTTTGTTCGGATTATTTATTTTTTTAAAAGCAGGTTCAAAGTGGGGGTCGGACACCCTTTTACCACCTTTACAGAAAAAGTTAAGAAAAAAATGTTCTGCAACAATACTTTCGTCCTTACTAGATGCAAATGGAAGCTGGGTAGCTGAGGTCTACTTGAGAATAAATCCAGGGTGTTCCTCGGCTTAGTTTTTTTTAAAGTAGGTCCCAAGTTGGGGTCGGACATCCTACCCCAGCCATAGTGAACAGTTAATAACAAATGTTCTACGGCAATACTTGTGTCCGCACTAGGTGCAAAGGAAACTTGGTAGCTGCGGTCTATTTGATAAAAAATCCAGGGTGTTTTTCGGCTTAGTTTTCTTCAAAGTAGGTTCAAAGTTGGAGTCGGACACCTAATTCCACCCTTACAGAAAAATTGATAAAAAATGTTCTACGGCAATACTGTTGTCCGCACTAGGAAAAATGGAATCTGAGTAGCTGAAGTCTACATGAGAAAAAAACCATGGTGAATTTCGACTTACTTTTGTAGGTCCACAGTTGGGGTCGGAAACCTGACCCCAACCATACAGAAAAGATACTTAAAAATGTTCTACGGCAATACCTTTGTCCGCACTAGATGCAAAGGGAAGCTGAGTAGCTGATGTCTACTTGATAAAAAATCCATGGTGTTGTTCGGCTTAGTTGTATTCAGAGTAGTTCCAATGTCGTGGTCGGACACCCTACCCCACCCTAACAGAAAAGATAATAACTGTGGACCTACAAAAGTAAGTCGAAATTCACCATGGTTTTTTTCTCATGTAGACTTCAGCTACTCAGATTCCATTTTTCCTAGTGCGGACAACAGTATTGCCGTAGAACATTTTTTATCAATTTTTCTGTAAGGGTGGAATTAGGTGTCCGACTCCAACTTTGAACCTACTTTGAAGAAAACTAAGCCGAACAACACCCTGGATTTTTTATCAAGTAGACCTCAGCTACCAAGTTTCCTTTGCACCTAGTGCGGACACAAGTATTGCCGTAGAACATTTGTTATTAACTGTTCACTATGGCTGGGGTAGGATGTCCGACCCCAACTTGGGACCTACTTTAAAAAAAACTAAGCCGAGGAACACCCTGGATTTATTCTCAAGTAGACCTCAGCTACCCAGCTTCCATTTGCATCTAGTAAGGACGAAAGTATTGCTGCAGAACATTTTTTTATTAACTTTTTCTGTAAAGGTGGTAAAAGGGTGTCCGACCCCAACTTTGAACCTACTTATAAAAAAATAAATAATCCGAACAAAACCCTGGATTTTTTATCAAGTAGACATCAGCTACCCAGCTTTCCACTGCACCTAGTGCGGACGAAAGTATTGCTGTAGAACATTTTTTTATTAACTATTCTGTAAGGGTTGGGTAAGGTGTATGACCCCAACTTTAGACCTACTTTAAAAGAAAAAAAAAATAAGCCGAACAACACCCTAGATTTTTTCTCAAGTAGACCTCAGCTATCCAGCTTCCCTTTTTAACCTAGTGCAGACAAAAGTACTGCCGTATACCAATTTTTTATTAACTTTTCTGTAAGGGTGGAGTAGGGTGTCCGACCCCGACTTTGGACCTACTTTGAATAAAACTTAGCCGAACAACACCATGTTTTTTTATCAAGTAGACATCAGCTACCCAGCTTCCCTTTGCACCTAGTGCGGACAAAAGTATTCCCGTAGAACATTTTTTATTAACTTTTTTTGTAAGTCTGCGGTAGGGTTTCCGACCCCAACTTTGGACCTACTATCAAAAAAAACCAAACTAAATCAAAAACCCTAGATTTTTTCTCAAGTACACCTCAGCTACCCAGCTTCCCTTTTTAACCTAGTGCAGACAAAAGTATTGCCGTATAACATTTTTTATTAACTTTTCTGTAAGGGCAGGGTGGGGTGTCCGACCCCAACTTTGGACCTACTTTAAAAGAAAAAAACTAAGCCGAACAACACCCTAGATTTTTTCTCAAGTAGACCTCAGCTACCCAGCTTCCCTTTTTAACCTAGTGCAGACAAAAGTATTGCCGTATAACATTTTTTATTAACTTTTCTGTAAGGGCAGGGTAGGGTGTCCGACCCCAACTTTGGACCTACTTTAAAAGAAAAAAACTAAGCCGAACAACACCCTAGATTTTTTCTCAAGTAGACCTCAGCTACCCAGCTTCCCTTTTTAACCTAGTGCAGACAAAAGTTTTGCCGTACAACATATTTTTATTAACTTTTCTTAAAGGGTGGGGTAGGGTGTCCGACCCCAACTTTGGACCTAATTTAAAAAAAACTAAGCCGATGAAGACCCTGGATTTTTTTTCATGTAGATCTCAGCTACCCAGCTTCCTTTTGCACTTAATGCAGACAACTGTATTGCCGTAGAACATTTTGTTTTATTAACTTTTCTGTAAGGTTGTGGTGGGGTGTCCGTCCGTAACTGTGGACCTACTTAAAAACAAAACTAAGCCGAAAAACATCCTGGAATTTTTATCAAGTAGACCTCAGCTACCCAGCTTCCCCTTGCACCTAGTGCAGACACAAGTTTTTCCGTACACTTTATTAATAAACTTTTTAGTAAGGGGTGGGTAGGGTGTCCGACCCCAACTTTGGATCTAGTTAAAAGAAAAAAAATTAAGCAGAACAACACCCTGGATTTTTTATCAAGTAGACATCAGCAACCCAGCTTTCCTTTGTACCTAGTGCGAACAAAAGTATTGCTGTAGAACAGTTTTTTTATTAACTTTTCTGTAAGGTTGGGGTGGGGTGTCCGACCCAAACTGTGAACCTACTTAAAAACAAAACTTAGCCGAAAAACACCCTGGATTTTTTATCAAGTAGACCTCAGCTACCCAGCTTCCCTTTGCACCTAGAGCAGACACAAGTTTTTCCGTACAACATTATTAATAAACTTTTCAGTATGGGTTGGGTAGAGTGTGTGACCCAAACTTTGGACCTAGTTAAAAATAAAAATAAACCGAACAACACCCTGGATTTTTTCTCAAGGATACATCAGCTACTAAGCTTTCCTTTGCATCTAAAGTATTGCTGTAGAACATTTTTTTATTATCTTTTCTGTTAGGGTGGGGTAGGGTGTCCGACCACGACATTGGACCTACTCTGAATAAAACTAAGCCAAACAACACCATGGATTTTTTATCAAGTAGACATCAGCTACTCAGCTTCCCTTTGCATCTAGTGCGGACAAAGGTATTGCCGTAGAACATTTTTTATTAACTTTTCTGAAAGGGCGGGGTAGGGTGTCCGACCCCAACTTTGGACCTACTTTAAAAGAAAAAAACTAAGCCAAACAACACCCTAGATTTTTTTGACTTCAGCTATCCAGCTGCATTTCCACCTAGTGCGGACAAAAGTTTTGCCGTAGAACATTTTGTTTTATTAACTTTTCTGTAAGAATGGAGGGGGGTGTCCGACCGCAACTGTGGACCTACTTAAAAACAAAACTAAACCGAAAAACACCCGGGATTTTTTATCAAGGAGACCTCAGCTACCTAGCTTCCCTTTGCACGTAGTGCAGACACAAGTTTTTCCGTACAACATTATAAATAATCTTTTTAGTAAGGGTTGGTTAGGGTGTCCGACCCCAACTTTGGATCTAGTTGAAAAGAAAATTAAGCAGAACAACACCTTGGATTTTATATCAAGTAGACATCAGCTACGAAGCTTCCCATTGCATCTAATGCGGGTAAAGGTATTGCCGTAGAACATGTTTTGTTATGTTTTCTGTAAGGGTAGGGTAAGATGTCTGATCCCAAATTTGGACCCACTTAAAAAAAACTAAGCCGAGCAACACCCTGGATTTTTTCTCAAGTAGGCCTCTGTTACCCAGCTTTCATTTGCACCTATTGCGGATAAAAGGATTGCCGTAGATCATTTTGTTTTAAACTTTACTTTAAGCATGGTAAGGGTGGAGTAAAGTGTCCGACCCCAACTTTGGACCTACTTTAAAAAAAAACTAAGCGATGAACTAACTGGATTTTTTCTGATATAGACCTCAGCTACCCAGCTTCCCTTTGCACCTAGTGCAGACACAAGTTTAGCCGCAGAACATTTTTTATTAACTTTTCTGAAAGGGTAAAGGTAGGGTGTCCGACCCAACCTTTGGACCCACTTTGAATAAAACTAAGCCAAATAACACCATGAATTTTTTATGAAGTAGACCTCAGCTATCCAGCTTCCCTTTGGACCTAGTACGGACAAAAGCATTGCCGTAGAACATTTTTTTTTAATTTTTCTGTAAGGGTTGGATAGGATGTCCGACTCGAACTTTGGACCTAGTTAAAAAACAAAATTAAGCCGAACAACATCATGGATTTTTTATCAAGTAGACATCAGCTACCCAACTTCTCTTTGCACCTAGTGCGGACAAAAGAATTTCCGTAGAACATTTTTTATTGACTTTTCTGTAAGGGTAGGATAGGATGTCAGACCAAAACTTCGGACCTATTTTCAAAAAAAAAAATGAAGCCGAACATTACCCTTTACTTTTAATCAAGTAGACATCAGCTACCCAGCTTCCCTTTGCACCTAGTGCGGACAAAATTATTGCAGTAGAACATTTCTAATAAAAAAATTTAGTGATGGTTGAGTAGGTGTGCGACCCCAACTTTGGACCTAGTAAAAAAAAAAAGAATTAAGCCGAACCCTGAATTTTTCATCATGTAGACATCAGCTACTAAGCTTCCATTTGCAACAAGTGCAGACAAAAGTATTGCCGTAGAACATTTTTAATTAACTTTTTCTGTAAGGGTGGGTTTGGGTGTCAGACCCAACTGTGGACCTACTTACAAACAAAACTAAGCCGAACAACACCCTGGATTTTTTTCAAGTAGACCTCAGCTACCCAGCTTCTCCTTGCACCTAGTTGAGCCAAAAGTATTGCCGTAGAACATTTTTAATTAACTTTTCTGTAAGAGTGGGTTAGGGTGTCAGACCCCAACTGTGGACCAACTTAAAAACATAACTAATCCGAACAACACCCTGGATTTTTCTCAAGTAGACCTTAGCTACTTTACTTCCCTTTGCACCTAGTGCAGACAAAAGTATTGTCGTAGAACACGTTTTATTAACTTTTCTGTAAGGATGGGATAGGGTGTCCGACCTCAACTTTGAACCTAGTTAAAAAAAAATTAAGCCGAACAACACCCTGGATTATTTATCAAGTAGACATCAGCTATCCAGCTTCCCTTTGCACCTAGTGCGGACAAAAGTATTGCGTAGAACATTGTTTTTATTAACCTATCTGTAAGGGTGGGATAGGATGTCCGACAACAACTTTGGACTTCTTAAAGAATAAGCTAAGCCGAACAACACTCTGGATTTTTTATCAAGTAGACATCAGCTACCGAGCTTCCTTTAGCACCTAGTGCAGACAAAAGTTTTGCAGTAGAGTATTTTTTATTGACTTTTCTGTAAGGGTAGTGTAGGGTGAAATTCCTCCCTTCAGGGTTCACTCTGGACACATGCCACCTTTAACCTGCAACACCCTTGGAAATTACCTGTTCAATACAAAGCACGAACTATCTTCAATGCAAATTCGAAAATTTCGAAACAATCTTTCACAGAGGTTCGGCATTTTTTCTCTGTAAAATGATGAGGCATTAATCATAAAGAAAGCCGATAAAAGTAACAATGATGTTATTTTAGATAAGGTCAATTCCCATCTTAAAGGCGATCGCCAATTAAGTACACAACATTACACCAAATTGGAAAACTTTGACCTAAAAGCACTTAGATGTATTATCAATACATATGTCAAAGGGATGTACACCAAAGGTGTTATAGATTACGCCACATTTAATTACCTTAATAATGGTAATCAAATTGAGTATGGGCCTGGGTATATGTATATCTTGCCTAAAATACACCGATTAAATGAATCGGGATAAGTAAAAATCAATAAATATGGTTTAACATTGATAACATAATGCCACCATGTCGGGCAATCATATCTCAGATTTGTACTGTCACAGAATCTATTGGATGCGATATCGATTATGTTTTAGTACCTATGGTACAAAAACAACATACGTATATAAAGGATAAGTCTAATGTAATATACAAGTTGGAAAGAGTTAAGCCTAATGCAGATTACTGGCTGTGTAGTTTTGATGTAGTTTCACTGTACACTAATTGCCCGATTGATGAATTATTATCGGCAGTTAGAATTTCGTATGATCAGTTTGATAAATCAGATTACAAAATCAAATGCCCACCTACGAATGATTTAATCTATTTCCTTAGATCAATTTTAGAGAACAACATTATCAATTTTTATGGACGGCTTTATAAGCAAATAATAGGAGCCGTGATAGGAGTAGTGCCAAGCACGGAAATCTGTGATATACTCATGTATAAAATTATGAAAGAAATTCTTTCGTAGTTTGAACATAGAAAAAATAAATTTTTCTATGGAAGGTATCGGCATGGTATTATATTAATATATCATGGCGATTGGAAGGAAATGCAGGATTTGCTAGAGTTAGCAAATAATCATCATCCGTTCCTGAAATTCACACTAGAATTCTCATCTAAAGAAATAATTTTTCTTGATGTTAATATTTTCAAAGGAACAAAATTTTCTAATGAAATTATTTTGGATGTGAAAACACACTTTAAACCGACAAATGCCTTCCTTTGTCTAGATCGTAAACGCTGTCACGGTAGACATGTGTTTGCAGGGTTTATCAATGGCAAAGTTATCAGATACGTTAGAACAACAAATCATGGTGTTGATTTACAATATATTTTGTTACAGTTACGATTGACCTTAATAAAGAGAGGATACAAGGATATTGCAATCGAAAAGTACATAACTGAGGCATTATCATGTAATATATCTGATTTAGTCAGAAAAAAAGGCCAAACAAAACACAATGGAAGTTCCTTTAGTATTGGCAACGAAATTTAATCCATGCATTCATAAATTAAAACAATGCATTAGTAAACATTGAGATCTACTAAAACAGGATGCAGTTTGCAACGAAATATTTTCAAGCAAACCAATAATAGCTTATAAAAAGCATAAAAATATTGCAGACCTATTGACAACGACAATATTAACATAAATTGATATAGGTAAATCCCTGATGATGGCGGGCATAAAATGCTTAAACCCTTTCATAAATGTTATACATTTATCATTAGCATATAATACAAAAACCGCAGAAAAACTAAATTAGTGTCGGATTGATGTACAACAATTGCAAGTCTAGTAATACTAGCATCATGTGATCAATATTTTGTAATATTTACAATGAAGTTCTTATAATATGTCTACGGAGTCTTCCGAATAAGATTGTTTGCTATCGGAATTCGGATTGATGTTGGAATACGTGGATGTTAGGTGTCACTTTTATACAAAATCTGGTAAAAAAAAGCTGTAGTTTTGATAGTATAAAAATAAGCTATAAGTGTGGAATGATCTCCAATGAGACAACTATCTACTATATAAATGTCTTACAAATGTAGATGAGAGCAATACTAGCTATAGGTCACCATACATCCTTTAAATTTAATAACAAGCAAAGCCAATACCTTAAATTTAGCTATAACGCCAACACATTCATTACACATGATGACAATATAAAACACTAGAATACATATGACTTCCTACAGTATTTGCATATACATGATAATACATTGTACTATAAATAAAAGTTTTGTATTAACGCCGGAAAAGCATTACATCTCCTATAATTTAAAAGCAATAAATAGGAATTTATGTGAAATAAGTAGCGGAAAATTCGTAGCCTACTTGGATATCCGATTAACACAACGCCCTTTCCAAGATAGTCGTAGTCATGTCCTTTGGGTTTTCAAAACAAATCTTCAAAGACATATGAGAAGTTAGCATTCTTCAGATGAGCAACTATATCGCCAAGATCTAACCTCGCAGCAGCAGCAGCAGCAACAGCAGCAGCAGCAACAGCAGCTGGGTTAGATCTTGGTGATATAGTTGCTCCAAAGTAAATGTTCATCTTCATAACGTACTATAGAACATAAGTCAATAACATACTTGGCGGAGGCACGAAGTTCCGGAAACTGTTTCGCAATTGTCCATGCTTTATGCGGTTTGATTGCAGAATGAATACGTCTAAACATATAAAAGTCATTATCGCATGAAATTCGGTAAGACCACCATGTTTCTTCACTTGCATTTATATTCTGATTTACAATAACTGACCAAAGTTTTTTTGATGGGAAAGAACCAGTATTTGCAAAATTAACAATATAATCTGTAATGTTATATTTTTCGGCTGCTTTATGTTGTCAGGTATAAAACCAAGTTGTTCTGGAACACATTTATGTTTGAATTCCATAAGTCTGCTTATCATTATTCGTTTCGGTAACGCAGAAGACTTTAACCTACAAAGTCTACCAAAAAATAAAAGTTTACATCTGTTGATAATGCTTTCAACTGAAAACCAACCTAGAAGACTTGTACATTTGTCAGAACGGGTTCGTTTTGGAAGTCCTTTAATAATTTTACACACAAATCTGTGAGATCTTTCTAACATCGTAAGTTCTGTTTGAGTCAAATTGTTCCATAACTCACAACCATATAGAGCTTTGCTGTAACATATTTGAAGTATTATCTTGGAACACGTCAAAGGGTTTAAAATTGATGGATGAATTCCAGAATTTAGAACTGAAAGAGCAGTTGATCGCAACACTCTACAAGCATTCAACGTCTGGTCCATTGATTTAAATTTACAGTTCAAAATAATACCGACATGTTTGGCAGACGTCACGAGTGGTATGATGTCATCATATAAAGTAAGATTGCTTGTAACATTCTTGTTCTTCTTTGAATAACGTAAGACGTTGCTTTTAGTCGGAGAAAATTTGAATGCCCACTTCTCGCTATATGTCTGACAAATGTTAATAAGGTGTTGCATTCCTTTTTCTGTTGTTGAGGGTAACGCAATGTCGTCGGCTTGAACAGAGCTGCTTACACTGATATCTAGAAGAACGCATCCCAATTTAGAATTTTCAATGTCGCACAAAAGATCGTTTTTGTATACTAAATATAACAGAGCTGATAAGACGCCACCTTGGCGAACGCCTCGTTTTAGTTCAAACCAACGAGCCCACCATTGAACAGTACAGAACTACGCATCTCACTGTATATTTCATCTATGAGCAGCCATAAATCACCGGTAACTCCATATTTATGCAGTTCATAAAACAATGCATCATGCCATACGGAGTCGAAAGCTTTCGTGCTATCTAACAGCACAACTATAACATCGCTGTTACGTTCAATATAATGACGAATCGATTCTTGTAAGTTAAATGAAGCGTGGATACTTGATAATTCCTTTTGGTATGCCATCTGAGATTGATGTGGAAACTTTATGTACAAGGAGTCGAATCGAGGATAAAGAGACTTTTCGAATATCTTAGCAATACAACTTGTTAACGATATACCACGGTACGAATTGGGATCGGTTTTGTTTTTATTTCCACCTTTGAATAACGGTATAATTACACTTGTTTTCCAATCTAGAGGAGTATAACGTGTTTGTATTATTAGGTTCAATAGATTGCATAAGTGGTTTTTGCAATGTTTTACCACCATATTTTATATGCTCATAAGAAACGTTGTCTAAACCTGTAGATTTGTTGTTACATAAACATCTACAAATGTTGAAAATTTCTTCAAACTCAAATGGGTTAATTGGAACTTTGATTTCCTTCTGCGTTTGTCGTATTTTATTCACTTCGAGTTTTACCAAATTTCTGTTTTCTGAATTTGTTAACTTGCTATCGAACTGAAAAAAGGATTCGAAATGGTCCGCCCATGCTTTGCATATTTCACTATCGTTTATATGAGTTATTCCATTGAAATTTAGTTCACGACAAAAAGTTTTCTGTTAACGTCTGCTTTTTAAGACCGACCATACATATCTTTGATCCTTGTCGATAGACTCTTCCATTCTGTTGGCAATGTTCATAATATGTTCGTTGTAAGCTTTATCCATTTCATTTCTGAAAGTCCGTTTTGCATGTTTGTAATCAGCAAAGAACTGATCGCTTCTATCGTGAATTTTCCCGTTCAGTATCCATAAACTGCGCTTATTTAACATTGTTTTGTGTGATAAATCTACGACTTTCGTCCAATCAGGCTTTATATGTTTCAAAAATTGCTTATGTGGGAGTGTTTCCTTGTCAGCTTTTTGAACAGCAACTATAATAGTCTTATAGTATGTTGAATAATCTAAGTAAATCATGCGTTGTGTTTTCTATACGTTTAATCGTTGTGATAGCTAATGCATATAATATAACGTCACACAGTATAGCGTTATGGTAACAACGTTACCATAACGTAATGTTAGTACTTCGCGTATTTTCCGACATTCTGGGGGCCGACAAAAGTGAAATATGTAACGACAATTAAACAAATGTAAAATTCACAATACAGATAAATAATTTAAAATTAATGTCCATCTCAAATAAAATAATCTAGTTCCTTAACCTTGACTGAACACAATTACAGTTTATCTTTTAGTCCATTCATGGATGTTCCTTCTAGCACACACGGTAATTTCAGGCTCAGCTGTAAATTTCTTTCATTATAAGTTTCTGTCCTGTATCTATGTGGCTTCTTGACTCCACCAGTTGAGGGTGTGTTCGTTCGGGCGGTCTTGGTAGATAGTCACTTCCTTGGATGTTTTCCTCAAATGGTCTTCTTTTGGTAACGATCATACCTGAAGGTACATCATCTTGATGGTTATGTTTCTGAGACAACCCTTCTGTGGAATTGCCTTTCTCGTTATCAATAGTTGTGTTCTTGTGTGCGATGACGTTTACAAGAACTGTTGATGGCTGGTTGATGTTTCTATTGATCGGTCCTGATAATAGATATCCGATCTTTGACTGAACAGCGGTGGGTCCGTTTCCTCTAATTACTTTATCCTCGAGAATGTCCTAATAGTGGTCGGCGCCTATGAGAAAGTCAATTACGAAACGTTCTGTACTTTGCATAGAATGTGCAAGTTTAAGTTCTCTAAAGTGTGGCAAGCTCCTTGTAGTCAGGGAAATATTGTTCTTAATTGGGACGGCAATTTCTGGAACAATGAGTGTATTAATATGCACCTTTTCTCCTGTGTCGGTCTGTAGTTGTATTGTTGTAGTGTCTAAGTTACGAACTTTCTGAGATAAATCTCCGAACGCAGACAGTTGAATGCTTACTTTTTCTGTGGGTTTTATTTCTAATTGATCAGCTAGTTTCTGAGTTATAAAAGAACACTGTGCTCCCTCGTCAAATAAGATGTTACATTCTACTTCTTGGTCGTTATATACAACTGGTGCCATTGCTGTTTTCAGGAGAATGTTGTGATTCTGTTGTGATGAATACATTACTCTAGTCTCGTTTGGTGTTTCAACTTTGTTTACTGATGACTGTTGTGTTGTATGCTCCGGTGTCGTACCTGGAATTACCTCTTTGCCTCTACATATGCTAGTAAGATGCATTCCGTTACACTTTTTACATCGTTTAGTAGACTTGCATGCGGCCACTCGGTGTGACCCTAAACAGTTAAAGCATAACTGTTTCTGTTTTACGATTTGATTTCTAGCGTTTGCGTCTGTTACTTCAGAGCACTCCGTCGGATAGTGCTCACCTGAACAGAAAATACATGTACGTGTATTTGTCTTCTGATGTGTGTCTGTGAATTTGCCCTTGTATGAATGTGATTGCGTACCCATGAAAAATGCAGTAGCGTACAATCTGTCTGAATCTGTGACTCCTTCTCCAGCTTCGAGTATGTCGATCTCTTTAGTTATAGATTTGCGTAGATTATCTAATATCAAATTATCTCTTCCGTGTTCTCTTGCAATATTCTTTCTTATGTCAATCGGTAACTTGTCCAAAACTACAGGTACCAAAAGCGAACCATACATCTCTGGTGTTTGACCAAGTGACTTTAATCCTCGTACGTATGATTCTAATCTGTCTCCGTAAGACCTCAAACTGAAAGCATCATTTGTCGGTGCGGGTAAATTCATGAGTGCTTTCATGTAAGCATGTATCAGTTTGCTAGGCTGTCCGAACCGATCTCTGAGAAGGTTGACTGCGGTTTCGTAGTTACCATTTGTCAAAGCGAATCCCTCTACTGTTTGCGCGGCGCTTCCCTCCAGCTGGGCTTTCAGATAATTAAACTTTTGGATTGGCGTTAATGTGTCGTTGTCGTGTATCGATGACTCGAAACAATCCCAAAATGTCTGCCACTTGATAATATCTCCATTAAAATAGGGTAAGTCTAACTTTGGAAGCCTATGGTAATTAGATTTTGAAGATCTCGGTTCTGACGGGACTTGAAACATGACATTCTCTGACGGACGGGTATGCACTGCAGGGGCGTGAATTGAATACTGCTGGTTCATAGAATCTATAGCACATGTGTTCATATTAACTCTAGCTTCGGGTGTGAAATTATATGCGTCAGGGTTAAGTCTGCTCGTTGAAGGACCAACAGTATCATGCGAAATTATATTTGTTTCAAAGGACTTAATGAATTTCCGAATTTGTCTAATTTTGCAATCAAGTTCGTACATATACTCATCTGAGTCGGTGATTTCCTGCTCCAGATTTTCCTCCGATGTCTGTTCCAAAAGTCTGTTATTCAGGTCAATCAATGTTTTCTGTTTCTGCGTGACAGCATCATCAAGGGCTTTCACTTCGTCAACTTCTGTGTCTATTTTTGACTTTAACTCGTTGAATTTCACCAGTAGCTTCGTGACGGCTCCTTTGTGTCCAGCACGAACTGACTTCAGCTTTGAATCCATATATATCCAAAGGTTACGGCACCATTAAATGTTGAATAATCTAAGTAAATCATGCGTTGTGTTTTCTATACGTTTAATCGTTGTGATAGCTAATGCATATAATATAACGTCACACAGTAAAGCGTTATGGTAACAACGTTACCATAACGTAATGTTAGTACTTCGCGTATTTTCCGACATAGTAGAGCTCGATATCCTCTCGTTCGTCGCGTGTAGTAACGGCATTTGAACAGACCATAACAATTGTGAGACTGCAAATGAATAGTCATTAACTGAATTCGTTTCTAACGCTTTGGTCCACGATACTTTGTCAGCCATAACACTTTCGTCTAAGTTGTCACTATCAGCATGACATTGTTCAATTAGTAAAGTACACGCGATAGGCTTGTGATCAGAAACGTTAAAAATGCTTTCGTCTGGGACAAACACATTGTAAATATCTCGTGTATTTTCGTTATTTGTGACTATGTGATCTATCCCTGTTTTAGGACCATCCTCATTTAATAGATTGAAATATACATACCGGACCTTTGGCAAAGTCCTGAACATGTAATGATATACTGTAATTGTCAATAAGGAGACTTTCAAGAAGTTGACTACGACGATCCTGAGTAAACGAATATCGTGGTCCACCAATCTTGCAATTGAAATCACCAAGAATAAACACCGTTCCATGGTTCGAATACGATTTGTATGTGTCCATTAAGTATTCAAGTTCATTGACGAATGCTTCGTTGGGTTGTGTTATTGCTGGTAAGTATATGGACAGAAAAAATATACTAGGTAAATTAGGAAGTTTTTGTTCAATACCACATATCCTATTGTTATCAATTACTAATTCTGTGACATACGGAGATATAGTTTTATAGATCATAATCGCAACACCTCCACGGGCGCTATAGTTATCAAAAGTACCAGGATTATAATTGTATACGCCAGACGCGCGTTTCGTCCACATAAGACTCATCAGTGACGCTCAGATCAAAATAGTTAAAAAGCCAAAACCCATACAAAGTTGAGGAGCATTGATGACCCAACATTCCAAAAAGTTGTATTTTTCAGGGCAGTGTTCATCGGCGCATTTTCCAAATACTAAATAGTTTTGTTTATCGATTGAATTTAGGAAGTGGAATTGTGATTTTCTAAGCCAGTGTTCAGATAAACAAATAACATCAATCTTATTACCATTTAAGAATTCTAGTAGATACGGTACTGCAGACATAATTCCGCGACAGTTCCAACATGCTATGTTTAAAGACATTTATGGATGTTCGGTCTTTGTAGATAGAAAACCTGACCATGAAAGCCATTCTTTTAGAAAAATGCCTTCAGGCCAAAAAGAAGGATCCCTTATTAAGCTTTCACATTGAGCATCGATATCAAGTTGCGCAGAAGCTGTTCTATTCACGCATAGATTCTTCACATGAATTGTGTTTGTCGATACCACCTACGTAGAATCTGGATACACGGTGTTTTTTTTGTTTTAACAAATCCACGAAATTGTCAACGGTTGTGGGATAACACATGGAAGTTGGAAAATGCACTTGTATATTTGTATTTTGTTCATTTCCTGTTATATTGTTGTTGGTGTTCTTGATTTTATTTTCTATTGAAGTAGATGGAGCTGGATTAACAATATTACTTTGTACATGTATGTTTTTGAGTAAAACGGACAGGTCATCTACAACGTACAAAGCAAGAATACTTGATACACCATCTCGCTTCAGATCCTATCATTTTTATATAGCAAAGCTACAGCTTGACTTTATAACATAAACAAAGCACAGTACTAAAAGATGAAATATATGGGTCAAATAAAATATCTATGTAATGAATCACAAAATCAGAGTAGGTGTGTTCGAATAGCTATTTTGTTTTACTACAAGTACTTTACGGCAGTCTTTTATGATTGATGATGAAAATGCATATCTTCGAGGGAAAACAAATGCATTGTTTTTGGCTGCCATTTCTACGATTGCACTTTATATTTGTCATCTTGTGATGTTTTAAAATTTAGTGTCCTTAACCTCAAACATAACGCCCTATAAAATTTAAGTACGATGTATACAAGCTGAAGCCCCGCCTATCTTAATTGCCATGCTTGAGCAAACATTGATACAAGCAAAGCAAGCAAGCCAAACAAAGATTTGTCTTGCTAGCATTAATGTAATAGCTGTAATGTAAATTAAAAAGAGTATAGGCCCAAGGACAGTTCCTTGGGGGGACACCTGATGTTACTGGTGCTGTATTTGATGTTATTCCGTCTATTACCACTGTTTGTGTACGGTCTGATAAGAAAGCCTGAATCCATTTTAGAGTGTTACCTTGAATGCCATAGTATTTTAGTTTGTAGAGTAGACGGTTGTGGGGAACCTTATCAAAGGCCTTGGCAAAATCCATAATAATGAGGTCTGTTTGTATATTTTTGCTGTTGTTGTTATGAAGTTCTTGTATAAATTGAATAAGTTGTGATTCGCATGATCTAGATTTTCGGAAACCATGTTGGAGGTCGTATAGTATGTTATTTGCCTCTAAATAGTTCATGATGTTACTTGTCACTATATGTTCCATCAACTTACAACAAATACAAGTGAGTGAAATTGGTCTATAATTTTCAGCCTTGTATCGTTCACCCTTTTTAAATGCTGGTGCAACAATTGCATGTTTCCAGTCTTTTGGTGTTTTTCCCGATTCCAGAGCTTTGGTAAATATGGTGGTAAGGATAGGTACTATTTGTGCTTTTAGTTCTTTTAATACACGTCCACTGATGCTATCTGGACCACTTGCTTTGTGTGGATTTAGTTTATGTAACAATTTTTCAACACCTGGTGTAGTGATGTTTATTTCTGGCATTTTTGTGTATGGGCTTGGACCCTTATCAGGAATATTAGGTGGTGGTTCCTTTGTAAATACTGACTGAAATTGTTGGTTAAGAATATCTGTTTTTTCAGTAGTGTCTGTAATAAGTACACCGTCTTTTTTCAAAGGTGCAATTCCTGTATTATCATTTCTAGTGCTTTTGATGAACTGAAATAAACGTTTTGTGGTTTTGTGTTTGTGGACTGATGTTGGTCCGGTTCGTTGATTGGTAAATCACAAATAATTTGTTCTATGTAGTTCCAGTATGCCTTCCTTTGTTCTTTTTGTACTGTTTGTTTTAGTTTCTTGTATTTAGAAGGGTTTCTATTTCTGTTTTTATAACACTTATTTTTCTTGTTAATGAGTTTCCTAAGGTTGTTATTTATCCACGGTAGTCTATGCTTGTATGTGAGCATTTTGTGAGGTACATTTGACTCTATTGATTTGAGAAGATCGTTTTTGAAGGTGTTCCGTAGTGTATCTGCATCACTCGAGTCAAACAATTTATTGATGGTATTAAGTGTTGTAGTGAGGTCATTTTTTATGTTGTTCCAGTTTGCCTCTTTATATTTAAGTATTTTTCTTGGTGTTTCTCTTACTCTTTTAAGCCAGGTGTCCATTTCTGCATAAACTATATCGTGATCTGCTGAGCAAATAGGTGGTAAAGTGTTAAGTTTGTTTATACTAGTTGGATTGTTTACAAGAATGATATCTAGTATTCTGTCTTTACGTGTTGGTTTGTCTGTGGCTTGGTGCAAGTAATAATTTGATATTATGTCTAGTAATAGCTGATGCTGTTTAGCATCTGATTTGCCTAATATGAATGCTGGTATTGACCAGTCTATGTGTCCAAGGTTAAAGTCCTCTCCTAACCATATATTTGTGGTTGTTGTATTATCTAGTCTATTTAAGGAGATGTTGAGTTGTTCTAAAGATGTACCTTTATCTGATGGGGGTCTATATTAACTACCAACACAGATCTTTTTTGTACCAGAAATGTTTATTTCTGCCCATACTATTTCGCAATCTGTTTTAAGTTCTACAATTTCAGAACTAATAAACTCTTTGGTGATAGCTGTTAGAACACCACCATGACTTTGATTTTTGTTGTTTGTTGGTCTATCATTTCTGTATACATTGTACAAGTTGCTATGAAAAAAGTCAGTTGATGGTGTTGACTTGTCTAGCCATGTCTCTGTACCTATGATAATGTCTGGTTTACATGAATTGATTATTTCTAGTAGATCAGGTTTTTTATTGCAAAGTGATTGGAAATATACATTGATTACTCTTATTGGTTTTCTTATTTTGGAATTTTGCTTTTTCTGTTGTGAACCCTTGTTGTTTTTATGTACCGGTAATTCTATAGGTGATGATGTTGCATTTGGTACACCTGGGCTGCTCAAGTCTGAGCATTTACTAAGATCAGAATACTGATTTTCTGTATCTATTGAGTATGTGGAGGTAAATAATGATGTTGAAAAATTTGATATACCACATTGTAAGCACTCCCACGAGATGTTGCTTGCATCCATAAATTTATGGAACCAGGCATCACAGCTGTCACAACATACAGCTTTGTGCTTCCAGGTAACTACTTTGTTACAAGTACCACATGGCCATCTAGTACTTCTAGGCACTGTTTTTGTTTCAGTATCGAAGGCATTTGCAAGTAGAATAATGAATAAATATTTATTTACTGGTCTGCATTTATTTACTTTTAATTTCAGACTTGCTAAGTTTGTTATTGAACTGAGTGTTTTCTGATCATGTGTGTGTTCATGCTCCTCTTTTTCAAAGATGGTTTTGAAGTTTGCATGATGGCAGATGAGCAATATAAAGGATGTGATCAGTAAAGTATAGTAAAGTCGCATTTTAATTTTGTACAATAACATATGTTAATCATTAATATATACCTTTGTTCACTTTATCTTCGTATCCTCGGCTACCAAGCAGTACAGGAAATTGAAATAGCCGTGTTAGTATAAAGGAAAAGCAGCAGAGTGTTGTTATTTTGTTCTGAAGATTTTCTTGTTTTGATTTATTTTCTCAACTTCCGTTTTGATCATATGACTTTTATACTTGTCATGTGACCGCCTTTGGCGGCCTTAGAAACAAAAAAAGGTTTGTTTTCTTAAAACTAATAAATACAATGTACATTCACTATGAGTGTTTTGTAAAAGGTTATCTATCAAAAAGGGACAAAAATATTGAGCTATGGACAATTTGAATCTGTAGGAAACCTAAAATATTGGTGAGTATCGGAGCTGTCAAAAATTTACGTCTTTCCTCCACGCATGCGCCCTTAGCCCTTAATACTCGTTCGCATACACAAAGTGCCCGAAAAATGTCTACAACAGATGAAAATAACTAAACACATTCTAGCGAATTTTTTCAGAACTTGTGTCTGAAAGAGACTCTCGTTGCGCATAGAAAGAGAAATTAATACATTGAAAGGCGACTACACTCAGGAAATCGAATATCTTAATAAAACCGTCTCTGTATTAGTACGAGAAAACAAGCAACTATTCAATTCCAACCAGAAAAACAATGACCGGTTACGGAACTTTCAGAATCAAATTTCATCCTTACGAGATAACAACGAAAACCTAGCTAAAACAGTTAACAACATGAGTGTCGTTACACACGAAGCGGAAATGACCTGCAAATCAAATAAATTAGCAATTGAAAAAAGTTCAGGAACTTTCCGAAACAAACTTGATGAATACGAAAACAGCATTCAACAGTTGACGACAGATGTAAACAAAATAAAAAACAGTAAAACTAGACGTTAACGAACTACGTTCAAGCGTGAAATCTGAGTCATGTAGAATTAACCAGCTAAGTGATACACGAGCGCAAGGCGTTGTTAGTCTGAAAACAAAGACAAACATCATGAGTGATAAGCTGAAAGAATTTGACGATGAACTCAAAAAAGTAAATACTGATTGTTGTTCTCACGCGAAGTCAATTAATGATTTGCCAAAGCTTATCATGAACACCGAGAAAAATGTCAAAGTCCTTGACAAGTCTACAAAATCGTACGCAGACATTCTAAAATCTGAATCTGAACAAGTTATAGCTTTAGCTGAAGCATTAGATCTATAATTACAATGTGATTGAATCCGATTTGAGTCAGTCCAAAGAGCCAATTCAAAGCCGTGGTGTAGTGGTTAGCGCATCGGACTACTAACACAAAGGTTCCTGGTTCGATTCCCGTTTGGGATGAAAATTTCAGGAACTCAATTTTCGGCTCTCCCTTGACACCATTTGCGAGTATGGTCTTGAGGAAACGATGATAGTCCGTCGGACGGGGACGATAAATGGCTGACCCGTGTTAAGAGAGAGCCATATCTCTTGCACGTTAAAGACACCCTTGTAGATTTCGAAAAAGAGTAGGCTAATGCCGCTACAAGGCAGCACTCGCACCCGCAAAGTGGAAAGGGATTAATATAAGTTGTAAAACTTGTTTCCCAATCCACTATAAATAAATATGTTTAAACTAAAACCAATTCAAAGGAATTCTATTAATGAACATTCCAATTCTCTAGTTGACTCACACACAAAACACGTCAGATCCTCTGATTTTACGAATTTTCCGTTTTAGTCAAAGACATACATGTACAAAGTAATATTGTTAATCCAGCTCCGTCTACTTCAATAGAAAATAAAATCAAGAACACCAACAACAATATAACAGGAAATGAACAAAATACAAATATACAAGTGCATTTTCCAACTTCCATGTGTTATCCCACAACCGTTGACAATTTCGTGGATTTGTTAAAAAAAAAAACCAAGACACCGTGTATCCAGATTCTACGTAGGTGGTATCGACAAACACAATTCATGTGAAGAATCTATGCGTGAATATCTCGCTGCAAGAGGTGTTAATGTAACACATTTAAGATATTTCGATAAACAAAATCGACGAACAGCTTCTGCGCATCTTAATATCGATGCTCAATGTGAAAGCTTAATACGGGATCCTTCTTTTTGGCCTGAAGGCATTTTTCTAAAAGAATGGCTTCCATGGTCAGGTTTTCTATCTACAAAGACCGAACATCCATAAATGTCTTTAAACATAGCATGTTGGAACTGTCGCGGAATTATGTCTGCAGTACCGTATCTACTAGAATTCTTAAATGGTAATAAGATTGATGTTATTTGTTTATCTGAACACTGGCTGAGAAAATCACAATTCCACTTCCTTAATTCAATCGATAAACAAAACTATTTAGTATTTGGAAAATGCGCCGATGAACACTGCCCTGAAAAATACAACTTTTTGGAATTTTGGGTCCTCAATGCTCCTCAACTTTGTATGGGTTTTGGCTTTTTAACTATTTTGATCTGAGCGTCACTGATGAGTCTTATGTGGACGAAACGCGCGTCTGGCGTATAAAATTATAATCCTGGTACTTTTGATAACTATAGCGCCCGTGGAGGTGTTGCGATTATGATCTCTAAAACTATATCTCCGTATGTCACAGAATTAGTAATTGATAGCAATAGGATATGTGGTATTGAACAAACACTTCCTAATTTACCTAGTATATTTTTTCTGTCCATATACTTACCAGCAATAACACAACCCAACGAAGCATTCGTCAATAAACTTGAATACTTAATGGACACATACAAATCGTATTCGAACCATGGAACGGTGTATATTCTTGGTGATTTCAATTGCAAGATTGGTGGACCACGATATTCGTTTACTCAGGATCGTCGTAGTCAACTTCTTGAAAGTCTCCTTATTGACAATAACAGTATATCATTACATGTTTAGGATTTGCCAAAGGTCCGGTATGTACATTTCAATCTATTAAATGAGGATGGTCCTAAAACAGGGATAGATCACATAGTCACAAATAACGAAAATACACGAGATATTTACAATGTGTTTGTCCCAGACGAAAGCATTTTTAACGTTTCTGATCACAAGCCTATCGCGTGTACTTTACTAATTGAACAATGTCATGCTGATAGTGACAACTTATACGAAAGTGGTATGGCTGACTAAGTATCGTGGACCAAAGCGTTAGAAACGAATTCAGTTAATGACTATTCATTTGCAGTCTCACAATTTTTATGGTCTGTTCAAATGCCGTTACTACCAGCGACGAAAGAAGATATCGAGCTCTACTATAAGACTATTATAGTTGCTGTTCAAAAAGCTGACAAGGAAACACTCCCACATAAGCAATTTGTGAAACATATAAAGCCTTATTGGACGAAAGTCGTAGATCTATCACACAAAACAATGTTAAATAAGCGCAGTTTATGGATACTGAACGGGAAAATTCACGATAGAAGCGATCAGTTCTTTGCTGATTACAAACATGCAAAACGGACTTTCAGAAATGAAATGGATAAAGCTTACAACGAACATATTATGAACATTGCCAACAGAATGGAAGAGTCTATCGACAATGATCAAGATATGTATGGTCGGTCTTAAAAAGCAGACGTAAACAGAAAACTTTTTGTCGTGAACTAAATTTCAATGGAATAACTCATATAAACGATAGTGAAATATGCAAAGCATGGGCGGACCATTTCGAATCCTTTTTTCAGTTCGATAGCAAGTTAACAAATTCAGAAAACAGAAATTTGGTAAAATTCGAAGTGAATAAAATACGACAAACGCAGAAGGAAATCAAAGTTCCAATTAACCCATTTGAGTTTGAAGAAATTTTCAACATTTGTAAATGTTTATATAACAACAAATCTACAGGTTTAGACAACGTTTCATATGAGCATATAAAATATGGTGGTAAAACATTGCAAAAACACTTATGCAATCTATTCAACCTAATAATACAAACACGTTATACTCCTCTAGATTGGAAAACAAGTGTAATTATACCGTTATTCAAAGGTGGAAATAAAAACAAAACCGATCCCAATTCGTACCGTCGTATATCGTTAACAAGTTGTATTGCTAAGATATTCGAAAAGTGTCTTTATCCTCGATTCGACTCCTTGCACATTAAGTTTCCACATCAATCTCAGATGGCATACCAAAAGGAATTATCAAGTATCCACGCTTCATTTAACCTACAAGAACCGATTCGTCATTATATTGAACGTAACAGCGATTTTATAGTTGTGCTGTTAGATAGCACGAAAGCTTTCGACACCGTATGGCATGATGCATTGTTATATAAACTGCATAAATATGGAGTTACCGGTGATTTATGGCTGCTAATAGATGAAATATACAGTGAGATGCGTAGTTCTGTACTGTTCAATGGTAGACTCGTTGGTTTGAACTAAAACGAGGCGTTCGCCAAGGTGGCGTCTTATCAGCTCTGTTATATTTAGTATACATAAACGATCTTTTGTGCGACATTGAAAATTCTAAATTGGGATGCGTTCTTCTAGATATCAGTGTAAGCAGCTCTGTTCAAGCCGACGACATTGCGTTACTCTCAACAACAAAAAAAGGAATGCAACACCTTATTAACATTTGTCAGACATTTAGCGAGAAGTGGGCATTCAATTTTTCTCCGACTAAAAGCAACGTCTTACGTTATTCAAAGAAGAACAAGAATGTTACAAGCAATCTTACTTTGTATGATGACATCGTACCACTCGTGACGTCTGCCAAACATGTCGGTATTCTTATGAACTGTAAATTTAGATCAATGGACCAGACGTTGAATGCTTGTAGAGTGTTGCGATCAACTGCTCTTTCAGTTCTAAATTCTGGAATTCATCCATCAATTTTAAACCCTTTGACGTGTTCCAAGATAATACTTCAAATATGTTACAGCAAAGCTCTATATGGTTGTGAGTTATGGAACAATTTGACTCAAACAGAACTTACGATGTTAGAAAGATCTCACAGATTTGTGTGTAAAATTATTAAAGGACTTCCAAAACGAACCCGTTCTGACAAATGTACAAGTCTTCTAGGTTGGTTTTCAGTTGAAAGCATTATCAACAGATGTAAACTTGGTAGACTATGTAGGTTAAAGTCTTCTGCGTTACCGAAACGAAGAATGATAAGCAGACTTATGGAATTCAAACATAAATGTGTTCCAGAACAACTTGGTTTTATACCTGACAACATAAAGCAGCCGAAAAATATAACATTACAGATTATATTGTTAATTTTGCAAATACTGGTTCTTTCCCATCAAAAAAACTTTGGTCAGTTATTGTAAATCAGAATATAAATGCAAGTGAAGAAACATGGTGGTCTTACCGAATTTCATGCGATAATGACTTTTATATGTTTAGACGTATTCATTCTGCAATCAAACCGCATAAAGCATGGACAATTGCGAAACAGTTTCCGGAACTTCGTGCTTCCGCCAAGTATGTATTGACTTATGTTCTATAGTACGTTATGAAGATGAACATTTACTTTGTGACAAATGTGGAAAGTTCTTCTTGAATATCGTTGAACACTCACTAGTATCCTGTGATTTTATTCAAGACAAAAGAGATGATCTATGGCAAGACATTATTAACATTAATCCCATTCAGTTCAGTGTTTTTATGGACAGTCTTTCGGCACATTAATTCACAACAACAATTCCCTCTTGCAATACGTCATATAAATTATAAAAATGAAGAATTAACTTTTTTCTCTAAGACTTGTGTTCGTCACGTTGAAAAAATCTGCAGAGATTTCTACAATCGGTAGAAGATGTGTCCGTTATCGATATTATAGACCATAGACAGTGCTCATTTTTCTTATATTAACTTTAAACAGTGACTTTAATTCTTTGCATTTTGTAATTTTCTGATTTATATATTTCATGTACACCAAATCTCTATAATAGAGGAAATAAAGTTATATATAGTGACTATGTTCTCGATCCTTACTCTCTATAATAGAGGAAATAAAGTTATATATAGTGACTATGTTCTCGATCCTTACTCAAATGTTTTTGACATGTCAAAAACTCTCGGGTAGAAAGTCAGATCGATAACGAGAAAGGTAGACTATCCCAAACATTCTTGTCGATTGAGTCAGACCAGTCTCCCGATCACGTAATTTGGCTTCATCGGGCTTGATCGAGTTGATCTGATTGGCAGTGTGAACCTAGCTTAAATAATTGCACGTTCACTTTTCAAGGACAGTTAAAATACTACAAAAAATATACCCTGATTTATTTTTGAAAGACTAAAATGAATAAATCCAGCAGTTATTTATTTATGGAAAGGTATTTTAATCATTTGTTTGATTCATTTGATATTAAATTTTTAACACATGTTTTTTCTCAAACCACTTTTATTCTATATGCTAATGGTATACATTGCATATGTCCTATACATACATGCATGAAATACTTGCAACTGTGCATCTGATTCAGATGACTAAACACTACATAAGGAGTCTGTAATTCAGTGGTTGTCGTTTGTTTATGTGTTACATAATTGTTTTTGTTCATTTTTAGCTCACATGGCCCAAATGGCCAAGTGAGATTTTCCCATCACTTTGCGTCCGTCGTCCGTCGTCCAGCGTCGTTAACTTTTACAAAAATCTTCTCCTCTGAAACAACTGGGTCAAATTAAACCAAACTTGGCCACACTCATCATTGGGGTATCTAGTTTAAAAAATGTGTCCGATGACCCGGCCAACCAACCAAAATGGCCGCCATGACTAAAAAAAGAACATATATCTATCTGCCCTGTAATTTTCAATTGAATCGGACAACCCGTTGTTGGGTTGCTGCCCCTAAATTGGTAATTTTAAGGAAATTTTACTGTTTTTGGTTATTATCTTGAATATTATCATAGATAAAGATAAACTGTAAATAGCAATAATGTTCAGCAAAGTAAGATTTACAAATAAGTCAACATGAACGAAATGGTCAATTGACCCCCTAAGGAGTTATTGTCCTTTATAGTCATGATAGTCAATTTTTAACAATTTTCATAAAATTTGTAAATTTTTACTAACATTTTCCACTGAAACTACTGGGCCAAGTTCATTATAGTTAGAGATAATTGTAAGCAGCAAGAATGTTCAGTAAAGTAAGATTAAACACATCACCATCAACAAAACACAATTGTGTCATGAATCCATCTGCTTCCTTTGTTTAATATTCACATAGACCAATGTGAGCAACACATGCTCTTTAGAGCCTCTATTTTCTTTTTTATATAAATAAGGCCGTTAAATTTCTCGTTTGAATTGTTTTACATTGTCATTTCTGGGCCTTTTATAGCTGACTATCCGGTATGAGCTTTGCTCATTGTTAAAGGTCGTACGGTGACATATAGTTCATAATTTCTGTGTCAATTTGGTCACTTGTTGAGAGTTGTCTCATTGGCAATCATATCACATCTTCTTTTTAATAATTAAACTAAGAACTAGTTGACCATCAGTGGCATCATACGATTTCTTGTTTTATGAAAGCTAAACATAAGCATTTCCTGTCAACTAAGGACCACGTGATGTTGCGTGTTTTACTAGAAATGCCGTACTGAATCTCATTTAAGAATTGAATGCTTCTTTTTGTAAATTTATTGGGTGGTAAAAGCGTTGACCGAAGTACATTTTGTAAAAATGTACGCACGGTCAACGCTTTTACAACCCTATAAAGTTTCAAAAAGAAGTATTCAATACTTATAATTACATTTTTTTAGCTAAAATCATGAAAACACGATTTTTATCCAGTTTTATTTAATTCACCTGTGCACTTTTTTGTGGGACCTCGTGTCATCATGCATGATAAATGTTATTGTCTGATGCAATTGTTTACGGAATAACATGTTAGCCAATCAGAATAACGTATTATAATGAAACTTACATCTAATGTAATTATTCGATGATATATAGACAATAACTGTTTAGTGTCTTTAAATATCAGCTGTATTTGTATGAGGCTAGGAAACAAGGTGTATGCGAGCTTTTAGCGAGCTACAACACCTGTTTCGAGCCGAGTACAAATACAGCTGATATTTAAAGACACTACACAGTTATTGTCTTTATCCTGCAATTAATTCTGTTTATTGTTTGTGTTTTGAAAGACACAAAAACTAACTTATTTAGCCTTTATTTTCGATTTGTGAACCCTTGAGGCCAGCGTAGTAATATCAAAATCACACATTACGCTGGAGACGGGTTCGCAAAAAAAGAATCTCGAATGATCAACAATAATACATCGCTCAAGATGAATAATTATCTATTTTAACATAACAACTATTTTCAATAGTAAAAACAAATAACAAAACATTGTCCAATTTGAAACAGAAGTGCACGAGTTGTCCTACGCTTCAGACTTGACATGGAATTTCACTTAACATGCATGCTGAAATTGACATGGTTGACTTTTGTAACATAATCATACACATTCAAGTTTTGAAATCGACAATTGTCATCTTCATTGGAATGCAACTGGAATACACATTCTGAGGTCACACAGGTTCAAACAATACTCAGTCCGGCAGGGGGTAGTATATAGTATACAGATACAGCATAGCGATATCTGTAGGGCTGTATCGGTATAGTAGGACACCCAATTGCAGGATAAAAACAGTTACATTTTTGTTAAGGGGCCAGCACCCCGAGACAGGGTTTGCTCGCTGTGTTGAAGACCCATTCTAAGTCCTGGCATGTTTTCTGCTCTTTGGTCGGGTTGTATTCTCTTTGACATTTTCCCCGTTTTCATTCCCAATTTTATTGAAGGTCCTTTATCATTTGGCTTGAAATATGTTATTTTAGAGGAATTTTTCTCTGTTAACATAATCTGATGTTATTGACCCATAGATTGATTTATGATTACCATACTTATGACTGGAAATGTTATTAGATGCCTATATTGCTGGTAACTTTTGTACAAACGTGATAAAGCTGAAGGGGGGGGGGGGGGGGGCTAGAGGGGGTCTCATCCCGATTTCCCGGTTTTAATATCAAGAAATCCCGAAATCCCGGATATATTTTGTTAAAAACCCCGATCCCGATAAATTTGTTCCACAATTTTAAAGTTTAAAGTTTCAATGCTTACGATTTAAACGTCTCTGGTATGCTTGATATTCAAAGTCTTTCAGCGTAACAAGACAATAACAATCAAAACCAAGGAGTAAACAAAGACTCACCAAACCAAAGGACATTTACATCAACAGATATGAATAATAAATAAGAAATAACATGAATTCCACTAAAATAGGGAGTGAATTCAGGTGCTCAGTAAGGGTAAGCACCCGTCGTGTTATTTCTTTGTTCAGTTCGGAATTGATAGAAGATTATTATGACTCAGGAAGAATATCAGATATGATTTCTGACACACTTTAGTCATAATGGCCAATCAGCTTAGTGAGGCGACCGTAAAATTTCTTGAGTGATGACCTTAATTTGATTGATTCATAGTCGCCTGTCTAAGCAACTTTTGAGAAAGCTGCGGTATTCCTCGTTCAACAAAATCAACTTACTTTGAGCTAGCTCTAGAGTAACGTATCATATATGCATATGCTGGTGCCGCTGGGATGTTACTATACAGAAATGGAAAGGTGACTATAGGAAAATTAAAATCATCGCGTTTGTCATAAATTTTGGTATTCAACCTACCGCGCATCAGTAGTCATTTCGAGAAAAAGGTCTAAATATGAAGCAGATTTATCTGTGTTGGTAGTATCTTCAATTTCAAATTCACTTGGATATATTATTATTTTGGCAGAGATATCCTCGTCGGTATATCCTCGTCGGTATATTTTTTCCCTTACTCTATATGATTTTTTTTACAAAGTATTAAGCTGAATAGTCCAAGATATTTAAAACGTCTACTGCCCTTATTGTTAAAGAAACACAAGCTGACGAGTTCTTTCAGTCGAGCTTTAAGTTTAGTATTTGGAATAGTGGCAACAAAGAGTTGAACACTTAAAGGTTTTAATGTTGGTACAATGTTTTAATGATTGAGATTGTAAATTCACAAATAACTCTATATGACGTTTCGGAATATTTCTGTAGTCCTTCTTTGACTGCAGTGAGTATGGCAGTAATAACTTTAGAAAGGGTTTAAGTGGAACACTTAGAAGAACCTGCAATATACCTTTCCTTATAAGTATTCTTGTAAACTTAGGAATATAAGGATAGATCATAGAAGATCCTGGTATTCATTCTTTGGATTAACACCAAAGGAGATTAGAACCGATTTGTGGTTTTCCAGGATCTCCTGCTTCGTAAGCGTACTTAAGTGTATATGTAAGATTTCCAAGTGTGACATTTATCCCCAGTTCCTTCATCAGGCAGTCAATGTATTGTTTCTTGCAAACAAAAACAAAAGTGTATGAGTGTTTGTCAGCTAGAACAACAACATATTTGTCATGGAGACAAGACAGTTCCTCTTTGACCCGAGGGTCTTTAAAGATGGAAGGAGCTTTTGTACTAATAAACCCTTTAAAAGCTTACCTACTCTTATCTGAATCAATGACCTCACTAATTTTACCCACTGCGAAAGATTGTCAACCTCAACCTTTTCTCTTTATGCCCAGTCTTTTGCACAATCCTCAAAAGAATCCATTATAAGTTTGAAGTTCTGCTTCCAATTGATTGGCTGTGGCTCTCTGTATTTCGAACCCTTGGACAAAAGTTGTCTCAACTTGTAGTTATTGACTATGTTTAGGTCTCCAGAAATACGAATATATGTATTATCAATATAAACGTGACGTCAAGCTGCATATAAGCATTTTTGTTCTCGTAAATCTTCAGTAGCCAGTCAGAAAAATGGACAAATTCTAGTTCAAGTCAATACAAGAACCTATAGGATAAGCACTGGGATCGTTTTGTAACGGAGAGAAATTTGAATTTTTTGAGTCACAATTCGGAAAACCACTGAACCAAGTTACAGACACAAACAAAACTACAAATGTCACTTATGAGATTTCCAACTTAACCATGCTTAAGTAGTCGAAACGATTTACATTATGAAATAATAAAAAAAAAACCAGATGCACGGTAAGACACTTGTTAGAATATATGACCGTACTTAGGGCATATGTAGTTACACAACTGATTACCAACAAGAAGCTGATCGACCGACACTGGGAAAATTTAGAAAAGAAGAAAGATAAGCTTATTTTATGTAGAAAACATTTTTTTTAAATAAAAAAATCATGATAGTCCGTGACTTGAACAATTTTGTTAAATTTTTTTTTCTCTGATCTGGATCTACTCTGTTTCCAGATGAATTCTGATTGAAGTATAATGAAAATGGCATTTTTGTCTGTCCATGGTACAGTTTTTTGTCAATCCCGTTATATTTCAACATACAAATCCCGATTTCCCGTGGCTAAAAACGTGGATTTCCCGTATCACGATATTTTTCTATCCCGAATTCCCGATCTTTAAACAAGGCAATCCCAGTTTCCCGATGCTAAAAAAGGCCGATCCCGGCGTCCCGAAAATGGTCTCGCCCCCCTCAAAGCTCTACAGACTTCTGGAGTGTAAACAAGAATACAATTTAAAAGTAGTAATGTTAAAATAGTATGAATATTACAAATGAACAATAGAATACAGAAAAATAAAACAAAATGAAATGAAATGAAATGAAATAAAATGAGGTGGAAGGCCTCTTTTAAAAAATATAATTACCAATGGAAGAAGTAAGACTTTTTGTCTATCCGGCCTTTGTGTTAAATTCCTAATTATTTATCTGGTCGGGAATGCTATCTAAAACACTTATTTCTTCTGCAAAAAGGGGTGTCAGACACATTTTTTTTTTATCATACTGCTTTTATTACATTATGAATGTCTGGTTCCGTTCGATTCCGTTAAATACCAATTCCTCAGAGCAATTAGTACTTTGCGGAACGGAACGGAACGGAATAATAAATTAAAAAGTTTAAATCAGATTCAACTTGATTACTGTTTCTAATCCTCGTCGGCACGAGAGGTGGAAGGCCTCTTTTTAAAAATATAATTACCAATGGAAGGAGTAAGACTTTTTGTCTAAGCTGCCTTTGTTTTAAATTCTTAATTATTTATCAGGTCGGGAATGCTATCTAAAACACTTATTTCTCTTGCAAAAAGGGGTGTCAGACACATTTTTATTTATTATACTGCTTTTATTACATTATAAATGTCTGTTTCCGTTCGATTCCGTTAAATACCAATTCCTCAGAGCAATTGGTACTTTGCGGAACGGAACGGAACGGAATAATAAATTTAAAAAGTTAAAATCAGAACCAATGTTTCTAATCATCGTCGGAAAGGACGACGTGAGGTCAGTCTAGATATCATAATGCATGACTTGCAAATGCGTTAATTTCATGATAATTTATCAGGACAATCCGACATATATAATTCATCTACAGAATAGTTCCCGATGTTATACATTATTACACATTTCACCTGTGAAGATGAGATTAAGTATATAATGCCCCTTTGGATACCTTAAATGAAATTCTGTTCCGTTCCGTTCCGTTCCGTAAAGTACCAATAGCCCAATTAGGTAAATCATATTTGATAATCTGTAAGGTTAAAGAAAGGATTGTAATCAGAGACCTCATTATGAGTTAAGGGTGACAGCTAGGTTTTGAATGACTACCCCCCCCCCCTTTCCCCTCCTTTTGTCAAAATCAAAGATTTTATATACAATTTTGAAAACAGGATTTAATCATTGAATGATATTCTCAATAAAAGCCTTATGGGCAAGCTTTATCATTTCTTTTGAAAAAAAAAATGACTATAGATTCAGGGGACAAAAATTTCATACTCAAAATGATTTTTTTTCCCCACATACTAACACACCATTTTTTTGTCAAAATTATTACTTCAAAGCATGATTGGTCCCTAAAACTTCGAAAAATAAAGGTACTTTAAGGTATAATCAATTCTTTATTACATTTTTTGAACGTTAAAAAAAAATCCTACCGTCTTCCGCAAAAACTCTCCATGAGAAATCGCTTTTTCTCAAATAACATGCTTCAAAAATAATTTTTACCTGTATTTATATTAATATTGTTTTATATTATCGTCATGCAATATCCTTTCAAGTCAAAATAAGTTGTTCAATAAATGATAATAAGTATAACCAACCGTCGTGATTCCCGTGCGTAATAAGAGTGATGACCTAAGCAATTTTAAAGTCATTTTTTTTCCTGGAGTTATCTACCCTTAGGAGGTCGTTTTCTGAAGTAGCTACTGTTGGACAGGTGAACAAATCACAGGTAGGTAAGTAAAAGTGTTATCAGATCTTCGGTGCTTTGCTTTTGCGCCAATTGGCATTTCATTTGCGCCAAAAAAATCTTTCATTTGCGCCACAAACCATATTTCATTTGCGCCAATAATTCAAGTAAATACAGGTAAATAGAATAAATAAATGATTTTTTCATAAAACACTTTTAATAATAAAGACAGTTTTTGTTTGCATAATTAAATATATAAAGAAATCAGTTACAAACAAAAGGTATTTTAAAACTTCTTTAAACATAGGTCTGTTCTATAAACAGAGTAAAAATTCAGTACATCGTTCCTGCAGAAGGTGCAAAAATTAACTAAGTAGTGAAAACGATTGAGAAGCTCCCCTCATATAATCAATGTTGTGAGTAGTATTGATGTAAATGGACAATAGATGGACAATAGACACCTGTAAACAATAGGTGATTTAACAGGTTTAAACTGTGTAACTGAGTGGACCGTATCAAATGAAACTCGGGTGTTTGTTTATTTTGCTATCTTCTGCAGACTGGAAAAAAATGCACATCAAAATGCAGGTAAGTTTTTCATTTTCTGAAACGTAGACTTCATATAACTTTTATATATCTAGTTCCTGCCATGCCTTAAAACTTTCCTAAATGTACCAGTTTGTCTGTACTCATAGTAGTTTTTGAGGTGTAAACACGGCCATATTTTTCAATTCCTTATGATGAACCTTAATGGGAATAGAACAACCTCATTTTTTTCTATAACTGCATCAGTTTTTTTCTTTTAAAATGAAATAAATGAATGTCGCGGACTTCATAAGGTATGCCCGTGCCTTGTGCAGGGTACCTTTGTAGTTTTAACATTTTCTTAAATAAAATAAATTATTTTCGCGGACTTCATAAGGTATGCCTGTGCCTTGTGCAGGGTACCTTTAAAGTTTTAAAATTTCTTACAGCTAATTTCCAAAAGCATGTAGAGCAAGACTTTAGTTAGCTTCCTTGCTTTGTTTTAAAAATCTATTTTCTGAAGATTGCGTGTACTTTTATTAATTATGAACGCCATAAACCTTAATTATTGTATGCTGTTACACTTATTTAAGCAAAAAAACACATATAACACCATAAAAAATCTTGTTCTCGGGATATATAATCTTGTTTTCGGGATATTATGTTGTTCTCGTAGTTCTCGGGAAATCGTGGTACCCCATTTGTAAGCATAATACATTATAGTAAGGTTATAATTCTGTCCATATTAGTTAACGTTGTTATTCTGGCTTTGCAATTTTTATGATACACTTAAAACGATTTTTAATATGATGCATATAATAAGCTATATACCGTATGTGTGATCATAAAAAATACAGACTTATTTCCTCTATATGTCTATATGACCTGACAACGTCCATCTATACACCTAAAAAATGTAAATATTTCATAATTCAAACCTCAGTTTTGTAAGTATGAACATTCATCCAGGTGAAATACTGTAGAAACAAATCTTATTCACTATACAACAATGAATATTTTACTTTTCTGGTACCTGTATTACCTGTGAAATGGCGCAAATGAAGTTTTTTTATTTGACGCAAATGACATATAACCTTGTGGCGCAAATGAAAGATTGGATTTTTTAAAAATTGGCGCAAATGAAATGCGCCCCAGATCTTGCTACTTCTTATATTTACATATTTTGTCAAACTGTATCAACGTAAGGTACATGTAATGTCGCCTTTGATATAAAATACAAACAATAATTTGATCCCTTGTGTTGCTTGTTTTGTCTACATGTTTTCTAGTCTCTCTGATTGTTGTCCTTCCTCGAGAAAATACCAGCTGCTAACTAGTTGTGACTTATAACATGTAAAATGAACTATAACTTGTATGTGATAAAGTTACAGTGGAGATCACTTCTAACCTCTCATTAGAACTGTCAGAATAATCTGTCATAGAACTGTTCTAACCTGTCCTAGAACAGTTCTAGCTAGAACAG
Source organism: Mytilus edulis (assembly GCF_963676685.1). Classification (NCBI taxonomy): domain Eukaryota; kingdom Metazoa; phylum Mollusca; class Bivalvia; order Mytilida; family Mytilidae; genus Mytilus; species Mytilus edulis. The sequence goes on from NC_092344.1 coordinate 23,725,151, forward strand.
TTCTTCCCTAGAACTGTTCTAGGTAGAACTGTCAGGATCAGTTCTAGGTAGAACTGACTAAATCAGTTCTAGGTAGAACTGTCAGGATCAGTTCTAGGGTAGAACTGTCTAAAACTGTTCTAGGTAGAAGTGACCAAATCAGTTCTAACCGTAGAACTGTCAGCAGAACTGACCAAATCAGTCAGGACTGAAGAACAGTTCTAAATGACGTCACTGCAGAAAGGGCACTTTAGAATTTAGAAGAAACTTTACAATTTAGAAGAAAAATCAGTTTCAATTACTTTACGATATATAATAGCAGATTTTGCTAAATTATTTTACTGATCAAAAGTTACATGTACAAATATCGAAGTGGATAGGAGGTTATCCAACTAATCGGAGAAACATTTTTATAAGATTGCAAATGAAACAACATTGTTTACGTTTCTTCGTTCCCCGTATTTAACAATTTCTTCGTAAATAACTCTGCATTTATATTCAAGGAAATTTAATCTTAATTTATCTTGTTTGCCTTGGATTTACATTCATGATTTAGGATTCTGTTTTGACAAAATAATGTTCATACGAAAATTGTACAGTGGATGAATTATGGGATGAATGAAAACAGTGTTGTTAAACGTAAAAAAACTGTGTACATTTGCATTATCTCGTTGCCACACTTATCGGATATCCATAACGATTATGAATAATATCTGGGAGGCTGGAACGTCAGAAAAATATACTTGATCTGAACATGAATGAAATATTTGCCACTGGACGTTAGGCTACAAACAAAACCAATCATTGCGGTCCTTCTTCAAATTATATTAACAGTATGTCAGTATAGTATTCCAAGAAGAGAACTTCTTATACATGTACTTTTCATTTTAAAATAAAGTATATGAATCAGTCATGTTTAGAAAAAGTGGGTTTCATCTTCATTATCGATACAGAGAGGAAATAATGGCGCTTTAAATTGATGTGGATAAAATTTGGTGTCCTAGGTCTTTAACATACAATATTTGTCCTGACATAGAAATATTATTGGTTAACAATGAGGCCATACTCGTATGTATTTACATGATAAAGAATATATATAAAAAAAGAAGATGTGGTATGATTGCCAATGAGACAACTATCCACAAAAGACCAAAATGACACAAACATTAACAACTATAGGTCACCGTACGGCCTTCAACAATGAGCATACTGCATAGTCAGCTATAAAAGGCCCCGATAAGACAATGTAAAACAATTCAAACGAGAAAACTAACGGCCTTATTTATGTAAAAAAATGAACGAAAAACAAGTATGTAACACATAAACAAACATCAACCACCGAATTACAGGCTCCTGACTTGGGACAGGCACATACACATATAATGTGGCAGGGTTAATCTATGTTCAGTTTTGGTTGATGCGGTCAAATAATTTTGTTATTAAAACGACTCGGTCTGATAAATCAAAACTACTGAAATTTGTTAACAATTCAATATTTTGAATAAAAAGAGGACATGCTGTCATTTGAATTATACAATGTTACATAAGTCAGTCATAGGTATGAAAACTAGCTGATGTGTGTTTCTGATGCGATATTTTGAATAAAAGTAGGAAATACTTTCAATCGATGCAATTTTTTTTTTTGTGGTTCTTGATTTCCAATATTGCAGTTATTTATAAACTACAGTCCCTCTTGACCTAAAATTATAACTGAAGTAATGTGCAACTATATAGATTTGCATAAAAATAGCAAATATAGTCAGTTTTAGTTGATGCGGTCAAAAGATTTGATTACACGACTCAGTCTGAAGTATGAAAACTACTGATATTTGTTTACGATTCAATACTTTGAATAAAAAGAGGTCCTGCTGGCACTATAAATTCATGCAAACAAAATTTTGAGGTCATTCTTTTCCAATATTGCTGTAATTTGTATATTACAGTCCCTCTTGACCTAAAATTATAACTGAATAACTGTGCAGCTATATAGATTTGCAGAAAGAAAGAGCAAATAAGGTCAGTTTAGATTGATGTGGTCAAAAGATTTTATTACACGACTCAGTCTGAAGTATGAAAACTAGTAATATTTGTTTACGATTCAATACTTTGAATAAAAAGAGGTCATGCTGGCACTGTAAATTCATGCGAACAAAATTTTGAGGTCATTTTTTTCCAATATTGCTGTAACTTGTATCTTACAGTCCCTCTTGACCTAAAATTATAACTGAATTACTGTGTAACTATATAGATTTGCATAAAAAATAGCAAATATGGTCAGTTTTGGTTGATGCGGTCAAAAGATGTTATTACACGACTCAGTCTGAAGTATGAAAACTACTGATATTTGTTTAAGATTCTATACTTTGAATAAAAAGAGGTCATGCTGGCACTATAAATTCATGCAAACAAAATTTTGAGGTGATTGTTTTCCAATATTGCTGTAACTTGTATCTTACAGTCCCTCTTGACCTAAAATTATAACCGAATTACTGTGCAGCTATATAGATTTGCAGAAAGAAAGAGCATTAATTAAGTCAGTTTAGATTGATGCGGTCAAAAGATTTTTTATAACAGGTCCGTCCGAGGTATGAAAACTACTTGTAAACAGATATCCCATTTGTTTACAATTCAATATTTTAAATAAAAAGGGGACATGCTAGTACTATAAATTGAGTGCAAATAAAATTTTGAAATCATCTATGTTTTCCAATATAATTGGTATCCTTGCCTAAAAATAAACTGGATTCCTGCAGTGTGCAGCTAAATGTGTAATAGATAGATTTATATGATGAAATCAAATATGATCAGTTTAAGTTTATAGTGGATCACTGCATTTGAATGAGGACATTTAGTTGCCCCCCCCCCCCTTTTAAAACTGCTGCATCCGTCCCTGTTGGTTTGGCCCGGAATAACGTATTACATTAAGGTCAGATAATTTTGTTATGTAAAACGAGCCATCCTGACTCCCCGAATGACAAAATTAATTTAAAACAATTGAAATAATAATGCCCCCCCCCCCATATTAACGGCTTCATTTGTGTTCTAAAAATGAAAGTTAAACTAATAATTTATGTAACACATCTACAAAAGAAAATCACTGAATAGCAGGCTCCTGACTTGGAACGGTCACATACATACAGAATATGGCGGGCTTAAACATGTTCTCTTGCCGACGAAAAATTTGAAATAAAACCGGCAAAATAGCAAAACTTTTTATAATATTATTCGCTATTTTGCCGAAGCCTTTATATTTAGACAAATAGTTCTTAAAAGGCATGCCTTCTTAAAACTTATAAATCAATTCTAGACGTAGAATTCAAAATCAATTTTAGCCGTAGGATTTATAAATCAATTCTGGCCGTCGAATTTATAAATCAATTCTAGCCGTAGAATTTATAAATCAATTCTAGCCGTAGAATTTGTAATCAATTCTATCCGCAGAACTGTTCTAGAAGTAGAACTGACTAAAACTGTTCTAGGATAGAACTGTCAGGATCAGTTCTATGTAGAACTGTCCAAATCAGTTCTAGGGTAGAACTGTCAGGATCAGTTCTAGGTAGAACTGTCATAATCAGTTCTAGCTAGAACTGACCTAATCAGTTCTAGCTAGAACAGTTCTAACCTAGAACTGACTAGAAGGTGTCAGGCTGACAGTTCTACGTACTGTCCTAGAACAGTTCTCCTGACAGATTCTGACAGATTTAATGAGAGGTTAGAAGTGATCTCCACTGTATTTAAGAGTCCAGTTGTTTATTAGAGAGTCTTATGTCTGTTGTTTATAAGTATACATAAAGCTATGTTTTAGTTTGGATTCATAACAATAAAGGAAATAGATTAGACGGTTGTTATTACTTTCAAAAGGAATCCTTACAATCTGGATTTTCAGAATAGTATGGTTGATCAAAGCGAATAATACTAGCATTTGTAACAATGTAATATATTCCATCATATGTTAGCTGGTTCAAGTATGGTACGTCTTAACAAATCTTTTGAATGATAGAAAATATTTTCAATTCAGAATTATATTTGTGAACAAAACAATCTTAACAACAATCCTTACTTACTCAATTAAGCATGCTAACCTGACATAATTTTTTAAAAACATTTTTTTACAGCATTTATGAATAGTTTCTAGACTTCTAGGTAAGACAGACTATTCTTTTTGTGTTTAACATTTCTGTTTTCTCTCCACAATCCGTTGAAAAGGATTGAAATTTATTTCTCAAATGCCAAATGAACACTTCCGTCTTTAAACACATTACTGATTAAAGGATTATTTCATTTTATCCAGAAAAATCTCTTTGGTTTTGGATACACACCTTCAATGCTATTTTCATTGTAATGCACTGGTTTTGTTTTTTTCAGATGCTGAAAGTATGTATCTTAGAGCCAAAATACTGTTCTTCTTTCTTTTTTGTATGTCATGCATATAAGGGTCATTTTAAAAAAATGTCGAATTTTGAAATTGAAAATATTATTAAAAGTTACTTATTCAAACAACCCTCTACATAAGCAAATCAAAACAAACAGTACTTTAAGAACAACATATTAAAAGATGCAATCTTAATGATGTCATACAAAAATATGTTGAAACATTTTTTGATCGGTGGTACATTATTTTGTCTATCCTGTTACCATTTTCAAAAGAAATTTTGGGTTATTAAGAAAAGGTTTAGATAAAATGTTAAGCTTGTTTTACGTAGACAATTAGATGGTTTTCAAGAGAATAAACTTCTATATATATTCATTCTGTAATATAATAGATTATTTGCCAATTTAACAGGTTGTACTGAAAAATGCCTCTAAAAATTGGTTTTCAAAGGTTGTAAAAATTATCACCAGTAATGCAAGTCTAAGATAGCAATTTATATTGTTCGGCATTTTTTCACCCTTTCAAATTAACCCAACATCAAGTAAATCCCTCATAAGGTAGTTTACTTTTCTCTATATTTCATTGGTAACAGGAACGTACGTTTCTGATATATTACTATATAAAAGTCTATCCTGTTACCTTTTTGTCTATCCTGTTACCGATATCAGTATTGCACCTGCGAATGCTTAATTGGGAAGATTAATACGTTATAACCTTAAGATGACTTCAACCAACGAAATATTTCATTCGTTTTGCACCTATATGTTAAGATAAAAAAATTAACGACGTTTTTGTCTACAATTGTCTATCCTGTTACTGTAACCATAGCAACCATAGTAACAGGATAGACATAACAGGATAGACAAATTTCTTCGTTTTTGATTGCTGTTGTGAAATGACTACTCCCTTTGGTGAAGTGATTATGTTTTTCTATTGTGAATTTGGTTTCCAACACGTTATTGCACTTTTTACAAGTATACTGTTGGTGTATTTAATCAAAATTGGTGGTAACAGCATAGACATGAAAAAAAGTACGCTATATTTTTTTCACTAAATGTCTTGAAATTTTTTTTCTCTACACTGTCGTTCAAGAAACGAGGCGTTTTAAATGTAAAGATTACTTTGCACTTTTGAGATCAACACTGACTGATTCAATATTCATAGGGAGAATAATTTCACGGCTGATTTAAGTAGCGGTAACAGGAAAGACCTGAACCTCCTGTACGCAGATTCAATTTAGTTTGTAGATAATATGTTACATACAATGATATAGAAGCTACGATTTTTCGTTAGAGTAATATTAAACATTCTTAAAAAGTCCCTTTTGCAGATATCAAGGCGATCAGAAAATCGCAAAAAAATCATTTGAAATGTGTTTTTCTGACACTGTACGCAGACAAATACCCCCAAAATGGGTCTTAAATGCAGTTTAATCTTATCAAAATAGATGTAAGGTGTGTTTATTATTAATGTTCTGAATCACAAATCCGACAAGCTTTCATTTAAACCATTACAACTGAAATTTCCATTAGAAATAAAAAAGTTAGCATGGGTGTACTGAAAATTCGACATTTTTTGAAAACGACCCATATCTTTTCGCTTTGTCACTACGAGATATTGAACAAAATGAACCAAAAATTGCTAGATTTATATATCCTTGCGACAGAACATTGGAAGGAAGACGAAGAATTTGGACAAGTCCGCCAGTGGTTGTAGCTGATTTCAGTTTAATTTTCTTTTGGAATGCTAAGTCTGAGTCAACTTATTGGAAGAGATTACTACAAATTATACAAAGGATAAACTGCAAATACGCATTTATGGGATTAAAATATGTACACAATCAAAATGAAATCATAAAATTTATAAAAAACGATTCATGGATAAAAGCGACTTTCGTTAGAGAACCTAGGGAACGTATTTTATCTTCATATTTAGGTGTCGGAAAGGACGACCTTCATATGAATTGTTCTTGTGGAAGAACCGTTAGTTCATTTTTAGAATTTGTAGAAGTTATTAAACAATGCAAAGATAGACACTGGACACCACAAGTTAATTTACCAAAACAATTTTACAAGAATATGATGATCGGGAAAATGTCAAATATTTCAACATTTACTGAACTATTATTGAGAAGAATAGGTGTTTGGAATGAAACAATTAAAACTTTTCTTGGATCAAAACGAATGTACAGTTTGACACAATCCCATGCTAAAAACGCTACACAAAAGTTGCTCAATTATTACAATACAACTGAACTACAGAATTCGATTTTTCACATGTTTGCAGAAGATTATGAAGTTTTTAAATTTAGTAAAGCATATTTTTGAAAAGGACAGACTATGTTACTCATTTATTCAAGTGTATATGTTGAAACATTAATAAATGGAAATATAAGCCTAAAAAAACCAGCATACTTGTATTAATATTCTTTCATTCTTCGGATGCCTTTCCCTGCCGGTCGAAATATTGTGCTAATTGCATGTTTAGAAAGGATTTTTTTTTACTAAACCAAACAATCCACAGCTTCTACAATAACCAATGTTCACTATTACTCAAATAATTGAATAACAAAATTAAACTTCAGATGATTGATAAATATTGTGTTATAAATATAGCTTAATGTGTAATAAAAATGTAATCCTTATTGAAACCGCACTGTGAGCAGTACAGGTTGCACGATATTACTTCCTGGCACATAGGGATAATGATAGCCTTTTTAGAATGTTTACCACTTATTATGGAATTCTGTATTATGAAAATCCATAATATCATGAGATGAAATAATATTTCTATAATATTATGCGAGCCCATTAATTTGAAAATTATTGAGTATCATAATAATGCATGAAAAACTGAAGTTTGATAATTTCGAAAAACGATGTTTAGGCACTGTAAATCAGGTTCGTAATTTATTCATTCTAAAATGCTATTTTTATGATCATCTACTGATAGCAGACATGTTAAGTAAATAACTATTGTTGACAATTGAGAGTCTCGAGTCTATATTTGAGACATTTAAATTAGGTACCATCTAAAAAGAGTAAATTTAATTGTTGATTTACTCCGTACAATGATCACTTTTTAACATTGCTATCAAGGCACGGATCAAGCCATTTTAAACAGGGGGTTCCAACATCCAGAACATCATGAAACGTTCACATAATTAATGAAAAATAAAAAAAAATAATCGAAGGAAAAGGGGGAGTTCCAATCTCGAGACCCTGGATCCGCAAATGCGACCTCACTCGACGATATTATTTTGCAGTCTAGAGAAAAGAATCAAACTGCATGTCATGAATAAGAACGTCTGTTTTATATTTATAGCTTTTTTTTACATAGCGATATCTTAAGAAAAATGAACGAATCATTTACAAGGATATTTTTATGGTTATCTTTTGGCAAAACAAAATCCGTGTTATTCGGTTTTGTCTTTGTTTTTTGATGTTTTTTTCATTCACTGTGTCACATACAACTGATGGTATAGTACCGTTGTTGTGGGAGATATCTTCTTCGTTCGATTGGCCGTCGCATAACGAGTGGTTGACCTTGCAAGGCAAATGGCTAGGACTGCCAAAACGCCGTACGTTTCATGCCATTTCTGGTCCGCAAAATGAGCCACAGGAACAGTTTTTATTGCGGACACATACATATGCACTGTATTCACACCCAGGTGTTGATAGACAACCAAAACCACTTACAACTTGTACGCAGCGGCTTCGTGGGACACCAAATTGATGTACAACAATTCAACTCTATGCCAGAAATAGGACACGGGCTTTAACATTAACTGATTATCAAGAGAAAAGTTTTTATATTAGCGAATAAAATATATGCTAACCGTTGGAAAGATACCAATTAAGTCATAAAACAAGGAACTAAATCGTCGCAATAGAGAATAGAGAGTTAACATCTAACATGCTGTTCGCAAACTTTAATGTTATAAAGTACTTGGTACAATGTGGTGTCATCCGCGCTGGAAAGAAAACCAGATTGTTAAACTAAGCGCTTGTTTGGTAGAAAGAGGGCTCACTTTAATTGATTGGAATTGGTGATATCCTTACTTTATCATGTTTCGTTCGTGTTGCTTAGTCTTCATTTTTCTACTAGTATGTTGTGTTTTGTGTACTCGTGTTTGTCTGTTTGTTTTTATTATTATTTTGTAGCCATGGCGTTGTCAGTTTATTTTCGATTAATGAGTTTGAATGTCTCTCTGGTATCCTTCAACGCTCTTTTATCGTTTCTCGACTCTCGTTTGTTGTTTGTCAAAAGTCATCATTTATCCAGCCCGTCTATTATGCATCGAACAAACGTCGCTTTTTCTACGTCTTAGTTATAAATGCTTACGTCACAGGTGTTGAAGACAACTCGTGTAGTCTTACATGCCATATTTTGGTAAAATGTGTTATTGTTCCTTAAACACTGAATAAACCGCCTTGTAGAAAATAATTGTGTCAGCATCGTTTACAATACATTAGTTTTATTAGGGAGAAGGGTTATCAAACATTGTCACATTTCTTTCAATTTTCTTTTAAAATTGTTTATTTAAACGTCGCACGATACTGGTGTCACCTAACGTTACAAAATCAAAGACGTAAGACAAAATAAAAACGTTGGAATGCATGTTGTTAAGATGGCTTTTTACAATAAATTTTAAAGGATTGATTTTTTTCCTAAGAAGGATTTTTTTCTTAGATAAAATATGTTAAGCTTTAGTTTTATTAACAAATCAAAAATAAAAAAGTAACTTGAATTGAAACCATTTAATTATATACATTTTAATTATAAGGGCAATCGCTTTCTTTTTATGGAATAACTATGCACTGCAAATGCATTCATTTTTGCACTCCAGAATGTCAAGGCAAAAGGACTACGGCATATCTAGCATGGCAGTTCTGCACAAATATATGCAAGGGAATTATATATAGCGGGAACAATTATTACAGCTGTTTTTTCTATTAATTTGTATTATAGCGGATCCGGCTATTATAGTCCGGAAAACACTTCAAATCCGCGAGGAAATCTCTCTCCCCACCCTTTCTTAGTGAATCGGTACAGCTTCAAAATAAAACATTAATTTTAAAGTTTCCTTATTAAGCAACAAAATAAAATAGCCGTATTCCAAATCGTCTGTGAAAACTGCAAGCATGACAACTAGACGGAACGTTAGAAGCATATTTTATTAAATAACGTCAAAATCGTATGTGGGGACATTGTATCGGACATTTTAGTTTTATTTGATATCTCGTATATTAGATTTAATTTATGGGAATTTAATATCAAAATAGAGATATATTTTTGTACTTTTATCTATTATAAAGTTTTTTTATGTAGCAAATGGCACTGTATGAAATAAACATCATGAAAAAAACAGAAAACGTTACCCTACGTTTAATATTGTTCGAAGGGGACAAAATGTCGGACATGGCTAATCAACTCGAGTAAAAAGAATTTGTTTTAAAAATTCCTGTTTATTGCATGAGGCGAATGTGTGATCTTTGTACAAAATATTAGTATAGGAATTATTTACTTTCGACATGGGGATTGCTCTGGAATTCTCTTTTTTGGGACAATTCTAAAAAAAATACGGCAACCTTTCGTGCATGTGACACATAATTTGTATCATCTTGATCCCTTTTTCTTATATTTCCGTCTTTTCGAGAGATAAATATCGACATTACGTCATCGCCCACTGATAAATTGCTTGTTCTAGACAAACTTTTATATCGTTTGGTAAAAAAAATCACATGTTTTTTTACGGTATTCAGAATTTCACAAAACTAAAAGTGTAACGCGGGACAAGGAAATCATGTTGCAAAATAAAGGTTTTATTGAGTTTCGATTAATGAAAATGGTCTGTTACATATACAAAATTGCAAGTATCTGAAAGAAGAGTTTAAAAGCTTTAAAATGACATACAACACTTTATAATATCATTGTTTTTGTTTAAAAATTAACAAGATGAATGTGTCTTGTCCGTTATTTCACCAGTAGCGTGCGACGTTTAATTAACAAATACAAATTTCCCTTACAATGTATTTTTGATTTAATTTATTAACGAGTTTATTTTTGATTATTGTAAGTCAGAAAAAAACATAATTTAAAAATAAAAAAGGTTGCCTTTTTATACAAACCAAAATCTCATTATGGTGATTATGTTAAGAGACACTCGTAGAATATCATATGAAGACAAAGGACAAAAGTAACTAACTTTTCTATGCTGTGTTGCAGTTTTTTGTCTGAAAACTCTGTGTTTATGAGAATATAGTTTTTCATTTGAATGTCATTAATCGATGTTCTATTAACTTGTACAAAATATTTTGACAACTCAATTTAACATTCTAGCAATCAACAGAAAGATCGAATTTACATCTGACATACATCACAAGACAAAAGTTCGATGTTCGTCTCAGATACAACACAATGGAGTCACGAAGTTAAATAGAACAACATTTAGTTCAAAATTTGATTCGTGAATGTTTCCTATCATATAAATTATTTGAATAAGCAAAATTAACAAAATCAATAAAAGCTCTACCAAACGCCATTCTTAAGAATGACAGAATTCGTGAAGTAATTTATTCTATTTGGATAATTCTATTTCTGACAGATGAGGCAGACAAATCAAATTTTAGTGAAGATTTCAACATTCAACAAGTTCAATGAAATAAAGTTATTTCATTTAATTTCCATATAAAAGATTGTCGTTTCTATGTTGTAATTTGAGACAAGAAATATCGGATATTTGTATAATATTGGAGCGCAGAAGTAAAGCTACATAAAAGAACTAACATATCTTTTCGCCTAATACTTTGACCATAAGAGTCTATCGAAAACAAAAGTTTACAACAAAAGAGGTGATTTCAGTTTCCAATTGTGAACTTTCCATGTCCATGTAGCAACATTCCAGCATATACCTCCGACTTGAATATATCTCCGACTTGCTACGATAATCAGAGCTTTAATTTCCTATATCATGATTTCCTTGATGATAGGATGCTGCTCATAGGAAAGCTAGTGAACCAAAAGTTCCAAGTTGTGAGGTTAAAATGATCCATTAGTAAATTTTACGGACACCATCACGAGTTGGTTGGTCGTATGGAATATCCAGTTCACAAATGGTAGAGGATACGTTCAAGATGTCGTAACTACAATTACTATGTTGCTCTCATCCCCCCGGCCCCGAATGTGACATACCGGGTTTGTACTAACATGGACAACTCGACGGGTGCCACACGTGAAGCTGGATCTGCGTGCTCTTTTAGAGCACCTGAGATCATTCCTAGTGTTTTTTTTTTGGTTCGTGTTGCTCAGTTATTAGTTTTCTATGTTGTGTTCGGGTACTATTGATTGTCTAGATCTGTTTGTCTTTCTTTCTTTTTAACCATGGCGTTGACAATTTATTTTCAACTTATGAGTTTGAATGTCCTTTTGGTATCTGTCGCCTCTCTTTCACGTTCTTTTATAAAATAAATTTACTGGTAATCTGCATTTCAATATTTTTCTCCAAAATTCTGAAAGTATTAAGTGAAACGAATCAAAATGTAGTCTAGATAAAATTAAAATTACTTATTTGTTGATATTTTTAGAATTTTAAAAACAATGAACGTCAAACGATTTTATAAGGAAATGGTTACATGCATTGCTTTTTCAGATAAATATAGTTATCTGTTTGTAGAAGTGGCAACATGTTACAATTCAAACCGGAAAACCGAATGTGACTAAACAGAGTAACAATCATTGTAACATTTTATGTTTCTTCAAGTATATTGGATGTACGTGCAAAAATCATGTCTGCCTTCCTTTGTTTAATGATAAACAATTAACTTGGATTCTTTTGTAGTCATTTGCTAATACCAGTTTTGTCTATTTTTGTCTGTTGTGATCAGATGTCACACTTCTACTTGTTAATATGAGGTCCGAAATACCGAAGTCATAAACTGGAAACTAATACACCATACACTAATACATTCAAGTCATGAGCCTGTGATTTGTTGCTGTGCTATGTATTTGTTTGTGTTCCTTTTGTACATAAATTAGTTAGTTTTCTCGTTTCAATTGTTTTTCATTTGTCATTTCGGGGCCTTTTAAAGCTGACTTTGCAGTATGGACTTTGCTCAATTTTTAAGCCTGTAAGGTGACCTACTTTGTATATTTAAAGTCAGTGTGTCTCTTTGGCAATCACACAACAGCTTCATTTTTTACAAGGAATCGAAAAACTGTCCCAGAAAAAAAGATTACGAAAAACTTTCCCAGAATTTTTTTTTACAAAAAAATGTTCCGATTAGAATTCTTAAATAAAGGGTTATGACCACCCGTGCAACATCGTACGTAGTACCCTCACCTATAGTTTATTGCCAGATCACTGTTCATTTCTTGCGTATGGTTTAGGTTCCATCTGCACACAAACTTAAGAAATAATTCCTTCGTGTCATGCTCTATGCTCATGTTAACATGCGTAGTCATTATATTTGTTGATATTTTACACTGAGCGTTAGCGTTAGTGTTAAAATGAACATAGAGCATGACATGAAGAAATTATTTCGATTCTAATATGACAAATACAATATATTTATAGGTCGAAGCGTACGAAAATAACGTAAGAATGTTTGGCTGTTCCCGTGTCCTCCCCGAGGAGTCTGTATATTACATTTCATATTTGATCAGTTTCAAAACTACGAGCAGGGCAAATATAGGTTGTTTGATAAAAATATATAATAAAAGTTTATGTAAGCTGCTAACGCTCAGCTCAGTGTAAAATATCGACAAATATAATGCCTACCCATGTTAAAATGAGCATAGATCAACGCTCAGTGTAAAATATCGACAAATATAATGCCTACCAATGTTAATATGAGCATAGAGCATGACATGAAGGAATTATTTCTTAAATATTTAAAAGGATAGCGATGGAAATAACGTTAATATAAACAGTAAGTCCGTGGGCATGTGTCAAACATATTTTTGTGCTCATTAGAACACGGCTTTGTTTACAAAGCGTAATAAGAACGTCATATTAGAATTCTAAACAATGCAGATACATGTAGGTTTGTGTAATTTACGAATAAAAGTTAAAAAGTTGTTTACCGTAAATTTGTTTTTCTTGTTTGCGTTATATTCAAATCAAACCACTATTAAATTCATAGTAAGAATGCATGGGACGGAATTAAACAGATAAAAGTCATCTAATAATAAAGATTGAATAAAGAAAAACGAACTTAAGGATCTAGAGAGCCTGTGTCGCTCATTTTGGTCTATGTGCTTATTTAACAAAGGAAACTCTCATGTGGAAACTGTATGTCATGTTTGTCTCTTGTGGAGAGTTGTCTCATTGGCATTCATACCACATTTCTTTTTTTTATATCTCCATTATTGTATACGAGAACGGTATACATGACAAAAATCTCTGCGAGGTGATCTTGTATAACTGATCATCTAATCTGCTTAGTTTTCCTCAATTTCCTTAAGTTGTTGTTCAAAACACAAATGAGGGTATAAAATTAAAAAGTCAATTGTTCATGAACAATTGAATGGTCTTTCCTTTTTTCTTTTATTAATTGCCTTCTTGGTTAAAAAATATATGGTTTCTAAGGACTTTTATGTTCATAAGTGGCTGCTTAGGACAAAAAATCATTCCTAAGGATAAATATATTAAAATAAGTTATTAAAAATGTCATATGTACTATTCATAGTATTTAAAGTTAAAAAAATAAGTGATTGCTAGGGACTTATATGTCGTTGCTATGGACAAAAATGTCATTTCCAGTATTAAAAATTTCATATTTATATTATTAATAGCCTTCTAAGTTCAAAAATATATGGTTGCTAAGGTTATTTATGTCGTTGCTAGGGACTTGACCTCTGACCTTGACCTAATTTTGTAGATCTTATTATGCTGATCATTTTTGCGATTCAAAGTTTCTTTCTATCTCTAACCACTTTTGAGTTATAAGCAAACAATCATCATTTCAGACCCCCAAAACAGTTTTGGTGCCCTGGTTCTATAACAAATCGTCCAATAATTTTCAACCCAACATAACAAATGTAGATCTCGACAAGACACACATTTGCTTCGTTACATTTTATCAGCCATCTTTTACGGTTATTGAGTAAATCCGATAACAAGCTAAAGTCAAAATCTAGGTCATGACCTTGACCTTTGACCTTAGGTCAATATTCATGTTTATGTATATTGATAATCATTGGTGATAATCCTAGGTGGCTACAACTTACAGTTTCTGAGTTTTAGTGGCCAACTGACATTTGTTAATTTTCAAAGGGGCATAACCCTACCAATGAGTCGTTGAATCTTTTCAATCCAAATGTAACGAAGCACCAGGGTCTGTTCCTGATCAAATTCCACCCTTTGTTTTTTCTACCTATTATGGTTATGGAGTCAGAATGATAACAAGGTTTTTGGTGTTAGGGGAGATAACCCCTATAAAGGAAATGTTACGGGGTCGTGCCCTCACCACAAGAAAGCTTTTGGTCAACCGATACTAGATACCTAATATCATTTCAATATGTCGCGTACTTTTTTTTGGAAATTTCGTTAAAGTTTGGCGGAAAGAATAATAATTATAATCAGAAGAAATACAGTAAGGTCTTTCCTTATAGTAAAAGGAAAGACCTTAATAAATCCTCATTTTAGGGCAATCACTCCTACGAGGAGTTCACTGACCATATTGGCCGAATTTGACTTGCTAGTAGATCTTACATGTACATTGATGATCATTTCTGTGATTTTGAGTGCCTATTTATCTATTATTATTTTGTCATATAAGGCAACACATAAAAGATAAAAAGGTTCAAAATCGCCATTAAAGGGTAACAACTCAAATAAGGAGTCGTCAAGAAGATTTTAACCAAATTGTCCTGCTGATTATTTAACTATCTATTATAATTATTAAGATATAACTAACTGCAAAAACGTACAAGTAAGTCATGATCCATTAACTTACATTTTATATAAAAATGTGAAAAATGCAAAAAAAAAAGAAAAAAAAAAGAAAAAGTGAAAACCAATTGCCTAATTCTCACTACACCACCGAACGAAAAAAAACATTACAGACAACGATCTATGACCAGACTTATTATACAAATGCGCGAATCTGAATAATTGTATGACAATTATTATAGAAATTAACTCCAATGGACAAGTTGTTGACGATAATTATAGATAATAAAAATGACAAACATGCGAATTAAAAACTGTAATCAAACTGAATATTTAGTTTGATTCCACACTGTATAAACTTAAAATTGCGTCATCTAAACGTTATACTGTAAAACGGTTAACTGTAGTTTTGTCTTTAAAGTCGAATAAAACAATTCAATATGATTTAAAAAAACAACAAAAAAAAACATATCATAGATTGAATTGGTTATGCGAATCTTTTCCAGATTTATTTTAGGTTTGGCAGCTGTTGTCATTATTCATTTGTCATTTTTACAAAACATTATCAGCTCAACTTTTAGTTATTATTAGTTTGTGACATGGACATGCCTAATGCTTTAAATGCTTTTCTGAAACGGAAATTCACAATTAGTTTTCAAATTTCCTTTCCTGACTAAAAAAATGTCGATTTAATGCTTTTCTCGATCCGTCTCTGAATACGTGCAGCGCATTAATTGTTTGAAATCAAGCTGTCTGGTAGCTACATCATGTACATTTACAACTGTCATCGTTATGACGAGTAGATATATTACCCGCTGATATAGTATAATACCCTAACATCCAGTTAGATAGTCAAACCACGTTTTTGTTATTGGAATCACTTCAGATCATTTACAGCATATGTTCCGTCTTTTCTATCTTATCTAAGAACTGTCCCTCAGTGTTATACAGTTCATCACTTGTCGTCTTCTTACTGAATATTCAACCGTGATAAATATCCTGCCGTCCGAGAAGTTATCAAGTTGAAATCGGGTGCATGTGGTCTGAAAAAAAGGAAAAGTCTATAAAAGAGGACTTCCACTACAGATTGGACCAAGAAAGTGAGTGTTCAGAGCATATCAGATGAAATAGTCCGTGACTGTCAAAAAGAAGACATATTTGACATGTTTGATACTTTCTAATATTACCGTAAAATGTTTCTTCCTAAAAAAATATATCATGAAGAAGAAAAAAGCATTCTTCCAACTACAGATAATTGACGAAAAAATCATTTTTAAAATACAACAATAAACTTATATCAATTATTTTGTCAAGAACTAAGTCTTCTTCGAAGCCGAGAGAAATATTTGCTGATTCATGATAATTTAAAAAAGTAATGAAATAATGTCTTAAGAAAACAACCAGTGTTTTATGTAACTCGGCATTTATAAACACCTAATGACTTGTTCGTAATGATTTCGAACACAACATATTATGATTTGCGCACCATTTGAATCTAGTCGTAGAAAGACGCATCTGACGTAACGAGCTATAAGTTCTTTATAGGTATAGAACCACTAAGAATTAACAAGAAATTAGTGCATATTTTATGCATAGGTGTATCTTTGTCAATAGGTACCATTTGTGGGTAGTTTTGGTATCAAATGAAAGCTTAAGGTTTTGGGATTACAGTAGAGTAGAACCCTGGTTGAAAGTGTTTCGAATAATATAAAAGAATATAAAATTATAATAGGAGGGCACATTTTCCCTGTAGTTTTGATGAGAAGTACCTGTTTTTGTACTTTCAAACTTTTGGGAACCAGTATACGCTTTATTAAATATTCAATTAAAGGTCTTTCACAAAGGATGTAAGCAAAGTTACATTGTAGTTGGAAATGTGTGAATACGCTAACATGTACCATAATTTCACAAATAATGTTTGGAAAAAGTTAGATACCCCAATATTTGTAGTATGATGCACGATTACCTCACATTCATATGCATTTTTTTAATTGCGATTTTTCAGTGGTAAACGGGAGATAACTCAATTTAACTATGATCAATCTACTCATTTCAAATGATACTAGAACACACCCGCGAAATCGCGGGCATTCAGAGCGTATTTGAAAGGATCTAAAGTGTTGTAGGAAGAATTTTATAATAGATTTAATGACTTGAGAATTTCAGGAAAGGTATCAAAAGTCATAGGTACTTGGTGACAGGAAAATGTTTTTTTTAACCCTCCTCCTTTATTTCCAAAATTCCCATTTTTTGTTTTCTATTAATTTCATTATGAACATACATTTAGTGTACATGTATAATGAACATTCTAGTCAGGAGCCTGCAGTAATTCAGTGGTTCAGTGATATTTGTTTTTCGTTCAATTTTTGTACATAAATAAGGCTGTTAGTTTTCTCATTTAAATTGTTTTACATTGTCATTTCGGGGTCTTTTATATCAGACTATGCAGTATCGGCTTTTGCTTATTGTTGAAGGCCGTAAGGTGACC
The DNA here is from genome assembly GCF_963676685.1 of Mytilus edulis. NCBI lineage: Eukaryota > Metazoa > Mollusca > Bivalvia > Mytilida > Mytilidae > Mytilus > Mytilus edulis. The sequence continues at coordinate 23,742,884 of NC_092344.1, forward strand.
TTTAAATGTTAATGTCGGTGTCATTTTGGTCTCTTGTGGAGAGCTGTCTCATTGGTATTCATACCACATCTCCTTTTGTAAAACATTTAGTGACTTGAGAATTTAAGAAAAGGTCAAAAGTCATAGGTATTTTTTTTTTGTTCTCGATTACTTTAAATGACACATGAATAATTTTAGCGCTTATCTGTGTATTATGAACATTCATTAAAGGGGGGTCGGGGCAGAGGCGGATTGAGGGAGCCCGCCCCCCCCTTTTCTGGAAATTAATTGTTTGCTTATATAAGGAATCACTGAAGCATGACCGGAACGGGCCCCTAGCTGCGTATGAACATTTCTGGATCCGCCACTGCGGAGGGGCCCTGATCCCAATATCCCGGGCTTGAAAACGTGAAATCCCGAGGTTCTGAATTCATTATAGAAATTAAATATCTCGACATCCCGAAATTCGAAAAAAGAAATCCCGGATCCCGAAATGTTCAATCCTGAAATTTCGATCTTACAAACACCCGTTCCAGACGTCCCGAAAGTGTATTTTCTTTTTACAGTCAATTCTCAGTTTAATAATTGATCCACAGCGGTCATTGATATATTATTCAGACCCTCTCTATTAAATAAACCCTGTAACTGCCGTGGATAGTAAACTTGAATACGATATCAGACAGTAAATACACCTTATTCGTAGTATATGTATTTGTTTCAAAGTAAAAGTAAAAAGAAAAACGCAAACCGGAGGTCTAACTTAAATTTTGTCCAATGTCAGATAAGACAGAAAATACACTGTAGTATCAATGTATGTTTAAAGTATACAGAAAAACGCAAACCGGAAGTATAATCTGACTTAAAATTTCGCCCAATGACGGAAACATATCCGGATGTCTTTTTTCTCGTTTTTCACCCAAAATAACTCAATGTGAATAATCATATGAATGGATGACAAATACGATTATGCACTGTACCCGTAGGACACAGAGGCATGATGATTAATTTATTGTGGAAAGAAGAGAAGCGACACCCAAAATGAGGTCTTCTCGTTTAATATTATAGATTATACGTCCGGTATTTAAGTTTAGTATAATTTTGTTTAAAATGTGTCGCTTTTCTTGAGTTTAAATACTTCTCTTTCAAACACAGAAACAGTGAACGCATAATTATCAAAAAAAATCATTATCATATTAGCCTCGGACACACCTTACCGGATAGCACGAACGGACGACTAACGGATAACTTTTTTTCAATCCGTTAGACGTCCGTCCATATCCGTTGCATGTCCGTTAAGCGTACGTTTTATCCGTCGACGTCCGTTCTGTCCGGTGGAAAACTTTGAACATGGTCAACTTTGAACGGACGTCCAATTGATAAAATGTCTGTTGAACGTCCGTTAGACGTCCGTTGTGTACGGTACTCGTCCGTTTCGTTTCCGTTTTGTATCCGTTACGTGTCCGTTATACATCCGTTGGAGGTCTGGAAGATAAATTCACCAACGGAATTCTACCGGACGTTTAACGGATAAAACGGATGTTGAACGGATGAGAAACGGTCTCATATCGGAAGTATAACGGATAAAACGGATGATGAACTGATCTGAAACGGATTAATGTCAATTGAAAATTTCGCGTCAGAAATGCCAATTATTGGTATGTCAGATTTCTTAAGGTTCATGAATTCTTATTATTCATAATCGATCTTAGAGTATAGGCACTTCTTCACAATCAAACAGCTCTTATTCAGGCCAGACACTGCCCTTTGTCGGAATTTTGAAGACTGAACCAAAAGCAGTTACACAGAAACATTTTGAATATTTATGCGATTTACGTGTATTATTATTGTCGCCTTTGATTTTTCCGTATATCTTGTTCATCCGTTTTATCCGGTACGCTTCCGTTATATGTCCGTTTTATACGGTACTCGTCCGTTGGATGTACGTGCGACATTCGTTCTGTCCGGTACGTTTACGTTTCTCGTACGCATATCCGTTGTGTGTCCGTTATGCATCCGTTACACGTCCGTTTTATTCAGTCAGTCACATCAACGGACTCCCAACGGATAACAATTTTTTCAACGGACAACTTTTTTTTTATCCGTTAGGCGTCCGTTCGTGCTATCCGGTAAGGTGTGACCGAGGCTTATTACAAGATAGTACATGAACATATTCGTAAAAATTGTAAAATAATTTGAGTTTGACAACAGAGGTAAAGAATGTTAAAATGCTGGCTTTTCATATATACTCTTAAAATATATACATATATATCATGCATATTAAAAGAAAAACGAACACAAAACTGTTAACATATTTTACGGACTGCGTTAAACTTAATAAAAAATATATACATAAATTCATATCATGAATCTGCTGTTTGTTGATATGCCAACATACATGCAATATCACAATTATGTTACAACACTACGTAGCGACATATATATCACTTCAAAATTGAAAACCTGCCCAAAGTAAAATATTGTATGGTCTATGCTCATTGTTGAAGGCCGTACGGTGACCTATAGTTGTTAATTTCGGTCTCTTGTGGAGAGTTGTCTCATTGGCAATCATACCAAGTCATTTGTTTTATATATACATTATAGGTCAAGGTACAGTCATCAACATGGAGCCTAGGCTCAGACCGAACATTAAACTATAAAAGGCCCCAAAAATTACTAGTATAAAACCATTCCAACGGGAAAACCAACGGTCTAATCTGTATTAAAATTGAGAAACGAGAAACACTTCAATATGAACCACATAAACAGAAGAAAAAGAGTGGTAAGGCAAAACCCCTAATTTGTTTATGAATAATTCACCAAACAAAGTTGTACATTAATCTGTATGAAAGATTTATGTGTGTCTAATTTTCTTTTCTTTTTATTGATATACAATTCTCTTTTTAAAATGCAATATGTACTACTTTGTGATTAAAAAATTCGTTAAAGTCAAATACAGCACAAGAGATACAAAAGAAACGGGCTGGTCTACAGGTATTTTCTGCACTCTATCACCTAGGACCTTGACGTGACTACTTGTTGATAAAACTAGACGGTAACGGTAATTACCAGCCCATTCTTTTGTAACCTTTGTTCTATATCTACTACTTATCATTTTAAAGTATGTTGTTCTGCGTCCTACATTTATTTAGTAAACGTCCAGTCGGTCACCCGGAAATAGTGTTTTGGGTGAATCTATGAGCCATTCATATACTGTATAATTTAATCAAGTGCTTCTGATAATCATCGTCCAGCAATTCATGAGATCGACTTCAATTGCCGAGTTAAATAATTAGATTTTTAGTACGGATTTTTACCTAAGCAATGAAAATTCATATAGAAGTCAGACTTAAACGATTATCTTCACAAAGAAGTACACTATCTTCTTTGATATTTGAAAAGAAAATACCAAAAAATATGTAACGATCTTTATTTATAACTGTACTTAAAACGGGTTCTAGATCATTACCGCAGACTTTTGATATTAGTCCAGAGGGTGGTGTTGGGGGTGGGGTGTGTGGTGATGGTGGTGGTGGTATTGAGGTTACTGACTTTCCTTGCAGATATAACTGTTTGGACAGCACTTGCCAAATCATACCCTATTCTAATCAGAGAACATTGAAAAACATACCCTGTTCTAGACACATTCCGAAAATGTATACCCTGTTCTAAACACACTTAGAAAATGTATACCTAGTTCTAGACAGAGACCTATATGTTCTAAACGAGTTCAGAAATACATACCCTGTCACCAAATAATTCATTGATGTAAGCATAAAACATACTTGCGTCAATTTCCCGTATCCAAACATTTGTTTTTATCTCGAATTAAAAAAAAAAAAACTAATTTCTGACCTTGTTTCCACCAGTATCAGCAGGACATGAAAAAGTGACCCTGTTCTAACCAGCATGACAAGAAAAAAGAGACCCTGTTTTACTGTTCTAACTAGCAGGGCATGAAAGGTGATTCTGTTTTGCGGCACATCGTACCACTAAAAATATAGGAAGTACCCACCTCCCCTCCCCCGGAATCTTAGTGCATATGTTTTCAAATTCGGCACTGAAATGTTTTAAGATACCAAAGTGCTTCCTTACACTGTGAATATTAAACAGAAAAATTAAACAGCAATGTCGATGGTTGGATTTTACAACTAGGGTAGAAAAGTGATCGAGTAAAACAAGTTAACTGTTAGTTTTTTTAAAAATAATTATGAACGTACTTAACGCTGTAGCTTGTCCTATGTTATAAACCAATAGATACCCGATGATATTATATGGTAATGCCCTCTTGAGTTTAACGTGATATATAGACTTAACGTTACAGGTATTTCTAAATCAAAGTACTGAAGTACTGAACATCAGAAAAAAAAATCACATCTTTCAACGTGAAAGTGAGTTTAATGTACTTGTGCGGAAGATAAATAAATGAAAGGCAATTCAATATAACCGTAATAACTACAATATATATATATAATATATATGTATTGTGTACAAGTTGTAATGTTGTACAAATTATTGTCTGTACAGATTTTTTGTACAAGTTATCAGTGTTTTATGAGCTTCTTAACACAAATAGTTGATGCAAGCATTCAGTCTTTTGTTTCGCATATTTCAGTCATATTTTCACAACTACATGATACAGAATATTACTAGGCATTGATACAAAAACATAACAAGACCACAAAAAACTTTTTATGGATATTACTATGGTATAAGGAGAAAAATAAAATTAGATTTAATACCATTAAGATAACCCCAATTCCATTTTGAGGATAAGGATAATAGCACAAAAAGTTAGGTTGAAGTATATAAATTTGAACATCCAACAGGTACATTTAAGAAGACAAACCTGTATCACTTGATGCAAGAAGGTATGTGTCAAAAAACTTATAACGTATACAAAAACCCTGAACAAATTTTAGTTTATACAAACTTACATTTTGTACACACCATACATATATTGTAGTAATACAAATCAATATATATACTCTAGTTCATATCATAATAATATTTGTATATTACACATGGATATATAATTACCATCCATTTGTATATCATTCTATTCTATAAGTTAATTAATAGTGCAGTGCAAGTGCATGGTGGACAATCTTCTATAATAATTAGATTTTTCTTATTGGTTGGATGTGAGTAGGCATTCATATTTTTCCGCAAAACGAGAGAGCCAGGACCAAAAATATAGATTAATTAAAAACCCAAATCAAATTTGCATAATGGAAATTTAGGCGAAAGCATTACATCGGAATGCCCTGAAGGGTCATCCGCCGTAAAAAATGGCAGTGGGTATCTCGAAAAAAATAATCGTGAAAGAATTGGTGACGGTGGTCAAGTAATGTGATTGGATAATGTAAGAGCTAGGATTCAATTGTGAATTAAATCTTATTGAGAAGCAACATGTAAAGACAGTTTTTATTCTAGCTTGGAGGATATTAAAATAGTTTAATTCTATGAGCAGTAAACAGTCTCCGGGACAAGTTTGCAATTCCGCTGAGTGCAAAAGTTGTCACCTTAATTTTTGGAGTTAAGTCAAAATAAAGTTGATAACTTGGTTGGTATTGGTTCCCTGATATTTGCCTATTTTTTTTGGGCTCTAGCACCACTGTTGAAAATGTTATGCCCCTTTTTCAACAATTCCCCCAGAGGAAAAGTATTTTTCCTGCATAATTATTTCCTTTGAGGAAATTCTATTTCCTTAGAGGAAATTCTTTTTCCTTAGAGGAAATTCTTTTTCCTTAGAGGAAATTCTTTTTCCTTACAGGAAATTCATTTTCCTTTGAGGAAATACTTTTTCCTGTGAGGAAATTTGCAGCTTCAAATTTTTTCTTTGAGGAAATACTTTTTCCTGTGAGGAAATTTGTAGCTTCAAATTTTCCTTGGAGGAAATTTTTGACAAACACTTTTCCTTGGAGGAAAATTCAAGACAACAAATTTCCTCTAAAGAAATCCTTGTTCTTCAAATTTCCTCTAGGGAAATTTCTTAACATCAAATTTCCCTTAAGGAAATGTTTTTCTCCTATTTTTCCTCTATCATGTCTATGGAAATTTCATAACAATACAAATAGTATTAGTATATATTTTATCCTAGACTGAACTATTGATACAAAAGATAATTAAAACTTTAATACAAATTTTCATGGTGAGTATTAAACATACAAAAACAAAAGGCTGACTGTTTAGCATGTTTAAGACAATACATTAATAAGCAAAACGCTATGAATATCATACCATTTGTGATGTTAATAATATTGTGCTAATATTTGCATATTAAATAGAATAAACACTTTTCATGTCAAATTAACTTGTCTTCTGTTTCAGCTGCTGTGTATTCGACCCCTACATAACAGTTCAGTGCATAAATAATTCCATCCACAAGACATCTTCCTTCAATTGGTTGAATAAATTTTGGCAACATGTTCTTCAAACATCTTCTTTGTATATTTGATATGATGGAGCCATGTACAACATGATGAACATGAATGGATAAAGCAGGTGTTTATTTCGACAACAAACATGACAAAGATACTATTTTTAGCTCACCTGGCCTAAAAGGCCATGTGAGCTTTTCTCATCACTTGGCGTACGTCGTCGTCGTCTGTCGTCGTTAACAATTTTTCAAACATCTTCTCCTCTGAAACTACTGAATGGATTTGAATGCAACTTAGCATGATTGTTCCTTAGATTATCCTGCACAAAGTGTGTGCTTCGAATTTTGATCCGTCAAAAAACATGACCGCCGTTACTAAAAAAAGAACATAGGGGTCAAATGCAGTTTTTGGGTTATATCTCAAAAACGAAAGCATTTACAGCAAATCTGACATGGAGGTAAAAATGTTCATTAGGTCAAGATCTATCAGCCCTGAAATTTTCAGATGAATCAAACAAACCATTGGTGGGTTGCTGCCACATACTTCACAGAGGAACAAGTGATCAGTATGCTATAATTTCTTATTGACAACATATTTGTTGAATTTGGAGGTAGACCTTTTCAACAAATTGTCGGCATTCCTACGGGAACGAACTGTGCGCCTCTCCTTGCCGACCTCTTCTTATTTTCATATGAATCGGAGTTCCTTCAGACACTTGTTAAAAACAAGAAGATCAAAGAAGCCAGGTTATTTAATTTCACTTTCAGATATATTGATGATGTTCTTTCCATTAACAATCCGAACTTTTCTGATTGGATTCCATTAATATACCCACCAGAACTAGAAATTAAAGAGACCACAGACACGGCTTCCTCAGCCTCATTTTTAGACTTATACCTCGAATTTGACATACACAGTCATCTCAGTACCAGAATCTATGACAAACGAGACGATTTTAATTTTGAAATTATCAATTTCCCCCACCATTGGACTTAACAATGTTGAGATGGAGCCTGTTAATACACAAGAAATTCTTATCCAGATCTATAGTTAATATTTACAAAGTGTACTTCAAAGAAAGAGTTTAAAATTCCATGCATGTGGGTTTTTTTAATTACTCAGGTTTATATATAAGATATTTTATAGTCTGAGTTATATAGCATTCAGCGGCAGGATGATGCATCATATTTAGTTTTGTGACCCATCAAAATTGAAATTTATCATGAAGGTAGAGAAGTTATTGTTTCTAGTAATGTGACATGTTCTATTTGCATGTAACTCAGATATTTATCAAAGACAGATACTAAGTACAGATTTAAGCTTTCATCTTTATTATTTTGTTAATCAAGTTAATCTTAAATATAAACTTATTCAAGTTATTGAAATATATATATATCTATCTATATCTCTGTTAATTTAAATTTATTTATATAGCAGTCAGAGAAAGGTCTGCATTTTGAAGAACAGGTTAAGATGAGGGAGCAACCATTTGATTTTATTTGTTTATTTATTTTAATTTAATTTTCTTTTTTGGGGAGGGGGAGGGTATGAAAAATTTATCCTGCATTTTTTTAATATTTTTTGCTCTATTCATTCCAGACATTATCAAGGTATGTCTGAATCGACTGTGACAGAAACATCCAGGATGAACTGGTTAGGAGTATAATAGTTCTTTGGGAAATTTGTACTAAAAAGTAATTTTACAAACTTGAAGAAAATATGTGAATGCATATCTTTCTGTTTTTGCAAATTCTGGTCTGCTAATTCTGTGTAGCTCAGTGGTTCCCTAGTAAGATGTTGTATTGTGTTTCGCATTTTTGGATATAGATTTTCTTTTTGCGTATGGTTTAATACAGTTTGAGTTTATTTCAGTTTATTTTGATTCTGTAGCTCCAGTTCCTATTGGTAATTGGCGAGCTCTTGACAAAAATTGCATTTGTGAGAATGTTATGAAAAGGAATCATTTATATTACATCTAAATACTTCAAAAGTTTTTTCTATAAACAAATCACCAAGACGTTACATTAAAAGGACAAACTTTTTACTCCTCATCGTGTAATTTTACGGCAGTTTTCTTGTTTTCTTTTCCTTTATTAAACATGTCCTTCAATGGAATTGATTTGTGGCCCAATTTGTATTAAGCGTTTGTACTTGATTATCACTTTTGTTTACGGCCGTAGTTGTCTTGTTCATTTTCAAATTTTAAAAGGTTCAAAATGAAATCATACATGTTTCCTCCCTACATGTTTCTTGTGGGAAACGTCTTTGAAAACTGTGAACTTGAGAACAAGTATAACTAAGTGACAGATGATTTAAAAAAAAATAGCGATTCTTATATACAATGAATGGTTGTATATGCCTAAGCAATTACATAGATTATCAAAACCAAAATTTATAGTAAACAAATGCCGTAGCAGTTGTAGTTCTTTTCGGTAATCATCGAGCCCTTACAGAAACGTTGTTGGTGAGAAAGTAATTGCATGAAATCATTTCAGTTAAATCTGATCACTTCAAAATATTTTTAAGTAAACTAATCACAAAAAACGTTAAATTAAAATGAAAACATGTTTTCTCCTTTTAAAAGAGTAGTTTTATGATAGCTATCTTGTTTTCTTTTGCTTTATTAAATATGTCCTTCACCGGAATTGATCTGTGGCCCAATTTGTATTCAGTGTTTGTATTTGATTATCACTTTTGTTTACGGCCGTAGTTGTTTTGTTCATTTTCAAATTTTAAAAGGTTCAAAATGAAATCTTTTTTTTCTTCTTCTTCTTCGGAAGTCCACCCTATTTACAGGGTAACCGCATTAAAAATATCCTAGTTTTAGATAATTTTTAAAAAATGCGTAGTTATTTATAAAATATTAAAAAATTGAATAGGTTTAAATAAGTAACTTAGTTTTAGTAAAACAAAAATGATTAGGATAAAAGGTAAAACCTTGTATTCACACTGTACAGATAATACTACCATAATGATTAAAACACTGATTAATTCAAAATAAAAAAAACAAGAATGTGTCCATAGTACACGGATGCCCCACTCGCACTATCATTTTACATGTTCGCTGGACCACGAAATTGGGGTCAATACTTTAATTTGGCATTCAAATTAGAAAGATCATATCATAGTTAACATGTGTACTAAGTTTCAAATTGATTGGACTTTAACTTCATCAAAAACTACCTCGACCAAAAACTTTAACCTGAGCTTCACACTATCTTTTTCTTTTTTCAGTGGACATATCCAACTATAGCAGTCATCACGTGACTTTTGTGACGTCACACATCACCCGTATCAAGTCCAAGTAAATTGTATAGAAATGCATAGGGGCTTTCTGGAATCGTTGAAATACATTACTTTAAGTTCATGATACTAAAAGTGTGGGTCTATGTAGTAATTCCTCATGTATTTAGAAATATAAATATTCCTTTTGGAATAGTTTAAATTTTGATCTTCTCCCTTCCAAATGCTTTTGAAAATTTGTCTTGTTGCCTCGATAGTTCACACTGTTAAATCATACAACTACGATAAATATTGGATTTTCTGTCGTCTTTAACCTTAAATTGCGATTTAAACAAAACAGATGGAATAATTGTGGGTCTTTGTGCTTATTATTATATTCATAAATATTTGAAATATCGTATATAGAATAGTTTAATTTTCTAGTATGTCCCTTCCAAATTGATTTGAAAATAAGCTATTTTCAGAAAATCTGCTATTATTTTTCAAGATGGCGACCAAATTGACAGCGTGGGGCGACATGGTAAAAATATTATTTGTAAGATTTTTACAATGAAAATTAAATAACTGTTGGATGCTCGCGTTTTCAGTCATTGTCTTACCTTAAAGCAGCATGTAATCGAACATTGGTTCCTTTTTATCAAGCTTCAACATGCTGTTGTTATTTTTATAAAATTTTGAAAAATGGCGAACAAATAATTTTCAAACGTAGAGGATGTTCGACACTTATTTTGTTAATGCACATAATTCAATTTATTTTCACTGTTTATATTGCAATTAAATATGACACGTTATTGTAACTATAAGAATAGCCTTAAACATAGCTAGATTAAGGAGATATTAATTAAGTCATAACATCAACGTGATCAAAGAAAACAAACATGGCACCTAATCACGATGTAAGTTTTGACAATACCCATGTAGATGCATGTTTTGACAATACCTATGCCGGTTAGTGTTGTCCGATTTTAAATGAAATTCTGTGCAATATTATTTTATATTCATAAAAGAAAAATTTTCTTTAAATAATTCATCAGGTAACCAGTAAAAAAATCCTAATTGAACCAGTCACATGCAGAGTTATCGAACGTTATTATGACTGTAATAGTTGCATATGCCATGAAATTGGAGCCCATGGTAAAGGGGCATTATGTTTTCTGGTCTGTGCCTCCGTTCGTTCGTCCGTTCTTTCGTTCGTTCGTCCGTTCATCTCGCTTCAGGTTAAAGTTTTTGGTCGAGGTAGTTTTTGATGAAGTTGAAGTCCAATCAATTTGAAACTTAGTACACATGTTCCCTATGATATGATCTTTCTAGTTTTAATGTCAAATTAAGGTATTGACCCCAATTTTATGGTCCACTGAAGAAAGAAAAAGATAGTGTGAAGCTCAGGTTAAAGTTTTTGGTCGAGGTAGTTTTTGATGAAGTTAAAGTCCAATCAATTTGAAACTTAGTACACATGTTAACTATGATATGATCTTTCTAATTTGAATGCCAAATTAAAGTATTGACCCCAATTTCGTGGTCCAGCGAACATGTAAAATGATAGTGCGAGTGGGGCATCCGTGTACTATGGACACATTCTTGTTTTTTTTATTTTGAATTAATCAGTGTTTTAATCATTATGGTAGTATTATCTGTACAGTGTGAATACAAGGTTTTACCTTTTATCCTAATCATTTTTGTTTTACTAAAACTAAGTTACTTATTTAAACCTATCAATTTTTTAATATTTTATAAATAACTACGCATTTTTTAAAAATTATCTAAAACTAGGATATTTTTAATGCGGTGACCCTGTAAATAGGGTGGACTTCCGAAGAAGAAGAAGAAAAAAAAGATTTCATTTTGAACCTTTTAAAATTTGAAAATGAACAAAACAACTACGGCCGTAAACAAAAGTGATAATCAAATACAAACACTGAATACAAATTGGGCCACAGATCAATTCCGGTGAAGGACATATTTAATAAAGCAAAAGAAAACAAGATAGCTATCATAAAACTACTCTTTTAAAAGGAGAAAACATGTTTTCATTTTAATTTAACGTTTTTTGTGATTAGTTTACTTAAAAATATTTTGAAGTGATCAGATTTAACTGAAATGATTTCATGCAATTACTTTCTCACCAACAACGTTTCTGTAAGGGCTCGATGATTACCGAAAAGAACTACAACTGCTACGGCATTTGTTTACTATAAATTTTGGTTTTGATAATCTATGTAATTGCTTAGGCATATACAACCATTCATTGTACATAAGAATCGCTATTTTTTTTTAAATCATCTGTCACTTAGTTATACTTGTTCTCAAGTTCACAGTTTTCAAAGACGTTTCCCCCAAGAAACATGTAGGGAGGAAACATGTATGATTTCATTTTGAACCTTTTAAAATTTGAAAATGAACAAGACAACTACGGCCGTAAACAAAAGTGATAATCAAGTACAAACGCTTAATACAAATTGGGCCACAAATCAATTCCATTGAAGGACATGTTTAATAAAGGAAAAGAAAACAAGAAAACTACCGTAAAATTACACGATGAGGAGTAAAAAGTTTGTCCTTTTAATGTAACGTCTTGGTGATTTGTTTATAGAAAAAACTTTTGAAGTATTTAGATGTAATATAAATGATTCCTTTATATAACATTCTCACAAATGCAATTTTTGTCAAGAGCTCGCCAATTACCAATAGGAACTGGAGCTACAGAAGATTTGCTACAGAATCAAAATAAACTGAAATAAACCCAAACTGTATTAAACCATACGCAAAAAGAAAATCTATATCAAATAATGCGAAACACAGTACAACATCTTACTGGGAACCACTGAGCTACAAAGAATTAGCAGACCAGAATTTGCCAAAACAGAAAGATATGCATTCACATATTTTCTTCAAGTTTGTAAAATTACTTTTTAGTACAAACATGGCAAATTTTCCCAAAGAACTATTATACTCCTAACCAGTTCATCCTGGATGTTTCTGTCACAGTCGATTCAGACACCTTGTTAATGTCTGGAATGAATAGAGCAAAAAATACAAAAAATGCAGGAAACAGATTACAACTAAAAAAAATGCAGGATAAATTTTTCATACCCTCCCCCTCCCCAAAAAGAAAATTAAATTAAAATAAATAAACAAATAAAATCAAATGGTTGCTCCCTCATCTTAACCTGTTCTTCAAAATGCAGACCTTTCTCCGACTGCTATATAAATAAATTTAAATTAACAGAGATATAGAGATATATATATATATTTCAATAACTTGAATAAGTTTATATTTAAGATCAACTTGATTAACAAAATAATAAAGATGAAAGCTTAAATCTGTACTTAGTATCTGTCTTTGATAAATATCTGAGTTACATGCTAATAGAACATGTCACATTACTAGAATCAATAACTTCTCTACCTTCATGATAAATTTCAATTTTGATGGGTCACAAAACTAAATATGATGCATCATCCTGCCGCTGAATGCTATATAACTCAGACTATAAAATATCTTATATATAAGCCTGAGTAATTAAAAAAAACCACATGCATGCATGGAATTTTAAACTCTTTCTTTGAAGTACACTTTGTAAATATTAACTATAGATCTGGATAAGAATTTCTTGTGTATTAACAGGCTCCATCTCAACATTGTTAAGTCCAATGGATCTCATTAGATCCCTCTTTACAAGTGATCTCTAAAATTAGTCTCACATGTAATTGTAACACCTTCTGCCTTATGAACTCAATTAGTACTATACAATGATTGGTAATATTGCTCTTAATTGTTACCCCTTGTCATCCCAGGACATATTGGAAAGTCATGATCTGAATCATGGCTTTTGTGATTCTACTCCTGTTTTAACGATTTACATTTATCATCGCTCTTTTACTTTTAATTCCACAAAACAATACACACAGTACCCACTTTATTGTAATGTTATTCAATAATAAATATTAGAAAGTTTTCAAAAAGCTGCTCTAATCGGTGTTTTCAATTGTTAATTGAATGATATGAATAGTTAAGATTATTATTTAATAAATAAATTTGGTGTTTTTACTGTCTTCTGATTGGTTAAAATTATTAGTTTTATTTTCAATGTTGTCAATTTTGATGGCGACACGCCCACTCTGACGTTGAGTATTCATACGCCAACATGTGTGTACACTTGTTATTGTTAATATAAATAATATAAAAAGTTCTTTGAGCCTTGTTTTTGATAGAAATTTATTTATAATGAATGGCAATGATTTATTTTGATTTTATTGAACCATAAAACTAATTTTTGACTCTTCACATTTTACATAATCCGCTTCACGGATTATTCAATGTGAAGAGTCAAAAATTAGTTTTATGGTTCAATAAAATCAAAATAAATAATAGCCATTCATTAATAGTTTTGTCTTTCTAGGTGAATGTGATGGCTCTATGTCTTTGTATAAGAGAGTCCGTGAAAATGATGAGGGCCAATGGAGTTGATGATGGTCATATCATTAATATAAACAGGTGAAATCTTTAGGTTAAGTGTAGTTTTAAATCAAATATTAGGTTGATATAAGAATTATTTCATAAACAAATAGATACTTTAATGTTTCTTTATCATATATTATATTGTTATTAACTGGCTGTTTCTGTATTGGCCTCCGCTCGAGACCTGTAGGGTCAAGGGGCAATACAGCTGACCGAGAATTTATACCAGTGCCAATACAGAAACAGCCAGTTCTTAAACACTTTTATTAAATAATCCAACTTTTTCAATACAGACTTGTTCTGAATGCTGTATTACATACATCAAATGTGAATATAAGGCCAATATTTCCAATACGGACTGGCAATGATGTGAATATAAGGCCAATATTTCCAATATGGGCTGGCAATGATGTGATTATAGGGTCAATATTTCCAATACGGACTGGCAATGATGTGATTATAGGGCCAATATTTCCAATATTGGCAATAAATACTTTTTCAGTATTGGACCGGGCCGAAAAGCAATATAGATCACATGATTTATATGACCAGGAAGACGTCACCAGTTTGACACATGCTGTTTTGGTAGTTTTAGGGCTGTTTTAAAGAACACCTAAATGTCAAATAAACTTAATGTAATTTTTTTCCCTCCAATTGCAAGTTATTTCAAGCATAACTGTCAAGTTTTGTCTCAGTCAGAGCTATAGTTTCAGAGAAAATCACTATAATGTAAGGCCATATCCTACGGCAATTTCAGTCAAATTTCTTCACACTTATTTCAGTGTATCATTATAAAATGCAGTGTTGACTAATATCTGATCATAAACTCATGATCTATGCATTCAAACAATTAAATAGAATACAAAAGACAACTTTAAGATGATAAACAATTTTATTGCACCTTTTAGAGTTCATTTGAAGGTCTGTTTTAGTCTGTTTTGGTCCATTTTTCCTCCATCCTTCCTTTATCATCAAAATATCATCAAAACTTGATATCTTTTGTCTAACAAATAAAATAAATGTGATTATTTTCCCACAAAAATGAAATAAATGTAATGTTAAATCAATAATTAAAGTGTTTTAGCTGATAGAACTGTCTCTATAAATGTTAACAGTCTACACGGAAGTTTCAATAAGGCCTTCTGTGTAACTTGAGTTTTTGGTCTGTTCCCCTAGTGTGACAAATAACGGTTCCCTTTCAGTCAATCATTTATTGTTACTGGTATCAAAGTCTTTTTATTTACTCATAACAGTATATTTCTAATAGATTTACACAAAAAAGTCCTCTTTCTTGTATTTTATATTAGAAAATGGGGAGAAAGAGTAATAGAAAAATACCTCAAAATGTTTTTAAAAAGGGTTATGTCCCTTGGAATGCTGGTACAAAAAATATATTGGTAAGAATTATAAAGTTTAAGTATGTGAAACTGGATTCTGATGTGTATAAATCCAGGGCAAATAAGTGTTTAGATGATTTATTGTCTGTGCAAAATGAAGACGGCACGATGGCAAATTGTAAACTTTTGCGGCCAAAACAACAAAAAAACATGACAATAGTTGATACTTACTCTAATGCTGAAGTGTCATCTGCTGACCACTTCACATATAAAAATTTTCAACAAAATGCTCTTCAGAACATGGTTTACACTGAAATAAAAAATTCACATGTTGTATAAACAAAACTGTAAGGGTAATTTAAAATGTAACACAATAATCTAAATACAGCTTTGTCTGTCCACCCATTTTACTTAGAAAACACCCGTAAACCCCCATTTCAAGGCAATTTTACCTCAAACGTGCTTTCAGTGTCTAAATCCATTCCGAAAAGTCCATGTTTACAATGTATGAACTGGTTTATTAATAACTTTTAAAAATGAAAGTACAATAAGGTCAATAGTGCACATGTAGTTTCCCTAAATAGGTGTTATACCACCATTGATTTTTCCCTATTAGTCTTTGTTAAATTGGCACTTTTAAAAAAATTGTACAGTATTTACCTTTATTTCAACTAAAGAAATACTTTGCATGTACATGTATAAAGTTTAATCCTTTCCAGTGATACAGTGAAAATTTCACACTACATTTCATTGCATATAAGATAGTACCCAACACCGGAAGTAAACAACCCAATTTTTACACTATTATTTACTGGTTACCTGCTTTGGTAACTATGTAACCTTAACGTTCCAAAATATTTTATAAGACCATCAAATAAAAAAAGAATGATGCTTTCAGACTTCCAATATACATATTTACGACTCAGAAAAATTTAAGTGCATTGAAATGCAGGGTTAATTTTCTACAACTGTCAAATTCAAGGGAATATTTTTTTAGGCCTACTTTCGTATGCAACCGGATGCGACGTACCATGATTTGGTGGTATTACACCTAAAATCATTTAATTTAATAAACAGTAATAATATGGGATTGCTAGATGATATGATGCACATGCATTTATTCTCTTTGCATTCATTATTGAAAGAAGCCAAATTTTTATTGAATATTTAATGTTCAGTGGCAAATATAGTCGTGTGTTTATCCGTCTACTGTTTGAAACAGCAGGAATATACAAGATTAAGTTATACAAGCTGAAGATGCATACAGATAATTTTCTGAAAAATAAGCTAATGAAAATATGAAACTTTAATTGTTTTGGTCTAACTGGAACGATGCATTGGTGCTTTAAGTAGACGCTGTTTGATTGTCATTCATGAAAATGAGTTTACTTTATCATTCCTACAGTCAGGGGTACTACTTGTACAAGTGTATTTTATTTACTTGAAGAAGTAAAAAAAATATACACATATAAGTAAATTTGTAGGATACTTATACAAGTGAATTTTATTTACTTGTATAGGTAAAAAAAATTGGCTTAGTTACATTGTACATGTTGTATGTCCCTTAGGCATTCAGAATTTTTTTACTTGTATAAGTAAAAAATCATCCTTTCTTCTTTTCTTGAATTCTTTGCTCTAATAGAATTTTAAATTGTGTACCCTTTGCAGATGTCTTTACTAATCATTTAAGTGTAATTTCATGGACACTGAGAGTCCCATTTGTCTGTTATCTTCTTAACACTGCTCATTTACAAGCCCCAAAGGAGCAATTTTTGATTGCCTTGCGCTAATATACAAGATCTTTGCTCAATCAGTTTCATTGATGAATTAATGAGATGAAACATTGAAGTTTAATGAAAATTTGAGCAAACCTGGGAAAAATCATTAAAGGCATGATTTTACATCTCAAAAATTGGGGATTTTTGTGGGATTGTAGGAAAAATTTACTTATGCAAGTAATTTTTTCAAAAAATTAAGGGGAGATTATTCAAACATTATTTATTTACTTATATGTGTATATTTTTTTTTCACTTCTTCAAGTAAATAAAATACACTTGTACAAGTAGTACCCCTGACTGTCCTATATTTAAAGTTTATCTGGACATCGTTGTGGCAAAGCACACTTTTATTCAGCTACTAAACATGCAGTGACTGCATTAACTGAAGGCATTAGATGGGAACTTAGAGAAATAAACAGTCATATCAAAATAACAGTAAGTTTAGCAGTATTAACAAAACTTTGGTCTTATAAAAATGTTCACTATAAAGTTATTAAGAAAAATATCTTCTACAGGTCACAGTGGTTTCCAAAATGACTGACTTTTTTAGCTCACCTGGCCCAAAGGGCCAAGTGAGCTTTTCCTATCACTTAGCTTCTGTTGTCCTGTGTCGTACGGCGTCGTCGTCATCGTTGTCCGGTGTCGTTAACTTTTACAAAAATCTCCTCCTCTGAAACTACTGGGCCAAATTTAAACAAACTTGACCACAATCATCATTGGGGTATCTAGTTTAAAAATTGTGTCCGGTGACCCGCCAAAATAACCAAGATGGCCGCCATGGCTAAAAATGTATATTTTGGCTTATAACTCTGAAACCAAAGCATTTAGAGCAAATCTGTTTGTGGGGTAAATTTGTTTATAAGGTCAAGATCTATCTGCCCTGAAATTTTTAGATGAATCAGACAATGTGTTTTTGGGTTGCTGCCCCTGAATTGGTAATTTAAAGGAAATTTTGTTCGTTTTCGGTTGTTATCTTGAAAATTATTATAGATAGAGATAAACTGTAAACAGCAATTATGTTCAGCAAAGTAAGATCTACAAAGAAGTCTGCGTAATCAAAATGGTCAGTTGACCCCTTAAGCAGGTAGTCATTTTTTACCAAATTTTCATAAAATCTTCTCCTATGAAACTACTGGACCAAATTTAACGAAACTTAGCCAAAATCATTATTAGGGTATCTAGTTTAAAAATTGTGTGCTGTGACCTGGCCAACCAACCAAGATGGCCGTAATGGCTAAAAATAGAACATAGGGGTAAAATGTAGGTTTTGGCTTATAACTCTGAAACCAAAGCATTTAAAGCAAATCTTACAAAGGGATTAACTTGTGTATATAAAGTTAATATCTATCTGCCCTGAAATATTCAGATGAATTGGATAACTGGTTGTTGGGTTGCTGACCCCCAATTGGTAATTTTTAAAGAAATTTAGCCATTTTTGGTTATTATCTTGAATACTATTATAGATAGAGATAAATTGTAAACAGCAATAATGTTCAGCAAATTAAGATCTTCTAATAAGTCAACATTACAAAAAATGGTCAGTTGACCCCTTAAGGAGTTATTGCCCTTTATAGTAATTTTTTAACAATTTTCATTAATTTGGTAAATTTTGGTAAGTTTTTACAAAGTGTTTTCCTCTGTAACTAAAGGGCCAAGTTCATTACAGATAGAGAAAATTGTAAGTTGGAAGAATGATCAGTAAAGTATGATCTACAAACACATCACCATCACCAAAACACAATTTTGTCATGAATCCATCTGTTTCCTTTGTTAAATATATGCACATAGACCAAGGTGAGCGACACAGGCTCTAAAGAGCCTCTAGTTTTTCTTAATTTCTCCATAATCCATCAGAGAATATGAATGTAGGTTGTTACATTTTACACAATAGTGTTCTTTGATAGTACTCCATTTTGTTTACAGCAATTTTGTAGAATTTTTTTCTATTTCTTTTTCCAGAAAAACACACATTTGAGTTCATTTCACATTAATAATCCAATTAGCACATTGTGTAGAAAAGTATTACCAATTAAGTTTCCTCTTCAGTATAGACCTGCAGGATCTGTTGATGATCATAAAAACCAAGATATCTGACCTATAAATACACAAAATATTTTTTTTTTATTATATTATTCAGTTATTTTATTGTTGTTTTTAATTTTGTTTATGTCACAAGTATAATGTTACTTATATGACAAATAAAAGATTATTATTCTATTATAAATCGAGAAAAAAACAGCAATATAAATAAGCTTATTTTATCACGTTTTAAGGAACATTTTGAGAAACTTTCATTTGATATTCTTACTTGTCATGCTTATGAGTTCTCTTATTTCAGTGCTTTGTGTCCAAGATTTAATATTCGTTGTTTAGTGCCTTGTAGTGATATTTAAAGTTGAGCCACTTGCAATAGTTGTTATAGAATGTTCATATGCTGTGTTTTAATATTTGAACCACTATCCTATATTCTGGTCAGGTTGAGTGCTCACAGACATGAGGCCTAAATTAATATATTGTTTGTTTCCCTAATCCCTACTCTGACAAGCCAGGTGTGGGTGGGTAGGTAGGTAAATTATTCTATTTTTCCCAAAAGCCTGAATATTATCAGATGATCGGGCATTTAGCCCGAAAATCAGAAATGAATAAAATAATATTTGGCTTAGTTTTGACAATAAAATTTTATGAGTAGGGCCATTTTTGCAGGGTCGGTCGGGATTGGGGAAACAAACAATATTTTATATTAGGCCTGATTTTTTTTATTAATTGTTATTGACTTTGAACATGTTGAACTTAATTGGATTGTTTAAATCTTTACATGTTGAGATCTTTAATGGCTGACCTATAAAGGAAGTGTTTTCTCATTATTGAAGGCAGGCCCATGATTGGCCTTTAATTTCTTGCATCCGCTACATTGAACTCTGGTGGATAAGTCATTCATTTACCATACCACATTTTCTTATTTTTATATGAGTCATCCTTCAAAGGCAATTACTTTTATTACTGTAATTCAGAAATTATCTAAACTTTTTAGTAATGCGAATAATGTGACTGGGTGAGTCAGAGTATCGCAAAAAGGAAGAAATCATATTTTGATAACAGAAACATATATATATAATTATATATATCATGTAACTATATAGATCTTTATGCAGATTTTTTTTGTAATCACAAAAAGTTGTCCATTCCCTGAAAAGTCTGAATTTACAGTATATATATATATAGAAGTGGTCTTACCATTTAGGCCTTGTTGTATTTTGTTTATCTTGTTTTGCCGCTCATTTCTACTGTAACTGTTTATATTTTTCATTATTTTTCTATATTTCTTGTCCTATAAAACATAAAAAGGGTAAAAACTATTATTAAATATCAGTTTGTGTTTTTCTTTATATGCAGTTATATTTAAAAAGAATGGAATATTTGTGCTATTTCATTTCACAAACTTTTTGCCAGTCATGACTTTCACCCTGGTCAATAGTTTAAAAAACAAACTTTCCCATACTTTTTCTTTGTGTTCGTACTTATTTTTCATTGGACGACAAAGACATGATTCAACTATTCTTCTATGATTTGTTTCACTTGACTACGTTAAACTCTGAAATATTGTTTACAGTATAATCTGTATGTTACGGAAGCCGTAAGGGGACACACAAAACATTAGAAAATATTTTTTTTAATTCGAGATCACGATAAAACATTACCGTTTTACCGAGATCTCGATAAAAAATATATCGTTATCTCGATAAAACGAAATTGTTATATCGAGATCTCGATAAAAAAATATATCGTTATCTCGATAAAACGAAACTGTTATATCGAGATCTCGGATTATTAAATCGTTATCTCGGTTTAATATATCGAGATCTCGATAAAAAATATATCGTTATCTCGAGAAAACGAAACTGTTATATCGAGATCTCGGATTATTATATCGTTATCTCGAGAAAACGAAACTTTAATATATCGTTATCTCGAGAAAACGAAAGAGTTCTATCGAGATATCGGATTATTAAATCGTTATCTCGGTTTAATATATCGAGATCTCGATAAAAAATATATCGTTATCTCGAGAAAACGAAACTGTTATATCGAGATCTCGGATTATTATATCGTTATCTCGAGAAAACGAAACTGTTATATCGATATCTCGGATTATTAAATCGTTATCTCGGTTTAATATATCGAGATCTCGATAAAAAATATATCGTTATCTCGAGAAAACGAAACTGTTATATCGAGATCTCGGATTATTATATCGTTATCTCGAGAAAACGAAACTGTTATATCGTTATCTCGAGAAAACGAAACTGTTATATCGAGATCTCGGATTATTAAATCGTTATCTCGGTTTAATATATCGAGATCTCGAGAAAAAATATATCGTTATCTCGAGAAAACGAAACTGTTATATCGAGATCTCGGATTATTATATCGTTATCTCGAGAAAACGAAACTGTTATATCGAGATCTCGGATTGCTAGTTATCACGTGTTAACTGATAACAAAATGGCGGATCAAGAGGTGGCAGGCAACCCGGCAGAAGGAGTAAGTATGATTTGTCTGTTTCAAAGCTTGTTTGAATGACTGTTCACTCGATATGCATGATAAAGAAGCACGGAAAGTTACTTCCAATATTTGATGCGATAAGGATGTTTCACTATTATAGGTGCATTCACATAGGAATATATGATACGGGTAAGAAATCTGTATGGCAATATGTGAGTGAAGCAATTTCACAAATTCGTCAATTAGTCAATTTTTACACCAAACAAACATGTCTTATGTTGAACTTGTACTGTTACACCACTGTCCCAGGTTAAGGGAGGGTTGGGATCCCGCTAACATGTTTAACCCCGCCACATTATGTATGTATGTGCCTGTCCCAAGTCAGGAGCCTGTAATTCAGTGGTTGTCGTTTGTTGTTGTGTTACATATAGAAAAGAAGAGGGGTATGATTGCCAATGAGACAACTCTCCACAAGGGACCAAAAATGACACAGAAATTTATAAATACCGAGCCGCGTCAAAGAGTAATCACCAAAATAAACATTAAAAAAAGAAAGAGAGGGGTGAGTAAATAAACAGACAACTAAACTCCAAAATGTAAAACAGCATGACAAAGCCATGGTCCAAAGCGAAAAACGGTTATAAGACACACAGTAATCAATAAAAGTGAAAACACAGACAAAAATGGCCAGGATCAAGTTCCACAAACCCTTACAAAAAAAAAGTATGATGCTATTTATAATTCAATCACATTTGGTGGTGAATGACCATTATAAACAGCCGTGAAGGTTACAAATAAGGGGTTTCATAGTGTTTATTATCCTTTAATTGTTGAAATTATAACTCTTAAAATTTTGATATCAAAAGTTACCCACATCTGAAAATAAAGTTACAGACAGTCTGCTGAGATTCGATAAAAAAAGTTAGGGATGTCATGCATTTTTTAAAGTCGGCCTTGCGCTTTAGTGAACTCTAAATTAACAAGTAAATGGTAATTGTAAGTGATTTCGTTATTCAAAAATCCTATAAATATTTACATACTGCATGAAAAACGTTGCAAAAGGTAGATTTTGTATGAATTAGATATCAACGAGTTAAAAGAGTCCGCCATCTTTTGCTGTGGGTAACATTAAGCACAGTGATGTATATGTTACCTCCTGTAAGAGTCACTGTACATGTATGTTGTTGATAAACTAACATTAATCAGGCGGTTAGTTTTTTCGTTTGAATTGTTTTACATGTCCTTTAGGGGCCTTTATAGCTGACTATGCGGTACAGGCTTTGCTCATTGTATGAGGCCGTACGATGACCTATAGTGATTAACTTCTGTGTCAGTCATTTGGTCTCTTGTGAAGAGTTGTCTCATTGACAATAACACCACACTTTCTTTTTTATATGTAAGGCCTGAGGTGGAGAGCTGAATTAAATGTATAGAGTAAATACAGGGTCAGTAACATAGAGTGATTGTTATCGACATCATTATGTCCATTTTGTTTATCTGTTATCAAAAGTATGAAGCCACTAAAGGGATTTTGACGAAACATTGCCATAATCCTCTTTATGGTATATCTTCTTAAAAAATTGTGTCACACATAGCCATTTTCCGAAAAACATGGCTGCCGTTACTAAAAAATAGACCTTGGAGATGTAGACAGCCTATTTGGCCATATCTTGGACTATTATACTAAAAAAAAAAAAAATGCTTATCCAAGCAATCACCTATGAATATGACTTTACAACAAACCGAACTTGCGTATCTCTTTTCAATCAAAAGTTATAAGACATTTTATGAATCATACTTTAATACCGTCTTCGGTTAACCTTCGTATGTCCATCTTTTGCTATCGTATATACTTTCGGCACCCTCGTATAGACTTCGTTATTCATCGTACTTGATTCGGTCACTTTTGGGTATTTTAAAGAGATCGGGACCAACTTCGTACGAACTTACAATTTTCGCATTCGGGTGTCCATCGTATATAAAAATCGGGACAGTGTGACGCGGGCATAAGTGAATTGTTATTTTAATTGTTATACATTCAAATTGCTAAATGAACACCCTAAGGGGTCATGCCATTTACATTTATAGAATTGAAAGGGAAGATTAGTGTTACATAAACAAATCTGTGTTCTAATCTGAATAATTACTTATTAATTAGTGACGGTACATATACATAAATTTAAATGTATTTTTTTTCTTACTTCTTAATAAGAGTTGTACTTATTTGAAAAAACAAGAATGTGTTATATTAGGGGTAATAGACCTGTAAATGTCAGTTTTCCCAACTGAAATTATTTCTACAATTATAGCTTTTCTCTCTGGTCAATACTTATAGCTTAATATAGGGGTAAATCTATATCGCCCCGGTTATTATCCCAAGACTCCAATATCAGCCTGAGACGTAGTCGAGGGCCGATATGGGAAGAGAGATGATAGTCGTGCTGATATGGATTTACCCATATATTAATCTATTCATCAAATTCTTCCGACAATAAGGTAGAATAACATTGGAAGCTGATATGGATTTTCTGCCCTGGTTGATACGGCCATATTAGCCTGGGTAGTGACGTCATTGGGCTGGTACAGGGTTATCAGTCCAGGTTTTGCAAATACGGCTTGTCTCCTTCCAATCGTTACACATGTGCAAAAAGCACTGTATAAGGCATGACGTATATGATGAGAGATTGTATCTGCCTGACAAATGAATATCAACACTTGTTACAGGCCAAAGTCCAATGTTGATATACATATGGCATTTGGATATTATAACCTTGTATTGACCTGAGAGGAAAACTACAATTGTTATATTATCAATAAAAAATAACAAATCTTAGATTGCTCAACTATTTATGGTAACATACTGCATCGATTGTTCAATTTGATTATGTATTATGTTTTTTGCTCACCTGAAGCAAAGGGTCATCATGGTCATGTGAGCTATCACGCTACCATCATTTGTCATCTGTCATAGATTAGATTACCGGTAATGATATATTACATTGTCCCATGGAAGACTTCCATGATTGTCCTATCACAATCTTTGTCACAAAACAAATGCTCTGGTATCATTTGTCCAGTAACTCACACTTACACAACCACTATAACAGTTTAAGGTGCTGGCTCATACATGCAATAATTCTATTATTTTTTTTATAATTTTGTAGGTCGATCCCCAGACTTTGCTGGACATGACTGATACCGACCTGCACAAGTTCCTTATGATAAGTTATGGAGATATCCATGCAGCAAAACGTCATTTTAAGACAAAAGTACAAAATGTTTAAAAAAATCAAAGAACAGAAGGTCTGTTCCATAAATTTAGGAAAAAAATGGGACGCAAAGTGAAACATGATAAGTCATCAGACAGTGACCACAATGTCAGTGAGGAAGACAGCAAATGTTCCTATGAAAAAAAGAACAAAAGAAAGAAAAAAGAAAAAAATGCCCATGAAGAGGACACAAGACCCACTAACAGAAGTGAAAAGCTCAAAGGAAATGACAATGCCAAAAAGCACGAGAGGAAGATTGAAATTGGGTGGTTTGATTACGATTACAGAAGTAGTGAATATCGTCAAGTCAGGACACCAAATGGTGGAGGCGCAAGATACATCAATGCACCTAAGACCTGGAGGCAGGATGATATCCTGCAACATGGGAAGAAGGTATTTTTCCTGAATGGCAAATCGAAAAGAGGAAAAGTAACAGAATTTCAATATGAAGTCAGAAATTTTATGGGAGACAGAATGGACAATGATTGCACAATTGCAGACCTATATACTTTGACAGGATCAAAACTTCTACGATTTTACATATACAGCAAGAAGTTACCAACAACTGCTGTGGGCTGTTCTGAAATGGAATCTCCATCTGATGATAGTTTACCTGATCCCAAATTACTACAAGTAAATAAACACGTTTCAACTGCAGCTGCAGGCAAAGGCGCTAACTTACCTTCTGATAAATTTAATCCATCAAATGATTCACCTTCAGAGACTTCATCATTAACTCCACAAACAGTCCAGCTAAGAGTTAATGAAGATGATACTTTTGTCATTTCTGGTCAACCTTCTGGCAATAATATGATGCTGGTGGCATTGAATCCATATGTAGATATAGTGCCACATGATATATCAGTTGACAGTTATAATGAAACATTGCCGCTAAATTTGCCAGTAAGTCCAATTGAAAATGATGATGAATCATCAAATGATTCAGTTCAGAATTTGTTTAACTTTGTAGAGGACCGTGTTGAGACACCATCCCAACTGATTCCTTCAAATGAGCCACAAGATTTGATAATCTCTTTAAATGAGCCGCCCCTCCAACAGCCCATTCCAAATGAACCACTGGTTGTGCCTAATATATTACTATATTCGGACGAGGAACATACCAAGAGAGTGATTAAGATTCATAAAAGCAACACATTTTGTGAGTTGATAGACTTATTTCGGGACAAAACTCTAGATCTTGGACAATGTGAAGTAATAAGGATTATGGATAATGGGAAAGAGGAAGCAGGGGAAGGGATTGGTATTCTCAGAGACATATTTACTGATTTTTGGGACACATTTTATTTGAGATGTTGCGAGGGTAATTCTACAAAAGTCCCTATATTACGTCATGACATGCAACGTGAACATTGGGAGTCAGTAGCCTCTATTATTTGTAATGGGCTTCAATTCGGATATTTTCCAATCAAAATAAGTTTGGCAATTTTTGAAGATGCTATGTATGGGAAAACAGAAGTAGATTTGGTTGAAACCTTCCTACAGTATATACCTTACCCAGATAAAGTGACTATTCAATATGCTTTAGAAGGATTTAATGTTGAAATTGGAGAGCTGATTGATGTGCTGGAGGTCTATAATTGCAAAAAGTACCCAAATGCAGAAAATATTAAACGTTTGATAGAAGAAATAGCGCATAAAGAAATTTTACAAGAACCAAAATTTGTGATTGAATGTTGGAAAGATATATTCCGTAATAAACTTTCAGTGAACAGAAAAGAATTGGTCCAACTATATGAAAACAAGAACCCAACAGTTGCAAAAGTGTTGAAACTTCTAAAGTTTCCTGATGTTCTTGAACTCAAAGAACAGATTGTGGCTGGTTATCTTAAAAAGTTTATAAAAAGTTTAGACGAGAAAGGACTTCAAAACTTTATGCGTTTTTGTACTGGATCAAACCTCATGTGTTACCAATTAAATGTAGCATTTAGTATGCTTTCAGGTTTTGAGAGGAGACCCACAGCTCAGACTTGTGGGAATATGCTACAACTGCCATCTTGTTATGAGTCTGTTGCTGACCTCAGAGAAGACTTTATGAACATATTCAAAACAAACATGTGGGAGATGGATTATGTTTAGTCACTTCTTTGATTGAAGTTTGGACATTCCTTTCTTTTGCCTTTATCACTTACATTCAATAAGTTGGTATTGTATGATTTCATGTAATGATTCAAAGAAGAATCGACAAAATGTAAATTTGTCAGGGACTAAATGCACATTGTTTTAAGATTGTATTGTATGATTTCATGTAATGATTCAAAGAAGAATCAACAAAATGTAAATTTGTCAGGGACTAAATGCACATTGTTTAACCATGCTTACATCAATGCTAGATCACTGCAGCATCATTTGAGTGACTGGCCTGACTGAATCTAGATGTGTTTAACTGAAGATTATAAATGTAGAGTGTATACTTGTCTCAACAAAATAAACATGCATGGTTCAAATGGCATTAAAATATGTCATTTGAAGTTAATCCCACCTCTTGCATTTTAAGTCACCAGTCTGAAAGTATTATCGATATGGGTCAACTATCCATCATAAACATATTAAAATCTTTGACCCTGTAAAAATCAAAAGGGTCCTGATCTTAACTAGGTAAACATAATCTAAAGGGTTTACTAACAATGTTCAAATGGCTTGAAATAGATCATGAGGTTAGCCTCAGTATTTGTAAAGCAGTAAAGCTATCAAAATATTGGTCAGCATATTAATTACATTGCTCCAATGTCTCGTCTTGGGAGATATGTCCCTTTTTTGCCTTTTTTTTAATAAGCTGTAGGAGTACTTTCTGAAAGTATCAGAGTAGTTTCCAGCAACTGGGGTAATTTTAGGCATGTAACCAATAAATAACCTTTCCACCAGTATTTTAACTCGTTGACACTTTTATTCAGTGTGAATTACACTTTTTTGCTGAGTCAGAGGTATTCCTGTCGAAATTTTGTTTTCATTTTTTTCAAATTTAGACCAATTTAAATAAGATCATAAAGTTTTTAGCTTTTTTTCTTTAGTAAAACTTTAATATCATATGCACTGAATGTAACTTTTTAATGTAAATATTATTAAGTAAACATGATTAAGTTTGCTTTTCAGTTCAATATATAAAATGTACTGAGTATGATGCATTACTGAGAATGGCCTGAGCCTGTATTCATAAAAATACTGAAGTTAAGATTTCCATTTAGAGTACCAGTAGACGTCCATTGCTTTTGAAGAAAAAACTGTCCTTTACGAACAAATATAACCTTAAGATGTGTTATGCATACGGGCCCCCATTTTTCAGCTTTATATTATTTTGTCAGTTTTGTTGGCCAAATAAAGATATTGAAGGAGATTTCATGATATTTATTTTTTAGCTTAGTATACCTAGCCGAAGACTATTTGTGCTTTTGCTTTCCATCGTATGTCGCCCGCTGTTAACATTCCGAAAATTTTCTCTCAAAAACCACTGAAGGGATTTACTTTGAACTTGGCACAGTCTATCTTTCATGTCCTTATGCTACATTTTAAGCTCACCTGACCATCAAGTTGCATCCGTCGTCCGTCGTAATCTTTTCACATTTTCATCTTCTTCTTTGAAACCACTGGACGGATTTAAACGAAACTTTATAGGAATGTTCAGTTGAAGGTTCTTTACGAACTTACTTATTTTTGTTCTGGTCCAATGAAAACCAGGGTCGCTATAGCAAACCTTAGATTCTCATTGGCCGATTTTCTAAAATCTTCTCCTCTGAAACTGTTAGACTAAATGTTTTGAAACTTCACAGTAATGACGAACGACAGATTTATTTGCTAATTTAGTTGCGTGGGAATATTTGAAAGCTTCCGTCCTTCCACCGAAACATTTCTTGTGGACACTCTAGAATCAGCATGCTTCGTTTGATGATAGTCCAAAACAATATCACGGATGCTTTTGAATTTCAAAGTCAGAGGTCAAGGTCGCAGTAATACTTGTAATTGTTTATGTTGTCCATATCATCCCTTTGTGGACACTTTAGAATCAACATCTTTCAATGAGTTTTGACGAGTTTTGATGATAGTCCTTTGTATCTACTCGGAAGCTATCGATTTTCAAGGTAAAAGGTCAAGGTCTCAGCGTGGAAATGGTGGTGTGTGTGCGGTGAAACGTTAGTCTGAATCATGCTTTACAGCGTTAAGAGTCGTTACTTTCAGGGTTTTTGTCTCGCCAGCGACTTCTGTCGCAGAAAGCGAGACTTAGGAATAGTGATCCGGTGGCGTTAGCGCTTGATTTAAAAGCTTTATTTTCCAGAAGGTAGATGACCTGGATAATTCATACTTTATATATAGATGCCTTATGTTACGAACTTTTCGTCTGTCATGACGATTTTCCTTGTCGTCATTTCCATGGTTCAGTAACTACTTGAGAAAAAAAATCTTTTTCTTTTGCAATGATAATTTCTCGCTTAATATAAGTATTAGGATACCCGTATATTTGATATGTACTACCTTGCAAGGTCCTCATGTCTGTCAGTCAGTTTTCACTTGGCCTCGACATCATTGCATGGATCAGTTAACAAGGTTAATGTTTGTTTATGTGTTACATATTTGTTTTTCGTTCATTTTTTTTTCATAAATAAGGCCGTTAGTTTTCTCGTTTGAATTGTTTTACAGTGTCTTATCGGGGCCTCTTATAGCTGACTATGCGGTATGGGCTTTGCTCATTGTTGAAGGTCGTACGATGACCTATAGTTGTTAATGTCTGTGTCATTTTGGTCTTTTGTGGATAGTTGTCTCATTGGCAATCATACCACATCTTCTTTTTTATAAGTCCATATCTATAAAGCAATAGGTCTTCTATAATTGGTTGTGCAATGATTGTATGTTGTTCATGTCCAACTGGCAGGTGACATCTGATCGTGACCTCATTTTCATGATTCAGTGCTCAAAGTATATTTTTTATGGTGTTTTGGTCTATTTTGCAGATACTATAAGTATCCAGTCAATTATATTTGGTGTATGGAATGTTTGTAAGGTGTACATGTCTGTCTGTCAATAATAATCTGACCTTGACCTCTTTTTCATGGTTGACTGGCCAAATTAAAAATTTGTGATATGGTCTATTTCTCAGAAGTCAATTATATTTCGTGTATGGATTCCATTCTGGCAATAATCATTTGACCTTGACCTCAAGGTCATGGTTCATTGGCCAATGTTACATTTGTCTGATTTGGCCTTCTTTCAGATACTAAAGGGATAGTATAACTATATTTGGTGTTGGGAATAATTGTAAGGTGTGTATGTCTGTTAAGTAGGTGTAAGTTGATCTTGACCTATATTTCATGGTCAAGGTTATTTTGTAAGAGGTTTATTCGGAGATACTTTTAGCAATAGGTAAACTAGATTTGTTGTATGGAATGAGTGCATGAACTAGATTTCTGTCTGAAAGGGTTTATCTCACCTTCGTCTCATGTACATTGATCATTTAAATGTTAATTTATTTATAATGCTTGTGGTTTAAACTTGTTTTTTATACTTACAACATAAGTTATATTATGAACACTGGAACAGGCGAGACATTTCAGTGTGTCCACTCTTTTTCATACGAATCGAAATGTTGCTCATAGTGCTCAAAGCTATGCTAATACGACTCATGTCTATTTTTGAGGAATTTTGGACACAAGACACAAACACCTAACAAGTGAGTGAAAGAGACCGAGAGAGTCGTTGCTCGTAGGGTACCTCATACTACTCGTATGGTTGCTCATACGACTCTTGGCTTTTTCGTATGACTCGTTGGCTTGCTCATACGTCTCATGGTTACATTTTGCATCGGCCACAGTCTCTCTTCTCCTCCTTTGCTGTCAAAATAACGCCAAAAGTAGGAAAAGCAAGGTTGTGAGCACGGATCAGAGCAGTGTAGATCACCGGGGGTACCGGGAATAGGAACGGAAAAGAGCCCATTGGAGCGAGAGAAAAAAAACAAAAGACAAAGGTGGGGATAAGTTGTGAGGGGAGAGCTATTTTGAGCGAAAAGAAGAAAAGAAAAAGGTTGGGATACGGTGCAAGAGAGCGCAAAAGAAGAAGTATTTTTTTTTCGCAAAAAGAACAAAAGACCAACGTTTGGATACGGTGTGAGATAGAGCAAAAGAAAGAGAAGCATTGGAGAATATCTCAGAAAATTGACATACGGAACAAGATGGAACAAGTGTAATTAGCAAACAGTTGATTGACAGTTCAAGTATCAAAAGACCTATATATGTACGCTCTCGGTCTGATATACAACAAAAATCATTAGCATGGTTATTTCCACGTATCATTTTGGAACGTTTACAAAGTCAAAAGCCAAGATCTTTATAAAAAAAACCTACCATATTTTGTACCTGTGTGATAGAAGAACACATTTCGTAAGGTACTGCTTTGTATATCACTACATGCAAATACAAAAGAGCGAGAGCATAAACCAATTTATTTATTTTGTATCTCTTTCATTTTCATAGCTGTTGAATAAACCAGCGACGCAAACTTAGGTATAGCGCTACTGACTCGTCGACGTTTTCGGGTGGTTTCAGTAGATTTTCCTCCATGTAAATGCATCCCAACTCAAAAATCTCTTCTTCGCATGGGTACTCGTCCTCTTCAGCGCATTCTGATCGACAAAAGTGTAGCACGTCGTCATCGACCAGTCGAATATGCTCCTCAGCATTGAACAAGTCGGGATAAAGATACATGTTGACAGGCCGTCCATGAAAAACATACTCTCTACTTCTCCTAATATAATGAGTGTTCCATACCTGCGCAGTGTCATCTAGTTCGTTCTGTAAAGAAGACAAAGCCATTTTTCATTTTTAATCAGGACAAAAGGCCAATCAAATCACAAGATTTTCAAATGCAATCTGATTAAAATCTTCCCCATTAATTGTACACTACCGTTAGAAGTAGGGCTGATCAGTTTGTTCCAAATGTCACTGTAAAAATCCCAATCTAATTGAAATTAAATCTCTCACTCGCTATTTTTTTTATTCTTGGTCGCTGCGTCCCACGCAGCGACCAAGAATAAAAAAAATAGCGAGTGAGAGATTTAATTTCAATTAGATTGTAAAAATCCAATCTTGTTGGCGTAATTGTCTTCTCTAGGTTCTGATTGGCAAACATACATTAAGACGAAACGTCGACTGAAAGTATATGTGTCATTCTCAAAATATGTCCAGATTCAACAGCACACGATTAAAAGGTGGGGGAAGTGGGTGTTCCGGGTATGTGCACCCCCTTTTTTTTTTGGAAAATTTTGTTAAATTCATGTGAAATATAGGCCAAAATCGGCAAATAGTAGCCTGGCACACCACCACCCCTCATTTGTTCTAGCACCCTTCCTTTTCAAAATTCTCGGATCGTCCCCCTTAGACGGATTTGTTATCACATAAGCAACACGACGGGTGCCGCATGTGGAGCAGGATCTGCTTACCCTTCAGGAGCACCTGAGATCACCCCTAGTTTTTTGGTGGGGTTCGTGTTGTTTATTCTTTAGTTTTCTATGTTTTGACGTGTGTGCTGTTGTTTGTTTGTCTTTTTCATTTTTAGCCATGGCGTTGTCAGTTTGTTTTAGATTTATGAGTTTGACTGTCCCTTTGGTATCTTTCGTCCCTCTTCTACAATTTCGCGTTACCGAGAAATCCTAATGTGGGTAACTTTTTTCTATGATGTTATTTTTTTTTCTGTTCCAGATCACATTTGATATGTATGTCGTTTACGAGTTTATACGTTAAAATAGGATATTACTTATTACAAAAACTCCTATACGTTACAATCATTAGAAGTCAGGTACAATTTATGGAATAAATGCCAATCAGATACCAAATCATCGAACAATTAAAGCGTGACATACGGAGGCCGCCATGCAGCATGTACACCATGTACGACCGTCTATGTATGGTCCCATAGGGCATCATGAGGATATGCCAACTTAACACCAAGGCAAACCAAATGAGAAACCTTCTCCCAGAAAGAAATTAAAAGATTAATTCAAATACAAACTCTGACAAAGGTTCCTGGCATAAGACAGGCGCACACTTAAAAATATGAGGCGGGGTTAAACGATATCAAATCCTTCATCCTAAAATAAATTAGTCAAATGAAGATTACTACGATGAATACGGAGTGACATTCCAATGATTTAGTAGATACAGTAGATCGTGTAATGACCTAACTGATAACTAAAATAAAACAATTTTGAAGTGTAAGCCAATTACGTAGTTATGCTCCAAGCAACGTATCAAATAATCTATATTTTCCCTTAAAATACCGTTTTGTGAGGGATTGATTAAAAAACATAATACATTCCTTATATCAAAATAAGAGTTTTTAACAAGTAAAACGTACAACAAAAATTGGTATCAAAAAGGATCTTTCAAAGAAAGCCTATTGCCATGAGCTCATATTGGAAGGTAAAATATTTCTACAAATAGAAAAGAAAGGTACCTGAAGTAACTGCATGCAACAAAATTGAATTAGGTTAATGTCAAGTTTGTCTCCTGAAAATTGACCTCGTTCCTGAAGGCCTTTCATCGCTGATATCCATACTTGACAGCACTTCTTTCGCAAAATGCCCCACCAGGACTCAATTCTAGTGTTCATAGTGCTTTTTCCGTAAATGAAAGGTATTGTCACTTCATCTCCAGCAAACAACGTCTGCATTACTGCAACCAGCCCATTTTCTGTGCCCATATCACCTCTCATGCTATATGGATGACCTCTATGCTCTTCTATTGCGTCTATAAAATACCTAGCTATGACTTTTGGATTACTACTAGATCTACCAACTTTGAGCCATATTATTTTCCTGGAAAACCCATCGATGCAAGCATTGATGCATAAGCCATATCTTTTCAATTTATCGTAGGAGTCCAAATGCCAACAAAAATTTGGCCCCCTTGAAAAATATTCTCTTCTTTTTAGTCTTCGCCGGGCTCTAAGATATATCCCCTCTGGATCAATTGTGTTAAGCATGAGGCTAATGCGGTCTCTTTTTATTTTAAACCCGTGCCGCTTACACTTCTGATACATTCAACGATATCCATGCGCTGGTCCGTATGAAGTGACTTGCGTATGAACAAAGTTAAATACAGATCGAATATTTGAGTAGTCTTTTCTACGAGCAAGATTCATTTCTTTTAAATACCTCTTAACCTGACGAAGTGATATACTAATGGCATGATTCATTTGTAAAATCTTGACAATATCTCTATAAAAGAATTCCATTTCAAAATATCTCTTCACCAAACGAAGCACGTTTACCTACAAAAGAAACTGTCAAGATCAAATATTTTTGTATATATCTATAATACTAAAATAACGAGGTCGAATTTGTCAGCCGTCATGGGGTAAAAATGACAAACCAAAGAATTCAACTTTATATATAGCTAATATTAGAACAATTGTGTTGATTAGAATTTACACCACTCCAGACCCGTTTGTTTTCCACATAACATTAACAAGTTCCGGGTAGAATCCGATATCGATATAAATAATATATTCACCTGTTACCTATTACCTTATCTGTACGTTGCGTATCTTACAGGCGCACCACAAAACGGTGTATTTAGGATTTTGCTATATACACGGGTCATAATCAAAGGGTTGACACTTCTAAATTCAATCATTGTCATATTGTTCCCTATTGTAGTATTTTAATCAGTATGACTATCTAAGATGTCAATACGAATACAAAAAATCTGGACTTAAAATAAGGCGTATATATAGGTAGTTTTGGATTTGTTAGCCGGCATGACTTAAAACAGCGAATCAAAGAATTCAACTTTATTTATAACTAATATAGGACAATGCTGTTATTAAAAAATACTCCAATATTACCAATAACTGATAAAATCCAGGTCGACGGGTTCAAACAGAAAGATTTTGAAAGCAGAGAAAACTGTGAAACTTATAATCGGCATGACTTTATCAGATGACAATACTAGTACTAAAATAAGGCTTACGCATAGTTATATACTTTAATTCAGTCACGGACCTGTGATATCACGGGTGTGTTCTAGTATATACAAATGTTATGACTTTGGAACTTTGTTGTAATTTTTGTCTTTTTGTCTACATACATATAGCAGATCTTCCGATTATCCGACTATAGAATTCAAAAGAAAGAGTTCCTCATATCTCATTGAATTGATAAAATGTTTACCCAAAGGATTACTATACACATAATTGATAAAAATTGGGATGAAAATATAATCCTTTTTAGCTCACCTAACTGAAAGTCAGTGTGAGCTTTTACCATCACGTTGCGTCCGTCATCCGTCGTAAACTTTTACATTTTCACCTTCTTCTCTGAAACCACTTGACGGATTTTGACGAAACTATGCAGGAATGTTACCAACAATCCTACCTTTGTTTTGGTCCAATTAAAAACATGGCCGCTACAGCAAATCTTAGATTATGAGCCTAGATCGTTCATATGACGGTCAATGGCACATTAAACAGATGTCAATATTTCTTCTAAAGGATGAACAAACACAATCAAAACATAAAAATGTACCTCCTCTAAAGT
Organism: Mytilus edulis; assembly: GCF_963676685.1. Taxonomy (NCBI): domain Eukaryota; kingdom Metazoa; phylum Mollusca; class Bivalvia; order Mytilida; family Mytilidae; genus Mytilus; species Mytilus edulis. The sequence continues at coordinate 23,778,369 of NC_092344.1, forward strand.
TTGGACGCTGATTTATCAACCCATCAAGAAGAACTGTCCCTTTTTCTACCTTCCTGACGGAAATGATCGTGTTCTTCAGTGTTTACAGTATGATTTCTAAGAGAACTTTACCATGTTTTGTTTATACTGTAAACATTCACTAATTGACGAATTTGTTCAATTGATTTATTCAGATATTGCCATACAGATTTCTTACGCATATCATATATTCCCAGCTAAATGCACCTATAATAGTGACACATCACCATAACATCATATATAAAACAAGCTTTAAAACACACAAATCATACTTACTCTTTCCGCCGTGTTGACTGTCACCATTGTGTAATAAGTTGACACGTGATAAGAAGCAATTAAATAATCCGAGATAACGATATAACAATCCGAGATCTCGATATAACAGTTTCGTTTTCTCGAGATAACGATATAATAATCCGAGATCTCGATATAACAGTTTCGTTTTCTCGAGATAACGATATATTTTTTATCGAGATCTCGATATATTAAACCGAGATAACGATTTAATAATCCGAGATCTCGATATAACAGTTTCGTTTTCTCGAGATAACGATATATTAAAGTTTCGTTTTCTCGAGATAACGATATAATAATCCGAGATCTCGATATAACAGTTTCGTTTTCTCGAGATAACGATATATTTTTTATCGAGATCTCGATATATTAAACCGAGATAACGATTTAATAATCCGAGATCTCGATATAACAGTTTCGTTTTCTCGAGATAACGATATATTTTTTATCGAGATCTCGATATGACAATTTCGTTTTATCGAGATAACGATATATTTTTTATCGAGATCTCGGTAAAACGGTAATGTTTTATCGTGATCTCGAATTAAAAAAAATATTTTCTAATGTTTTGTGTGTCCCTTTACGGCTTCCGTAGTATGTGTCTCACTCGTCAAAATTTCAAATTAATATATAAATAACCAATAAAAATGCTACGCATGGCTCAGCTTGATACAAACGTACAGGATGAACCCAGAACAGTTGGGGCAAGTATGGACACAACATTCAAGCTCGATACAACTCTGAATTTAAATTTGGATTGTGATTCAATAGTTGACGCAGCATAGGTTTCTGACACAGAATGAATGTGGTCCAAGTACTTAAAAATTTTAAATTGACAATTAATCTCTAAAATGGTCAAATATTCAAAATCTCAATACGTGGTTAGATGCAGCATATCAACATGATCAAAGAACCCCAATAATTCTTGATGAAATCAAATAAAGTTAAATTTTAGACCCTTTAGAACTCAATGTGGACCAATTTGATAACAGGCCAAAATATCAAAAATCTTAATGAATGGTTAGATTCAGCATATCGAAGAGCCCCATATATTCAATTTTTGTTTAAATCAAACAAAGTAAAATTTTGGACCCTGATTTGGGCCAACTTGAAATTTGGGCCAATAAAAAATCTAAGTAAATATTCAGATTCAGCATATTAAAGAACACCAAGAATTTAAATATTGTTAAAATCAAAATAAGTTTAATTTTGAACCCTTTGGACCTTCAGGTAGAACAATTTAAACAGGACATAAAAACTAGAAATCTAAATACACAGTTAGATTTGGCATATCAAAGAACTCCAATAATTAAATTTTCTATAAAATCAAACAAAGTTTAATATTGGCCCCTTTTGGCCGTTAATTCATGTTATTCTTAAACTCTGAACAAAAACTCTGGTCACAAACCTTGTGTTTGAATTTCATAGATTTCTATTAACTTGTACTAAAGTAATTAAGCAAAAACTAAATGTCCTTGGACAACGACGACTACATGATAAAATTGAGAATGGAAATAGGGAATGTGTCAAAGAGACAACAACCCGACCATAGATTTGAGGGTTTGACCCCTTTTCTGTTACGGAGCAATGCATTTGAATGGGAGATATACTATAGTTGGAACCCCTCTTTACTCTTGGTTGGTACCCCTCTTTACTCTTGGTTGGGACCCCCCTTTTAAAATGGCTGGATCTGCCCCTGAGAAGCATTATAGAAAAATCTATATGCTTTAACTCAAAATAAGGATAAATTTTATTTTTAAAGGGCAGGCACGGATCCAGAGGGGGGTTCCAGGGATTGGAACCCCCCCTTTTTTTTTTAAATATTATTAATGCATTTGAATGGGGACATGTAATTGCCCCCCCCCCCCTTTTCCCCTTTTGTCCTGGGTTAAAATCCCACCCCACCACTTTTTTAAATGACTGAAGGGTCTATAATTAAGTTTGACAACATCAGACATACTACTTTATCAAAAAAAATTGCCACATTTCATCCAATTAAATTTCATCCCTTACTTGCTATTTCATCCATAATATTTAAAGAAATAAATTTGGGAGGAGTATGATTTTAATTTGCAAGTTATACACTATCCAAACTAGAGACCTATTATAGAGTAGATATACTTGACTAATTTAAATCAAACTTGGGGTGACTGGGAACAAAGATTTAAGGGAATAGATGACAGTTTACCTACAATGACATAGTTTCATAGCAATAGAATACATTAAAGACTACATGGTCATTCTTATGTTTAAACTTTGGGTGTTCATTTTTTAATGTTTAAAGCTAACAATTTCAACTTCATACATGTATCAAGATTTGATCCTACATTATTTATAAAATATTGAAGAAAATAGCTTTTTAAACTTGGATCCTTCCCCAAAAATGAAAAGTTCTGGATCCGCCCGTCAACCTTTCACTCAGGTCATTGGTGAAGAGTTGTCACACAAAATAAATGATACCAAATGTTCATATGAATATGTTTTAGCTAGTGTAGGTGTATAAGTCAGTAAGGAGGCAACCATGGTGAAACATGTGATTAATCTTGCTATGTAAACTTGTGCAATAAATAAAAATTACCAATCTATTAAAAAATCCGTGAGCCCAATCTCATCCAGTGAAATAGATTATTGTCTGTTTTCGAAGTTATATGGAAGTAAGTTAGTAGTCCAGATAATTATGACACATTGCAAGGCATTTTTTCTAAGGAGAAGTGTAGAATGGGGGAATGGAACCAAAAAATTGATCGGATCCATCCGATATGTTCTTCCCAGCATGGTAACGGAGCACCTATTAATTTGTAGGTAATTAATTTATTATTAGTGTCGGTGGTCTCACAAGTAAATCAGAGTGAATATTCCATGCACATTAAAGTAAAATTAGCAGAGAAGAGACAATTATCAACTTGTGTATTATTCATTTTCTCGCAGTTATTTACGGTAAATCAGCTATATGTATATAATATATATCCCAAAACAGGTGTTCGGTTCTAGTACTATATAATGGCTATATAGTATATGACTTTTAAATAACAATTATATCTGTATTCTGTGGCGGGTCGAAGGGAATGGAATCCGGGGTTGGACTCCCCTAGCTTTTTGTGAGCAATCAATGATTTGATGATAATCTCGGGAATCCTCTCAAGTTCCTATATACAAGGTGATAGGACGTTCCGTTGGAATGGGTTACCTTTTCACGCTTAATTTATGAAGGTTCATGTGGACCCTATGATTAAATGGCCGTATTTTCACCTCAATATTTACTCTGAGTACAGGCAAACCTGTGCATCTGGAAAAGTTTTAAGGCATAGCGTGATAAGGTAACCTATTCCAACGGAACGTTTTATCACCTTGTATATAGGAACCTTAAAAATATGTGAATAGGTCGGGAAAAACTCTCTTTTGACACTTCAGTAGGTATTGCACTGTTGCATTACACACCAATCAAAACGCAAACAATATGGGAAAAGATAACATTGTATAAACCTACACAATATATGAATAAGGTGTACACTTTTGAAATCTAAATTATATGAAAAGGTTGGGGTAACAGAAACCCAGCAGCAACGACACCCCTCATTTAATGGAGACATGTAGTTGGAACCCCCTTTATCATGGCTGGATCCGCCCATGATTTTACATGTAAATCAAGCCTCGAGTATTTGTGGGAGCGTCTATAAAACACCACATAGGTCGCCTTGGTGCACTAAGCTCATGAAACTGCACTAAGCCCATGATGGGATGGTGCGGTGAAAGTAAAAAACATACCATCGGACGTAGTTTTTCATGAAGATAATATATCTGATTTTTTTAGTCATTAAAAATTGTAGTGAAGTCGTAATTTGATTGTTTCTGTCATCAAAGGTTTTGTCCGACGGCACGTGCCAGGTAATAAAATCACTGAACCATGAAGAAATAAAAAAAAACCAAAACATAACAATTACATGGCTTATACACAGGGGCGTAGCTAGAAGAAAACGATGTGCAAGCAACTACCGCCGAGCGGAGCGGTGCGAAAAATTTTTGGGACCATTTAATGCAGAAAAATGTTTTTTTTTCGTTTTTCGGTCATATGACGGTTTATAGAGGAGCTACATGTAGATAGGACTTATAAACAATTTATGAACGTAAAACTAATAATACTTGAATCTTCTGAAAAGAGTAAATCATCATGATTAATTTAATACATAAACAACACATTTTGAAATTACAGAATTTACTCAACATTGACCAAATATAAAAAAGAAGATGTGGTATGATTGCCAATGAGACAACCATCCACAAAAGACCAAAATGACACAAACATTTACAACTATATGCCACCGTACGGCCTTCAACAATGAGCAAAGCCAATACCGCATAGTCAGCTATAAAAGGCCCCGATAAAACAAAGTAAAACAATTCAAACGAGAAAACTAACGGCCTTACTTGAACGGAAAACAAATATGTAACACATACACAAACGACAACCACTGAAGTACAGGCTCCTGACTTGGGGCAGCCACAAACATAAATACTGTGGCGGGGTTAAACATGTTAGCGGGATCCCAACCCTCCCCCTAACCTGGGACAGTGGTAGAACAGTACAACATAAGAACGAACTATAAAAATCAGTTACTTTTTATACGACCGCAAAATTTGAAAAAAATTTCGTCGTATATTGCTATCACGTTGGCGTCGTCGTCTGCGTCGTCGTCGTCGTCGGCGTCGTCGTCGTCGTCGTCGTCGTCGTCCGAATACTTTTAGTTTTCGCACTCTAACTTTAGTAAAAGTAAAATTTTAACACAAGGTTTATGACCACAAAAGGAAGGTTGGTATTGATTTGGGGAGTTTTGGTCTCAACATTTTAGGAATTAGGGGCCAAAAAGGGCCCAAATAAGCATTTTCTTGGTTATCGCACTATAACTTTATTTAAGTTAATAGAAATCTATGAAATTTTGACACAAGGTTTATGACCACAAAAGAAAGGTTGGGATTGATTTTGGGAGTTTTGGTTTCAACAGTTTAGGAATTAGGGGCCAAAAAAGGGCCCAAAATAAGCATTATTCTTGGTTTTCGCACAATAACTTTAGTTTAAGTATATAGAAATCAATGAAATTTTGACACAATGTTTATGACCACAAAAAGAAGGTTGGTATTGATTTTGGGAGTTAATGTCCAAACAGTTTAGGAATTAGTGGCCAAAAAGGGACCCAAATAAGCATTTTTCTTGGTTTTCGCACCATAACTTTAGTATCAGTAAATAGAAATCTATGAAATTTAAACACAAGGTTTGTGACCATAAAAGGAAGGTTGGTATTGATTTTGGGAGTTTTGGTCCCGACAGTTTCGGAAAAAGGGGCCCAAAGGGTCCAAAATTAAACTTTGTTTGATTTCATCAAAATTGAATAATTGGGGTTCTTTGATATGCCGAATCTAACTGTGTATGTAGATTCTTAACTTTTGGTCCCGTTTTCAAATTGGTCTACATTAAGGTCCAAAGGGTCCAAAATTAAACTTAGTTTGATTTTGACAAAAAATGAATTGGTTGGGTTCTTTGATATGCTGAATCTAAAAAGGTACTTAGATTCTTGATTATTGGCCCAGTTTACAAGTTGGTCCAAATCGGGTTCCAAAATTAAACTTTGTTTGATTTCATCAAAAATTGAATAAATGGGGTTCTTTGATATGCAAAATCTAACTGTGTATGTAGATTCTTCATTTTTGGTCCTGTTTTCAAATTGGTCTACATTAAAGTCCAAAGGGTCCAAAATTAAACTTAGTTTGATTTTAACAAAAATTGAAATCTTGGGGTTTTTTGATATGCTGAATCCAAACATGTACTTAGATTTTTGATTATGGGCCCAGTTTTTAAGTTGGTCCAAATCAGGATCTAAAATTATTATATTAAGTATTGTGCAATAGCAAGTCTTTTCAATTGCACAGTATTGCCCAATGGCAAGAAATATCTAATTGCACAATATTGTGAAATAGCAATATTTTTTTTTATTAGAGTTATCTTTCTTTGTCCAGAATAGTAAGCAAGAAATATCTAATTGCACAATATTGTGCAATAGCAAGAATTTTTTTTGATTGGAGTTATCTTTCTTTGTCCATAATCAACTTAAATCTTTGTTATATACAATATACAATGTAAACGAGTCTAAATTGAAAATTCACTTTTTACTACCAACTGATAAATTAAAATAATCTTTACCATTCAGTGATAACAAGCATTTTTTTTACACCTTAATATTTTATGATGTATTTAAATGAGTAGTTATTGTTGCAAACTCCATTAGAAATTTTAATTGAGATTAGTTTTGGAATAAGGGAAAGGGGGATGTGATTGGGTTCAATTTTTCTCATTTTAAATTTCATAAATAAAAAAAAAAATCCTTCAAACATTTTTTTGAGAGGATTAATATTCAACAGCATAGTGAATTGCTCTAAGAGAAAACAAAAATTTTAAGTTCATTAGAACACATTCATTCTGTGTCAGAAACCTATGCTGTGTCAACTATTTAATCACAATCCAAATTTAGAGCTGAATCCAGCTTGAATGTTGTGTCCATACTTGCCCCAACCGTTCAGGGTTAAACCTCTGCGGTCGTATAAAGCTACGCCCTGCGGAGCATCTGGTTTTTTCTTCTAAAACAAACCAGGTTAAGATTACATCTTCTGTAAAATTGTGTTATTTAATTAAAAAAAACCTGCTCTATGGGTCTAAGCAGAAACGATCTTCTCCAAGACTTTAAACTACAGACTTAATACACTGATAGATCTGCATGGTAGCACTCGTGAGGTGTTATATACCAGCGTACGTGTTCTCCGTCGAGCGACTTCCCTATTGAAATTGTCAAAATACATGCCATGTGTATGTCTCAGACAATGTTGAGAATTATTCGTTGGTTATATTTCCTACAACACGAGGAAGTAGATACGACACAAAGAAGCTATTTTCTGATAATACCAGACACTCTCGAATTCCAAAATAAATTAGCCGGAGGAATACTGAAAAATAGGTTTACCGTTCAGTCACAGAATTGCTTTCGACATTTAGATGTGGTGTTGCTACACATAGGATTTAAACAGGGAGATATGAAAATATTGATTACAGAGTGTGCCATATAGACGTTTTTATTGAAGATGAAGCGCATATTTTATGAAGATGTCCTCTTTATAGCGATTTTAAAAACCATTTATGTTATGTTGCTGAAACTTTTAATAATAATTTTAATGATTTAGATGATAACCAAAAGTTAAGTTTTTATTCTCAGAAGAATGCTTGTTTGTATGGAAAGGTTTCATTCGCCACTAGCTCTTTTTTAACGATGCACAATTGATGCATATAAAATTATTTGTTTTAATATTAAAGTTATGACAGTGCACATACCAAATAGAAAAATGTCCAATTACTAATTAGCATTTAATTGTTATGTTCTCCCATATAGAATTAAACTAAATTAGTACTATATAATGATCATGTCTCTAAAACATTTCCGTTCTGTAAAACCACGTACATAACATATTGTTGTCATTCCATCTCTGGAAAGTGGTGGATAGTTGTCTCATTGGGAATCATACCATAACTATCTAATTATATGAAATATAAATTTTATATACAATAATTACCTCTTGCAGAATTTCAAGCGGTCTTTCATATTTGTTGAAAATGAGTTGCATTGAACCCCCAAGGACACCAAATTTTAACTCTTATAAATGAAATAAGTCTGAAGTGTGTTATAATGTGTGTCTATTCGTGCAAATATTGAAACGGTAAATGGGGAAGAATAAAAAGAAAGAAGTAGACTTCAATATACTCCGCTTTGAGTAAATGCCAATTTTTATTGTTTTTACTATTATTTCCGCGAATCTTTTATTTCGAAAAGCGCAAACACTTCTTCCAAATATCTTTTTTTTTCAAAAGCATCGAAGAAAAGATCAACAGACCCTTTTATCATTTCTAATTAGGAACAAAGAAAATAATTTACTAGTTAAAAGATAATCCTTCAGAATTGATTGGATCAATTAAAAAGGTAATCAGACATTACACAAGTAGAGCGCGTGTCACGTTAAAAATGTTCTTTTTATATCATCAAGATTCAAGATTCAAGATTTTATTCATAACCGCAGACACATACTTGTGTACAAGAGGACAATATATACAAACATAATAAGATAATACATAGCGAGACAGGACAAACGAAACACAAATACATAGTATATTTTTAAAAGACAATTGGTATAATCAGAGACATATAATAAAATTATATGTCTCTGGTATAATTAGATAGTATTTTATGATTTTCTTCACAAAAATTGATAAATTCCTTTGAACTTGTAAGTTACAAATAGACAACAAGCCAGTGAACTTGTTCTTGCTTGGATTCATTACATAGTTATTTGGTATAAACTTTGATCTAAGAGCAGAAACATCAGCATTTTACAGGTAAACAATATATGAAACTCATCCCATATTCCCTCATTACATAATGTACTTATTCTATTTTCCCTCGCGATCCCCGCCCACCTACCCGTCTCAATAGGTAACTTCAAATTCGAGCATCAAAGTTTAGATATGTAATATCCGTCCTTGGGTAATAATCGCAATAGATACGGTTCCAAACCAAACTCGAGTTTGAAAAAAGAATAGAATTCACCCCTAGATGCATTATGTATCTGCGAGAACCAATGCTGATAGTACTGATATGTTAATCGCTGTTTAACCATACTTTTTAACCAATCAATATTTACAACTAATTGATCATTCCATATAAAAGTAAGACCTGTATCATCAAATATAGATTTCACATATTGAATCCATTTTAATTTGGTAGGATTATTTTCATGTAGCTTAATCATAAGTCTTAGAAGAATATTTGACAGTTTGCTCTCTGTTTTAATAGTTCTGCACCAAAATGATGCCATCCTAAGTTTTATAGTGATATCTAACGGAATCGTAACTTAATTGACATCCATTTGAAAGTGAAAGTCAAAAATGGAGAAATCATGGGTCTCTGTGAAAAATGTTAAAATATAGAAAATTAAAGGCAGAGACATATATACACATATGTGTATATATGTCTCTGGTTTCACCTACCTGCCAAACCTTACATAAATGAAGAGATAAATGAAAACTGAAGAGATTGATGCCCGAATTATATAATCCCAAGGCCATCAGTCGGCTCCAGAAGCGAGGAAGTAGCGCATCTATTTTGGGTGGGCAAATATCCATTTTTACATCAGAGATACTAAGATTTTTTTGATTTTTTTAAATGCAAATTAATATTATGAAAATGTTTTGTCGTTAGACATATTCGTATATTAATCAAATGATCTTCCATATCAATGATATACCGAAAAATTGTTGCGGATGAATACCACGAATGCATATTCATCAAGTGAGCAAGAGCGAGCTCGAAGACATTGCATATGTGAAGAAACTACAAAAGAGGAAACGTACACAAGTGTTTACAGTGTCATTTGGGACACTTACTAAAGACTAAAGATAAACGAGAGAAAATCAATTCACGCAATTACACACAGAAAGGTAATTATATTTCAATTATTTGATTTAGAGTAACATCTTAAAACCGTTTGTACCATATTTGTCTATAATATTAACGTAGCAAAAATCATTGGGTAGGAGTAACACGAACCTGCAAGGCCCTTAAAGATAAGGTTACTTTCTTTGTATTCTTTAATGCAACTATTTTTTTTTGTTTTAAAGATCTCAACAATTTTTCAAGTTGAATTTCCTTTCTTCGTAAATAACAAGTGGATTGATCACTTGGACACACACGTGGTACTATTTTCTGTTTTTTTAAGGATACTGTTTCGGATTTTCGCTCCTTCTCCGACTTAGTTACTTGCATTAGTATATTGGAATAATTATGTCCCTTGACTAGAAAAAAGCGGATTTTGTAAATGTAAGTAATTCTTATATATAATAATTGGTTGAAATAATTGTATTTTATGTAATATTCAGAGAATCTTCGACTTCTTATTCTTCCAATAGAGATGGACTATTTTTGAGTGTGTATTATGACTCTTGTTCGCTCGTAAAAGCAAGAGTCTTATTTTACACTGACAGTCAGAATTTGGGTAAATCACATTTACTGAATTACAATTAGTGGCGTTGTCCGTACCATTTACTAGCCTCTAGATACACAGGAACCGGAACCGAAACAAGTCAGCAAATAACTGAAGATCTGAGCATAGTGGTGTGATCCAGCGCTCAGTTACAGACTATGTAAGACTATGTAAGATATATTTGGAGAATCCTTACAGTTTTAGAGGCAAAAATATAGATTAACTGTTATGTTTTTTAAGTCTTCCTACTTGTAGTATTGTATAATTTTGGACCATACAATGCATGTCAAATGTACATGTATTGCCAAAATTATTAAGTTGACTTGTGTAACCATATCCATGTAAAATTTTAGGTATTTGAATTAGACATTTGTTCAGGCATACATGAGTACTTGAGCAAATACAATCAGTTAACTGTCACTACAAGCACCCATGAGATCTGAAATTGAGCAAATATGATCACTTACATTTATGAGTAAAATTTGAGCTAGATCTACTCAATTGAGTTAGATATATCAATTTTGAGACTAATCTAAATGGTTATTTGAGCACACATGTGGCTATTTACACTAGTAATGAGAGCAATATTGGGATTCTGCATGAGTAAACTTAGCAAATCTTTATAGAGACAAACCTATGAGCGCTATACCCTGCATATGAGTGCAAGAGATATTTTAAAAGTTTTCTGGAACACCAGATTAAAAGTTGAACTGCAACATTGCAAAGGGTTAGTGTATTATTTTATTTTATCAAAATGTTAAAATTGAGAATGGAAATGGGGAATGTGTCAAAAAGACAACAACCTGACCAAAGAAAAAAAAACAACAGCAGAAGGCCACCAACAGGTCTTCAAAGTAGCGAGAAATTCCCGCAACCGGAGGCGTCCTTCAGCTGGCCCCTAATCAAATGTATACTAGTTCAGTGATAATGAACGCCATACTAATTTCCAAATTGTACTCAAGAAACCAAATTAAAATAATGCGAGACTTACAAAGGCCAGAGGCTCCTGACTTGGGACAGGCGCAAAAATGCGGCAGGGTTATGTTTGTGAGATCTCAACCCTCCCCCTTTACCTCTTGCCAATGTAGAAAAGTAAACGCATAACAATAGGCACAGTAAAATTCAGTTCAAGAGAAGTCCGAGTCTGATGTCAGAAGATGTAACCATAGAAAATAAACAAAATGACAATAATACATAAATAACAACAGACTACTAGCAGTTAACTGACATGACAGCTCCAGTCCAGACTTCAATAAAACTGACTGAAAGATTATGATTTCATCGTATGAATATCAAGCACAATCCTTCCTGTTAGGGGTTTAGTATCATACCAATGATACCATCATAACATATATATATGAGAAGAACATAAGTTACCATCATAACATATATGAGAAGAACATATATTAAGTTACAAAAAATGTAAGTCAATGTCATAACCAGTGTCATGCCAACAACTGTTTTTTTGAATAAATGTGTTTAGTTCCAATCCAACCTGATAAGTGAATCAATATGAACGCCAAAATATGCAATCTTTAATGACCTGATGACAGTATCGTTACTATATCCCTTCTTAATAAGTCTATTCAAAGGTTTTGTTAGTTTCTGAGGTGAATACTGACACCTTTGTGCTATCTATAGATATTTTCATGTATAAATTGATAATTATTTTAACCAATTTATACATTTTTTTAAATTTGTTTTTGACAATTTTTTGTTCATTTAAAAATATAGGGACAACAGAGTTGGTGTATGTGGGTTCGATTCCCACCCTAGGCATTCATTTATATTGGCTGGTGCAAAGCCGGCAGTTTAGCTTTAATAGTGGCCCCACACTGGCTCTGTTGTTCATATGTCACTTAAAAAAATCAGGTGGCCTTCTTCAGGTCTTGCCATCTCTATTTTTCTTTTTGTAAATCATACACAACAAAACTATTGAATAATTGTGAAAATTATACCACAGATAACTATGGTAAAACTTTAATTGTTGTTGGCATAATTAAACTTGGAAGCGATGGCTGCCATCCAAGATCCAAAAAGTTTTTATATTGATGAATTATATATCAGATTTGGATTCTTTTGGTCACAAAACATTTTGAATGGTACACTGTAGGTGGTGGCCAAATCTTTATTCTTAAAGGCTTAAAGCTTTCGGGTCTGAAAATTGCCCAAAATCATCATATTTTGACAAAATTTGGAACATAAAATGTACTTTTATGAAAAGAACTGATTTATTGAGCGTTAATACTTAAGAAATATACCCATTTGAGAAACCAAATTGTGAACTTTTTGGAGCTTTATGTTAAAGTTTATATTTTAGGCCATTTTGGACAGGAAGTGAAACTTGTCCTTTGAATCAGTGGTTTCACACTAATAACCATACTAAATACTAAGTATCTGTTAGAAGATAGCTCTTTCACAGTACATTGTTAAACTTAAAGATAAATTTATACCAACAATGACCAATATTAATGATGGAATGAGATTATACATATATATATTAGTAGTATATATACTGTCAGTGGCGGATTCAGAGGGGGGGGGGGGGGGGGGCGTACAATGTACATGTATAGCTGCAGATTCTTATTTTTTTTTTTAAATATAATGGATAAATGATTGACTGTGTTGCAATAAAACCAAGATAACTCAGTGAAGCTATTTCTGAACATTAAAAAAGTTTTTGTTGACTGCAACACAAATCTAGAATAAGGGATAGTAATATTGCTGTGTTAACATCCACTGCATTAGTGATTGATCCAAAAGCTAAATGTTCCAGAAAGTAGAAGACCTGGCCATGGATACTATATGAACAAACATTGTTAATAAATGTCATTTGTAGAGCAGGATCTGCTTACCCATCCAGAGCACCTGAGATCACCCCAAGTTTTTGGTGGGTTTCTTGTTGCTCAGTCTTAAGTTTTCTATGTTGTTTTTTGTGTACTTTTATTTGTCTGCATGTCTTTTTTAGTGTTATCATGGAATTGTAAGTTTCGGTTTATGAAATTGCTTTTCATCTAGTATCTTTAATTTATCTCCAATATTACAATTTGTCTGTTTTGGTATGATTGTCTTAAACCTCTTTATCATAGTTCAGTGAGCATTGGTGAGTGACTATATATCTACTCGAAGAATTGTTTGCTATGTTGATTCTCTATTATAAGTTATATGCTAACTATTTTTGTATGTGTGCAACTATATGGTCATAATGCCAATCTAACAGTTCTCATTTGACAACATAATCATTGATAATTCACAAAGTTAAGTATCCTAGTTCAAGTCAGTATCTCTGATATAATATACACATATATATATATACACAACTCGTCTTAACATCAACCCAACAATGTTAGACCTGTAAATTTGCTTTCGCAAATTTTTGGTTCTTCCCTCGCCAGGATTCGAACCCATGCTATCGTGACACCAAATCGCCTGCACTGCAGCCGTCCCGCTAGACCACACGACCACCTGGGCTCTCAAATAAAAGAGCTTTCGCTGGCCATGTGTTACCTTTCCACGTCAGTTTTAATCTAGCGGCGTACTACAGTACATGATATATAAGGCATGAAGATGTTATTGTTACAGATCAGCTAAATTATCTATAGTAAAGGATCCTACAAATTAATGTAAGATACAGTCACAGAAAATAATTATATTCATAAGTACGTCTGAGTCAGTGACAACCCTGAAACAGATGTATCCATCGGATCGCCATCAATGATGGTGATACATGGCTGTGTACATAATGTATATACAACTCGTCTAAACATCAACCCAACAATGTTAGATCTGTAAATTTGCTTTTGTAAATTTTTGGTTCTTCCCTCGCCGGGATTCGAACCCATGCTACTGTGATATCGTGACACCAAATCGATTATATTGTACTATATTGTAAGGGGAACATATCTGTCCAGCAAGTATAATATAAACACCTGTCATTTATCAATAATTCAACACAACTTGAGGTCCTCTGATGTTCAGTACTTCAGTACTTTGATTTGATATGGGACAAGCTCTGACGTCCCACGGACCCAGCTTGTCTGGCTAAACAGCCGTCGGACGTCAGAGTTATCTTGGACTACTGAATATCAATAGGCAATGATATATGTTTTATCTTCCTGTAGAGAGCAAACATTTCTTTTTGTGCTTGTTCAAAAATCCTTTTTCTAGCAGTACAAAAATTACCGTTATAATTAAAAATTATTCCTAAATAATTATAAGAATCTACAACTTCTATAGCATTACCATATATATGAAAATCAAAGTTGTCTCGTACCTTTTTTTTTACTAAACACAATAATTTTTGTTTTATCTATATTTACTTGGAGTTTCCATATGTTACAATATTGTTCAAAAACATCGAGTGCATGTTGTAGTTCTTCCTTACTATCAGAGATAATAACAGTGTCATCTGCGTACAAAATTACAAAGATTTTAACTAATACTTGTAACAACTCTTCACAGTTCTGAATCTTTAAAATCATTTTCCACAAAAAAGTTTTCTAAATCATTCAAAAACACTGAAAACAAAAACGGTGATAAATTTTCACCCTGCCTAACACCAACACCACAGTTGAAGAAAGTTGAACTTTGGTTACCATATCGAACACATGTCTTTATATTTTGATACATATTATAAATAACTGTAAAAAAATTCCCAGTAATGTGAGATTTTTGCCATAACCCTGTTCTCCAAATAGTGTCAAAATTAATGCTCTCTTAAAATCCACAAATGTGCAAAATAATTTTTTGCCCATTGAAAAAAATATAGTTAAAATTGATTGCAGCACAAAAATATTATCGGTAGTTGAAAATCCTTTTCTAAATCCAGCCTGAGATTCTGATATAAGTTCAACTTCATCTGAGAAACTATTAAATCTCTCATTTATTATTGATGAAAAAGTCTTTCCTAAACAAGAGTTTAATGTTACACCTCTATAATTTGCAGGGTCTGCTTTTGAACCTTTATTCTTAAAAATAGGAATCATAATACCAAGAGACCATAACTCTGGAACTATTCTTGTATCTAATACTAAATTAAAAAGTTTAACATACATTGGCATAAAATCATATACAGTACATTTTATATATTCATTAATTATTTTGTCACATCCACTAGCTTTATCATTTTTAAAGTTTTTTACACTTTTTAAAATCTCATCTTCGGTTACAGTACCATTTAATAAGTTATGCAATTCATCTGCTAAATTATGTACATCAGAATTAACTTCTGGTTCCTCAGTATTTGAGTCACATCTATTCATATCTTTGAAATAGTCATAGAGAGCTTCAATCGAAATTTCAGGGTCTACGCCTTTTTTTTTTATTTGACCCAATACTATTTAAAATATTCCAAAACTTTTTACTATCTGATTTTTTGGTCTGGCGTTATTTATTTCCAATAATTCTTTGGTACAGTTCATTTGCTTTAGAAATTTCAATTTTATAGCTTTTGCTTGCATTTTTCATATGTTTTCGGTTATCAGCTTTTTTTATAAAACTGTACCTTTTCCGCGCTTTGTGAAAAATTTGTCTACTATCAAAACATTGCTTGTTAAACCAAGGTTTATTGTCGCTTTTTGGTTTGCGATTTTTAAACGGCTTGTATTTACCAAAAGTTTTTGTAGCAACTGATTGAAAAAAAGTTAATAATTCTCTCTACAACTTTGTTCATCTCATTTTGATGAATCCCTTGTTGTACCTCTAAATTATCTAATTCTAACAGTAGTTGTTCTAACTGACAATCATGATCACTTTTAACATTATCTAAAAATTCTGAACACTTTTCCTTTCTCACTTTAAAAAAAAAAAATTTCACTACAAAATTGTGAGAGTTCGTCATTACTAGTATATAAAAATCACTGGAGCTTGAATAACTACATGTAATTGACAATTAACATCCGAGACCAATGGATCAAATTCCATAATATCGAACTCTTTAACAACTGTAAATAAATTAGATGACAATAATAAATAGTCAATAACACTTGTATCATTACAAGTTTTTTTTACCAATACCTTTATCTTTACCTACTCTCGAGTTTGCTATATTCATGTTATTTCTTTTACATACATTTAAAAGTTTGTGTCCATAATTATTTGGTGCACAATTACAACTTGTAACTCTGTGTAATGGAATACTGTTTCTAGGTAAATTTTCGTAGTCAAACATATACGAAAGTATATCCTCGTCTGAGTTAAATTCAAAAATATCAACCGGATTCTCGTCCGGTATAATATAGTCTGGTTAACTACCAGTTTTGGCATTAAAATCACCAAAAATAATACAATTTAGACTGTCTATGTTTTTTATATTAAGCATCTC
Organism: Mytilus edulis; assembly: GCF_963676685.1. Classification (NCBI taxonomy): domain Eukaryota; kingdom Metazoa; phylum Mollusca; class Bivalvia; order Mytilida; family Mytilidae; genus Mytilus; species Mytilus edulis. The sequence continues at coordinate 23,795,074 of NC_092344.1, forward strand.
ATTTTCTACCTCATCGAATGATTCACTTGTTGAATATTCAAATTCGTTGGTGGAATATAAACACAACCTAGTAGACTATCAGTTTTCTGGTTTATAATAAGTTTTGAAATCTTAACCCACTGTACTAATTCACAATCTGTATTTATAAAGTTTAAATAACCTTTTAACTTATTTCTATACCAAACTACAATCCCCCTAATTTTCTTTTACATTTTTTTTCTAATTTTAGAATGATACATATAGTCATCAGGTATATTTAATATATCAATGTCAGACAGTTTTGTTTCTGTAAACACACAAATATCATAATTTTTTATCATCTCTATAAATTCAGGACACAACAGTTTTTGTTTTATACCACATACGTTAAGAAAACAAATTTTTATTTCAGAAAAAATAGGATCCGCATTGTTATTTCGATTTTCACTTGTGCTGATATCTCTTTCTGTTCCTCTTGCACAACATCCCTATGCACCAGGAAAAGGAGGAGGTGGTCTTTGCTCCATTGGTCGCTGGTTTTGGAACGGTGGTCTAGGTGGCATTTGTGGTGGTGGATGCGGGAAGAATCTCTTGTTGTCGATAAACAGTTTATCATCACGTAAATGTGCAACGTGTCCTTTTTCTTCTTCTTCTTTCAGTACAGAGTCGGACTCTTCTTGAGTGTATAAATGACTCTTGCTCGTGAAATCATGAGGCCTTCCCTCCTCACTTAATAAAAAACTATTTGCAGGAAAATTATTTACAAATAAACCTATGTACATCTGGGGTCAAAGGAGTTCTAGATGTGTGAAGCTCCTGTCAAGGCCTCTGGCAGGATGGTAAGGCTGGCCTTGAACTCTTCTAGTGTAGCTGCTGTTGTGGCTTTTTCTGGTAGAGTGTTCCATTCCCTGGTTGATCTTGGGAAGAAGGAGTACCTGTATTGATCTTTTAGAGTGCGCTGTTGGTGTATGCGCTGGCCTCCTCTGGTCCTTGAATCTCCGGGTTTGTAGTAATTTGAGGGGTCAATATCCACCAATCTATTGTGGATCTTGTACGCCATGGTGAGTCGGTCTTTGCAGCGGCGATCTTTTAGAGGCTCCCATTTTAGTCTCTCCATTAAGGAGCTGACACAACCTGGGGATACGTCTTGGTATTCATTGTACACGAACCTAGCTGCCTTTCTCTGTACTTGTTCTAAGTCTTTTTCAATGTTATGTTGGTAAGGGTCCCGTACAGTGGCGGCGTATTCCAGGGTTGGTCTGACCATGGTGATGTAGGCGTTAGCTTTGACTTCTGGTTTATACCGTCCTAGGTTCCTTCTCAGAAAGCCTAGTGTCCTTGATGCTTTGCCTACCGTCTGGTTGATATGTGTCTTCCACTGTAGGTCATGGTTTATGGTGACTCCCAGGTATTTCCCATGCTCGACTGCATCTAGTATGTGGCCATGTAGTTGGTAGTTTCTTATTAGTGGGTTTCTTTTGTTGGTGATCCGTATCACGATGCACTTGTCAGGATGGAAATTCATCTGCCATCGTGATTCCCACTCTTGGAGTTTGTTACGGTCGTCTTGGAGTGTCTCGCTATCCTTTACATTCTTTATTTTTCTATAAACTAGGCAATCGTCTGCAAATAACCTTGCCTCAAAAAATGTTGATTGTGGCAGGTCATTAATGTAAGCCAGAAATAGAAGGGGTCCGATGACTGTTCCCTGAGATGACGTCTAGGGGGCCAGACGTATGCCCTTCAAGCAATACAGATTGTGTTCTCTTGTTTAGGAAGTCTTGTATCCATTTGAGTGTTACTCCACGTACTCCGTTATACTAGTAGTCCATTTTTTGGAGGAGTCTCTTGTGTGGCACTTTGTCAAAGGCTTTGGAGATATCAAGCAGGATGATGTCTGTCTGTTCTCCTTGGTCTAAATTCTTGTCAATTTCGTCTAGTGTTATCAGGAGGTGTGTTTCACAAGATCTGTTAGATCTGAAGCCGTGTTGATGGTCACAAAGGATCTGGTGGCGGTCAAAGAGATCCATAATAGAGCTGTGAACAATATGTTCCAATAGTTTGCAGCAGATTGATGTTAATGAGACTGGCCGATAGTTAGAAGCTTTGTGTTTTTCTCCTTTTTTTAAGACTGGGACAATGTTGGCAGCTCGCCAGTCGTCAGGAATAATTCCAGTGTCCAAAGATTTCTGGTAAAGTATGGTCAGATATGATGATATGTGTTCAGCTGCTTCTTAGAGTATATAGGCTGGAATTTCATCAGGCCCAGTGGCTTTGAATGGTCTTAGTCTACGGAGTAACTTGTACACTCCCGCCTGGCTGACTCTGATGTTGTCCATAGTTGGGAATGGACTTGTTCCTATATGTGGCATGTAATGTATGTCTTCCGTAGTTTGGTGTAGACAGATTGAAACTGCTGGTTTAAGATTGAAGCTTTAGTTGGTGTATCGCTGTGGAAAAGTCCATCTTTGTCTTTGAGTGTAACAATGCCTTTGGATTCTTGTTTCCTGCTCTTAATGTAGGACCAAAATCGTTTCGGTTGCTCCTTGTGGTCTGTGCTTATGATGTCTTCCATGTATTTTCCATGGGCAATCCTAGATTCTTTCTGTAGCTTTGTCTTGAGAAATTTGTAGCGTTTCCAATCTTTAGTGTTTTTAGTTCTTTTAGCTTTGGTGTATGCACGTTGTTTGCTGTTGGTAATTTTACGTAGCTGTGTGTTCATCCAAGGGTGACTGTATCTCTCCTTGGTCTGATTAGTTGGTACGTATGTGGTCATTGCTTTCATGATGATGCTCTTGAATTTATTCCACATTGCGTTGATATCACTGAAATTGGTGGTTTGAAATTCAGAGAAGTTATCAGTAAGGCTTTTGTTAATTCCCTCCATATTGGCTTTTTGTCTTGCATCCTTCATGATCGGCACCAATTCGCGTCTTCTCTGAATAACTTCCGCTGGGAATTATGCATGGACACGAAACTGAGTGTCCCTTTCTTTAATTTTTTCTCTTACAGCCGCCATCACCATTTCGCGGTCCTTTCTTTTTTCAAATTTGGCAACGATTCCCCTCGGACCTCTTTTTCGGCGCGGTTTTAGTCAATGTACCACATGAAACGGAATACTGTTTTCGATTCCAAGTTCATTTGTTAAAAATGTTTGAAGTTTTTCTTCCGTATTTTCAGGTTGTTTGGTATCAGAAACATCGGGAATCCCGCGAAATATCAAATTGTCCCACATCGATCGAGTTTGTATATCAACTATCCTGTCCCTAATTAATTCGTAATTTTCATTTTGAAGTTTATCATTTCCTCTTTTTATAAAATCTTCATTCTGTTCAATGACCGATTATCGTATTGGTGATTCCTGTATAGATGTATTGTGTTTGTTAATTTGTTGTCGCATATCTGTTACGTTTCTGTCTAAATGTTCAAACCGTTGTTCCATAGCATTCATTTTCACAACAATCTCATCGAGTATGTCTAGTTTCTGAAGTTTTTGTGAACAGTCTATCATAAAATTTTCAAATTTACTATACATCGAGAATTCAGTTGGTTGAGATTGTGGCGAGCTAAAGCTGAGATGAGTTTGAAGAGGTTGGTTCGCTATAAGAAAATCTGCAGGAGTTGTTGGGGGAGCCATAGGATAAGATTGATACGGGGTTCCGATTGAAGTATGACCGTATGTGTTTAAATGGTTTAAACTACTCGGGTTACCATATAATATGTTGTGAGATATACTTAAGTGATCTGCTACTGGTGTATATGGGGTATATGGTGTATTGCGGTTAACACTTTGTACTTTGTTAACATTGGCGTCCATTTTTGTTGTTTTTGATTGTGACGGTGTCTTACTTGAACTTCGTTTCCTTTTTTTCTCATTCGGTACTTTGTTCTGTACTTTTCCTTTTCCCTTTTTTGATCAAGGACATAATGTTCGACATGATATATCACAAAAATCCAATATACACAAAAACTTAAGAACAAACTATTTACTTAATGGATGTGAAGTCAGCAAGTTTAATGTTTATTCCTTTGAAGAAGCCAAGGATAAGTTGAGTGAATGTGAACAACAGTTTGATAGTATCTTTATCCACACTTAAATTCACCAAGGATCTCAGGAATCTAGACCCAGAATCATGCGTCAAATTATGCAAATTTTTAGTTGATAACATTAAAGACAAACATGCAAACACCAAAATTGTTATTTCACTACCTTTTTTAACAGTCAAAGATATATCACTAAATGAAAAGATAAAAACCTACATTATCCTTATTCAATATTCCTTTATGAATGTTCATTTAGTGTCAATATGTGAGAATCAAGGTTTTTGTATTCGGGGGGACCCAATCAGGAAATTTTTCTCACAAGATGGAATCCATTTGTCAAATGAAGGTTTAAAATTTTTTGCTGCCAATATTAAATCATCTGTTGGCAAGTGTCTAAAATTAGACCTCAGGCAGGTAACAAAAAAGGTTGATTCAGGTTCTAGAAATGGTTATAGACCAACACATAGAGATACATATAGAGACAACCGACATCAATATCAGAACAATGCCAGACACAATGAAAGAGCTGATACATTCCAAACTGGTACTCCTGGCCCTTATGGCTATCACCCCGGTTATGTGTACCCCTATTTTCAACCCCCATATTAGTCTTAAATATAGAGATATGTATCATATATACATGTACATGTATGCAGATAAACGCATGTTTCATTTTGATGTAACTATATAAAATATTTGAACTGTCATTTTACACAAACATTTGTACAAGTATTTTACATATAATCTGGCACTCCAAGTGTCCAGCACATACATTTTGTAGTTTGTCTTTAAAGAAAGAAAATTCAAGAGTGTTTCAGAGATTTTTATATTTGTCTGTTGTATAGTAAATTACAATTTTACAATATGTAGTTTAAATCAGGTCTTACAATTATTTTGCATGTATGCACATGTACACATTATTATTAGTTTAATGATAAACTTTTACCATGTATGTATATTACCATCATTACAAAATCTAAAATAAACATTCTGTAACTGAAACATACTGTACAACACGTACAGGCAGCATTCCAACAAGGAAAATAATTGATATCTTGACAAAGTGATATCCCAATTTTGTATTATTTTTTTTTAATTTAGCACATTATAATAAAATAGATCTTTAAATTAAAGACCCACATTTTTATATGTAAAATAGTTTTAAAATGTTCAGTTACAGAAACAAATTTGAGTTATCTCCCATTGTATGCATGTAATACAATTTTGTTAGTGTACATGTTGCAAGTTAACATAATATTACCTTTTGTACTTTTTATTTCTATAAATATGAACAGGGTAGGGTTAACCTTTAAATTTAGCCTTTATATTGATCACATTATGTCATATAAAAGAAGTTTACACTTAGCTTGTTGGAATATCAACGGTTTTAAACACAAGGGATACAACAAATACAGTGATCCTAGGTTCATCAAAGAATTGAGCAATAAAGATATAATTTGTTTACAGGAAACACACTGCTCCTTTGAGGATTCACTATCTTTACCAGGATTTAAATCTGTTAATTTGATACGACAGAAATCAAAACGCACAAACAAAAGATCAGGAGGGTTATCTATTTTAGTTAAAAATGAAATTAAATCAGGGGTAAAATTTCTTGAGCATTCAAATAATGACTACATATGGTTAAAGTTGAGTAGCTCTCTTTTTAATCTCCCAGAAGATATATATTTATGTTTTATTTACGACCCCCCCTGAAAATTCATCTTACACCCATTCTTTAAATGAGGATATATTTGATCTTATAGAAAAAGACATTGCAATGTACTCAACATTGGGAAAAATTGTTTTAGCAGGAGACTTAAATGCCAGAACTGGGTCTGGGGAACTTGACTTTATAGATAATGATTCCCAAGATAATCTTATCCCTTTATATGATAATTATAACCCTGATTATGATATATCAGTCCGTCATAGTAAAGACGTGCATTTATCTACCCGAGGGAAATTATTAAACGATATATGTGTGCAGACAGGGCTTAGAATTCTTAATGGAAGAACCAGAGGGGATTTCATTGGGCAATTAACTTGCCATAATCCTCGGGGGAGCAGTGTAGTTGACTACTTTATAGTATCAGAGGAACTATTAGATAAAGTTTCTTTTTTTTAAAGTTCATGACTTTTTAGCTGATCTTTCTGATCACAGTCAGGTGTCTATTATGTTAAATATAGATATGAAAGTTCCTGTCCTAGATATTCAGAGTGAACACTCTCAGATAACCCCCCTAAATATATTTGGAATGATGAGTCTGTATTAAAATTTCAAACAGCTCTGACCTCTAATGATATGCAAGAAAAAATATAAAAATTTATGTCTGACGACTCTGATTCTCAAAATATGACTTTAAAACTAAATGATATTATCTGTGAGGCAGCTGATAAATCTTTAAAACAAATTTTACCAAAAACCTCTAACTCTGTAAAGTCAAATACTAAAACTATAAAGAAACAACCAAAGTGGTTTGATTTTTCTTTAATTAAAATGCGTATACAATTAGATGACAAGGAAAAGTTATTTAAAAAATATAATAATGACCCCATAGTGAGAGGGAACTTCTTCAGTTTTTTAAAACTTTATAGAAAAACTAGGAAAAATAAATATAAACAGTTCCGTCAAGATCTTGTTATACAACTAGACAACATGAGAGATAACAATCCATCCCAATATTGGGCCTTACTACAGTCTCTCAGTAATGAATCCTCTACGAAGGGAGATACATCTAATATTTCAAACTCTGATTGGTAACACTATTTTAAAAAGCTTAATTCAAATTCCTTACCTGTAAATAAAGAACTAATTGATTCACTTAATAAACTAGAAAAGCATAACATTTTCACAGAATTGGATTATAAAATTACAGAAAAAGAGATAAATGAAGCAGTTAAATCACTAAAAAACAATAAATCAAGCAGCTTTGACTCAATAATAAATGAGATGCTCAAGTGCAGCCAATCATTTCTGCTTAAATGTTTTGTAAAGATATTTAATAAAGTATTACCTTCAGGAAAATTTCCTGATATATGGGCTAAAGGATTTATAGTCCCATTACATAAAAGTGGATCTAAAGATGATCCCTCAAATTTTAGGGGCATCACGATAGGTAGTGTTGTAGGAAAACTCTTTTTAAAGATACTTAATAACAGATTAGAAAAGTTTATAACTAAAAGAAATATAGTTGGTCCAGAGCAGATAGGATTTTGTAAAGGAAAAAGAACTAGTGACCACATGTTTGTACTTAAAACCTTAATTGATAAATACACTAAGCAGGGACATAAACGCCTCTATACCTGTTTTGTTGATTTTAAATATTCTCTACAGGTACCTAGAAGATCAACAAACCTAGCAGTGATGGGAGAGTTGGGGCGCTACCCCCTATCTCTTGAGGTTATTCTTAATATGGCTCAATTTTGGCTCAGACTCACAGAACAAAATAACTCTCTTTAAAGAAGCATTCGAAGAGTCTAAAATTTTATCTAAAACATATAAAGACAATTGGTTGGAAAGCATTTATTCATTATTTAAATATCTTAATTTAACCCCAGAATATTTGTTAAATCACAAATCTCATATAAAGTCAATTATCATTAAAAAAAACTCCGAATTAAATATGATGAAATTTGGCTTAACCAATTAAATAATGACAAACCTGGCATGGTGCAAGGAAATAAATTAAGGACCTACAGACTATTTAAAAATAATATAGGCCTTGAAAAATATTTATTGTTAAATAATTGTAAAACATTAAATGAGTTAACCAAATTTAGAATTAGTGCCCATGAACTTGAAATAGAAAAGGGAAGACATAAGGGAATACCCCCAGATAAAAGATTTTGTAAATTATGTAATAATGACATTGTTGAGGATGAAATTCATTTTCTTCTTCAATGTCCATCACTTAAAACTGAAAGGTCCAGTTTTATTTCAGATTTATCCTCTAAATTTACTAATTTTAAAACTTTAAATGACCAATCTAAATTTGTATGGTTGATGTCAAATGAAGATCCATTTGTTAATAACATAATGATTAAATTAATAGATAGTTTAATAAAATCTAGAAGAGTTAAATTAAGCATAAACACATGAGTAGTCCAGCCCTTCTTCTAATTATAAAACGGTACTGATTGTGTTCACTCACTCATTATCTTTGAGAATATATACTGTATTTGTTGTCTCCCTTCTCTTATATAATATTGTTTTAATTTTATTGTCATGTATTGTAATTTCAATGAAAAAAATCAACACAATTATTTGTACACTTTAATTTAAACTGTAATTGTACTGCTCCTCAGGGCGTCTTGATTGACAAATAAAAATTGTTGTTGTTGTTGTTGTTATTCCACAAAACATATAACTAATAACTTTTTTGTGGGAGCTCCGAAGCCCTGTCTGTCCTGTCCGCCATTTTATTTCCATCGAACCAACGTTAAACATATTTTTTTCAATATAATGATTTTCTTTTGTCTCTTCACGATGACCGAAAAAAGTATCTTGCACGTTATTTTTATCATCTTGTCTGAAACACTCTGAATAATGAGCTTCAAGGCGAAAACAAGGCATGTGAAATACTAATATCATACACTTCTTTTTTATACGTTGTATGGACAAACCCATAAATCCCTCAACAAAAATTGCTTGATTCATGTCATATCAGGGACATTTAATACATATTATTTGTCTCTGGACATATCAAATACATTACAGCGCGGAAAGGTAACTATAATTTAAGGGAGCTACCATTTGATTTTTATGGGGGGGGGGGGGTGAAATTTTAAAAAAACATAGGCAGGACAGGAGTTGAGACACTTGCCAAAAAAAAAAGAGTCAGGACTCCAATTTAGATTAAAAAAAAAAAGTCAGGCTAAACTAAAAAAAAAAGGCAGGACCGAACAGAGTGAAAAATAAAAAGGCAGGACAGAGATTACAGCTAAAAAAAATACACGACAAAATTTTTCATCCTAGTCCCCCCCCCCCCCCCCCCCCCCCCCCCCCCCCATAAAAATCAAATGGCAGCTCCCTAATATCAGACTAAATTTTTGTTACATTTTTCAATAAATTTATAAATCTTAATTTAAGGCATGTGTGAGTTCCATTTCATGAGACCTTGACACAGATTTCTATAAAATAAATTAAAAAATTATAAGTACAGTTTTTCAATTCTTTCCGACATCTGAGACTACTATAACAAAGTGAAGGTTAAATCATTGTCTAATATTTATCCTGTTGAATTAGTAAAAAAATAGACAATTTAAAAAATATATATTCATAATATTAGGATATAATAGGAAAAACAGGCTGTAGTTCTCAGAAATCAAGGATTCTGTTTTAAATATAAAAAAACTTGCATGCTAGTTTGCTATATATATATATAAAAATAATAAAATAATAATTTATTTTATTAAAGTGTCACATACTTGTCTACAGATTGTTATATATATTGTTCCCTTTGATTTATTTGTCTTTTGATGTGAACATTTGTACAAGGTGTAAAGTATTGTCTTTTTAACTACAATGTGTATTTTACTTTTGTAAGAATCATTTTCAAGAAGCTTGTTTAATTTATTTTGATAAGCATGAAATAAGAATAAGTGACTGTTGCATAAAAATGTACAGGAATGTTTCATTTTTTCATTTCAGGATATAAAAGTTCACCTGACGACCAAAAGGAACTGCACACCAACATGATCAAGAGCCTTTATCATTCAATGGACTGACAATTTCTGTTTTGTAGAGAATAAAAATCATCAAAATCTATAACTGTATTTTTTGTTTGCATTTAGTGAGCTTATAAATAAATTATTGAAATAATTTGAATAGATTGTATGTTATCCTCAAGACTAGAATAGAAAATAGAAGGAAAAAAACTCCAAGTTGTATAAAAAAGTGGAAGGTCCATAAAAACTAACAAAATCGAACACTTGACTGCAAAAACAAACAGAACGAAGGGGGAAAATGTCATAATCCTGACTTGGTACCGACTTATTCCTTAAAAAGAAATGGTGGGTTAAACTTTGTCTGATTGTTTACAGACTTTCAAAACTTGGTCTTATTGGTTACAGACTTTTCTAAACTTAGTCCTATTGTTTACAAACTTTTCTTTTGTCTCCAGGAAGATTAGAATGTGTAACCCTATTATTGTTAATATTATTATTATCATTATTGAAGTTTTCCAGCTTTATAAAAAAAGATGTGGCATGATTGCCAATGAGACAACTGACCACAAGAGACCACAATTGACACAGACATTAACAACTGTAGGTCACCGTACGGCCATTCAACAATGAGCAAATCCAATACTGCAGTCAGCTATAAAAGGCTCAATAGAGAATGTTAAACAATTCAAACGAGAAAACTAACTGCCTTATTTAATTCAAAAATATATACAATGCACTATATTGACAAGTAAAATGATGGTAAAAATCATTGCAAGGACACTTTAATAAGCAAATATGTACACGTGTATTGTATATTCTGCAATACAGTGCACTTTTCAACCTGTAGTGCTGTACCCCAAGTAGTTCCTGTGAAATCAAAGTATAGTAGCGTAACCGTTCTAAGGTCTAAACACCATATATTTCTGAACATCTGACATCTAAATAATTGTTGAAATCTAAACACTTGTTAAAATCTAAACATGTTTAGATGCTAAACGTACACAGAAAAAGTGTTTAGATTTGAATTTAGGATCTAAACCTGTTTTTACAGTGTACAGACCTGTCAAATGAAAAAAAAATAATAATTCTCTAGACTTAAAAATACATATATATTTATATACACATTTAAATGGAAAGTTAGTTTCTTGAGATCATGCACTTTTCAACTATAAAACTTCTGTTAACACAGAACCTACCCCACTCGATGTAGCTAATTTTCGGTTACCCAATGCCAGAAATATTTGTCACTGACAGTCAGCTATTGATTATTGGGCAGAACTCTACTATAAATATTTATTTTTATTTATTTACTTTCTTAATTTAATGTATGAATTAGAATGATGTGTACATATGTACCAATCTTGATAAACTCATTCGTCAAGATAAAACTTCAAAAAAAAAGGAGACTTTAGAAAACATAAAGATCAGCAACGTCACATTACTAAACGTAATAAATGTTTTGTGGCTGCTTTGTTCTTAAATGGCCACGGAATCCAGATACTGAAGAATAGGTTTTGTCACAATCTGAGCACTGGTATAAAGCTTGACGTTCAGAGTTATTTGCGGTAGTGGCTTCTTTTTGGTTTCTTTGCAGTTTTTGCAGCCGTCCTTCAGATTCAATATCTGATGCAGTAAAATCACGAAGTAATAGATCAAGATTGAGATCACTGTCATACCAAGATAAGAAGTAACTTTTAGTCCCTTTAAGAGGACATTGCGAAATTTGCGACGATGTTTTTGGAACATATACTTATAATTTGTAGGTCTTTTGTCTGTTTAATGCACCCATTGAAGTTATAACCCTTTTTGCCGTTCTGTACTTAACTACTTTAAACGATATTTTCTCTCTTATATGATTGCCGCTAATTACATTGTTTGTAAAAACCTGATCAAAATTGATTGAAATGATTGACCCTTTTAATTAAGGAAAGACATCCTCATTATTTTTGTATTTGGAAAAGAATTTGATTAGGATAAAAACCCAAGTTCATTACAAAGCATACTAGACTGATTCAAACGGCAAAACAGAATTGCTTACAAATAAAAACGATTATTTGGTAATATATATTTTTGGGGCATATTTTTTTTTCGGTTCTAAATTTCCAATCGATTATTCATCAATTATTCCTATTCTATAATCTTGATTTTTTTCATCTATTCAATGAATAACCGTCGAAACCCATTAATACCTTCCTTTATACTTTTTGCCGCAGGGGCCGTAATTAACCTTCATTTGAAAAAAAAACGGTTAAAACTGAAGCCTTTTTCCATTTTGATTTCTGAAAAAGCTTTTAGTGGAACCAATCATTCATGAAAATTAAAAAAAATTATCAAATAGTATCGATGATGAAATTAAAATATCTTAATTCCATTTTAATTAGCATGTGTATACGTGTATTATAACCATATCCCAGCCAATTCACAAATGCACCTGTTTTTACAGGTAGGTAAAATAGGTAAAACATTTGTATATTTGATCAAGGAATGGTTTAAATGATTCCTTGAATAGATACAATAAACGGGACCTGTTTCACCGTAACAATTTCGGTTGTCGGATTTATGAGAGTTATCTAAATACAATCCATTCTCGTCGCAAAGTTCATTTTAAAAAAAGTATTAAAATATGTTTATTATGAAAAACTATTAAAATATATTTATTATTAAAAACTATTATAATATAATAATTATTAAAGTAGGTAAATCATAATAATATTCATATAAAATGAATTGTAATGACAGCATTGAAAATAATATCTCGCTTTGTTTTATTCAATTTTAATTTGAACAATTACATGTCGTCTGCTAACGGTAAAATACGAAACTACGTTTAAATAATACGGAAGCCGATAAGGGCCATTAAAAAAAATAAAATATGTCGTTATTACGACATAGCATGTCGTAATTTCGACATAACATGTCGTTATAACGACATCGCTATGTCGTAATTTCGACATATCATGTCGTAATAACGACATCACTATGTCGTTTTAACGACATAGCTATGTCGTAATTACGACATCGCTATATTTAAAAGAATATGTATTATGATTGGCAAGAGACTAAATGACAAAGAAATTAACAATTATACGTCATCATAATGTCCCCGATAGTTATAAAAGCCCCCGCATGGTCAGCTATAAAAGAGGGAAGAAAGCTACCAGAGGGAGAGTCCCCGAAATGCTGTGTGGCAGACAGTGTTATTATTCAATTATTAGCTCCCTTGGTAAAACTCCAAATTTCATATTTAATGTATTCTATTGTTAAATAATTTACAGAAAGCTTAATAAGTATATATTTGTTAATTGCATAGCTTTTGCTATTTGAATTCATTGGTTAAAGATATTTATTCATATTGTAAAGTTTAATATTTGTTAATTGCATAGCTTTTGCTATTTGAATTCATTGGTTAAAGATATTTATTCATATTGTAAAGTTTAATATTTGCATCGTCGTAAAATCTTTGGTTACCTTCTTTGGATACCTTCAGTGAGAAACTTATATATGTTATAGATACTAATTCAAATTAACATGGCCTATAGTGCTAGGGCTGTACAGTCAGTCAAAGTCGTTTAGATTAACAAGTTACCGGTCGTAGAATAGCTATGCATGCAGTCACACATATTGGAAGAATGAATTGTGGAATTATTTGAGGACTGAAATTGTACAACCAAGTCAAGCCAAGCTTTCCATCTCCCTTCAAATAAGCGCAAACTACATGGCTTCTTGGTATAAGGGTGTATTGAAGTATTGATAGCTTTATTTGTACTTTCAAACGTTGGGCACGCACGATGTTCCTACAACCCCTAGGATTTAAAACAGAATCTTCAAAATTTCATCCGCAAAACAAAATAAAAATGTTAGAAAACACGAACCAATATTAAAACAAATGCAATATATGTTTTAAATTATGTTTTTACAGCTCTTGATCATCTCCTAAGTAATATCTAGTATATTTGAGGATTAAAAAAAGAAAGCTATGTGAAAAAACGGATGTCCCCATCCAACGTTACATTTATGAAAAACTGTTTTAACTCTTATGTACGGAAGCCGATAAGGGCCATTCAAAAAAAAAAAATTATGTCGTAATTACGACATAGCATGTCGTAATTTCGACATAACATGTCGTTATAACGACATCGCTATGTCGTAATTTCGACATAATATGTCGTTATAACGACATCGCTATGTCGTAATTTCGACATAATATGTCGTTATAACGACATCGCTATGTCGTAATTTCGACATAATATGTCGTTATAACGACATCGCTTTGTCGTAATTTCGACATAACTTGTCGTAATAACGACATAGCTATGTCGTAATAACGACATCACTATATATATTAAAGAATATGTATTATGATTGCCAAGACACTAAATGACACAGAAATTAACAACTATAGGTCATATCATAATGCCCCCAATAACTAGAAAAGCCCCCGCATAATCAGCTATAAAAGAGGGACGAAAGATACCAGAGGGAGAGCCCCCGAAATGCTGTGTGGCAGACAGTGTTATAAATTAATTATTAGCTCCCTTGGTAAAACTCCAAATTTCATATTTAATGTATTTCATTGTTAAATAATTTACATGAAGCTGAATAAGTATATATCTGTTAATTGCATAGCTTTTGCTATTTGAATTCATTGATTAAAGATATTTATTTATATTGTAAAGTTTAATATTTGTATCGTCGCAAAATCTTTGGTCACCTTCTTTAGTTACCTTCTGTGAGAAACTTATATATTTTATAGATCCTAATCGAAAGTAATAAGAAACCGACCGGGGACTAAGCCGACTGACATAAAGTCCTATCAAGGCAAGCAAAGCCTAACACCTTTCTTTAAAGAAGCGCACAACTCCGTGGTTTGTGGTAATGAGGGTGAATGAACGTATCGATTGCTGTGTATTTACTGTCAAACGAAGGGCACGATGTTCCTAAAACACGACGTTACACATAAAAAGCGGCGTCGAAGAGGGTTTTTGACTAATTTTTGCGAGTTTTATTCGTTTTTTTATATGTTGGTTGATTTATTAATTATATTACAAAATTTTTAAAATTTCTGATTCTGGTTCTGTTCGTTTTGTGATGTCATTTTATCATAAATTACCTCAAGTTGTGGAAATCTATTTAATAATGTTTACCCTTTAAGTTATTTCAACTAAAAATGCATTACTGTCGCAAGTAATGTGGGAAAGAAAGATGGGACAGAAGTAGATATAGGCAGATGTGGTACAGTTTTCCGTAAAAAAGATATTTGTTTTTAGATGTACGAAACTTTTATCATATGATGTTTAACTTTCAAGGTGCATATCATCTGTCATTGTAAAATTTCTAAATCTTAACTCAACCCCAATACAAATATATCTGACACTCTGCAAGTAAATCGAACATTTTTACCCTTGGTTAAATTTGAATAGAATTGTATTTTCCCGTGTACATAAGTTGTCGAAATACACCCCTTCAATTACTTGAACCTTGGCTTGAGAATTATTTCCGCAAGTCATCTATAGTGTTTAATTTCTGATATACATTTTAAAATATAGTAATCTACTCCTGGATCGTCCGCGAAAACGGCTTAAATAATCCCGGGTTTTTAAAATTCGATGAAACGGTTTTCGTCGCTGTTTGGGATTTGTCTTTCAATTACTAGTACCTCCATTTCATGCACAAGTTTATATTGACGAAAAGTTCCGGTTTCGCTAGTACAGGAATTAATTTCATCACGACAGTTATAACATGAATAGCAGGACAAATCGCGAAGTAAAACACTCCGTGAACTGGTATAAGTCTTTTAATATTGGTGATTGCACCTTACTGAAATGACGACTTTAAATGATCTATGGAGTACTTCCACAATATAAATTTCAATTCGAATTTTACATTTAGAGGATTGTCTTGGTGTCTAAAAATTGTCTTTGCAAAAGTTGGACGAAGTTCATGTAATGAGATGTTTTTCCCCATTTCACCATTCTTTTAAATAAATCGTTAAAAGCTATAAACGATTAATAAAAATTTCAAAATTTAACCTGTGTCGAACCTATGTCCCCGGGTGGAGTCTATAGCAACATGCGCTATTCTTTTTTTTCGGCAGCAATCATCAACCTGTTTTTCCAAATTTCACAACACGATTTGTTTTAATTATCATGAACATTTAATTGAAACTTAAGCACATGTAACGACGGAAATTAGCGTCTTTCGAACTTTCGACGTTTGGACAAATTGGCTACTGTTTTGTAATGTGTGGAAGCATTTTATTCCTTTAAGACCCAAACATGTAGTTAATAAGAAAAGAATCTTGTCATTTTTTACTCTTCGTGTATCTAACTTTTGTTTTGATTAATTATAAAAAATACGCGTTAACTGATTTGAAAAATGAAATATCAACTTGGACAAAATGGCTACCGTTTGAAAAACGACTGTGTAGAGAAGATTTTATTGAATCAGCAATATTTGAACTCACGAACAATGAGGCAAATATTTGTACTTTTGTTAGATATTATTATTGTCTTACTATTTTTATTCATTTTCTGCTACTTACAAAATTCACTTTCAGTCGTTGAGATAACGAAAAACGTCGTTGGACATTTTTCTTATTCCCGCTTAATATAAAGCCACCGAGTCAAATAAAATTTGGCAAAAATAACGTCTTTAACGCCACAAAGAACCGACATCTGTCGTTGTTCCTGCCAAGTATCAAGAAGATCAGAGAATAAGAAATAGGATCACTATACATAAGATTTAAAACAGTTTTTCATAAATGTAACGTTGGACATCCGGTTTTTTTCACATAGCTTTGCTAATATAATCATCAAATATACTAGATATTACTTAGTATATGATCAAGAGCTGTAAAAACATAATTTGAAACATATATTGAATTTGCTTTAATATTGGTTCGTGTTTTCTAACATTTTTATTTTGTTTTGCGGATGAAATTTCGAAGATTCTGTTTTAAATACTAGAGGTTGTAGAAACATCGTGTCCAACGTTTGTAAGTAGAAAGAGAGCAATCAATATATTTCAATTCACCCTTATTACACGAAGGCATGTGGTTGGGCGCTGGTTTATAGGTCGGATGTATGTCAGTCCTCATATAATTCCTCACATATTAGTTCAAACAAGTAGAGAGTTTATCACACTAAGTCTGTATCTACTTAATTAGGATCTATACATTATAAAAGTTTCTCACAGAAGGTAACCAAAGAAGGTGACCAAAGATTTTGCAACGATACAAATATTAAACTTTACAATATGAATAAATATCTTTAATCAATGAATTCAAATAGCAAAAGATATGCAAATAACAAATATATACTTATTAAGCATCATGTAAATTAATCAACAATGAAATACTTTAAATATGAAATTTGGAGTTTTACCAAGGGAGCTAATAATTAATTAATGTTAACACTGTCTGCCACACAGCATTTCGGGGCCTCTCCCTCTGGTATCTTTCGTCCCTCTTTTATAGCTGACTATGCGGGGGCTTTTCTAATTATTGGGGGCATTATGATAACATATAGTTGTTAATTTCTGTGTCATTTAGTCTCTTGGCAATGATAATACATATTCTTTAATATATATAGTGATGTCGTTATTACGACATAGCTATGTCGTTAAAACGACATAGTGATGTCGTAATAACGACATGTTATGTCGAAATAACGACATAGCGATGTCGTAATAACGACATGTTATGTCGAAATTACGACATGCTATGTCGTAATTACGACATAATTTTTTTTTTTAATGGCCCTTATCGGCTTCCGTACTTATGTATAGTGATCCTATTTCTTATTCTCTGATCTTCTTGATTCTTGACAGGAACAACGACATGTGTCGGTTCTTTGTGGCGTTAAAGCTGTTATTTTACCAAATTTCATTTGACTCGACTGCATATTATAGTAGAAAATGAATAAAAATAGTAACACAATAATAATATCTAACAAAAGTACAAATATTTGCCTCATGTGAGTTCAAATATTGCTGATTCAATAAAAATCTTCTCTACACAGTCGTTTTTCAAACGGTAGCCATTTTGTCCAAGTTGATATTTCATTTTTCAAAGCAGTTAAGGCGTTTTTTTTATAATTGATCAAAACTAAAGCTAGATATACGAAGAGTAAAAAATGCCAAAATTCTTTCCTTATTAACAACATATTTGGGTCTTAAAGGAATAAAATGCTTCCATACATTACAAAACGGTAGCCAATTTTTCAATATGTCTGAAAACGTCTAAAATCCTAAAGACGCTAATTTCCGACGTGAAATGTGCTAAAGTTTCAATTAAATGTTTATGATACATGTAATTAAAACAAATCGTGTTATGAAATTTTGAGAAAGATGTTAATGATTGCTGCCGAAAAAAAATAGTGCATGTTGTTAAAGACTATGCCCGGGGAAATAGGTTCGACACAGGTTAAATTTTGCAATTTTTATTAATTGTAATTGCTTTTAAAGATTTATTTAAAAGAATTTGGAAATGGGGGGAAAATCCCATTTTATAAAATAAATTGAAATTTATGTTACGGAAGTACTCCGAAATAGATCATTTAAAGTCGTCACTTCAGTTAGGTGCAATCACCAATATCAAAACACTTTCGCGATTTGTCCTGCTATTTCGTGATGAAAGTAATTCCTGTACTAGCGAAGCCGGAACTTTTCGTCAATATAAACTTGTGCATGAAATGGAGGTAATTGAAAGACGAATCCCAAACAGCAACGAAAACCGTTTTATCGAATTAAAAAAAAAAGGGATTATATTTTTATTTGCCGTTTTCGCGGACGACCCAGGAGTAGATTACTATATTTTAAAATGTATATATCTGAAGATGACTTGGGAAATATTTCTCAAGCCAAGGTTCAAGTAATTGAAGGGGTGTATTTCGACAACTTATGTGTCAGGAAAAATACAATTCTATTCAAATTTAACCAAGGGTAAAAATGTTCGATTTACTTGCAGAGTGTCAGATATATTTGTATTTGGGATGAATTAAGATATAGAAATTTTACAATGACAGATGATATGCAACTTGAATGTTAAACATCCTATATGATAAAAAAAAATATGAAAACCGTATACATGTACTTCCGTCCCATCTTTTCTTCCTACATTACTTGCGACAGTACTGCATTTTAAGTTGAAATAACTTAAAAGGTAAACATTATTATATCGATTTCCACAACTCGATGTAATTTTTTGATAAAATGACATCACAAAACGAACAGAACCAAAATCAACCAACAATATAAAAAACCGAAAAAAAACTTGCAAAAATTGATCGAAGTTAAAGACCCTCTTCGACGTCGCATTTTAAGCGTAACGTGTTATAGGAATATCGTGCCCAACGTTTGAAAGTAGCATTAGAGCAATTGATACTTTAATTCTACCTTATTACAAGAAGCCATGTAGTATGCGCTTTTTTTAAGGGATATGGGATGCTTCGCTGGCAAGTTAGGCTCGCATATTCATATAGTATTGTTTACCCAATCTATCTATATTTTTTCATCTTTATTATCCCAATCTGACTATACAACTATTAGACACAACGATAATTTAATGATTTGTATTTAATAAAATATATAAGTTTCTCACTGAAGGTATTCAAAGAAGGTATCCAAAGATTTTGCGACGATGCAAATATTAAACTTTTCAATATAAATAAATATCTTTAACCAATGAATTCAAATTGCAAAAGCTATGCAATTAACAAATATATACTTATTAAGCTTCATGTAATTTTTTTAACAATAAAATGCATTAAATATGAAATTTGGAGTTTTACCAAGGGAGCTAATAATTGAATAATAACACTGTTTGCAACACAGCATTTCGGGGACTCTCCCTCTGGTATATTTCCTCCCTCTTTTATAGCTGACTATGCGGGGGCTTTTCTAATTATTGGGGGCATCATGATGACGTATAGGTGTTAATATCTCTTGGCAATCATAATACATATTTTTTTTATATATAGCGATGTCGTTATTACGACATAGCGATGTCGTTATAACGACATAGTGATGTCGTTATTACGACATGATATGTCGAAATAACGACATAGCGATGTCGTTATAACGACATGTTATGTCGAAATTACGACATAGCGATGTTGTAATAACGACATGTTATGTCGAAATTACGACATAGCGATGTCGTAATAACGACATGTTATGTCGAAATAACGACTTGCTATGTCGTAATTACGACATAAAATATTTTTTTTGAATGGCCCTTATCGGCTTCCGTAAAATAACGTAGCTAGCTTTTTTGAGTGTGTACGGTTTTATAGGGAAATTGAGAGTGACCAATCTCTGTGTTATAGCAGGAACATATATATTAAGATTGGCATTACAAGAATAAAAGGAATTTTCTTCTATTCACACCTATATTAATATGTCTTCTTTTCTCAAAAGCCTTTTTAGAAAAGAAGACATATTAATATATATATATATATATTGCAGTGCTTTAAAAACATAATGATACCAGATGTGGAATGATTGCACATGAGCTTACTTTCATTTTTTGATAAGATTGTGCAAGCTTTTCGCACTTTTTCTAGTTCCTAAATATATACATAAATTTTCCGAAAAAGGTGTAGATTTTGTCGTGCTTGAAAGACAGATTAACATTTGCAATGCGAATGCTTAAGAATGTTTTTTTTTGTCAGTGCATATTTTAGTATGGAAAACCTTAAACCTCAATCATGACCAGTTTTTGGTATATATATTTTAAGTCTTCATATCAATTGTATCCTAGTTAGATTGAATAACTATAACAAGTATTTTCACATGTTTAACCCGCCACATTCTGTATGTATGTGCCTGTCCCAAGTCAAGAGACTGGGTTCAGTGGTTTTCGTTTGTTTCTGAATAACATATTTGTTTTTCAATGATATTTTTTACATAAATAAGGCCGTTAGTTTTCTCTTTTGAATTGTTTTACATTGTCTTATCAGGGCCTTTTATAGCGGACTATGCGGTATGGGCTTTGCTCATTGTTGAAGGCCGTATGGTGACCTATAGTTGTTAATGTCTGTGTCATTTTGGTCATTTGTGGATAGTTGTCTCACTGGCAATCAATAATTTAACTGCTATAATTCTTGCAATGATTGATTAACGTTTTCTATTTGTGAGGATACCAATTAGACTTTTTATTAATAATGAAATAAATAACAAACAAACTTATATATTGATATGCTCTCTTTAATAGAGAAAGGATCCCATTGGTAGATAATATAATGTTCGATATTTTTATATGTCTCATCTTGCTCAATAAGGAAAGCTGGTGTCTGAACACTACTTATATCACATAATACATTTTGTACTGTCAATTCAGTGATGGCCCAAAAACTGTATCTGTATGAACTGTATACGTATCTGCAATAAAAATTATAATTTTACTAAATTGATAAAATATAAATTGGGAATGTGTCCATAGGGCACAAATTATACCCCTGCTGCAAAGCTTCAAAAATTCAAACTAAACCTTAACTATTATCATGATTATGTATTTACTTTTGAACACATATACATATATTCATATTAAAGTTTAAGAAATGTGTCATTATACTTGAAAAATGAAGATTTATTTAATATTAATCATGCAAAAATAATATTTCTTGACACCATGAAGCTATTTAGGTGCCAAGCCACTTTGACATTTTGTTTTTTTAACAATAATTTGATCATCTTTAATTTTTTTTGATAAATTTTGTTTACAAAGTTTGTTTATATTTACAATAGTTCAGGTATAATACAAAAATATTTTTTGTATAAATAAGCGTCTTTTATTCAAAGAAAATAATCAGAAAAAAATAATTGTGACTTCCTGTCCTACATTCACTTCGTACACCCTCATAAGCCACCTCTAAATGTTGTGAAGAAATGATGCATTTATGATCTAAAACTTTGAAAAGAATGGGACAAATAAAGGTTGCAATACTTATATATTATAAATAAAAAAAAGTGTTATTGTTGTAAAATAATGACATTTTTCTGTGTGTTTGTGTGTGTGTGTGTGGGGGGGGGGGGGACATTTATGTACTTTGACAACATCAAAATCACATCTGCATGTCAAATTTTATATTTATTTTAGTGTTTATAAGCTTAAAAAGGAGTTTTATTGTGATGGAGATTAAATAAGGTACACCTTGGAATAGTATAATATAATTATATATATGTTCCTGGGTACACAGACTGGCCAGAGAAGGACCAAAAATGGCAAAATTGATGACTCGATATTTCTTTTAATATCAATAAAATGTCATTAAAACTAAGTTACACGGGATGCCAGTGTATCAAACTTGTAATCTGCCACATTTTTTTTGTAATACTTGCATTCATTTAATCACAATACGTTGGACAATGCAAGAGGGGGGATAATAAAAATGGCGCCAATGGCATTTCGGAATGAGACCGCGAATGATGACTGATTTCTTTATCAATACCAATAAAATAGCATCCAAACTACATGAAACGTGAAGCTAGTGTACTAAACTTGTAAACTGTCGCTTCAAATTTGTCATGATCGCATTTTTTTCACCACAAAACGTTGGGCAATGCAATCGGATAATACAAAAAAAATGGCACCAGTAGCATTTTTCAATGATCGTGAATTTGACCAACGTAATAAAACACTTTACATAGAATAAATCACTCTCATATTAGTTACTTCATGTGAAAAAATATGTCTTCTTTATGCTTAAACTTACCAACTCATTAAAGTTGTTGAACGTGTGGAATTATGTGGATGATTCATTAGCAGTCACGATAGCTTTCAGTCCGACGCTTCCAGTCTCCATTAATCTCGCGAAGTCTCGTGACGTACGGGAGTGAAATAACTTTATACTGAAATGCGTACGAGATTCATTTCCCGTTAGATATACTGTTCCCAGGTTATAGTAGTCTCAGCCGGCATAGATAAAAAAAAATGTATATAATCTTTATACGATTTGGTTGAATTATTTCACTTCATTATAATGACCTTTAGTTCTTAAATTTTTAATTAAAATCAATTTATCATTTTGATATCTAACGATAAACTTTTAAAATTGAAGTGACATGATACAGTTAACAGAAGTTTATTGTTTAAAGATTTAAATGATATTGGTATCATTTCAAAATTTTTGAATACTATTAAATCGATTTATTCTCAGGTTGAATGTGCAATTAAATTGAATGGAAATTTAACTGAGTGGTTCGGTGTTAACTCAGGCTTAAAACAAGGGTGCGTTTTATCACCTATATTATTTAATATTTTTATAAATAGTTTAGTCACAGATATAAAAGGTCTAGACATCGGTATTGATATCGATGGTGAAAAAATAGGTATTCTTTTATATGCAGATGATATTGTATTAATTGCTGAAAATGAAGATGATGTACAACTAATGCTAGATATTCTTAATACATGGTGTAAAGATAAGTTATTGAATGTTAACTTTGAAAAAACGAAGATTGTGCATTTTAGAAATCCCTCTGTACAACCAACAAATGTAATATTTTTACTTGGTGAAAAAACAATTGTGTATTGTATCAAAATATCAATATCTTGGTCTATAGTTGACTGAATTTCTTGATTATGATGAAATGGCAAAATCTGTAGCCAGATCAGCAGGGAGAGCATTAAGTTTACTGATTGTAAAGAGTAAAGCACATGGAGGTTTCCACTTTAATACATATACAAAACTTTTTGATAGCTTAGTCTGGTCGGTCATAAGTTATGGTGCAGCCATTTGGGGCACCAGAGATTTTTCTTGTATAAATGCTGTTCAGCACAGAGCTATCCGGTTTTTTATGGGTCTTGGTAAATATACACCTAGTGATGCCATTAATGGGGACATGGGTTGGAAACCTCCATGTGTGAAGCAGTGGAGTTGTGGTTTTAGACATTGGGCTAGATGTAATGTTATGTCAACAGATAGGGTGAATTATAAAGTATTTCAATGGTCAGTTAGAAATGCCATTGATAAAAAGAAAAATTGGTGTTATAGAATTATGTCCAAATTTAGAGAATATAATGTAGATTTATACACTAGTTTGGATAATGTGTTACATAAAAATGTTATTACACAGTTAGAATATTTTTTATTTGAAAACTATAAGATAAATTGGCATATTAGAATATTGTCTCAAAATGCTGGAAAAAAATTACGTACTTATAAATTGTTTAAAGATATTTTTGGAACAGAGATGTATTTGAAGGAAACATTTCAATACGATATAGAAGTGCATTTGCTAAATTTATGTGTGGCGTTGCCCCCTTGCGAATAGAAACAGGTCGTTATGAAAACAAAACTGTAAATGAAAGAGTTTGCTTTGTGTGCAATGATAAAGTTGAAGATGAGAAACATGTTATTTTAGATTGTCCTTTATATGCAGATTTACGAGAAAGTTTATTTTATGAAGTTAAAAGAAGTAATGGGGATTTTAATATTTTATCTAATGATGAGAAGTTTATATACCTTTTTAAAAGTTCTGATTGTTTTGATATGGTTGCCAAGACCTGCTTTAATATTTTAAGTAGAAGAAATAGTTATATGCTTAATTGATAACTATGTTTTTACAGACCTGAAATATTTTATAGACATGATAAATGTTGTTTCATAGTTTTACATAATGAAAATGTTTTATAGACATGATAAATATATAGTTAATAATTTATATTGATTTCTATAGTCTCTCATAATTCTTTATAGAATGGCACTTGTATTTTAATTTATAAAATTACTGTTTTATTCAATGTATATATTATGATGATTGTATTATATGTATTGCAAGTGGTGAGACTCTAATAAAATATTGAATCTGGTCAGTAGCGTAATTAGTTGCATGGCTGATTAACCCAGTAATTTTCCATATGACAGTAGCGTGTACCCTCGGCGTTATATCGGGGTGTGTATAATTATATTTCTTTTCATTTTGAGATTTCTTTCTATTTCTGTTGCGCAATACTGAGTAATTCGGTTTTCGGACTTTATATACATGTATATACTGTTTTACGCGCCCTTTTTCATTTCATCGCGAATTCACACACCAAACTTGTTCGACAACTTCATTACATTAAGATTGAAATATTTTGCTTTGTATAAATCCTAATTCTTTGTATTTTCTTTTTGTAGATATTAGTAGAACAGTTGAGATGAATAGTCACAATGACGCATGATGTATGGACTTTAATATTCAATTGCACGGCATACATGTATTTTGAAATGTTATATTAAAACTGTTTGGTGTGTATCTCCTGCCATATTCACAGTGTAGACACTATTCTGTACGCTATCCCACGTTCGCTATCCGGAAGTCGCGATTTTCGAAGCGAGGATTTCAAACTGGCTAACAGAACGGTTTTGTTTTGGTGCTTTTTCTCATCATTTGTTTACTCCTATATCTATAAAGTGCTTTGCACATCTTTAATGTAAGTATAGCATCATAAATATGAGTAACTGCAGAGACATATATGTCTCTGGTAACTGTAACAAAAAACATGCAGTAGAATATAAAATATACGTGTGTATCACACCAACTTCATAGAATAAGGTGAAATCGATCGACAATTTTGCTCTCGTAGTACAAGGCAAATAATCTTTTATTGCAAATTTATTTGCATCAGTTTACAGTTGAATATATACTGTTTCAGTATTCTTACCGTAATTAAGTAGAATGTTTGTATTTCAAATAAAAAAATATGCTTTCCTTGAGGATCCCAAAATAAATTACTGTACGATCAGTCTAAAACTGACTGTATTCTAGAAGCGATTTCAAATTTTTTGTCTGTATGACCAGTCGTGATTTTGAAGAAAAAAACAACGACAATTTGAAGGTGTATACGTGTCTATGTGATATTATGATTGTGTCCATGGAACTATAACGTGTAATTTCTTTCATCAGACAATACAAATATACTGTTTGTAGACGGCAAAATAATTATATTTTTGATCCGTCAGTCTTATTTAAAATTAAATGCCTAAAAAGCAATACATGATTCCCCTGTGGACTTTGAATTAGTGTGTCGTTGCAGTTATCTGTTTAACTATCACATTTTGAAGGACTATTTACACCGTCTGCCGTTGACCAACTGGTGATAACATACATCAAGCTTGTCTCTTTTAAAATGACAAAAAATAGATAGAGAAAATATAAAAAAAGAAGATGTGGTATGATTGCCAATGAGACAACTACCCACAAAAAGACCAAAATGACAGGAGGGGTTTCGACAGCGTTACCCCTTATATGCATTGTCTTGTATACCATGTCCCATTCCTTACACAGAAATACGGAAGACTGGTGAAATTCAGCGGTCAAGGTGTTGAAAAAATCAACGATGATATTAAAAAGATCCATCACTCCAAGACGAACAAATGGGATGCAACCCTCGACGCCCTTCAAGTTCGCAAACGCATAGAACATTTGACATCAGAAAATTGCGAACGCGAGAAAAGAGATTACAAAAAAACATCAGATACATATTGGAAAGACGAAATTTTTCAGCAGAGATCCGCCAAAAAGAAAAAAATAGTAGAAGAAATGGCAATTGTGATAAACAAATATGAGGAATCTAATACCGTATCAGTATCTGACGTAGACAATCTGTCTCTAGACGAGATAAGAGAAGAGCTAAAAAAAATTAGGATCGAAAACCAGGTTGAGAAACAGGGATAAAATGTTAGCCCTATTAAAGAGTATGAGATAGACGGTTTCTTCGTTGCTACTTTCTGCTTCCTCGTGTCAGGAGCCGATTCACAGTCGGTAGTCAAAAGAAGCACCAAGTCACTGTATAATGATTTTCTAGATTCCGATGCTGATGGTCTTAATGTATATATGTCACTAAGTGGTAACCCTTAAATGAACAAGTATTTGATTGTTTTGAGGAGGGGTGATTACGGGTTCAAAATTTTTAGAGACAGTTTTTTTTCACTTCCTTGATGGGATCTTGAATTTTGATTCTGTTTATTGTGGGTCCTTACCCATTGTTTGTTAACGAAATCCGTCTAATTGTGATGCCTTAATTTTTATTTGCTTACTTTCTAGTGTGCTTTCTATCCGCATGTAGTATAAAAATGAATTGTATATGTTTTATTACAAATTGTGGTGTATACATTATGTAATATTTATTTTTGTACCTGAATGGTATATGATTTGAAAATTAAAATCAATTCATAGTATAATTGTATTGTGTTTTTGGGGTGTTTTTTCAGGTTTAGGTGAGGTTTCCGACTCAAGCTTTCACCCTCGATATTTCCTTTAATTGTGTATATCAGTAGATATAAGAGCTGTGATATGAGTACCAATGAGACAACCCTCCATCAAATTCACAATTTGTAAACGAAAAACGATTATAGGTCATAGAATGGTCTTCAACACGGAGCTTTGGCTAACAACGAACAGCAAGTTATTAAGAGCACCAAATATGACTATTGTTTTAAAATCATTCATACGGGAAAACCATGCAACGGTCTATAAAAAAAATGAGAAACACATATGAACCACATCAACAAACGACAACTACTGAACATCAGGTTCTGACTTATACACGTTTACGTTTTAAGATCAATGATATTTTATTAGTATTTATAAAGTATTTTGAACAAAAAAAATATTTCAACTCTGTGTTCATTGAAAAAAATCAATTGACGAATATATAAACCACTTTATGTTTAAAATGGTTGTTAAAATTATTATCAAGTATAGCTGG
Organism: Mytilus edulis; assembly: GCF_963676685.1. Lineage (NCBI taxonomy): Eukaryota > Metazoa > Mollusca > Bivalvia > Mytilida > Mytilidae > Mytilus > Mytilus edulis. The sequence continues at coordinate 23,822,462 of NC_092344.1, forward strand.
ACACATGCTGACATAGATATTGATAGAGATATTCCCACAGAGAAATTTATCGCACGCCGCAGCGGGGCATCTTTATACATACTTGTATCACACAATCCAAGTGCGAAGTGTACTATCTAATGTTATCGGAACAATACATGACAAATACTTAAAATAATGCGAGATAACTCGTACTTTCCTCTACTGAGGAAAATAGTTGGCCATGAAACATTAACAACTATAGCTTTGTTTAAAAACTTTAGGTATTCAGGAAAGAATTAACGAAATTATACACCGCCACTTCTATAGTCCATGTTTTGGAAAACAATAACCACAAAAAAAACTAAATTATAGGTGCACAGGGGGCATCATACAATAACGAATATGAGGAAGTTTTATTAATATATGGTAAGTTTTTGAAAGTTGCGTATAGTAAATGGGTACCACCCAATAAGGTAGTGGAAAAGTACTTATCATGGAAATAGAAAACTGCTGAATTTTCGAAAAATCAAAATAAGAGGTGCACAATTGAATTAAATGATAAGGAATCTGAAAACTGTCTGAAGGAACTTGTGGATATAAAATAGGTACGCCCAATATAAGGTTATGACAAAGTCCGTATTTTAGATATAGAAAAATCCAAAAGTATTTTTACCAAAAATTCGAAATAGAAAGTCCATAATACATTAATTGATTAAAAATGGAGCAATTTTAGAAAGTTTAACAATTGGTGTTGGAGGTCACGGTTGGAAATACCTGATGGTTGCCCACATATAATGCAATGTTCAAGTCCGTATCTTATATAAAGATTTTTAATAAAATTCGACATACATTCCTTTTTTATATATAAATAAGACTGTTAATTTTCTCGTTTGAATTGTTTAACATTGTCATTTCGGGGCCTTTTGACTTTGTGGTATTGGCTTTGCTCATTGTTGAAGGCCGTACGGTGACCTATATTTGTTAATGTATGTGTCATTTTGGTCTCTTGTGGACGGTTGTCTCATTGGCAATCATACCGCATCTTCTTTTTTATATTATCATTTATGATACGGAATCCGAGAAAAAATAATTAATAGTTATACCAGTGACGGATTCAAGAAATTTAGGATCCGGCGGTTTGAAACTTTTTGTAACTTTCAATGCAATTGTATGGGAAAATTTATTTGGAATCCTCTTTTCTCCTGGATTGGACCCCCCTCTCCATTTAAAAATGCCTGGAAACCCCAATGTATATTAAGTGGTTTATGAGGAGATGCGCTTACAAAACCGGCGAAACATGTTGTACGGTCCAACTGACGAACGGAAAGACGGACTTCATTATCACTATAAACCACCGCTTTACAAAGTGGTACATACAATTGAGTTTGAAAGAGACAGATCATACATCCAAAACGAAGTGAGGGGACTGTGATCAATTATAGGCTACAGTACGGCCTCGAATGCTTATAAATACATGCATTTTTATATAACAATTAAATTGTACAATTTTAAGTATAACGGAGGACATTTCTGAAATTTATATAAACAAACAAACCTTCCTTTTATTGCAGCAACATTCAAACATCCTTATACTTAATGTAGTAAGTCGAGTACACCCTATATCAAGCTAAAACATGTTTGATAAGTTTTCAGGATGTGAATTTATTAAAATATATTCGTGTTATTTAGAAAAATGCCATCTCCTAATGTATCGTAAATGACTTTGAAATCACCACTAGAGTACAGTGAAATAAAGACTGATCATACAGTTTCAAAATATACAAGCGAGACTGATCGTACAGTGAGAAATTCAAACAAGTGTAATTTTCATATTTCTGGCTTCAACGATATGGCTTAAACTTTTACCACCACTTAAAATATACTTTTATTTAGTTAGTTAAGTCTGGTTTGTACGTTAATTTGTACAGTAAGGGTGCAAAAAGATTGTTTTTAGGTTCACCGACTGATTTTCCTTAGTGATGCACTTTAAAATCTCTTGATTCAGGCACAGATACGTATAATGAATGTGCTAAATTTAATTATAAACCATTTGTGAATATCGATGTCAGCTGAATTAATCATTAAGCAATGTTCAGATGAACATCTTACCGTTTAATATAGTATATTCAACAAATTTAACTGTGATCCAAAAAGTTCTCGCTTCGAAAATCGCGACTTCCGGATAGCGTACAGAATAGTATCTACACTGTGATATTAGTCTTTGTTGTTTCTTTATATAGCATAAGAAATAATTTATGTTCGGACGAGCAAAGCGAGGTAGAACATAACTTATTTTCTGGGGAACATCCTGTCCACGTGTAATACTTAGCATATATTGCAACAGATGACATTAAACAAATTTTCTTTGTAGCATCGGAGGCAATTTCATGTTCAACCACACAAAAAAATTCACAAAAAAGATATGATAAAATAAAGGTGGAATTGAGTATCGGGGATTCGTGTTTTTAAGAGCTTATTTTCAGTGGACAACAATAAATGGAAGTTTTTAACGACCTTGACTGGCTATATAATATATATAGCACTTGCACGATCGGTCCAGTGGACATATTTCATACTAGATAACTTATACAGTAATTCTTTTTATATACATGTATATGACAATTATTGTCCGATCTGATACACGTACCTATAATGTACAGAATTTTGAACAGCTTCAAATATATGGGGTCCGTAGAAATACCGCAAAGGACCTCTTTGGTGCACTAAGAACAAAAATGTGCACTAAGGACCTGATGGAAGATACAACAGTCACAAAGGATATGGCATATAGAAATAGACTTTGTAAAATTTCATAATTTTAAATTATATCTTTTTTTAATTAGAAAGTTATCTAATGTTTTCTCGACACGTGCCTCAAAAGTTGATTGTAGATAGATAGCTTATTCTCATAAAACCATGCAAGTACAAAGGTTACAGAGAAGTTGAAAAATAATATACATAAAAAAACAAAATATGCATTAAAAATGCATAAAATTCAAAATCGCAGAAAAAAAGTTCATCATTTTTACAAAACTGCTATTTTTTCCAATCGATTTTTGTTGGTTGTTAAAGATCAATTGCTGCTTATTTTTTTGGCAAAATAATTTAAAGTGTTTTAAAAAATGTATAATTGGTTAGCGGCATGAAGAATAGATTGTATGACCTATTCTGGTACACTTTTGATTGGACAATAAGAAAATATACTAAGAACATTAATATACAAGTACAAATAGAGCAAACAGTAATAAACTGGTATTTGTATACCTGTTATGTGTACATTAGGTGGTTAATTGTAGGATAAAACAAGTAATTAGGTCAGCCAACAACTAAAATGTTAGATTATTTTGTTGTTCCAATACATGAGGGCAAATATGACTAGTGTGGATCTAGCCGGCGTTAATATTCATGAAGCTAGCCGTCAATAATATTCATGAGATGAAAACCGCGTTCGATGAAATGTTTTGGGAAGTTATTAGATTGTGACAATAAAATAGCATTTTGCTGTCAATATCCAACATGGTTATGCTATTTATAGCAATATAAAGTAATTAAGAAATATTAAGCCAATAGGTGTCTTCTGCAAGGTCCGCGTCATTTAAGATGAAAGTAAATGAAAAGTTCAATTGCCTCAGTACACACAAAACAAAACAATAACTATTCATTCATATTTTGTTATTATTATATCAATGTAAACTATAATAATTAAAAAAAAAAGATTAAATATAGAGGAATTAAAGGGAACTAATTGTAATATGGGCATTCCATATTCTGTTCGTTGTCTACAAATATAAATGTATAGTCCAATCCTAAAACTAAAATATACAATACATACGATAGTATCATCCATTTAAAAAGATCAGAAAAAAACCAAACAGAGTTAATTGACGGAATATAAAAACGCTTATACGAGTTTCATTTTCGAATTTGTGATATACTAGGGTACCCCCCCCCCCCCTTAAACCTTTCCTGATTAACTCGTACGGGTCTAGGGCATAAGTGTTATGGGCCATTTTTTAGGCAATACCAACCTCTACCTCTGGTATAATAGAGAACTTCTTAGTTTGGCCACCCGGCAATAGTTCAGTTCGAATTAGTTGTATACCAGGATACCATATCCCCCCTTGTAACCCTCTACTGACAAACTCGTACGAGTCTAGGGTATGAGTGCTATGGGCCATTTTAAAAGCAATAAGTACCTCTTCTTCTGGTATCATTGCCACGTGGAGAATCTCTTCGTTAGGCCAGACGGCAATAGTTCATTTTCGAATTTGTAATTCACCAGGGTATCCCCCCTCTTATCCTTTCCTGACTAACTCGTACGGGTCTAGGGCATAAGTGCTATGGGCCATTTTAGAGGCAATGCCAACCTCTACCTCTGGTATAATGGTCGATGTGGAGAATCTCTTAGTTTGGCCAGCCGGCAATAGTTCAGTTCGAATTCGTTGTATATCGAGATACCATATCCCCCCTTTTAACCCTCTACTGACAAACTCGTACGGGTCTAGGGTATAAGTGCTTTGGGCCATTTTAAAGGCAATAAGTACCTCTTTCTTTGGCATCATTGCCCACGTGGAGAATCTTTTCGTTTGGCCAGCCGGCAATAGTTCATTTTCGAATTTGTGATATACCAGGGTAACCTCCTTATCCTTTCCTGACTAACACGTACGGGTCTAGGGCATAAGTGCTATGAGCCATTTTAGAGGTAATACCAACCTCTACCTCTGGTATAATGGTCGATGTGGAGAATCTCTTAGTTTGGCCAGCCGGCAATAGTTAATTTTCGAATTTGTGATAGAGCAGGGTACCCCCTTATCCTTTCCTGACAAACTCGTACGGGTCTAGGGCATAAGTTCTGTGGGCCATTTTAGAGGCAATACCAACCTCTACCTCTGGTATAATGGTTGATGTGGAGAATCTCTTAGTTTGGCCAGCCGGCAATAGTTCAGTTCGAATTCGTTGTATACCGGGATATAATATCCCCTTTTAACCCTCTACTGACAAACTCGTACGGGTCTAGGGCATAAGTGCTATGAGCCATTTTAAAGGCAATAATGTGAACTGATGAACTGTTAATGTTGAGAATAATAACTCTGATTGGTCTCCGTAATTTTGAAGAATTATATGTCATTGAAATAGTAATTGATTGTTTTTATTTTTCTGTTGTTTTTATTTCTTCAATTAACTATGTTTCTATTTATTTTTATCTGTTTAAATAGAAAATACTATCGTATGTGTTGTATCTTTTAGTTTGATGATTGGACTATATTTGTAGACAACGACTAAATCTAATTCCTTAATTTCTATATTTAATCATTTTTTTTAATTTATTGTAGTTTACATTGATTCGATAATCACAAAAGCACTGCTCTTTACTTTATTTGTCTGTTGTAATGTCCCGCTAAATTTTTACATTAAACTATATTTTTTAAACTTGTTATTGCTTCTGTTTACATTATTTCTCTTATCACAGAATGTCAAAAGACCATAACTTTGTTTTATATCTATGGAAGCATTTACATTGTTTTTATTTACATTTACAATGTTGTTTTAAGACGCAGACCTTGAAGAAGACCAAAAGTTGATTAAGTAAACGCGGACCTCGAAGAAGACACCCTTTGACATGCCTGTTTGAAGCAATATCAAATATAAATAGGAACGCTATTTAATCATAATGATCGTTCATAGTCAGTTCTAACAACACCGGCCGGCTGATATCGACGGCTAAATTCACACTAGTGCAAATATCTACATGTATGTATAAAAAAAAACCATCAGTTGATAAAAACCAGATTGCACAATGATTAAGTATAATTGATACAATGAATAAGTGTTGATTCTTGAAAATTACATCCCAGTTCCTATGTTCTACCAGGGGTGATCTGAGCTAGATAACCCATACCATATAACTCTAGTATTAGATTTCTTTATTATGCACGCTTTCCATTGTTCTGTTACATTTTTGCAGGAATGACAAATTCATAGACAAGACAAATAAAGACAAGACAGATACTTTATTGATATAACAATAAAACTTAGAATTACTTTAGTTGTATGGAAAACTTACCATCAAAATTTTTGTAGACAAAATTCAGTGATTATGTTGGGATACGAACTTAATAGCTTTAGTATATAGACCCACAATTCTAACCCCTACATTATAACTACAGTCACCTACCAAATACCAAGGTGAACTTTAGGGCATCGTCATCAAGTCAACCCAACCTGAAACAATAGGTAGAATAAAGTCTGCGACATCCTCTTGGATAGTCGGATAATAAAACCAAAATCCACCCATTGGGCAGTTGAATATTGTTTAACAGTATCGTATGCCCGTCATTCAGTTCAAATTTCAAAGTCTTTAAATGCAATTTTATGTTCTTCCATCAGCAATAATCGTGACACCTCTCGAGTCGTTCTAGTAATATAGAGCGAACACTGCGAGCCTTAAACCTCGGACACCGACAGCATATTTGGGCCTGGACGCAATCGCCATACAAGACCTTGAAATCGGGAAGCGAACTGGGAGTTGGACCTTGTGACTCTTACATCGGGACGCCAACGACTTATTTTGACCCAAACCCTGGACACTCATTAAAGTGGACGCGAATTCTTTTAGCTGAACGCTAACCATTAAAACCCAACCCCTAGATAAAAAGTCTGTGATAATTCTGAGAAGAATAATGTGCACATCAATCTGGCGAGTTTTATTATACACCACTTTAATAAGTAAATGCTCAGAAATGCACTACAAATGTATGAATTCTCAAAGATACAATATTCATATGAATCAGTTAATCGGATACACTGTTACTCAATCCAGTACACATACCAAAAAGATATTAAACAGTTCGTAAGCTGAACCCGGTGTCTCGCTTACTTTGGTGTTAATCGTAGACTAAAACAAAAATGAGACAACGTAAATAAAGATATTCCTCTTGATTCTATCTTTTGTCCAAATTAAATAAAAACCCAAGATAGTTTATGAATATTCAACAACTTTAAAATCCTGCAGTGATGGTGATACATGATGGCTGTGTGCATTCTGTACAACTCGTCTAAACGTCAACCCAACAATAATGTTAGATTGTGATCCGATGATTCGCTGGATAAATATAACCGGGCGTTTTCCGTGTTATAGTGATTCAAAGACGGAATACCAATACTTTAAACTTTATTAGCAAGGTCCGGACAGTACCAGACCTAAGACCTAAACTCACTACAAAATAACATACAAAAGCATATATAGAAAACAGTTTCTATAGCAAAGGATTAGTGTCCAACGGATTAACTTGTCATGGTCAGAGTGATTTCCATCACGACAAACATATATTTAACAATAGAATTAATTAAACACAAAGAAATATAAAAGGTTAGATAGACGGATTAACAAATTGTCACTTTAGCACTTAAAATATAATGTCTGATCTTAATTTATTTGTAATCGCAAATAGTCCAAATCTTCCTGGTTATATTCGCCACTACTCCACCTAAACTCGGTCTCCGAGTTTGCCGAATTGAGACCATTAACCTCGGTTATCTTCGTGGGTAACCTCCTCGTCGTAGGTGTTGCGAGTTGTTGGGATAATTTGCACGCCAGTTTTCAAGTTGAGACTCGGCGATTGAAAGTTCAGACAGCAACTCTTGATATTCACGTAGATCGTCATTTTTTTGTATTTTAAGTTTTTGAATTTCGTCCTGAAGTTTTTTTTTATCAAATGACAGTCTTGCATCTCTTTACTTTTCAAATCCATAGTTAATCTATATCTAGTGTTGGTTAAACTTAGGTTTTCCTCTTTCAACCGCACTATTTCTTTTTCAAAATTTACAGTTCTGCTTGTATGTTCGGCTAACTCACGTTCGATCTTCTGAACTATCTGGTCATGGTGTAAACGTTCTGAATTTAAATTGTCCAAACTGTTCTTTACAATAACATTTTCTTTTCTTACGGTATCCAATTTCGAATTTTTACCTTTTAGTACAGCTATTTCTTTCAATGAGTTACTGAGAGAAACTTGTAACTTCTTGATGTGATGTTTCGCGGATTCGTCCTGTATGGTGCACGTAAATGAAGAGATTTCCTTATCCTCAAGTCCTTGAAACGGAAATTGAGACATTTGCTTCCTTTCGATAAACGTTCTCATACGGTCACTGTCTCTGTGAATTTTTGATTTCGACTTCTTTCTCGGTTTTGGGTTTTCACATGACTTCACGTGAAAACTACACATACGGGCAAAATGTCCATGATGTCTGCACTTGTAACAGTGAGCGTTAGCTGCATAACATCGATGGTAGGTGAAAACGTTCAATGTCAGACAATACTTGGTCATGTTTTATGAAGATTTACGCCCAAGGCGAAGCCGAGGGCTTAAATATTCATAAAACATGACCAAGTATTGTCTGACCAATTTAGAACATATTCACACTTTCGAGTGACCTTACAAAATTAGCCTTTCCCATTGTAATATTCAAATCTTAATAAGAGTTCACTTTTTACAATGAACTAAATATAAAGCATCTATAGGTAATGCTCATTTCAATGGATGAAATGAAATAGCACTGACATAGTTTGTGATGGATAAATTGTTTTTCTTCTGCTTCAGGTAAAATTTCATACTTATATATCTTTAGTTTTTATTTCTTTTAAAAAGCAACACAATGCTATGAAAATCCCCTTTTTGAAGTTTGATTTTTTTTTATAAATATAAAACTCTCTGCATGACTATTTGAATTCAGACCATTCAACATTAAATGCTTTCTTTTTATTGATAAATTTAAATGTATTGTGTTTCTCCGAAAACAAATGATCCGTTGCTGTATATATCAGCAGTCTTGCATTGAGTATTTTTGAAAGAAAAGAAGAAAATAATTCCCTCAAATGTAAGGTATATAAATTAAATAGATATCATTCTATTTATCCTTACCAATTTGTGTGTGTGTATTCTATATATGTGCTTCATTAGAAAAATTACAACAGAGAGTTCACATATATGCTTTAAATACAAATAATAATGTGCGATTTGAACTAGCACAATTCTAAAACTTTATCGGGAACGACAATTATGATGGTATAACATGTATAAGCATGATAACGTCTGTAAAATTACCAAAAAGACAGCAGTGAACGATCTAAATATTTGAAATTGAGAGTAAAGTAGCTTAAACAGAGTCTGAATATTTAAACATCTCGAACAAACGGCCGTTAAAATGTAATAATAATTTTTGACTAAGTATAACTAGTAGAACGGGGCTAGGTCTTATACATCCCTCAAGAAATTAAGCAATTTAAATTAGTGTCTTTAACAAATGTATTTAATAAATGAAAAAGGTTAAAAAAAAGAAACAGAGACTGTAATAATAAGTAATATAACCTGAATGTGAAGCACTACACGGAGTCGAACTACATCTTTTCATTTATCCCATTTGGTGCCAAAGTTGTTAATTTTCTTATCCAAAATCTTTCCTGAGCGAGTCTATCCTCCTTAGACCAAGCAGAGTTGTGGTCAATGATTTTAATGATCAGTCGATTGCATTTACACTGTAAGAGATACACAACATTTGAAGTCTTGCAATTAACATTGCAAAATATTGTGTATTCTGTGCCAGTGGAGTGACTGTTAAAAGTCTGGGTATCCAGTATTTGTTTGCAAGTCAGACATCGTTTGTTTCCGCAACCCTTGCAAGATCCCATAGATGAAGAGCCTGCTTGAGAGGATAAATCAGCTCTCACCAGCAAGTCTTTAAGGCTTTTGGGCCTAAGGAAAGCCAGTACAGGTGGCTCGGGAAAGATCTTGGATAGTTTAGAATGTTTTTCGATCTAATTTTCGCGGATTAGGCGAGATAAGTTGTCAAATTTTGGATGGTAAGTCAACACAAAAGGCACCCTCTTGTTGACCTTTTTGTCTTTATATTGTAAAAGCTCATCCCGGCTGATGTTGTTAGCACGAGTAAAACCTTTATCAATGTGTTTTCTTTTGTAGCCCCGATGTTTAAGGTGACCACGAAGTTCTTTTAGACGTTTTTTGCAATATCGTTGGTGGAGTAAATCCTTTTTATTCGAATGGCCTGGCTGTAGGGAATGCTCTTGGTGCAGTGTCTGGGATGACAACTCAAAGGCGATAGGTATTGATGTTTGTCTGTGGGCTTGCAATACAGATCTGTTAATATGTTTCCATCCCTCAATTGCGTTGTAGTGTCAAGAAATGTGATTTTTGAGTCAGAGATTTCATATGTGAATTTTATTGAGGGATGGGCATTGTTGGCATGATGAATGAACATATTTAATTCTTGTTCAGTATTGTACCACTTCGTGTCAATATCGTCGATACATCGGAACCAAGAGAGGGGTTGATGAAGAGATGAATTGAGAATTCTTTGTTCTTATTTCCCCATAAAAACATTGGCATAAGACGGGGCCATCTTTGTTCCCATTGCTGTTCCATTAACTTGGAGGAAGTGTTCGCCATTAAATACGAAGTTATTGCATTTCAATACCAAAGTTAGAAGCTGGATAGGACAATCAGTTGGTGGATGTAAGGTGTTACGAGAGTTCCAGACTTCCCTACAGGCTTCAATACCATCGTCATGGGGGATGTTATAGAGGGAGATAACATTAAGCGAAACAAGGATCGTGGAAGGTGGGAGAGGGTTCAGATATTCCATTTTCTTAAGATAGTGTGTTGTGTCTTGTATATAGGATGGTAAATTTTCTACATGTGGTCTCAGATGAAAGTCAATAAATTCTGATATTTTCTCTGTAGGGTAGTCATTGGCGGATATTGTATGCAACTCGTTTAAACATTAACCCAACAATGTTAGATCTGTAAATTTGCCTGCACTGTAACCGGCTCGCTAGACCACGCGACCACCTGGGCTTCATAAAATTTGAAGCTTTTGGTGGCCTGAAGATGTTATTTTTTACGGATCAGCTAAATTATCTATAGTAAAGGATCCTACAAATTAATGTAAGATACAGACACAGAAATAATTATATTGTTAACCAGTGACAACTCTATAACCAGGAAGATTTGGACTATTTGCGATTACAAATAAATTAAGATCAGACATTATATTTTAAGTGCTAAAGTGACAATTTGTTAATCCGTCTTATCTAACCTTTTATATTTCTTTGTGTTTAATTAATTCTATTGTTAAATATGTGTTTGTCGTGATGGAAATCACTCTGACCATGACGAGTTAATCCGTTGGACACTAATCCTTTGCTATAGAAACTGTTTTCTATATATGCTTTTGTATGTTATTTTGTAGTGAGTTCAGGTCTTAAGTCTGGTACTGTCCGGACCTTGCTAATAAAGTATAAAGTATTGGTATTCCGTCTTTGAATCACTATAACACGGAAAACGCCCGGTTATATATTGGTAGAGGACCCGGGCAGTACCTCAACCAATATATAACCGGGCGTTTTCCGTGTTTTAGTGATTCAAAGACGGAATACCAATACTTTAAACTTTATTAGCAAGGTCCGGACAGTACCAGACCTAAGACCTAAACTCACTACAAAATAACATACAAAATCATATATAGAAAACAGTTTCTATAGCAAAGGATTAGTGTCCAACGGATTAACTTGTCATGGTCAGAGTGATTTCCATCACGACAAACATATATTTAACAATAGAATTAATTAGACACAAAGAAATGTAAAAGGTTTGATAAACGGATTAATATATTGTCACTATAGCACTTAAAATATATTGTCTGATCTTAATTTATTTGTAATCGCAAATAGTCCAAATCTTCCTGGTTATATTCACCCTATCACCCAGAATGCAATGCAGCAACCGAACGACAAAATCGTACATTAGCAACATCCCTGCGAATGTATTGTCATGACAACCAGTCGACTTGGCCCGACTATTTACAGGGCGTCATGATGTCTTTCAGAAACACAATACAAACCGAGTCCACACAATATAGTCCATATTATTTGGTCTTTTGAAGAGAGCCTCGAAATCCTATAGATATTGCACTGATTCCAGAATCTACAAAAGGTCTGAGCAAAGATGCAGAGTCAGCATTTAAATTGATCGTTGATAATCTCACCCATGCCAGAAAAATAGCCAAGACAAATATTGAAGCTGCACAACAGAAGTATAAAACGCAACACGACAAAAATGTAGAGGAACCGAGTTTTTATATACTAGACAAAGTATGGCTTTACTGTACCCGGACTCCAGTTGGGTTGTCGCCCAAACTCCAACGAAAATGGACTGGACCATATTATATTGCGGAACACATAGGCGAATATACTTACCGTTTGCGGAAAGCTTCTGACGATAAAATATTGAAGGCTCCAGTGCACGCAAATCGATTGAAGAAGTTTCTCGACCCTAAGAATCGCCCCAAGAACCAACCCAATGAAGTTAATGACGATCACGACCTAAACCCAGAGGAACTCATGGACATGCCTGAAATCCTTGACAGAGTCAATGACACAATAATCAACCATACACAAAATCAAGTAGGGAAAAATAATCAAAATGATCCAACACAATTACACAAAGATACGCAACCGTCACAAAATCCAAACCCTCAACAAGACATATATGATGTTGAAAGAATACTTAAGTTTAGAAAACGAGGCAACATTAAGCAGTACCTTATTAAATGGCGAGGTTATAGTAGTTCACAAAATACATGGGAACCATCCCATAATATACACGATCAATTAATTCAACACTTTCATGCTCAGAGTCAAGGTAAAAATAAGCGAAAACGACATGGATAACTTTAATACTAAACTAGGCGAAGTTTTTTTGTCAATACATGGTTTTAATCAAGTCTAGATAATCAACTAAATGAGAAAAGTCTTTTCTTTTGTTTGTCATTTTCACATTTGAAATCTATTTTATTAAGAAAACTTCATTTTCTAAGATGAATATTCATTCTTTTTCTGAGATATTTGTCACTGGCAAAAAGAAAATCACCAATAATTCGAGCTTAAGTCTGTGTATCCTTGTTGTATCCTAGAACCTAGTGTATTACACAAGTAAAGGTTGTAACTTTGAACAAAGATCACTGACTATAGTATACCAAATAACCACAATTATTGTTTAGTTGTCGTTATTATTTTGTATCATTTCACGTACCATGCTATAGGTAGTTGAATTTACACGAATGAGCTTCCGTATGAATACATAGATTATCAGTGGTATAACAAAATCATTTTAGAATACAATTTTGGTCAGAAACAGGAGTGCAAGATGGAATCGTCACCTATCTTGTGTTCTTGTTTCCATGGGTGTACAGAGTGACGACCTGTATACTACATGTCAGAAAAATACTTTGTTATGTTTGATCAAAACCTGCTTACAAGGTAGATATATCCACTGATAATCTGTTAATCTGTTCAAATTCTTGATAGTGTTTTCGAAAATCTTCAAGACAGTCTAGTGTAGTATGTTAGAATCCTAAACGGGCCAATGATCATTATTGTCCCCTTTTTTTCTGCAATTCATTGAATACTCAGATATTTAGTCCTACTTTTATGATTATGATGAAAGCACCCCTTCGTTGTTTTATATATCTATACATATGATTAAGTCATGTTTATCCGAAATGTGAAGTACAGAATATTATAGTATATTTATGTCAGTAGGTCCTCTCCTCAGAGTATAGTATACTTATGTCAGTAGTGCCCCTCCTCAGAGTACAGTATATTCATGTCAGTAGTCCCCCTCCTCAGAGTACAGTATACTTATGTCAGTAGTCCCCCTCCTCAGAGTTAGTATACTTATGTCAGTAGTCCCCCTCATCAGAGCGTTAGTATATTTATGTCAGTAGATCTCCATCCCAGAATATTAGTATATTCATGTCAGTAGTCCCAATCCTCAGAATAAGTATATTCATGTCAGTAGTCCCTCTCCTCAGAGTATTTAAGTATTTTTATGTCATCCCTCCTCATACCCCCCTTTGTATATTAATGAAAAGGTCCAATATATGTGCATTTTCTATGTTCGTGATGTTTTCAGTATGTACACACTTTCAGCAACCAAAAAGAGGAATTACCCATAGACGTAATACCCAACGACGAACTACCCATAGACGAATTACCCATAGATGAATTACCCATAGACGAATTACCCATAGACGTAATACCCAACGACGAATTACCCATAGACGAATTACCCATAGATGAATTACCCATAGACGAATTACCCAAAGACGAATTACCAAAAGATGATTTACCCAAAGACGACTGATTTACCCAAAGACGAATCACCCATAGATGACATAAAATTACCAACCCAAATACGAAATATAGCAAATTGTGCTGGGGACGAGCACTTCGGGGAAGTAGTGGAGAATATAACCGGAAGAAAAGTGACTTCAGGAACTTTTACAATAATTCGAAAAGTGCTTTAGATGAACTCTCGTTTTAGATTGAATATTTATATGAACTCTCGTTTAAGATTGAATATTTCTATGAACTCTCGTTTTAGTTTTAAATTGAATATTTCTCATTTTAGTTTTAGCAGAATATTTCTTGTTTTATTCTTAAATATAATGTTTCTTATTTCAAGTATCCAAAGAGATTATAGATTTACTATTTTACAACTTAATCCGATGGATGTCAAAAGTGCGAGATAATACATGTATCTAGCACTTGAACTACAAAAGCAATTATCGCTATTCAGCCGGAGGACAATAATCCTATTATCATTACATAACATTGGACAATTATATTTATATTTTATGAGAACCTTTTATAATGTTTTAATACCCTTATCTTTGACTTAATTTATGTTTTGTAAAATGTTGCTTGGGCAGTCTTCCCCTAACTTTCGAACTGTAAACTTGTGTGAATAAATTTGTATATATTTTTATACGGTCTTGCGTTTAAAGCAGCCATAGTGTCGATTATAGACCTAAAGACTTTAATGTAACCCGTGCCAAATTTCATGGACTCATGCCGCAAGTTCACGGGGTTATAATTAATGAATATAACCAGGAAGATTTGGACTATTTGCGATTACAAATAAATTAAGATCAGACAATATATTTTAAGTGCTATAGTGACAATATATTAATCCGTTTATCAAACCTTTTACATTTCTTTGTGTCTAATTAATTCTATTGTTAAATATATGTTTGTCGTGATGGAAATCACTCTGACCATGACAAGTTAATCCGTCTATGGGTAATTCGTCTATGGGTAATTCGTCGTTGGGTATTACGTCTATGGGTAATTCGTCGTTGGGTATTACGTCTATGGGTATTTCGTCTATGGGTAATTCATCTATGGGTAATTCGTCTATGGGTAATTCGTCGTTGGGTATTACGTCTATGGGTAATTCCTCTTTTTGGTTGCTGAAAGTGTGTACATACTGAAAACATCACGAACATAGAAAATGCACATATATTGGACCTTTTCATTAATATACAAAGGGGGGTATGAGGAGGGATGACATAAAAATACTTAAATACTCTGAGGAGAGGGACTACTGACATGAATATACTTATTCTGAGGATTGGGACTACTGACATGAATATACTAATATTCTGGGATGGAGATCTACTGACATAAATATACTAACGCTCTGATGAGGGGGACTACTGACATAAGTATACTAACTCTGAGGAGGGGGACTACTGACATAAGTATACTGTACTCTGAGGAGGGGGACTACTGACATGAATATACTGTACTCTGAGGAGGTGCACTACTGACATAAGTATACTATACTCTGAGAAGAGGACCTACTGACATAAATATACTATAATATTCTGTACTTCACATTTCGGATAAACATGACTTAATCATATGTATAGATATATAAAACAACGAAGGGGTGCTTTCATCATAATCATAAAAGTAGGACTAAATATCTGAGTATTCAATGAATTGCAGAAAAAAAGGGGACAATAATAATCATTGGCCCGTTTAGGATTCTAACATACTACACTAGACTGTCTTGAAGATTTTCGAAAACACTATCAAGAATTTGAACAGATTAACAGATTATCAGTGGATATATCTACCTTGTAAGCAGGTTTTGATCAAACATAACAAAGTATTTTTCTGACATGTAGTATACAGGTCGTCACTCCTGTACACCCATGGAAACAAGAACACAAGATAGGTGACGATTCCATCTTGCACTCCTGTTTCTGACCAAAATTGTATTCTAAAATGATTTTGTTATACCACTGATAATCTATGTATTCATACGGAAGCTCATTCGTGTAAATTCAACTACCTATAGCATGGTACGTGAAATGATACAAAATAATAACGACAACTAAACAATAATTGTGGTTATTTGGTATACTATAGTCAGTGATCTTTGTTCAAAGTTACAACCTTTACTTGTGTAATACACTAGGTTCTAGGATACAACAAGGATACACAGACTTTAGCTCGAATTATTGGTGATTTTCTTTTTGCCAGTGACAAATATCTCAGAAAAAGAATGAATATTCATCTTAGAAAATGAAGTTTTCTTAATAAAATAGATTTCAAATGTGAAAATGACAAACAAAAGAAAAGACTTTTCTCATTTAGTTGATTATCTAGACTTGATTAAAACCATGTATTGACAAAAAAACTTCGCCTAGTTTAGTATTAAAGTTATCCATGTCGTTTTCGCTTATTTTTACCTTGACTCTGAGCATGAAAGTGTTGAATTAATTGATCGTGTATATTATGGGATGGTTCCCATGTATTTTGTGAACTACTATAACCTCGCCATTTAATAAGGTACTGCTTAATGTTGCCTCGTTTTCTAAACTTAAGTATTCTTTCAACATCATATATGTCTTGTTGAGGGTTTGGATTTTGTGACGGTTGCGTATCTTTGTGTAATTGTGTTGGATCATTTTGATTATTTTTCCCTACTTGATTTTGTGTATGGTTGATTATTGTGTCATTGACTCTGTCAAGGATTTCAGGCATGTCCATGAGTTCCTCTGGGTTTAGGTCGTGATCGTCATTAACTTCATTGGGTTGGTTCTTGGGGCGATTCTTGGGGTCGAGAAACTTCTTCAATCGATTTGCGTGCACTGGAGCCTTCAATATTTTATCGTCAGAAGCTTTCCGCAAACGGTAAGTATATTCGCCTATGTGTTCCGCAATATAATATGGTCCAGTCCATTTTCGTTGGAGTTTGGGCGACAACCCAACTGGAGTCCGGGTACAGTAAAGCCATACTTTGTCTAGTATATAAAAACTCGGTTCCTCTACATTTTTGTCGTGTTGCGTTTTATACTTCTGTTGTGCAGCTTCAATATTTGTCTTGGCTATTTTTCTGGCATGGGTGAGATTATCAACGATCAATTTAAATGCTGACTCTGCATCTTTGCTCAGACCTTTTGTAGATTCTGGAATCAGTGCAATATCTATAGGATTTCAAGGCTCTCTTCAAAAGACCAAATAATATGGACTATATTGTGTGGACTCGGTTTGTATTGTGTTTCTGAAAGACATCATGACGCCCTGTAAATAGTCGGGCCAAGTCGACTGGTTGTCATGACAATACATTCGCAGGGATGTTGCTAATGTACGATTTTGTCGTTCGGTTGCTGCATTGCATTCTGGGTGATAGGGTGAATATAACCAGGAAGATTTGGACTATTTGCGATTACAAATAAATTAAGATCAGACAATATATTTTAAGTGCTATAGTGACAATATATTAATCCGTTTATCAAACCTTTTACATTTCTTTGTGTCTAATTAATTCTATTGTTAAATATATGTTTGTCGTGATGGAAATCACTCTGACCATGACAAGTTAATCCGTTGGACACTAATCCTTTGCTATAGAAACTGTTTTCTATATATGATTTTGTATGTTATTTTGTAGTGAGTTTAGGTCTTAGGTCTGGTACTGTCCGGACCTTGCTAATAAAGTTTAAAGTATTGGTATTCCGTCTTTGAATCACTAAAACACGGAAAACGCCCGGTTATATATTGGTTGAGGTACTGCCCGGGTCCTCTACCAATATATAACCGGGCGTTTTCCGTGTTATAGTGATTCAAAGACGGAATACCAATACTTTATACTTTATTAGCAAAGTCCGGACAGTACCAGACCTAAGACCTGAACTCATTACAAAATAACATACAAAAGCATATATAGAAAACAGTTTCTATAGCAAAGGATTAGTGTCCAACGGATTAACTCGTCATGGTCAGAGTGATTTCCATCACGACAAACACATATTTAACAATAGAATTAATTAAACACAAAGAAATATAAAAGGTTAGATAAGACGGATTAACAAATTGTCACTTTAGCACTTAAAATATAATGTCTGATCTTAATTTATTTGTAATCGCAAATAGTCCAAATCTTCCTGGTTATAGAGTTGTCACTGGTTAACAATATAATTATTTCTGTGTCTGTATCTTACATTAATTTGTAGGATCCTTTACTATAGATAATTTAGCTGATCCGTAAAAAATAACATCTTCAGGCCACCAAAAGCTTCAAATTTTATGAAGCCCAGGTGGTCGCGTGGTCTAGCGAGCCGGTTACAGTGCAGGTAAATTTACAGATCTAACATTGTTGGGTTAATGTTTAAACGAGTTGCATACAATATTCGCCAATGACTACCCTACAGAGAAAATATCAGAATTTATTGACTTTCATCTGAGACCACATGTAGAAAATTTACCATCCTATATACAAGACACAACACACTATCTTAAGAAAATGGAATCTCTGAACCCTCTCCCACCTTCCACGATCCTTGTTTCGCTTAATGTTATCTCCCTCTATAACATCCCCCATGACGATGGTATTGAAGCCTGTAGGGAAGTCTGGAACTCTCGTAACACCTTACATCCACCAACTGAATGTCCTATCCAGCTTCTAACTTTGGTATTGAAATGCAATAACTTCGTATTTAATGGCGAACACTTCCTCCAAGTTAATGGAACAGCAATGGGAACAAAGATGGCCCCGTCTTATGCCAATGTTTTTATGGGGAAATAAGAACAAAGAATTCTCAATTCATCTCTTCATCAACCCCTCTCTTGGTTCCGATGTATCGACGATATTGACACGAAGTGGTACAATACTGAACAAGAATTAAATATGTTCATTCATCATGCCAACAATGCCCATCCCTCAATAAAATTCACATATGAAATCTCTGACTCAAAAATCACATTTCTTGACACTACAACGCAATTGAGGGATGGAAACATATTAACAGATCTGTATTGCAAGCCCACAGACAAACATCAATACCTATCGCCTTTGAGTTGTCATCCCAGACACTGCACCAAGAGCATTCCCTACAGCCAGGCCATTCGAATAAAAAGGATTTACTCCACCAACGATATTGCAAAAAACGTCTACAAGAACTTCGCGGTCACCTTAAACATCGGGGCTACAAAAGAAAACACATTGATAAAGGTTTTACTCGTGCTAACAACATCAGCCGGGATGAGCTTTTACAATATAAAGACAAAAAGGTCAACAAGAGGGTGCCTTTTGTGTTGACTTACCATCCAAAATTTGACAACTTATCTCGCCTAATCCGCGAAAATTAGATCGAAAAACATTCTAAACTATCCAAGATCTTTCCCGAGCCACCTGTACTGGCTTTCCGTAGGCCCAAAAGCCTTAAAGACTTGCTGGTGAGAGCTGATTTATCCTCTCAAGCAGGCTCTTCATCTATGGGATCTTGCAAGGGTTGCGGAAACAAACGATGTCTGACTTGCAAACAAATACTGGATACCCAGACTTTTAACAGTCACTCCACTGGCACAGAATACACAATATTTTGCAATGTTAATTGCAAGACTTCAAATGTTGTGTATCTCTTACAGTGTAAATGCAATCGACTGATCATTAAAATCATTGACCACAACTCTGCTTGGTCTAAGGAGGATAGACTCGCTCAGGAAAGATTTTGGATAAGAAAATTAACAACTTTGGCACCAAATGGGATAAATGAAAAGATGTAGTTCGACTCCGTGTAGTGCTTCACATTCAGGTTATATTACTTATTATTACAGTCTCTGTTTCTTTTTTTTAACCTTTTTCATTTATTAAATACATTTGTTAAAGACACTAATTTAAATTGCTTAATTTCTTGAGGGATGTATAAGACCTAGCCCCGTTCTACTAGTTATACTTAGTCAAAAATTATTATTACATTTTAACGGCCGTTTGTTCGAGATGTTTAAATATTCAGACTCTGTTTAAGCTACTTTACTCTCAATTTCAAATATTTAGATCGTTCACTGCTGTCTTTTTGGTAATTTTACAGACGTTATCATGCTTATACATGTTATACCATCATAATTGTCGTTCCCGATAAAGTTTTAGAATTGTGCTAGTTCAAATCGCACATTATTATTTGTATTTAAAGCATATATGTGAACTCTCTGTTGTAATAAGCCACATAACCTATGTCATGTTTAACAATTTTTTAGAATGGTGCAAGCGTCTTCACTAATGTTCGGTTTGACTTTTTTATTGTATAAATTTTAAGATTTAGTAAAAGTTTAATCTAAGAAGACTTAAAGATGATTCATTTAACATCAGAATTTGACTGACGAAGGATATCTGTTATCCGAAATATTTATAAATAATTACATTTATAGTTACCTTATTTTGTATTTGGAGTTGTTGTGTACACTTTTTTAGGCGTTTATATAATTTATTTATTGTGTACATGTATCGTTACTCGTAACGATCCAGCGCCCTCGTGGGGAATATCGTTGACTACTATTCAGACGTTTTATATATATTGTATAAATACAACTCGTCTAAACATCAACCCAACAATGGATCCTTTGCTATAGATAGTTTAGCTAATCTGTAACAATAACATCTCCATGCCTTATATATTATGTACTGTAGTACGCCGCTACTAAAACTAACGAGGAAAGGTAACACACGGCCACTGAAATAAGCTTTATTATGTAGAGCCCAGGTGGTCGTGTAGTCTAGCGGGACGGCTGCAGTGCAGGCGATTTGGTGTCACGATATCACAGTAGCATGGGTTCGAATCCCAGCGAGGGAAGAACAAAAAAAATTTGCGAAAGCAAATTTACAGATCTAACATTGTTGGGTTGATGTTTAGACGAGTTGTATATACATAATGTACACAGCCATGTATCACTATCATTGATGTCGATCCGATGGATAAATCTGTTGTAGAGTTGTCACTGACTCAGACGTACTTATAAATATAACTATATATATATATAAATATATATACATGTATTTAGAGTTAAAGGAGGGGGTAAGGTATCTGTGCAATGCTATATATATAGGCGGTGTTGTCGTAGAAGTTAGAAAAAAAGTACAGGTTCGAGCCCCGGCGCCGGGGAGGAAGTTATGAATCAAATCTACTCTAACATCGTTAGGTTGATTTTCTATGCACTTTATACATATTCTAAGGCCTGTTCTTAATTGTAAAAAAATCGATGGACAAGGTATAATTTGCAGTTGTCACTACACACAGACAGACATATACATATATTTATTTACAGTGATTGTATGCTTCTAAAAATAGATTAGCATCCTGCAATTATACTAAAGAGAGGAGTAGATGATCATTTCTGTACACTAAAAATAAATACTTCAATACTTCATGTATTGTATCAGAGATCCTTGTTTAATTCCTACAAGAAGGTATCACCTCCCGAAAAGAAAGCTTATTTTTTATAAGCTAGAGTTAGAGGAGGGGATAAGGTCTCTGCGCAATGCTAGGCGGTGTTGTCGTAGAAGTCAGAAAAAAAAAAGAAAAAAGTACAGGTTCCAGCCCCGGCGCCGGGGAGGAAGTTAAGAATCAAATCTACTCTAACATCGTTAGGTTGATTTTCTATGCACTTTATGCATGTATTTCCATATTATATAAAAACAAATGACACACTGGTTTTAATGCTGATCATCATCTGATCTGTAAGTAATAATAGGTGTGTGTTATGTGGATTCGAGCGTCACTGATGAGTCTTTTGTAGACGAAACGTGCGTCTGGCGTATACACACAATTTAGTTCAGGTATCTACGATGAGTTTATTTACAAATACAAAGCTTATTTTCAAACTTGGGGCAGCTCCTAACATTTGTTTAAGCAGATGCTCTATGACGATGATGAGGTTACATCTTGGCATTGAAGAACACAATGTATGGTAAACAGACAGAGACATGCAGGCTAAGTATTCCTTTCACGGATTTGGCTATACTTTTTGGACCTTTTGGATTATAGCTTCATCTTTTATATAAGCTTTGGATTTCGTATATTTTGGCCACGAGCATCACTGAAGAGACATGTTTTGTCGAAATGCGCATCTGGAGCAAGAAAATTGGTACCGTTAATTTTATTAAAACATCTATTATTACACAACCACATATAGATTTATAGTCGCAAGTCACAAAACTCGCTAGAAATTGCCTTTGTTTGTATATCAAAAGTTTCGTTATACAATTTGAAGATTTGGAAGTTAATGGCAGTCTTTTAATCTTCTTATTCCTTCCACTTTAACAAGAAACGCGTCGATTGAGAGCATTTCGTATGAAATAGACACTTTGACATTGTACAGACTGTATGCAGTAATGAGATTTATGTACTTTATGTATTTTAATGTGTTATATGTGTAATATATATTTATGACATTATTGTGGTTTTATGAAAGCTTATATATTTAAAAAAAATAAAATTATAACATCTTCTAACATGAGCGCATGTGTTTACAAGTGAAAACTCGACTCTATAACAGCCTAATTCTTAAATCAGATTAATTAAATAGAAAAAAAAAAACATTTTCCATCAAGAAAAGTTGTCAAAGAAGCACAGCTACAAGAAGAAAACAAAACCACAGAAAATCAAAGTTTTGTTTTGTTTCTTGGAACAGAGGAGTATAACTGTAACCACAAAAAAGCAGCAAAACTTTTCCTTGGACACAAGTAAAAGACCGGTGAAAAACTAGTGCTTAGGCAAACTCCCTAAGTAATTTATGACCTATAACGGTTTACTTTTATTAATTGTGACTTGGATGGAGTCTTAGATGGATAGTTATCTCATAGGCACTCATATCACATCTCCCTACATCTATAGTGTCTCATAAGTCGTTATCGGCTGGCATCCTTTTACTTAATTGTTAGGTTCTTATGATTTTATGTATATATATATATATAGGTACTGTAATTGATGGTGACACTTTAATAAAATAAATCTTATCGATGAATAATTCTACAAATAAAGTTGTACATTAACCGGTATGGAAGATTTTAATGTGTCTAATTTTCTTTTATTCATCAGTAATCCTCGTGTAAACATACAAGATTTACTACTTTGCGATTAAAACGTCGTAAAGGTCAAATACAAAACAAAAGTTACAACAGTTACTAAAGAAACGGACTGGTATAGTACTTTCTGCAATCTGACTATTGACTAAGACCTTGACGTGATCGTTGATAAAACTTCACCAGCCCATTCTTTTGTTATGTTTTAATACTTATAATTTCAAAGGTTTATTGTTCTGCGTCCTACATTAGTAAATGTACAGCTGGTCACCCGTAAATAATGTTTTGGGTGAATCTATGATCCTGACTGTCATATACTGTATACTTTTTTAAAATCAAGTGCTTCTGATAATAACCGTCCAGCAATTCATGGGATCGACTTGTATTGCCGAGTAAAATAATTAGATTATTAGTACAAATTTTACCTAAGCAATTAAAGTTCATATAAATGACAGACTTAAAAGGTTGGCTTCACAAAGTCGTACGCTATCCTCTGTGATATTTAAAAAGAAGACACCTTAAAATATATAACGATCTTTATTTATAACTGTATTTGAAAACGAGTTCTAGATCTTTGTCGCAGACTTTTGATAATTATAGTGCGTATGATAACTAAACTTTTTGACACTGAAATCTTTACGATACTCAAGTGCTTCATTACACTGAATATTAAACAGAAAACAACAATGCCGACGGTTGGATTTTACAGCTGGGGATGGAAAGTGATGGAGTAAAACAAGCGAACTGTAAGTTTTTTTTAAAGATTGCACAATTATGAACGTACTAAAAGCTGTATTTTGTCCAATGTTATAAACCAATGGATTCCTGATTATATTCTATGGTGTTGCCGTTTTGAGTTTGTGATTATATATATAGCATTATTATTTAAACGTTACAAGTACTTCTAAAAAGAACACGCAGTGGGTGTCTCGAAATTAAACTATAAAGTTGAACATGAAATTTTTATTCAGACAGTAGTTCTCTTCAGACTATGACTTCCTTTGAAATATTGAAATAGAAAGGCAGGGTTCATATCATGCTATGATTTTTCTTAGACTGTTCGAAAAAAAAAAGTTGTGAAAACATACATAAAAAAATAAGACAGGTATGGTTAATAAATCGATAATCGTAAATAAACAATATGTATGTTATCGGAAAATATACAATTTATTTGTATGAGCTTTAGAAACAGGACGAAAACCGAGGCTCTGTAGAGCTATTCTCATGTGTCGTAGCGAGTACATCTTTTTTTGTATATCTTCCGACATCTACATATATTTTGTTTATCTTGAAATTACTCCCAACCACTGGAAATTGAATTATTAAAATCTAAATCATTGTCTCTAATTTAACAAATAAATCGACATAGTTGAAACGCAGACCGCGAAGAGCCAAAAGGAAGTAGTCAGGAATCATGAGAAATATTTATATGATCCGCTTGCTCAACATGGAAGTAGGGTAACAGGAGATTATATTTGTAAAAGTACACATAGAGCAAACATTTATTTGTATACCTGTTATTTGTAGATTAGTTGGCTAATTGCAGGATAAAGCAAGTACTTGGGGGCAAAATTATATATAAAAAACATCAGTTGAAAAAAACTGATTGCACAATGCTTAAGTATAATTGATACAATGAATAAGCGTTGATTCTTGAAATCCTTTGTTCTACCATGGTTGATCTTAGCCAGGGTCACTCTAGCATAAGATTTATATATTATGCACTTTCCTTTGTTTTGTAACATTTTGGCAGGAATAACAAATTCATGGACAAGACATATACTTTGTTAATATAACAATAAAATGTAGAATTACTAAAGTTATACAGAAGACTTAAGGTCTAATACCACTATTGATTTCCCCCTTTTAGTCTTTAATAATTTTGCACTTTTAAAAAGAAGCAATGTAATAAACATGATAAATATCAATTTTATTTAATAATCGTTCCTTCCTGAAATATACTTGGTGAAATAATAGTTCTAAATGCCACATGTTAACTTTGAGTTTTATCAATGGGAACGTGCATGTGTTTAGTTTACGTGTTACATGTAGTTACACTAACACAACACCTGGTTAAGGTCAATGCGAACATGGCCAAAGTCTTTGTTAAATTTGCACTTTTCAAAAAAAGGTGCAGAAGTTATCTTTGTTTCAAATAAAGAAATACTTGACATGAGTAAAGTTTTATCCTGTCCAGCGCTATAGAAAGAATTTCGCATAACATTTCATTGCATACAAGAAAATAACTATCACTGGAAGTAAACAAATCAAATTTCTCCCATTACCTAACTAGCATGGATCTTTTGAGGCGATAGGCTTTGACGCATTAGGTTGGTACTATATAATAATTGACCAAACAAAGTTGTACATTAACCTGTATGAAAGATTTGTGTGTGTCTTATTTTCTTTGCTTTTTATTGATATACAATCCTCTTTTTAAAATGCAATATGTACTACTTTGTCATTAAAAAAGTCGTAAAAGTCAAATACAAAGTCAGAGATACAAAAGAAAAGGGCTGGTCTACAGGTATTTTCTGCACTCTATCACCTAGGACCTTGACGTGACTACTTGTTGATAAAACTAGACGGTAACGGTAATTACCAGCCCATTCTTTTGTAACCTTTGTTCTAAATCTACTACTTATCATTTTAAAGTATGTTGTTCTGCGTGCTACATTTATTTAGTAAACGTCCAGTCGGTCACCCGGAAATAATGTTTTGGGGGAATCTATGAGCCTTTCATATACTGTATAATTTAATCAAGTGCTTCTGATTATCACCGTCCAGCAATTCATGAGATCGACTTCAATTGCCGAGTTAAATAATTAGATTTTTAGTACGGATTTTTATCTAAGCAATGAAAGTTTATATAGATGTCAGACTTAAAAGATTATCTTCACACAGAAGTACACTATCTTTTTTGATATTTGAAAAGAAGAAACCAAAAAATATGTAACGATCTTTATTTATAACTGTACTGAAAACGGGTTCTAGGTCATTATCGCAGACTTTTGATATTTGTCCAGAGTATGGTGTTGGGGTGGGATGTGTGGTGATGGTGGTGGTGGTATTGAGGTTACTGACTTTCCTTGCAGGTATAACTGTTTGAACAGCACTTGCCAAATCATACCCTATTCTAATCAGATCACATTGAAAACATACCCTGTTCTAGACACATTCAGAACATGTATACCCTTTTCTAAACACGCTTAGACAATGTATACCTTGTTCTAGACAGAAACATATATGTTCTAAACTAGTTCAGAAATACATACCCTGTCACCAAATAATTCACTGATGTAAGCATAAAACATACTTGTGTCAATTTCCCGTATCCAAACAGTTGTTTTTAACTCGATTTCAAAAAAATAAAACTCAACTTCCTGATATATTCTTGGTGAAATTAAAGTTCTAAATGCTTAGTTTTGTGTACACTAAACCTACACAAGGCCTACATAGACTGACAAAACATGATTTAAACTACATGTAAACTTTGAGTTTTATCAATGGGAACGTACATGTGTTCTGTTTACGTGTGAGTTACACTAACACAACACCGAGTTTAGGTCAATGCGAACATGGCCTTAGTCTTTGTTAAATTTGCACTTTTCAAAAAAAATGTGCAGAAGTTATCTCTGTTTCAAATAAAGAAATACTTGACATGAGTAAAGTTTTATCCTGTCCAGCGCTATAGAACAAATTTCGCATAACATTTCATTGCATACAAGAAAATAACCATCACTGGAAGTAAACAAATCAAATTTCTCCCATTACCTAAATAGCATAGATCTTTTGAGGCGATAGGCTTTGACGCAATAGGTTGGTACTATATCGCTGGCTTCTTCGTAATGATTTTGGTGGTCTTACGCCACCTGTCGCCATGGTTTGTGCTTTACTTGTACTACTTTTGAAATAATACTAACAGTTAGGCAAAATCAAGCATTTTACTAGGATTTCAATAAAAAAAGTTCCAGCCGCTTTTTGAATCTAAAACATATGATGATGTCTATGTACAACACAATGATGTAAATGATGGATGTAAAATTTATTAGCAATAGTTAAAGTCATATAAAACCAGTGAGTGGTGAAAAATAATGTTGATCTAATTCTTGAACCAATGCATGTTTATATTCATAAACTTAGTCCTGTGTGCACGATTTTATCATTTTTTACGCAAATATATCGTAGAATCGTCAATTTTTTTTTCTCTCTGTCTGTTATGATTTAACAAATATGGCTGCTCATTAAAAGCCGTGTATTGAAGCCGAAGTTTACCGATTGTCACCTTAAAGTAAACAAATAACAAAAAGCATGGGTATTGAGCACGTGTCTTACATGTACAATCAGACAATTGTTTATTTTAATGACAGATTCATGCGTATTGCGATCACCGGATTTTTACGAGGAGGGTTACACTCAGGTCACTATGCATACGGAAAATATGTCGGCGAATTGCTTCCTGGAAGCAAGCAATTAAAAATAAGTAAACTTCTTCTAAATGTGGACAAATTAAAGATTTTTCCTCAATAAGTATATGTATATAAGTTGTATAATGCAAACTTATATGCACTTACTTTTTATATATATATGAGCCTATGATTTTGTCCCATAATCTTCCTTGTATTTTTCAGCTATTCTCCTCACCCATGTTTTAGCTAAACGATTGGTAGGATAAATCCCATCTACTAGTAGTTGAAAGTTATGCTTTTTCATATTTTTAGCTTTTCTGTGACCCCCTTTTTTACAGTTGTTTTGCAGATGATGTATGAAGTAAATGATGGTGCTATGACATGGCAGCTCTTTTTATCTCCTATTTTTTCCTGGTTTAATTTTTAAACATGTCTGGATAGTTAAGTACCCTGTTCAGCAAACTGGTCTAAATCAGTGTGATGTTGTTGTTTATTGTACTCATAGATAGCATAAAGCGGTATTTCCAGAAATGTTATTCGGCTATTAAGGTGAATTTTCTTTAATTTTATAATTTTCCTGTAGTATGACAAGACGTAGTCTATTGTTTCATCGCCCTGTGGATTTGTAACCAAAATAAATTTCTTAGCCGTACGTATAACCAGAAGTTTTTTTATTTCGTGCACCTAGCCAGTCAAAACAATAATTAATTTTGTCAGAGCTCTTTGCCCACCAGATGATATCCCTTTCGGATCTATGTTCTGCTTTTCTTTTGAGCAAATTTCCCTTATTATCAGTAAGAACTGTAGGGGTATCAGTCCTTAAGCTGACTTGCTGTATTCTAGGTTTTCCGAGAAATTTGACTAAGATTTTTACCGACATGAAGCATGGAGTTTTTTGTAGCCAGGAGTTTACGGGTATTATGCCAGTCTTTTTAACACGAAATTTTTGAAATTGTTAAAATTGTTATTTATATATGTTAGCGGCAATAAGTGAAATTAGGCATTAAGCTTAAATCCTAGGCAATAAGCTAACGCCTAGGCATTAAGTTATTGCCTGAAATTTTCAGGCATTAAGCTTATTTCCTGAAATCTGATGATGATTATTCATCCTATTGCCGAACATAATTTTAGGCAATAAGTGAACTCTGGAATTTATGCATATTAGGTGATTTATTCTTGATATAAAGTTGTTTCCTAATAATAATTCTAATATTACATGTGTATATATAAATCCATTTGACAGATCTTCAAATTTAGCATGTTTTGTAAGATTAAGTTTAGTAATTTAACAATCGTATTAAATAAAGTTGTCATTACTTGCTCCTCCATTTTTATATGTTGCCATGTGAGCGACATAGAAAAAATCGATTAGCAAGTGATGAGAACTTATTTTAATAAGATTGGTAATTTAAGCAATTAAAATGGTTAAAACAGAATTAACTCATACTTTTTTCATGTTGTTGTGGTATAACAAAATATTAAAAACTTTTTTTAAGATTTAAAAAGTTATTGTATTTAATTCAAAAAGGGGGAGATTCTAAAATATAATTAAAATATCTATTTGAAAATTAAGTCCAGTTGATTTCAGCTGGTCAAAATTAGACAAAATTAAGATAAAATATTTTGCTCACATCATTTCAATTTTTTGTATTGGATAAATAAATTGCTTTGTTAACAGTCCCACAATTTTTTTAAACACACATTTTATGAAGTTTTCATATTTTTAAATTTATTATTTGATGCCTTTCAATTCAAATAACATATTTTATTAGTGATTTTATTTCCGGTCTCTGGTGGAGAGTTGTCTCATGGCAATCATACCACATATTATTTTTTATAATTAGGATGCAACTGGGCCCTGCATCAGTAAAATTCGAATCTTTTCTCCTGCTCATATTAACACGTATGTTATTTGCAGTAATAAAATAAAATTGTTGAAGTACTCATAATTTGTATGAAAGATGCACGAGATTTGACTTTTAACTTTTAAGTACATGTATGAAACCGTGACACTACGAATTCAGCTCCCTCAAATATATATTTAACTTTATCTATTTACAATTAATTTGTTCAATTCTAATAAATTATATAACGTAGTTAAAATTTTTGTTTACTTATGTTTTGTTTCAAAGAGTTTTAATGGACAATTATTATATCAAAAATATCTATAAACTTTAGTTAAAAGCTAAATAATAATTATTTTCTGATAATTAATCGGTTTTTTTAAATTAAAGTTATTGGTTAAAGTTGATACAATATTTCAATTTTTTCATTTGGTATTTTTCTTTTACGCCAATACTTATAACAGTGGTTATGACATTCTATCTAAGATAATTCTAAGATACATGTAGCTTCGTTGTGCATGCTGAGACATGTCGTCAGTCGCTCTTGAATTTTTTGTACCTTTATTATAACTTCTATTCTAAGAGTATATTATAGAACCGATCTTAGGACAGTTTTGATAAACAAGCCCCAGATTTCATAATGCTATGATGGAACAAATATTTGTTTGTTCATTTAAATGAATAAATGTCTTTTATTTACTCGCATTTATATTTTAGGCATTAAGCTTAATGCCTGCACACATTTTTCAGGATTTAAGCTTAAATCATAGGATTTAAGACTAATGCCTAACATCATTTAGCCATTATACTTACTGCCTAGGCGTTAGCCTATTTCCTAGGATTTAAGCTTAATGGCTAATTACACTTATTGCCGCTAACATATACATGGATGCATCTTTGATATATAGAGGAGATAGGCAGGATGCACCGAAGATTTCGCTTTGTTTTACTATGTGAATATGCTGATCACATTACTCAAAATGGCTACTATGCCGCCATTTTTTTCAAAAATCGGTACCAAATTTTCAAGGGAAATAGAGATTTGGTGTAAAATTTTACAGTTTTGCAGGACAGTGTTTTCCGATGGACTTAAATAGTTATTGAAATCCTGTTTTAACACATAAGAAGTTCAATATAACACATATAATAGGTAAAATATTCAATCTTTCTCTAGTCAAAATTCTTCTTGGTTCATTCACTCGCACAGACGTCGCTTCCTATTGTTCTCCGAATCTGAATCGACCTCTCTGAATGCACCGTATACAATATTTTACCGCTTTACTTCGAACCGCGTTAAAATATTCTAATTGATTAACGTAACGGTTTTTCCCTTTGTCCATGCTATTACGATCCATGCGTATATTAAAATGTTTAAGGTTACTGTAATAGATGTGTCTAGGTTAATTCTCTGTAATTTGGACACATTAATTATTTAGTATTTAAATGTTTATTTTAAATTAACTTTGATTTAGACACATTAAGAACTATGTACTAAGTACTTAGATATAGGAAGATGTGGTGTGAGTGTCAATGAGACAACTCTCCATCTAAATAACAATGTAAAAAAGTAAACCATTAAAGGTCAATGTACGGCCTTCAACACGGAGCCTTGGCTCACACCGAACAACAAGCTATAAAGGGCACCAATATTACTAGTGTAAAACCATTCAAACGGGAAAACCAACGGTCTAATATATATAATATATAAAAAAAAACGAGAAACGAGAAACACGTATAAATTACATAAACAAACGACAACTACTGTACATTAGATTCCTGACTTAGGACAGGTGCAAACATTTGCAGCGGGATTTCACGTTTTAATGGTACCAAATCTTCTGCCTTTTTCTAAAACAATAGCATAACATCACAACAAAGAAAAACATAAAATAAAATATCAATTGGCAGCCTTAACTCCATCTAAAAACGTAAATTAGTACACTATGAACAAAATAAATTTTATCTGCGATATCTGAATTTAAATGCACAGTTAATAAAATATTAGGAATAAACATTCAAGGCCAAAAAGCAAACAAACAAGTCCAAACAAAGCCAGGGCAAGACACCACTGCGAAATATTTAACTCTACGAAAATTATCCAATTTGAAAAAAATGTTGTTAACTAAGTACTGTTTATTTTACTGTTTTAGTATTAACGATTTTATAATGTTTTCATTTATTCAACTTTTCTTCAGAACCTTCTTTGTTAAATTTAGCCTGTTTATTACTATATTGGGGATTTAATTTATATTCAGAAAAGTCGGCCTAGCACAGTCCTCCAAATACTCTCCGGGATGTATCATCCTAATTGAGACAGAGTTAGCCACCACTTCAGGTGCAGTTTGACAATTTTTTGTGCAAGTTTTACTTCTATAAAACCACAACGCGAAGCAAATTTACTTAAATTTAGACTATCTCTGGATTTTGAATTTTATTTTACATTAAATTCTGTAGTTTTTAACTTCAATAAGAGAGTGTTCTGACTGCTGTTTGTCCGACTTTGTTTAATACATGTATATATTGTACATTTTTGAATAAAATATACTTAATTTGATTGATTGTCTGATGTTTAGCCATGATCTGATATCAGGTATCGATGGTCTAATAGGGACGAAGTACTGGCCAATACACGTCCCGTGGGGTCTCGTCACCGACACCCTCTCGTTACAGTTACAAACGTCCGTAACTCATTATTCTTATCATTTTCGTCAATACAAATATAATATTTCTCACTGTCCGTGCGGACGTTAAAACCCTCGACCATAAATATATTTTCATATTTGGATGAGAGTTTTAGGTACTCGCTTTCAATTTCACAGAAAGCATCAGGTGATGAATAAGCAGTGTATTTTGGTGGTATGTACACAACACCGAGGATAACGTCCCCGTCTTTGAATAGTGTTGAAATCTTTCACCATAGAGCAACTTTACTACTTGTCGCAATTAAATAATTCGAAATATTTTCCCTATACCCCAGTACAATACCACCGGATTTAACACTAGATATCTTTTGTCTGTTTTTGGCTTTTATTTTATATCCCGGTATACAAATTTCATCCATATTGTTTTGGACCCAAGAAAACATAAAATATCATGTTTTTGTAGTAAAGGAGTAGGTTCAGTAAGACCGCTTTTTGGCCCCAAATTAAAGCAGTTTTACAAAATTGTGAAACTTTAATCTTTAAGCTTTTTATTGAAAAGTAGAATGCTTCAGCTTCATAAATATAGGCTGTTTTGACAATACAATGCGTATATATCGGGTTCTAGTATCATTAAGTCATGCTAAATTACTGAAATCTTCAAAACCTTAGCATTTTAGATAAATTTTAGACGGTTTCCGTCTCAAATGGAAGTCGCCACATTCGTGTTCATTCATAATATTGAAATGTAAGTTGTATTTTATGATGATACATTGTATATAAAGGTTGAGGATAAACACGGATGCGGTCACTTTCATTTTTGACAAAAAAACATCTGAAAAATGACGTTTTTCGGAATATTTGATAGAGTTTTCACATCTTAGCTTGAATCGGAGCGTTTATAATTGCTAAATCAATTAAAATCTTTCACAAAAACTAGTCGAATCAATTGAAATAGACACTCAAGTGTTTAAAAAGTGTCTAAAATCTTTCGTAAGATGAACTTGAAATTAGAGGACAAATTCGGCCCTAACCAGACCTACTCCTTTTCGACTTCTGGGTATTGTAACTTTCGTTGTAGGCCACAACAATATATGTTAATAAGGTTTTTGGTTTGAATATGTAAAGCTTATGCCTGAGACAGATGTAAAGATTCACGGTTTAGAGAATGACTTGGGCTCTCATTATCTTATATTTTTTGCATTTTCAGGCTTAACATGTATATTTCATCAATACAGTCAAAATTGGATTCTTTAAATAAAAAAAGGGTGTTAATATAACGATTTCCCTTAATACAAAATAAAAAAAAGGCACCGTAAAACACTAAGTTTAATTTTTAATTGTTCTTTCATCAAGTTGAAATGTACCACGCTAAATCCTTACGTTTGTTCAGCAACTTTCATTAACTAATCAATTAGTAACGACCAAGAGACAATTGTTTATTGGATAAGGTTGATTGAACATGATGATTAGAAATTCATTTAATTAAAAAGTATAAAATCTATGACACAAAACTTAATATTTAGAGTTACATACTCATATTTTCTTCTATTCATGTCCTTTTTATAGATATAGGAAGATGTGGTGTGAGTGCCAATGAGACAACTCTCCATGCAAATAACAATTTAAAAAGTAAACCATTATAGGTTAAAGTACGGCCTTCAACACGGAGCCTTGGCTCATACCGAACAACAAGCTATAAAGGGCCCCAAAATTACTAGTGTAAAACCATTCAAACGGGAAAACCAACGGTCTAATCTATATAAACAAAACGAGAAACGAGAAACACGTATATATTACATAAACAAACGACAACTACTGTACATCAGATTCCTGACTTAGGACAGGTGCAAACATTTGCAGCGGGATTAAACGTTTTAATGGATCCAAACCTTCTCCCTTTTTCTGAAACAATAGCATAACATCACAACATAGAAAAACACACGATAAAATATCAATTGGCAGACTTAGATTAATCAAAAATGTATGATTATAACGTATTATTATAGTCTTTAAACCTTGTTTTTATGTCCTTAGTTCAATTTAAAAAAAATGGCGTAGGATTACATAGCCAAAGATAATTTTAAAGTCCAAAATCCTTATTGACAATGCCATTTATGATTAATTAGAGGCAGCAGCAGATTACCGATATCCACATCACATTACATTACATTACAAAAAGAAGTGATATTAAATCGTCCTATTAAAAAGACATTTAATTTTGTTAGATATCAGTTGCATGTAATTTGATATCTTACTTAAGTATTTTAAGAGGCTTGCACCTAGTTTGTAAATTTTAATAGTAACAATTATGTGTTATCATCCCCTAGGGATTTAAGGTTAGAAATTTATTCAGAATAATTTTCACTTGTATG
Source organism: Mytilus edulis (assembly GCF_963676685.1). Classification (NCBI taxonomy): domain Eukaryota; kingdom Metazoa; phylum Mollusca; class Bivalvia; order Mytilida; family Mytilidae; genus Mytilus; species Mytilus edulis. The sequence goes on from NC_092344.1 coordinate 23,856,918, forward strand.
ATAATATATTTTAGTTCAAACAGTTAAAATGATTAAAATTTCAACCTCTTCCCATTATAAATTACGTGGCTGTTCTTATATAATACAAACACATCATTTGATCAAATGAGAGAGTTAAATATTGATAAAGATGTAATAAATTAAGAATTAAGAACTGGCACGAAGAGAGCAGTGAGTCATGCGCATGTAACATGAAAAACGAATATCCATACATGTAAGTCACAGTATGATTTCCAATACAGTGTGAACCAGTAAGATTCTCGAAATATTAAAACACGAATGTGTTGTATCTGGCTTATTTTAAAGTGTTTTGAAAAGTTTTCCATTATTATATTCCTCCGTTATAATGTTCCTTTATTGTAGCGACAAATTATCAAACTTCAGGTTATATGTTTCAAAACTTGAAATGCGCGTCAATGACGATTTTAAATATTTCCTTCTAATAAACCGAGAGAAGGATTGTTTCTGCCTTAAACCTATCAAAGGTGAAATATTAAGAGTAAAGTTAACCATCAATTTGCAACAACGCATAATAACTATCAAAGTAATTAAATGTTTAAATAAATTATAATGTGCATTTTAACCAGGACCTTATACAGGTCATTTTTGTTATTTAATGTTTGCTTGTTTTGTATTTTATCTCGGCTCAATTTATTCTCGAATTTTTAGTCAACGTCTAGAAGAAATAAACCCAGTAGTGTCATAGAGAATAATTTACACCCAATTTACAATAACCTTGACAAATCTCACTACTAGCCTTGTTACTGTAAATGTTAGCAACAATGATGAACAAATTGTATACAATTATCTTTGAAGGACAATTATTTCTTTATGGTTCAATTGACAATTTCGGTCACATAACGGTAACATTTCATAAAAATAAATTAATTTGAACATGAACCTGCAATAGGTGATCCTATTGGTCTGAAACTTTCATGGCAGATAAATTATTTACACCACTGTGTCGATGCTACTGCTGTTGGACGTGTCATCCCCGAGGGTATCACCAGCCCAGTATTCAACACTACGGTGTTTACATGAATATCAATAATGTGGTCAGTTTTATAAATTTCCTGTTTACAAAACTTTGAATTATTCGAAAAACTAAGAATATTTTTATTCCAGGCATAGATTACCTTAACCGTATTTGACATAACTTTTTTGAATTTTGGATCCTCAAAGCTCGTCAACTTTGTACTAGTTTGGCTTTATAAAATTGAGAAAGGAAATGGGTTATGTGTCAAAGCGACAACAACCCGACCATAGAGCAAACAACAGCCGAAGGCCACCAATGGCATGAATGGGTCTTCAATGTAGCGAGAAACTCCCGCACCCGAAGGAGGTCTTCAGCTGGCCCCCTTAAAAAATATGTATACTAGTACAGTGATAATGGACGTTATAAAATACTCCGAATAATACACAAGAAACTAAAATTAAAACTCATACAAGACTTACAAAGGCCAGAGGCTTCTTTCTTGGGACAGGCGCGAAATTGCGACGGGGTTAAACATGTTTATGAGATTTCACCCCTCCTCCTATACATTTAGACAATGTAGAAAAGTAAACGCATAACAATACGCACATTAAAATTCAGTTCAAGAGAAGTCAGAGTCAGATGTCAGAAGATGTAACAAAATAAAATAAATAGAATGACAATAATACATATATAACAATAGACTACTAGCAGTTAACTGACATGCCAGCTACAGACCTCAATTAAACTGATTGAAAGATTATGTATTCATCATATGAATGTCAGACACAATCCCTCTTGTTAGGGGTTTAGTATCATACTATCGTAAAATATATGAGAAGAACTTATAAATATTTTGATATGAGCGTCACGGATGAGTCTCATGTAGACGAAACGCACGTCCGGCGTACTAAATTATAATCCTTGTACCTTTGATAACTATTTAGCCATAATTGTCATGTTTTTAAATGACCATTACTTCGGATACAATTTATAAATCAGTTACCACAAGGAACATTCAGGCAAAGTTTAGAAGTACTAGGCCAAGTTGTTTCAGATGAGAATATTTTTAAAGGTTAGCAAAAATAATTGACATCTTGTGTTACATTGAGTCATTAATGCTCTTCATCTTTGATGGGCTTTCTTTACTATTTTGACATAAGCGCACTGGTGATTCTTATGTAGACGAAACACGGGTCTGGTGTATTAAATTATAAGCTTGGTAACTTTAATAACTATTAGTATGTCATACTGTTCTATTGTATTGTTAATTTGTGTATTTCTCTATCCTGAATGATTTTCCATTTGTTTGTAATGAAGTCCTGTCATGGAATGTTGTCATTTAAGTCTTATATTTAACATTGCCTTAAACGCAGGAGGTACGGCTAGCCACACAACAAGGTTCAACCAACCATTTCTTTCTAAAAATATCCTGTACCAAGTCAGGAAAGTGGAAATTGTTATCATATAGTTCGTTTCTGTGTGTGCTGTTTTGTCGTTTGGTTTTTTGTTGCACTTTATTATTTCTGTTGTTTCGTTGTTTTCCTCCTTTTTTTTTCTATATTTGATGTGTTTCCATCAGTTTGTGTTTGTAACCTGGATACGTTTTCTCTAAATTGATATATGACTTTAAATAGGATATACTACTGTTACCTTTATATTAGTGAACATTTTTACTGTTTATAGTTTATCTTTATCTTCAATAGTATTCACGATTATAACCCAAAACCTGCAAAATCGCCTTAGAATTACAAATTAAGTGGCAGCATCCCTTCAAGAACTTGTTCGGTTTGTCTGTAAATTTCAGGACTGATGGAAATTGACCTATTGAACCTTGTTATCCTAGTCGGATGTGCTCTTAATAACAGGTTTGGGAATTAGAAGCCAAATCTGCATATAAATTGTAACCCCTATGTTTGTTGATTGTTTGTTGATTGATCAAAACTTCGGATACAATTTACAAACAAGTTATCATAAGCATGATACGGAGCATTCAGTTAATTTTGCAGGTATTTGGTCCAGACGTTTCAGAGGAGACGCCAAGTGATGACAAAAGCTGACAAGGCCCTTAATGCCAGTTTAACTGAAAAACTCATAAAAAAGATTAAAACATTTTTTATGTTTATATGGATAATTCTTTCATAAGATAAAACATAAACATGTTTACCAAAATATTTAAAATAGAGTTTTGTCTTGAGCGTTTTTTGTTTTTACTACCCTCATATCTTATGTATTTTTTTATGTAAATTCAGTTGTGTCTGTCATCGTTTGTCAATTGAATCGGCCAGACGAAAAAACCTGCAATGTATTTTACTCAAATGAAATAGGTTATGAGTACCTTTATATTCAAGGCTGTAAATGTATTAGTTCAGAAAGTTATGTAATTATCTTGATGAATTATGTATACTAAATGAAAACCAAGCAGGTTTCAGAAGGAATTATTCTACGACTGAACATATTATTACTATACATATTTTATTTGAATTATTAAAATTGGGAAAGAAAAAAGTTAAATTGTGCTTTTATCGACTTTGAATTAGCGTTTGACACTGTACAGCGAAATTTACATCTGTTCAATTATTGCAGAATAAAGTCAATTGGAAATTATTTTTTAATGTTATTCAGAGTATGTATGATTATGCCAAATCGCGTATTATACATCAGGATAAAAAATTCTGATTTCTTCGCCTGTGAGATCGGGGTGTGGCAAGGGGAAAACCTTTCACCTGCTTTGGTTTCTATATTTTTAAATGATCTTCAAACTTTTTTTTGAAAAAGAAAAACACAACAAGCTTAAAATCTATATCACAAGAAATCGAAAAGAGCTGACAGTATTTTTGAAATTATTTTTACTTTTATATGCAGATGATACTGTTTTATTAGCAGAAACTAGCACTGATCTACAATACATGTTAAATACATTTTACGAATATTGTAAAGAATTGAAAATGAAAATAAATACAAATAAAACTAAAGTTTTGATCTTTTCGAGTGGCAGAATGCCAGCAAATCTCAAGTTCACAGTTAATTGTAACGACATAGAAATTGTAAAAGAATACAAATATTTAGGTATTTTATTTTCTAGAAGTGGATCCTTTTTATCAAATAAAAAATACAAGAACAAACCACAAAAGCTAGGTATAGTGTTTAAAAATAAAGGTAGACAAAACAATTTGTCAATAAAATGTCAACCTGATATATTTGACAAAATGGTTTTACCAATATTGATATATGGATCGGAAATATGAGGTTTTGAAAATATAGATATACTTGAACGTGTAGAATCACAATTTTGTAAAATGATTTTACATTTAAAACAGTATACTCCAAATTACTTCTAAGCAGGAACCGAGTAACCTTAAAGCTCGGGTAGCTGGGCTATGTAATCTCAGCTCAGCATCACTAGGCTAGTACTGACTTTCTATCCACTCTATTAGGGGGAAAAGGTCTGAATCCTGTAACTGCAACTGTCTCAGTTGTTGTGGACTATACTTCTGCATCCAGATAATGTGGATTTTATCTTCCTCAGTATTAGGTTGAGTCATATCATGATTTCCGCTGAATTAAAAGATGAGGCTATGAGCCCCTGAATTGATGAGGTGACGGACTGGTTATTAGGATTTTCTTCTACATTTACTATCTTGACTTCAAGTGGACTAACTTGTTTCTTAGCAATGGTATGACATCATCAACATCATTCAGAAACCGACTCCACTGAGTATGAGCCCTTTGACAATACTGGCAACTTTTACATGGCAAGTTTAGCACCTGCGTTATAGCAGTCGCAATCTTCAAGACATTGAGGTATTCTACTTAGGCCAACAGCATTAAGATGTTTCTTCACGGGCCGATGTACAATCTCCATGTCGAATTAGGCAAGCTCCTCTAACCACATTGCCAGTTGTCCTTCGATGTGTTTGAACCTCATCATGGTCTGTCCTTAATACAAAACGTCGTCCAAGCAAATAATGCCTAAAGTGTCGGCAAATTTTAACCACTGCTAAAAGTTCTTTACGGGTTGTGCAATACTTTCTCTGTAGTTTCATCAGAACATGACTTGCATAGCAAATGACCTTTTCCTGACCATCTTGTAGCTGAGAAAGTACGGCACCAATAGCAATGTCTGACGCATCAGTGTCCAGGATAAATAAATCTTGTGTATTCGGGTAAGCTTAACAAGGTGGTAATGTCAATAATTCCTTTATGTTCAAGAATGCATGCTCATGACAATCTTCCCATACTGGCTGATCTTTCTGGTGTGCTAGCTCGTAAAGACATGCAGTAACACCTGCAAAATCGAGAACATGGTCTCTATGATAATTCACAAATCCAAGAAAGGACATTAATTAATTTTTGGTTGTGGGCACTGGCCAATTTTGTACCGCTTCAGATTTTGTTGGAGCTATTTTTATTCCTTCTGCACTGACAAACTTGCCTAAAAACTCCACTTCCTCCCTGAAAAGCTGCCATTTCATAGGTTTCAACTTCAGGGAATATTTCCGGAACCGTAAGAGTGCTTCTCTAAGACTCTAAATACAATGGTCGAAATTCTTGCCTAATATCACTTCATCATCCAGATAAACTAAAACTTGATTCCAGGTAAGTCCCCGAAGTACTAACTGCATCGTTTGTTAGAAGGTAGCAGGGACGTTACAAAGTCCCATTCCCATTCGTGTATGTTCGAATAATCCATACCGTGTTATAAATGCGGTTTTCTTCTGGTCTGACTCCTCTAGTTCTATTTGATAATATCCGCTGGCAAGGTCCAGCGTGCAAAAGAATCCAAACAATCTTTAATGATGGGAAATGGAAAACAATCTTTCACGGTCCTATCATTCAAGGCTCTATAATCGACACATCATTTAACAGATCCGTCCCGTTTTCTTATAAGTACAGGTGCCGAAGACCATTCCGATGTAGAGGACTGTATTACACCTGCAGCCAACAACTTAGTCAGATATTCCTGTTCCACATTCTGGAATCCCAGTGGTGTTCGCCGCATTCTATGTTTTACTGGCGGTGAATCTTTTGTGTCAATTTTATGTTTGACCGCAGTTTAACACCAAAGATCTAAATCGTGTTTTGAAAAAACGTCTTCAAATTCAATCAACAATGACCGTAATGTAGGTATCTGATCATCTTTCAAATTTGTGATTGAACGATCGTATAAATTCTGCAGATGGTCGGGTAACGGGTTATCTTCCTGATCAAAGAAGTTCCCTGGTGGAAGATGCACTTACTTTATGCTATAGGTATCCTTGGTGGACAAGTTGTCATCAGGTGGCGATTTAACTTCCACTGTTATGAGCATACTTGAATTTGGAGGGTTTTTAACAGATCGGGTCAATAGTACTTCTGATAAAGACTGAATGTTCCCACCGCCTAGTTGTGCAAGTATGGATTCTCCATTTAAAACAACAGACATGTGCACCAAGTCCACTACAGCGCTGCATGCATTCAGGAAATCTAGTCCAAGTATGATGGTATCGGTCATATCTATCATGTTGTCTTGTTCTTTACTTGACCTTGGACCTCTATATGGTGATAGGGAGCGCGTACTCTGAGGACTTCGGAACTTAGATTGTGACCTAGGTGGGTTTGGTGATCGGGCATAATTGCTTTGAGGGCGCCTGGAGGGCGAGTTGTAATATTATCGGTGCCTCTCGGGAGATGATGATTGATTACTTCTTCCATCTTTTAATAATTTGCCAACTAGAGACACTTAGTCTTTAACATAAGTCTGTAATGAGTTATCTACCTTTTCAATCACCTGACCATGTTGTAAGGCCGTGGGCCTTTGTGGGGAATGATCAGAATCAGTAATATCAGAAAATTTTACTTGCCGTTGAGAATATGACTGAGGTCGACCTGAGTAAGATTTCCTAGCTCCATAAATGGCTTTCTGGTTAGCTAATGAAGACTTAATCCATTTCAAAGCTTCATTTATAGTCCTTGGATTTTTCTCTATAACTATCCGTGCTGCCTCCTTCTCCTGACATCCACGGAGGAACGCCTCAGTACCTATTTGATCTATTATGTCATTGTTACTTTGGTAATACCCATCCATTGTCAAGAAATTAACTCTGCGTATTCTTCTACGGTCTCTCCGTCCAACTGTCTAATGTATTGTAGCTGTCTTCTTGCTGCAGAGGCGTCCTCCTTCTTACTAAATCGCCTTTTCATATATTTCCGCAAATCGTCATAACTTGATATATGCGATCGTCTTGCATATTCTAGTGCAACTTCAGACAAACAATCAAGAAACCGTTTTCTTTGCGTCATCCCAGTAACGGCGATTTGCAGTTCTTTCAAACTGATACACAAAAGCTTCCCAAGATAGATTACCAAAACCAGTAAAGACTGGCATCTTCGGCAGTTGCGGACTCTTGCTTCGCTCTCTAGTATGGGACTCCTTCCAACGGGATGATTCCCTGTCTATTGATTCATCACTTGATGAAGAGGACTCCCTCTGGCAGCGCTTACTGCCCCTGCCTCTGTGCTTTTCGTTTGTAGCTTCAGTTTTGGTCTGATCAGAAGTGTTCACAGACTGTACATGAGAAGGCATAACTACTGGAGTATTCCGATGTACTGGGGTTGAAGGAATGTTTGAAGTGTCTTTATTTGATCCTGGATGGAAAACTGCAGTAGACGGTACAGCCGATCCATTATTTTGTTGTACTCCCGGTGGTGGAACACTGTAAGACCAAAATGGTGGCTTGAAAGGTATTGCGGAACCTTGAACTATGATTGGGTTATAAAATGACGATGGGGCCAAAGTCCCCTGTCCAGTGTAACCCTGCGATACATTGTTATGTACTTCATGAGTTGTATTATTCGAAGTAGAGACCAAAGGCTCCTGTCCATCTTTAGACTGATTGTCCAATTGTCCATGCTGAATGAAGCTTGGTTCAGACTTCACTTCCAAAGTGGACTGAACGGGCACCATGTTAGAAGTAACAAAAGGGGGAGGCGAGGGCCCCTGTTCAACATGGATTTCAGTGTTTTTTGTAAGCCTCTTCGGTTGCAGTACTTACTTTCAGAGTGGACGCTGCAGATGCATACATATCGTCCTGTAGAATTGTGTTTGTAGTTAATGACTCACATAAACTAGAAAGTCCAGTTGATTTACTAATTGGTGACACCTTGGAAAAGTCTGGATATGTTGCTGAACTAGCTGGGGTACTAAATGTTTTGGGTTTAGTTCCAAATTTTTCCACAGCCTGCTGTTTTTTCTTGGCTATCAAAGTATCAATTGTCGCGCCAAGACCACCAAATTTCTTCCCTGATTGTTCAACCTGTTCATGATGATCGTCCTGCAATAGTGGCAGAGGGTTTTTATATTGAATGGTTGACCCCATTAATTTAGTTTGCTCCATTTTAGTCATGCGAGCACATAAATTATCAAACTTCTCCGTCATGTTGTTAATTTGGGAAGCTTTCTTGTCTACCTCATGGAGTCCTGATGTGACATAAGAGAGCTCCTGCCTATTTTCTGCTATGTCATTGTGCAGTTTATGATACAAGAATAACATGCCAGGTTCAATGAAACATTTATTTAAAGTTGATTTTTGCACACCAGTAATGCCGTACACTGCATTAAAGTCTATAAAATGTGAGGCATCTCTAACCTCAAGTATCTATATGGCAATTTCATTGTCTACACCCTCAAGTGATTGAAGTTGATCCAAGGTGGCATCCATAGTGTAATAAGTTTTGATATTTTAAAAATTTGGTTAAATTGTATGGTCTATGTCTGTACTTTATTTGAGCACGAAATGGTGCTTATCATCTCTCACGATGCCTGTACTGTATTTGTACACGAAACGGTGTTTGTTATTAACCACGATACCTGTACTGTAGTTGTGCACGAAAGGAAGTTTGTCATCAATCACGTTTCCTGTACTGTAGTTGTGCACGAACGGTGTTTGTAGTAAACCACGATGCCTGTACTGTAGTTTTGTCAGAGCATGTGCAGAAATCCAACTTCCGTCCTGCTCAACTTGGACAAGATACAGCTAATGGCTATTCAAAATGGCGACTCACTAAAACGAGAAACTAGCCAAGCATTAAATTTTAACAGTGAATATAATGTGTAGTATTGCCTAAAAAGGTACTAAAACTTTCCCAAATTGATGGAGGTATTAATTTAAAATATAGCGGAGGCTATATAATTTGCAGTAATTGAAATCAAATGGTGTGAAACGTACCGTGCAGAGCGGTAGTTTCAAAATCAACAGATTCGAGCTGTCAAACGACGCCAATGTTGTGATCCAAGCATATAATTAATAATATAAAACAATATATGTGAAACTCACCAGGGTTTATTCAGGTGATATACAACAATAATACCTAAAATGCAGTAATAATGAAAATAATCAATATGTCAATACATGTGGTAAGGTGAAGAGTCAGGAATCGTGTGTTCTGTGTACTACGTCACAGATACATGATTAGGCACATATAAAACATGGACTGGTTCAGTACCGTATATTAGTGTTCAGCACCACATAGCCAAAAAAACAACATAACCATCTGACCACATGTTCCTTCTAAAAACTATTGTATTGTAATACAAACGAAGGTAAAGTGTTTGCCTGCTTTGTTTATTTCCAAAAGGCTTTTGAATCTTAGATGCTGTTATTCACCCAGGGATAAAATTTAAGCTAGTGGATATAGTTAAAGAATAGGATAAAAGATTTCTTTAGAACTAAAGTTGGAGTAAAACAGGGAGACAATTTAAGTCCATTTTTTTTTCAAAATTTTCATAAATAAACTTTCTGATTGTTTAAAAAGTTCCCCGGATCCAGCTGTTGTTAATTCACGACTAGTCCATTCTTTACTATATATGCTGATGATATTGTCATTTTTTCAACTTCGGCAAAAGGACTTCAAAGTAAACTTGATGTATTAAGTACTTATTGTTAAGATTGGTGTTCAACAGTTTATCCCATTAAAACCAAGGTGCGGAGAACTCTGAATACTGAAACTATGGTGGAAAACTAACTCTTAAGACTCTTGAACTAGCGATGAATAAACCAAGCCTGGAATACTAATACTTTTATTACAGATGGACTGTTCAGTGTAGAGTCCTGAGTCCAAATCTTGCTTATAGAAATTATAATCAAGTATTTATACATAATTGAATTGATAAGTAAATATTTAGGCATAACTTTTAGTGCATCTGGATCTATTTCCTTCGCTCGTTAAAAGATTTCCATAAGCTACGCAAGGAGTTTCTGTCACTGAATACATGTTTTAAAGAGAGCCTTCATGTAATTGAGTATACACTTAAACCAATTCTCTTATATATACCAACAACATTCATACTTTCTAGGTTAGCACAATGTTCATTTGTGACATCATGGATTAAGTTTTTATTCCGTACAATCCTTAAAACAAATATCAATGATATACTGCAAGATCGTCATAACAATACAAAGAGCTCTTTAAAAACACAAGGACTCTGAAGCGCATTTGTGAATTTTCATTAATCATACACGATCAAAAGCCGAATATATGAAAGCCAACGATTTATAAAAACTGCAATAGCTGATTAAAAATTAAGAATGATTGTTAAAAAATGTACGTTCAATAATTTCATCTCATTCTGCCGACATGATTGCATGTAATAAAAAGTCTTAAATTAAAAAAAATCTAAAAGCAAAAAATGATGCAAATTTGAGGGAATACACGTGTATTCATCAATTTGATGCCTTAGCGTACAGTAAAAATATATTACTACTCAACCCTAACATGATATTTGGCTTAATGCGAGATGATTAGTTGTCACTGTGATTTGGCTATACTTTTTGGACCTTTTGGATTATAGCTCTTCATCTTTTATATTAGCTTTGGATTTCAAATATTTTGGCCACGAGCATCACTGAAGAGACATGTATTGGCGAAATGCGCATCTGGTGCAAGAAAAATAGTACCGTTAATTTTATTTACCCCTAAATGATGGTCGTTCGGAATATATATAAAAATTGTATGCTTGATAATTCTTTAACTTAATTTTTGCATACCATTATCAGAGTAAGAAATTAAATAATATTGTTTTTAGTAAACTTTATATAACAACCGAGTTTATTAACATGGTAGTGTGAACAGTGCTTTTTAAAATAATTTGAAAAAAGTTCGTCAAAATACTTAAGTTAAGGTCATCTTTCAAAGTTACGACCATCTTGTGTCGGTTACGACCATCATCAAAAATACTATATTTTTTATAACGACCATCAAAATTTAAAGTTACGACCATCATGCTCGAATTTTTGAATGACTTATCTACGAAAATTGGAATGATTTTATGTGTCAAATTTGGTTTCAATAACAACGTACTCACAATAAGTGTAAATGAGACAAGCGGTTTGACTCAAATGAACCTTTTACTGCACGAAAATCGAAAAATTAAAACTTATCCCATGAGTTGTCTCCCATATTCAGATGGTCGTAACTTTAAGTTACGACCATCCGCTTACCACCACTGATTGTTCACACATGCTTGTAAAAATTGTGCCTTATACACGTAGTTATATTTATGTATGTTCTCTATATGTAATTGTAGTTTTATGAGAAATAAAGTATTCGTATTCGTATGAAATGGAAAAGATAAAAATGTTACCGCAATATTGTCAAAGGAATATATGCAAATACTGTATTCTTTATTGAAATTAGTTATTCTCATCAACTGATATAATTGTATTAGGAAAACTAGCAACTATACCCCATCTCCGTATTCTGACCATGGACGACCTACAAGGCCAAACAAGAAACTTTACATGCTTATAAGATCATTTAAATTTTTAATAACAAAAAATTAAATGGAATAGTTAGCCAACATGATTTTGAAGAGAACAATATCAAGTTTTCTTTATTGAAAACAATATTGCACATTTTCGGACAATTTTTACAGGACGAGTATAGAATTCAGGTTAACTTGTCAATACTTTGTATAACCACCTTTTGCATTTATGACCGCCTGACACCTCCGACGCATGGAATCAATAAGACGTCGAATAAAGTCTTGAGGGGTGTTGTTCTATTCGCTGGGCGAGCGTTTCCAGTGGATTTTGACTATTTCTGATACGTCGTCCAATTTCGTCCAAAAGATGTTCAATTGGTGATAAATCTGGAAACATTTCTGGCCAAGACAACACACACATTTGGTTATCCTCCAAAAAAACTCAGTATCTCTAAGACGAGTCTTAAGCCTTGCAATAATAATTCTAGAGACATTAAATGATTTGCAACCTGCACCTGATTCATTCATTCTGCAAACATCCCAATAGCTCTTTCTCCCTCATTTTGGTGTAGACGGGACATTGTTTTACATGTTACTTTTCATTTTTTAATGCGTCCTTTTGTTAACAATCGTGTTTGACACAATAAATAACAAAAAGGACAACTCGATTCCAACTCTATACAGGTATTTTTTTATAAAAATGGTTATTTGTTTGAATTCAGAAAATGACGTCAAGTCACTTATTAAAATGCTGGACTTTTTGATCGACAATATATTTGTTGAGTTTGGAGGATTTATATTTCAACAGACAGTCGGTATTCCAATGGGTACTAATTGTGCACCCCTGCTGGCTGATTTGTTTTTGTATTCGTATGAAGCAGAATTTATTCAGAACCTTCTAAAAGACAAAAAGAAAAAGCACCTTGCGAAATTCTTTAATTTTACTTTCCGATATATTGATGATGTTTTATCATTGAACAACCCATACTTCAGCCAATACTTACATCTCATATATCCTAGTGAACTTGAAATTAAGGATACTACTGATACTAGAAGGACTGCTTCATACCTTGATCTTTTCCTCAATATTGACGTAGATGGACGACTTCACACGAAAATCTATGATAAACGGGACGATTTCAACTTCCCAATTATCAATTTCCCATTTCTTAGCAGTAACATACCCTCTGCCCCTTCGTATGGTGTTTACATATCACAATTGATACGTTATTCACGTGCTTGTTCACACTATACGGACTTCATATACAGGAGTGTGCTCCTTACGCAGAAACTGCTCCAACAAAGTTATGAGGAGGACAGATTAAAATTGACACTCCGTAAATTTTATGGACACCATCACGAATTGGTGGATCCATATGATGTCTCTTTAACCAAACTAGCTAAGGACATTTTTACCACATGGTAGATTGTGGTTTGTCATTATGTCGTCTAATCTTTTAATTACCAAACGTGACTTATTCCCGATTGTGACTTTTTTGCTGAATGTGAATTCGTATTACTATAAGACGTGTTTCTGTACTTGTTTATCCCAAATTCATGTATTTAGTTTACATGTTTAATGTTATATTTGTAATTCTCATTTTGTCAAAATGTATTGACGTCTTTTTATTATATTTAGGTGTTACGGATGGAAAAATTAATCACCGCCTTTATTTATTATATTTAATTTCGTACGATTAATTACGTTTGAAGTTGGATTCATAACAAACTTGACATATATATATTACAGTTAATTGCTATTAATAAGTATTGCAATATGCATTTTGTTTTAATAAATTATCAGTATTTAGTTCTAATATAATCTTAAAGCAATCCTAATTCTATCTCACTTTTGAATTATAGTTTTTCATGTGTGACGTCATGCTGTTTCTAAATTTCATAAATTCAAATGTGGCATAACGTTTGCCTTTTCACCATCGTATGTGACGTCATTTTTTTAATTGCGTTGACGCCTGGATTGATTCGGGTGTGTCTATGCTGCATCATGCATTCGGGTTTAGTTTTCTGTAATAAGTTAATACTTCAGTTTCATTATGAATATATCTTTCACATTCATTTGTTAAAATTTACTGTTTGCAATAGCATGAATCGTTCTATATAAAAGTGTTCTTATCCCGGGCATAAAAACAATGCCGTATTTGGCAAAACCTTTTCAACTTTTGATCTTCAGTGCTGTACAACTTTGTACTTTTTTCACTTTCGATCTTTTATATCTGGGCGTTATGTATTCGGGTTTAGTTTTCTGTAATTAGTTAATACTTCAGTTTCATTATCATGATTATGTATATCTCTTTCATATTCATTTGATAAAATTTACTGTTTGCAATAGCATGAATTGTTCTATATAATAAGAATGTTCTTATCCCGGGCATACAAACAATGCCGTATTTGGCAAAACCTTTTCAACTTTTGATCTTCAGTGCTGTACAACTTTGTACTTTTTTCACTTTCGATCTTTTATATCTGGGCGTCACTATTGAGTCTTGTGTGGACAAGACGCGTTTTTGGCGTATTGAATTTTAAACTTGATGCTTTTGTTGTCTATTAATCATGCTTTTCTTTGTCTAATATGGTCTCCTTTTTGTTTGTATTGTAGTCCTGTAATATTATGTTGTCATTTCAATGTTATATTTAACTTTGTCATTAAAGTGCGAGGTTTGGCATGCCATAAAACCAGGTTCAACCCACCACTTTTATTCCCCTTTAAAAGTGTCCTGTACCAAGTCAGGAAGATGGCCATTGTTATAATATTGTTCGTTTCTGTGTGTGTTGCATTTTAACGTTGAGTCGTTTGTGTTTTCTCTTATTTTTTTTAGATAAGACGTGGCACGGTACTTATCTATCCCAAATTCTTGTATTTGGTTTTGATGTTATATTTGTTATTCTCGTGGTGTTTTGTCTGTTGCTTGGTCTGTTTCTGTGTGTGTTGCGTTTCGGTGTTGTGTCGTTGTTCTCCTCTTATATTTAATGCGTTTCCCTCGGTTTTAGTTTGTTACCCCGATTTTGTTTTTTGTCCATGGATTTATGAGTTTTGAACAGCGGTATACTACTGTTGCCTTTATTTTTCCGATATTTTTATAAATGAGTAAATTTGATAAATAAATCATTCATGTTACTAGTTTTAATCATGAAAATATTTGAAATTAATATATGTGATATTTTTAAATTAAAAACCAATGTAACGTTTCTTTTTTAGCGTAGTATATATAAACCATTATGTTTACTCAGCAACTTTATTATGACTTAATCAATTAGTTACGATCAAAAGACAACTGTTTATAGGATAAGATTATATGAAAATGTTATTTGGGAATTTAAGATAAGCCTTGGGTCACGTGCCGAGTGACACGCGCTAGTTAAAAAGTCTTTTTATTCAATATTATCATATTTATTGATACACAATTCATATTTTTGAGTTACACATTGATATTTTCTTATATCCAAGTTCTTTTGGTCTTAAAACATCGTGTCCATGTCCTTAGCGCTAAAAACATATAAACTATCAGCGTAGCATTACGCATCCAAATACAATTTAAAAGATCATATCATTATTGACAACGTCGTCATTTTCAATTAATTAGATTTAGCAGCAGATAACAGATATTGACATCACATCAATCATTTAAAAATGATATTAAATCGTCCTATTAAAATACATTATCCCTTGAAAAAACTATGTCAAATATCAGATTCGTGTAACTTGATACTACAGTATCTTTAAGACGATTGCACCTAGTTTGAACATTTAAGTAATCAATATTATTTATGAGCTTCCCCTAGGGATTAAAGGTTAAAAGTTAACAAGATGATTCAATGTTTAAACCGACACACGCTAATCAAAATGTTAACACATGATTTCACACTAAGAATGAAAAAAGTTCTTTTATGTTATAGATAATTATTTACTCCTGGTTTGCCCACTTCAAACAATTATCTTTTAGTAAAGAAAACAAAAAGATAAAAAGATTTAATGAGCATAAAATTGTATAGTCTGTTTTAATTAAGTTATTTGGTTTGTGAGTGTTTTCTATATATTTAAGTATTTTCTTTTTGTAATTCTATTTTCATTTAAATAGAAAAATAATAAATAAATCAAACATTTTTTCTCAATAATTTACTTTTAATTCAATCAATTCATTTAACATACATGTACAATTACAAAACAATGTCATTCAGTCATAAAAGTGTCTTTATAATTCATTAGTTTCTGAATGATTTTCATTATATAAAAAGATAAATCCACCAATACAAATTCTTTTTTTTATAATTGAAAACGCACTTTTAATAATATATGAATCAATTCTATAAATCTATTCCATAAGGAATTAAATAAAGCACTACTGTCAAATAATTAATATGGGGCACTATATGTTAAATGATGAGAAATACAATCTTTCAAATATATATGGCACGCATGAACAACTTTTATTAATGAATCTTATATTATCTGAGATAATCTAGGTTTATCTCAGATAAACTAAGATTATCCCAGCTTAATTCAAATGAGTAGGGGCAAAAAGGCCCTTAATTGGCCCAAAAATTACTGCAAATTTAAAAGTTATCATACATACTCTTATATTACTGAAAACTTGACTAAGGTATAAGGTACTAAGAAAAACAAAACAAATTTGACATCAAACAAGTTACCATGGCAACAAATCGTGACTTAATTTGCATTTTTGTTAATTTCGTAATTTTCCTTCTTTTTTCCTCCAATTTTAAGTATATTTTAGATTGAAAAAGTATGTGCGCACCCAGGAAACAACTTTATATTTGGTGAGATTATGCCAATAGTTATAATAAAGCTTCTGTTAAATTATTTTGTTGTGTCTCGGCTGCGCAGGATGTTTCCACAAGGGAAATAAGGATAGAAAACTGCATAAATTCTGTATTGTTCATCGTTTTTGTGACGTCATCAGATAAAAATCTTGATATTTTTTTTTATATCTATTTATTGACCCTATGCATTGCTAAACAATATGTGCTAATTTGAACTAGTTATTAATTTTTTTTGGGCCAAAACTAGGCCTTAATGCCCCTAAAAAATCCTACTTTATCTCAGATAATACAAAAACAATCAATATCTGGAGAAAATTCCGGTTTATTTCAAAATAGTAAGAAAATCTAGGTTTATCTGAACAATTTTCAGATAATACTAATTTATCTCGGGATAATTAATGATCTGAATTTCAGATAATCCATTATCTGAATTTCAGATAATCCATTATCTGAATTTCAGATAATCCATTGTCTCATTTTCCAGATAATTTAGGTTTATTTCGGATTCTAAATATACCAAAGAACAATGTAACGAGTGTTATAATTGGACGACAATCGTTTGCGAGATTTTATATAAAAAAAAATTCGATCAGTGACACACTTTCTCCCAAGACGTTCTATTTCTTTGGGAACAGATTTGTTTGCTTTAATCTTTTTTTCCTTAAAATGTTCTAGATACAATCCAGTTAATGTTGTTGCTCTACTTAACGCCACATATGCTTGCCCATCAAAAAATGTGTTCTGAAACGATACAACAATTTTTTTTACAGTTATCCCTTGCACCTTATGTATGGTACAGACCCATGCTAATTTGATAGGGAATTGCAGACGATACATCTTTAGCCCTTTGTTTTTTTATAATAATGTAAATGAAATTTCGCTCCGTTCAATAGGTGTGGCTGAACTAAATTGTTGTTTTCAACTGAGGAATCGAGATAGTTTTCTTGCATTATATCCTGTATTTGCATCATCAAACTGTACCAACAAAGCAACTACATTTGAAATTGTTGGTGAATTATTTTTCTACGCTTTATAATCATTTTAATGGTTCCTTGAGTACCATTTACAAGTCCATCTGATACATCAACATTTCTTGTAAGCATGATTTTTGCTCCAACTGCTACTGTAATTCACCAGGCAAGCCACCAGTAAATCTAAGATATTTTTTTGAATTTATGTTCTTTAAGTCATGAGGTTTTTTATCAATTGCTTTTTATATTTCCATGGGTTCCTTTAAAGTTGATAACATTTTGGTATTATGCTGGTCCACCTTTGCAATAGTCGAATATACATGTAAACAGTCTATTGGATGTTTTAATGGATGAATTGTTGTATCTCTTCCTTTCAATACTTCTATCTCTTCACTTGTGAAAGTAGCATTTCTGATTCTATTTAACAATTCAGCAAACTTGAAATCATTCTTTTGCCTCATTATCTCAGTGAGTTCATATAATGAGAAATCATCCCATAAATTACCATACATACGACTTAATTAATGGGTCTTTATATAGTTTCAATACAAACTACTGCATAACTGGTGGTAATTGAAAAAGATCTCCAAAGGCCAGAACTGAAATACCTGCAAATGGTTAATTGATTCCAGTTATTTCACAAAGTCTGTAATGTATTTGTAGAAGCAGCTCTGATCCTACCATGGATATCTCATCGATGATAAGAAGTCTTATTTTGCTTGCTTTTAACCTTAATGCATTTCTTTTGTCATCTGATAATTTTATATATGATTTAGTTTGTCCTAAAGGTAGCAAGAAGGCAGAATGTAATGTCACTCCTGAAATGTTGTGAGCAACTAGCTGTACCTGTTGAGGCTGTTAATAGCACATGAACATCATCAGGATTGTCTCCAATAGTTAGTAGCTTGCGTAAAGCCATGAGGAATGCAAGAAATTAAATGAGACTTTCCTGTTCCTGCTCCACCAGGTATCAAGATACGCAGTGGGTCACTCTTCTTCTTGGAGATGTCCATAGGTGCTATGTTCTCACAACACTGCAATACTATTTGTAAAATGTCTCAAAAGAAGTCCGAGTCTGATGTCAGAAGATGTAACCAAAGAAAATAAACAAAATGACAATAATACATAAATAACAACAGACTGATAATGATTAACTGACATGCCAGCTCCAGACTTCAATTGAAATGATTGAAATATTATGATTTCATCATATGAATACCAGTCACTATCCTTCTCGTTAGGGGTTTAGTATCATACCATCATAACATAAATGAGAAGAACATAACCCGTGTCATGCCAACAACTGGTTTTTTGAATAAATGTGTTCAGCTCCGACGCAAAGACCCTATCAGTGAGTCAATATTAACGCCAACATATGCAATCTTTAATGACCTGACAACAATATCGTAACTATAGCCCTTCTTAATAAGTCTATTTAAAGGTTTTGTTAGTTTCTGAGGTGAATAGTGACATTTGTGTGCTTTATAAAGAATATTTCCATAAAAAATGGATGTGAAATACCTGAACGTATTAGAAGTCTGCATATTGAGCTATATTTACAAATGATGTTCTTATACCGATGATAAAATTTAGTAAGTGTTTTGGCTAGTTTGTGATATCGAAAACCCTGGTGTAAAAAATTTCGGCAATGCATAAGTTTCTCTCGTTAAAATCTAAAACATTGTTACATACGAGAGCGAATCGTACAAGTTGAGATAAATAAACACCGTAAGATGGTGACAAAGGAACGTCACCATCTAAAAATGGATAATTAAGGATAGGAAATGAAAAAGCATCTCTTTAATCATAAATTTTAGTATTAAGCTTTTTTTAAAGTAAGTTCAACAGAATCAATTTTTGTAGTATACATACTGAAGTCGTCATTATTTAGAGCCAAAATATCATCCAAATATCTAAAAGTATTATTAAATTTGTTTATCAGATGTTGTTCCGATGGGTCTTTGTTGATTTTTGTCATAAATTGTAACTCATAGCAATACAAAATCAAGTCCGCAATAAGTGGTGCACAGTTAGTTCCCATTGGAATTCCGATAACCTGACGAAACACGGAATCTCCAAAGCGAACAAAAATGTTATCTAGTAAAAATTATAGTATCAAAGCATGTCCAATTGACATAGTTTTTTTGTTTATTGCTACTAAAAATTGACCTAAAAGAGTTTGAACATATATCGTCACATTCTGACATTTTAAATGCCCATTTAATAAGGTGTGTGATTTTTTTCTAAATGAGAATGTAAGGCAATCTGGTATACAGGGTGGAAAATCAAAACTTTGAACAGATTCAAAATCACCAATATAAGCATGGAATTTATCAAGTACTTCTAATAAGTTCTTGACACTCCAAAAGTAATTAATTCCACTATTTTCGAAGGCCTTATTTGAACAATTTATAATCAGTTTTTTTATTGTACCAAGAGTACTAGTAAGAAGAATAGACAATTTAGTAGTGGAACAATGGCTTGAAGACAAAATAAATCTATATTTGTAAGGTATTTTGTGTTACTTCGGAAGCGAATACATAGTTTGGACTTTCATTGTATTTGGTTCTGATTGTAAAACGGTAGCTAATTATAAACATTTATGTATGTTACAGATGTCGTTTTCTGAAAATGGAGTTAGTTGGAATGTTGGTGAATTGGTAATTTCTTTTTTCAGAATCTCAATGTAAAATTTACGTCAAACAATATTAATATTATAAGCAGCTTTATACGCCGGGAGAAAAACAAATTCCTTGGCTAGCTCTTTTAGTTTATGTTTGATACGAGAAATAGGTTTATTGTGATTATTGTTAACAGTAACATGTTTTTTAAAATGTTGAATACGTATATCAACTATGTTCATTACTGAATTAAAGATGTCCAAAGATTTTTGTCAGCTATTTCCCGTTTTATCCATTTCAAACAGTAAGTACGGAGTGAGTCGTGGATGATATTACGACACTCATTCAAATTAATAATTGACGGGGGACGATATTTCGGTCCTTTACTGAGGAATGATTTTAACTCTCGGTCTTTAACGATGTTAAGATCTTCTGTTATACATTGTAACATTGGAAATGGGTCCATAAATGTATTTGGAATTACTACAATTACATTTAGCAGGTGTAGTGGTTAGTGCATCGGACTACTAACACAAAGGTTCCTGGTTCGATTCCCGTTTGGGATGAAAATTTCAGAAACTCAATTTTCGGCTCTCCCTCGACACCATTTGCAAGTATGGTCTTGAGGAAACGATGATAGTCCGTCGGACGGGGACGAAAAATGGCTGACCCGTGTTAAGAGAGAGCCATATCTCTTGCACGTTAAAGACACCCTTGTAGATTTCGAAAAAGAGTAGGCTAATGCCGCTACAAGGCAGCACTCGCACCCGCAAAGTGGAAAGGGATTAATATAAGTTGTAAAACTTGTTTCCCAATCCACTATAAATAAATATGTTTAAACTAAGCAGGTGTATTTTCACTGAAATTAACATCTTTACTCAATAGACCACTTTCGAGTTCATCCGTCACCGGAAAAAACTCGTCAATTATACGCGCCTTTATCACCGTCATTTGTGCGTTTAGGGGCGTCGTCACTTCCCTTCCAATGTTGAGCGAGTGGTTAGAAAACTATAATTCTATATTGTACGAATTATTCGGCAAATTGAATTCTCAAAAGTGACAATCAACACTGCTGTCATTAGGGAATTGTCAGTAAGTACCTACAGAGCAACCATTATTTCTAGTTTATCCTGCACAAAGACGATCACTAAGACGCTTTATGAACGTAAATAGTGCAGGGATACAGGCGACCCCCTCTATCTGGTAAATGACGTCATAAAGGCGTGCATAATTGACGAGTTTTTGCCGGTGACGGATTAATTCGAAAGTGGTCTATTGGTTATAATTAAACACAAAGGAGTAGGTCCGGTAAGGGCTGATTTTGGCCTCAATTTTCATGTTCATCTGACGAAATATTTTAGACACTTTTTAAAGACTTTGTGTCTGTTTAAATTGATTCAATTTGTTTTTGTTAATGATTTTAACTAATTAAGTCATTAAAAACACTCCGATCTAAGCATAAATATGAAAAATCTATCAAATTTGCCAAAAATCGTCACTTTTCAGATGTTTTTTGTCAAAAATGAAAGTGGCCGCATCCGTGTTCATCCTCAACCTTTATATATATTATGTATTATCATCAAATACAACTTACAATTCAATATTATGAATGAACACGAATGCGGCCACCTTCATTTTAGACATAAATTTAACTAAAATGCTAAAATTGTGAAGATTTCAGTAATTAAGCATGACTTAATGGTGCTAGTACCTGATATATGTGCATTGTATTGTCAAAAACTGCCCATATTTATGTAGCAGAATCATTCATTCTACTTTCCAATAAATAGCTTAACGCTTTTATTATCAAAATTTTGTAAAACTGCTATATTTTGGGGCCAAAAAGGGGTCTTACTGAACCTACTCCTTTCCGGGTAGATTTCTTGTAAATATAACAAATAAGAGGGAGCTCAGTATTGTCAAAATATCCAGGAATTTGTTCTTTAACAGGATGGCCGTTAAATATACCGGCAATATTTACAAAATCAAAACCTTTGTCGACATACTTAAAACTAAAATGTTTGTTTATTATCTCCAGGGCGATCAATTTTTGAAAATAGTTTAGAATAACAATATGCCATAATAATTTGAACTGTTTCATACTTAGTACTAGTTACTGCTATATGACATTGTGTTGTAATCCTCTAAATCTTTTTTTAACCTATAACATATAACAACCTGCATAAAACTGAAAAAATATTAATTTTTAAGACTTGACCTTCAAAGGTACAAAAAGGTGGCCCAGTGTTGAGAGGGTAGTCCCCTGTCTCTACGACTCCCTTTTACCAAGTTCGGTATTGTATCCTATATTTGATTATTTGATTATTCTTTGTAGCTACGAAATTGTCCCAATTTTTGACAGTGTTGTACTTAATTTGCAGAACAACTGACACTTAGCAAATTTGAGACATATGTTGTCGTTTTCGAGATAGTTTTAAGTTTAAAATTGTGGTACGGAGATAAGGGCATTGTGGTACGGAGGTAAGGGCATTTCTGAATTAACAAAAGCTTGCCACCTGAAATTGACACAAATCGGAGAATTAAAAATGGTTATATGTTTGACTAAATATTATAGGCATTCGATAAAGTTACATAAGTTTATTTATAAAATTGATATTGCATCCGACTTTGCCAAATGGGGTCTTGTGACATGTCAAACGGAAAATCCAAGTGAGCTGTGTCTTTAAATGATAATTTTAAACCACATTTTTACAATAGAGATAATGGTTGGAATCATTAAGTACATACGTGTCGGTTAGTGTATAGGAATAAATAATCATTCCATTTAAGACGAAATATATCAGATTTCTTTTTCCCTTTACAAGGTTTCATGGTTCACTCTATTTTTGTGTACAAAGTAATTACATGGAAGATCATATAAATGATTACAACTTTTGATGGCATTGTACTCTAATCAAGTTAAAATGAACTACAACGTATATTTGTTACTGAATTCTTTATCTAATTGAAAGAAACTTTTAATTGTCAAAAACATTTTTTGATCCAAAGATTAAATAGTGGGATGTTCAAAAATAAAATTTTAAAAACTAATTACAAACTATTTAGTTCAATTTGGAACACATTTTTTTCAAAATAACCAGTAGCAATTTGTATTTCAATACTTTGATTACAATACAATGAAATCGTACCCTTGTGATAATTCATGCGTAGTAACTTAGTACACGAAAAAGTATGTACTATGAAAGTTAGAAGACAAATTCAAGCAATTTGATTGGAGGAAAAGTTGTAAGTATGTGCTAAATTTAAAACTACTTATGCCGTGTTCCTATTGGCCTAAACTCGGTGATGTGTAAGGGTAACTCACACGTAAAAGAACAATTAAAGGTCTTTCCATCAAAAACAATGTGTTTCAATATGAAAGTTGTAAAATTAAGTAATAAATGTCGTTTCAATCGTTAAATGATAGCTTATTGTACACTGATTCCAAAAATATATGGTTTCTATACTTTTTTTTTTAAATAAGGGAGATAATTTGTTTCTTCCGGTTTGAAAAAATGTTACTTCCGATAATATTTGAATATTTACTTGACACTGATTCCCAAAACATCTGGTTCTATATACTTAAATATTTATAAAGCTACTTCCGGTTTACACAAAGTCACTTCCGGTTATTTTTTTCAAGGTTCAATGGTTTGATACCTTTTGCCAAAAGTCTCATGGTTTTATCATGCATACATGTGAGGTAAAAGCAAAGGTCAAAATCCAGAACGTCAAATTAAGCTATGACCTTGAGATCAATTTCAAGGTCATAAACCAAGGACCTCAAATCAAAAGACCATAGGTCTTAATTATATTTGGTTAATCAGTTATATCACCATACGCGTATTTTTAAATACAAGAGGGGAGAAAACTCCCTTTTACGTTGAACGTACCCTTGCAATTAAAATTTACGATGATAGTCCGTCGGAAGGGGACGATAAATGGCTGGCCCGTGTAAAGAGAGAGCCATATCTCTTGCACGTTAAAGACACCCTTGTAGATTTCGAAAAAGAGTAGGCTAATGCCGCTACAAGGCAGCACTCGCACACGCAAAGTGGAAAGGGATTAATATAAGTTGCAAAACTTGTTTCCTAATCCACTATAAATAAATATGTTTAAACTAATTAAAATTTACGTGTTACGACATGTCGCAACTAACAATTTAGAAAAAATGATTTGTCAATATCTTATACGGTTTTCAATAATTAGAATATGACCTTGACCTTTGACCTCGACCTATTTTTAATTTTTTTGGACCAGGGACCTCAAATCAAAAGATCTTAGGTCTCTATCACTAATGGTTTACAAGATAGAAATGCATATCCCTTAAATCAAATGCATTCGGGGAAATAACTCCATATTCCTATTTAAAGAGTCTGAACACAAAGTTTAACCATTCAATGTAAGTTGTCATATGGCAATATATTGTTTTTTTCCCCAAATGATTTGATACCGAGATATTGGTGGTCTCACTTTAATATAACCCATGTCAGCTATCTAGTTTTATCTATAATAAAAGTGAGCTAGTTTTGTACTCTTAAATATTTTTATATTCCATACTCCATTAAGAAACGACCAATTTGTCTGTGCCCAGTAGCATCGTATCTACTTAAAACATTTTCTAGCACAATGTCTGGACATCGGTTGACATTCAAAAGAGGGACTAAAGATACCAATGGGACAGTCAAACTCATTAATCTTAAATAAACTGACAATGGCATGGCTAAAAATTTAAAAAAAAACAACACAGACAGACAAACAAAAGTACACATGACACAACATAGAAAACTTAAGAATAAACAACACGAACCCCACCAAAAACTAGGGGTGATCTCAGGTGCTCCGGAAGGGTAAGCAAATCCTGCTTCACATATGGCATCCGTCGTGTTGCTTATGTGATAAGAAATCCGGTAAATAGTCTTATTCGGTAGGTCACATTCATGAAAGGGTTTTGTTGTTACAACGGATAGAACATATCCGATATCATTTGTGAAACGGTTATTCCATAACGGTCAACCAACTCGTGATGGCGTCCGTAAAATTTTCAAAGGGATGATTTCAACTTCAACATTTGGAACTCTTGGATTAATAGCTTCCTTGTGAGCAGCAACCATCTATCAAGAAAATCATGATAGGAAATGCAAGCACGTGAATATCGTATCAATTGGGAGATATATACCCCGTATGCAGGTGCTGCTGGAATGTTGCTACTTAGAAACGGAAAGTTCACAATTGGAAAGCT
Source organism: Mytilus edulis (assembly GCF_963676685.1). Classification (NCBI taxonomy): domain Eukaryota; kingdom Metazoa; phylum Mollusca; class Bivalvia; order Mytilida; family Mytilidae; genus Mytilus; species Mytilus edulis. The sequence goes on from NC_092344.1 coordinate 23,882,266, forward strand.
GAAATCATCTCTTTTGTCGTAAAGTTTTGTTTTCAACCGACCTTCATTGTCAATTTCTAGATATAAGTCAAGATATGAGGCTGATTTAACTGTATCTGTAGTATCCTTTATATCTAGTTCGATGGGATAGATGCGTTCCACATAGTCACCAAATTTTGAATTATTTAGTAAAAGAACATCATTTATATAGCAGAAAGTCGAGTTAAAGGATACTGCTTACTTTTTGTCTTTCTTCCTAAGAAATTCCTGCATGAAGTCAGCCTCATCATAATAAAGAAACAAGTAGGCACAGTTTGTGCTCATTGGAATGCCGACAGACTGTTGAAAAACACGTCTTCCGACCGTAACACATATGTTGCCAATCAAGAAATCTAGCATCTTGAAACTATCTCAGAGAATTTTTTTTTTGAATCAGAGTGATCCTTTACAGAGAAGGATTTATTCCTCCCTGAGATATCTACGTTGGCCATTTTTTTATGAAACAAAGCAATACCAACTCTTTCAATTTGTCTTTTAGTTTAGAATGTGGAATACTTGTGTAAAGAGTAGAACAGTCAATTTTTTTAATACTGTTACAAGATGAAACAGAGTTGGATTGAATGTACTCTAAAAGATCTTTGGAATTTTTAAGTATCAACATTGCCAAAACCATGGCCACACAACCATTCATCTGTCATCGTAGATCCAAATGCAAATATTCTTACAATTTAATTCAGTTTTGTTTTCCATAAGACAAACATAAATGTCCTTCGGTATAAGAAACCTCAAGTTTAAAACAAAACTACTAGATTAAAAAAAGAAAATCAACACTTAAGACTATATTCTTAACGTAGGTTAATAAATGACAATAAGACAAATCCGAGTACAGATAAGACACATAACTACAAATAATTATAGACCAGCAACACTGAAAACTAAAAGTAAATTAGAAACATGGATCACGAAAAAACATGCAGGGCGACATCAGAGAGTGAAGAGAACGCAGTTGCTTCTTGCAAGACACTCGCCGTGAAAACAATTTTATTTGAAGACAAGATTCTGTTTCAACTTTTTTTTTGTTGAAAATTCTATCATGAGGCATTTGCCTCCTTTGTTTTCATGGCATGATTCATATTTGTAAAAACCTATGAAAACATAAGGTAGCCATTTCACTAAAATAACAGTTATTTCAAATGTTCAATCACGCTGAATTTATTTTCAATGATTGCAATTTCACGCTTTCTATCGATACGGGATTCGCATTCCATTAATTATTCATTATTTTATGTAAATGTTACAGGTTTTATGAAGAAGCAAACACTTGTGAAATGTTTAAACAATATTTTATTCAAATAAATTGAATTTGATTGGGCAACAGGCATAGCCTATGTAAGACCTCTCCACAAAACAAGGTACAATATATTACATTCAAACAAAGCAACACATTCACAAACATAAAGACAAAACAGAATAAATTTTTCAAAAATACCTCTTAGCTGACTGGATTGATGTTTCAAATAGTTAACTCAGATCAAAAGTATGACTATTTTAAAATGATTTGTGGAATGACGGTATTATACATTTATAAGTATTGATATTTGATTTCGTTACTTAAGCATTTTATGTAAAAATACAAACGCGAATCCATTCTTCTAGTAGATTGTTTTTTCCCTGAAGGAACAACATATGTTATATTTCCTATTTTGCAAATTGGAAATTTCAAAATACTATAATAGTTATATTTTGAAATTTCTAATTTGCAAACTAGGAAATACAATGTATAACATATACACTCTGTAAAAAGTGAAAAATAAAAAGCTATATTCGACGAAACTCTCGAAACGAAAATATGAGTTGAAAACTTCAAAACGTTTAATTGTCAGGTTTGTTACTTCAAGAACACTTCTTTTCATATTCGGACATCCGTTTAAACACATGGATACATTTCAAACTTAATGAGTTTTATTTTTTAAAGGGATTCTTTTTTTTTTTTTTTTTTTTTTTTTTACATAATTGAGATTTCTATCATCATAAAATGAATAAAAAAAAAATATTTATATAAAATATTTGCAGAGATGCTCTTATTTGTGTGGTCTATACTTATGTTTATATAGTCAAATAAAAGAATAAAAAATGTGCTTTATAGTTATGACAATTGATGAATTGAATAACTGCAGCTGTTATAAACTCTTTGATATGTAACAACATTATGTACAGTACTTGTTATTACCATTTTCGAAAGATAAAAAAGTAAAATTGACCAAAGGTAAGTATGTAAGCATTGAATATAACTGTCATCAGTCAATACGCACAATATTTCCAGGAGCAGATATACTCGACAGCCATTATGTTGGAATAAAAGCATTTTTACAGCGTATGACTGCGAGGGTATTCCAGTGTATTGCTATCGCCTAGATTTCCATAACGTAACATTAACTTTGGGTTTTTAAACCGATCTAAAAACATGATGCATACGTAGACATCTTCAAGTGCAAACTAACATTCCTTTTCGCTTGTTATAAATTCATTTCTCCAATGAATACGCATCAAATAAAGAAAAATTAATAATATTAAAATGTTTTGTTATATGTATATAAATATAAGGGAAACATCATTAATATCTTTGCACACGCATGCGGAAGAATACCCCAATAACGTTTTCAATCTCAAGGAACGACAACTGACATGAATGATTAAACATTTTTGCGGGAAAATTTAAATGCCTTCTCAAATCCATTCCCTCAGAAAAAATCGAAATATTACAGAAGAGAGGCGTGTACTGCACTATTATTAATATAGAAGAATAGAATGATATACAAATGCGTGAAAATTATGTATACATCTTACTGTAATATACAAATACTAGTATTAATATAGTATATAACAATAAACCAGAGCATACTGATTTGTATCACTACAATATAATATGAAGTCATTACGATTAGAACGAACTCCCTGTCATCAATATATCATCCACGCACGAACTTGTCCCAGAAAAAATATATCGGTATATTAACCTCACTTTCAGGTATACGGATGTAATTTTTTTTCTGAGACAAGTGCCTGTCGGACCATCCACAAGAATTTGCGGTCATCCGATGTTTAAAGTAGTTCAGAACTTTGATAAATTTCGCGAAGGAGGGCAAAGAAATAACGACAATTTACAACTATATATTTTGTAGTACCGTCGGTAACCTTATATGTAAGTTTATAAGCGTTTTGTTAACCAAATTAGTAAGAATGAAAATAATTTTGAATTAAATAAAATACAATTACCACTTCATGAGTTAACATAGTAAATCTAATAGATATTTATGCCCACATCTATTTCGCAATACTTGCACTTTTGATATTCTAAAAAAGTAATAAGTGTTATCTAATTTGTTAAGTAAATATATCCAAAACCCATTAAAGATAGTTGTGTATAAATGAAGGGCATGTTTACATCACTATGAATATACAATTCTAGATTACAAAATTGTGGCCTCTATTGATCCTGCTTAAATGCGTCTGTGGGAAAGATGCTAAGATAAAGCGCAAAATGAACACCGGACGTAAAAAATATGTAATTCGATAAATCTTGTATTGTTACCAAACGTTTTCTTTAGAATAAAATATCTCGTTATTCATTTCGGCACGTCTTCAAACAGTACCTGTCGAAATTGACATTTGCAGAACACATTTGAGACGTTATTCTTCAATTACATGCATATTGCATATTGATCAAAGTAATTCATCGTTTATTATGAGTAATCTAGCACCTACGACATGAATTAAGGTTGCACATGAACAGAACAATTGATGGTTATTATCTAGAGCAGAACAAAATTTTAACATTGATAAACACCAAATTCAAAATTTTATGATATTCTCGAGATCGGAGACAAAACAATAAACTGACTTACTTATTCGAAGACTTAACTTTCAGCCCTTTTATGTTTTTTTTTCTAAAAAAAAAAAAAATCAAAGTATATTTCGTACTTCTCTAATTACTTATTTCACTAAAATGTATACTGACTATCACATAGTAAACATACTAATGAAGACATTTGTTTTTATCAAAACAAGACAAATGAAATGAAAGAATTATAACAGAATTAAAAAAAATAACCATAAATTATGATTGATTATCAACTTCATTCTGAAAATCATAAAGTATGTGCCATTAAATGTAGAACATGCAACATACATTATTAGTTCTAACTTTGAAGATATTACGTTGAAAACTTCTGGGGCCTATTGATTGAACCTCTTTTAGGACTATGCCATGTCTTCAGATCAATTTAGTTCGTATCTTAGTCCTACGTGGGTTTATCAAACATGTCATAACTAACGAATTTCGTAGGAATCGTCCTAATTTTAAGACAATTATATATGTGTCTTAAGATGGTCCTAGCTTTAGGATATATTTTATGATGTTTTTCTTTAAATAAATACCATTGCCTCATATATATCAATTCCCCCTTTTCTAGTGAGTATACACATTTCCTATAGCTTAGAATGTTATGTGTCAGTGTGTGTACGTTTTCTAAAAAATAAGAAGGGTTCAAATTGTGTACTTTTTAAGGTACGAAACGAAGAGTAGAAGAGTGTCTGTCCTTTTTCCGACGTAGTCTGTATAGTTTCGGCGTGTGCCCTTTGAACTTAAGAACGCTTAACTATGGCAGCAAAATACGCATGCTCGAAAATCCTTTCTGTGATTGGACAAATTGCTATCATGGTGGGTGGTTTGGTTGTGTTTGAAAAAAAACTTCTCGTTAATTATATCGTGATGGAAAGCAAGTGAAAAACTGTCAATATTAGAACTAGAGCTTACAAAGATTTATATTTTTAAAATAATTGTTTCTCCAATAGCTCTTTGCATCCATGACAGCTGTTTATTCGGGACAATTATATGATTTTTAATGTAAACTTTGTTGTACGAACGAACATGACTTTTAGAAAGCACCTACGCATGTGAGATTTCCGCGGGGTTTTGTTTAATGGTAAATCACTTATTTAAATATAATCGGAATATTCACAAAACAATTTGTAACGTTCTTTTGTTGGTAATTCTTCTTGTTATTTGCACTGGATTTTTTGACAAATAAAATGTTTAGGTGTCGTCACAATATTCTTATTTATTGCCTTAATATAACCAGACTTAGTAAAGAATTTCTTGTAGTTACATTCAGATGGAGATTTAATTAAAGAGGTCCTGCATCATTAAGTCATTGTGCTACTGAAGGTTATCGAAATGATAGTTTTAAACATATACTCAAATTTAAATACGTCGGATATCTTTTTTAAAGATAGTTCTTGTTTAATATGCACTGCAGCACAAAGACCAAGGTAGGCGACTCGGGTTATTTATAGCTTTAAGTTTGTTTAATAAAATCACACAGCTCGGATACTTAAAACCTGAAATTTTGAAAATTCAAAAGAGGGGATAACTCAATAGATACACACAATCCACTGAAGTTTCATGTAATTTGGTTGCTGCGTTTTTTAGTTATTATTCGACATGCTGACGACGTACAAACGGACGGACAACGGTTTACCATAATACGTCTCGTATAAAACTGCGGGGTTCACCTCGAAAAAAAACCCAATTATCTGTGACAACAAAAACACCATATAATGATGTTGATAAGATTATGAGTCCCCTGCACTATATATGTTAGAAGGTCCTTTGGATAAAGAATCCAATATTTTCCTATTTAATACTGGAAAGTTGTGATAGATATTCTTATGAGCAGAAAATTGAAATTAAGCGAAAAGTGTAAATTTTGATCAACGTAGTAATTGGTTTTGGTGATTTATTGAAAATATAGGATATTATAAGAAAAAAAGAATTCTTGACTTTAAAAATGTTTCTAGTCTATAAATGAAAATTTAATGAATAAAAATATCATTTAAAATTATAAACTAGAAAAGTAATTTTTAAAAATCAAGAATTACCTTGTTTCTTATCTAAAATTTTGTCAAAATAACTAGACCATTTTTTCAGAACTCGGACGGCTTCACAGTTCCTCTCGAAAAAAAACCCGGACAATAACAAACACTGAATTTAATTGTCAAATACAATGCAATTGTGCTTCTTTGTTACTCAAAACATGTCTAGTATTCAAATTAAGATGGGTAGTCATAATAAAAGACTATTTTAATTGCGAATTAACAGTAAATTGATTTGATTGCATAGTTTATTACTCGAAAAAGCCCGATCTACACTCGCAAAAATGGACAGATTCACTGAAAAAACTACGATCCTAGCTGCACACTATACCTACCGTGTTCATAACATATATGAGAAGAACATAACCCGTGTCATGCCAACAACTGTTTTTGAATAAATGTGTTCAGTTATGATGCAAAGACCCTATAAGTGAATCAATATTAACGCCAAAATATGCAATCTTTAATGACCTGACAACAGTATCGTAACTATATCCCTTCTTAATAAGTCTATTTAAAGGTTTTGTTAGTTTCTGCGGTGAATACTGACATTTTTGTGCTTTATAAAGAATATTTCCATAAAAAAATGGATGTGAAATACCTCAACGTATAAGTATTCTGCATGTTAAGCTAGTATATTTACGAATGATGTCCGTATACATCATAAAGCAATAGGAACTGACGTTTTAAACTAAATTGTGATGTTTTCCTTTCAAAATTTATTTTTAGTATTGGAAATACCCTAATTGTTTCTCTTAACAATTGTTTTTTAATTATTATGTTTTCTTCCGCCCATTTTTTTTGGAATATGTTATTGTATAGTTTACAGGCAGATGAGGGTGAAACAAACATTTTTTCTCAAGGTCAAAACAAATGATTTTTCTCTCCAAAAACTGGATGCAAATTTTTTTCCCCAAAAAAAATCCATACCCTCCCGAAAATCAAATGGTTGCTGCCTTATAGGTTGTTGTTCCTACTTTACTGTCCCATCTGGTTGCTCGTACATTTTCTGTTAATTATAAAAGAAAAAAAGCCAACATATTCAACGCATCACTAAATAATCCTAATTTAAGGGGGTAGACCTGGTATATAGGAGACAACTCTCACACATGTACTGAAAGTCATTAGTGCGTTTTGACATAGCTGTAAATTAAACAGTGATCAAGCATTTATGTTGTTTACATTACGCTGTGAGAATGATGCAGACAGATCCAGAAAATAGTTTTCAAAGGTACCAGGATTATAATTTAGTACACCAGACGCACGTTTCGTCTACATAAGACAGATCAGTGACGCTCAAATCAAAATATTTATCAGGCCAAACAAGTACAAAGTTGAAAAGCATTTATGATCCAAAATTTCAAAAAGTTGGGCCAAATACGGCTAAGGTAATTTATGCCTGGAATAATGAAATCCTTAGTTTTTCGAAAAAGTCAAAGATTTGTAAACAGAAAATTTATAAAAATGACCACATTATTGATATTCATGTCAACACCGAAATGTTGACTACTGGGCTGGTGATATCCTCGCGGACGAAACGTCCACCAGCAGTGGCATCGACCCAGTGGTGTAAATAGTTATCAAAAGTACCAGGATTATAATTTAGTACGCCAGACGCGCGTTTCGTATACATAAGACTCATAAGTAACGCTCAAATCCAAATATTTATAAAGCCAAACAAGCACAAAACTGAAGAGCATTGATGGCCCAAATACCAAAAGTTGGGCCAAATACGGCTAAGGAAATCTATGCCTGGGATAAGAAAATCCTTAGTTTTTCGAAAAAGTCAAAGTTTTTTAAACAGGAAAATGTACATGTTTGACATCACCAAACAATAACCTAAAGAACATTTTTTTTAAATGATGTGGATGAAAAGGAAGAAAATTACTTTTCGTTAATAAAATGCTTAAAAAAGAACCAATGAACTGACTCTCAGGTTTTCTGGAGCAACTATACTGATGTTAGTATCTTGTGGCATCATATTGAAAAAAATTTTGGAAGTATTGGTAAATTCGATTTAAACATATGAATAAAATAATGAAGTAATATGGTTTTTAATCGTGCTAAATCGTTGATACAGAGTTTGTACTTACTGTTTGTTTTGTGTGTGTTTTGTTAACAATACAAAAGGCATTATTCTAGAAAACCTGATCTGAACATCAATCCTAGTACAAGCATATGCTAATAGATTATCTACCTTAGATAGAGTCATACTGTCAAAACAGTGACAGCGTCTGACAGGGGCATTTTGTTGTCTGGGGAGAGAAACCAATAAGTAGTTGTGATAAGAATTATGTCAACTCATCTCAAGAATACTCGTCCCATACTGAAGATTACTGTTTTTCCTTATACAATTAATTACAATTATTAATGGGACAGAACTTCTTTGAATATTACACATTAAAAAAGTCTAGAACAGTCTGTACGATTTTTTGTAAGGGAAAAAATGAATTTTGTCCAAAATTTCTATTTTTGTGTGTTCCTTGTTAGCCAACTTGTTGAAAAGTTTGAAAATTTCAAACGGTAAAAATCGATATAGTTGTGTGATTTTAAGGATTAATAACCAAAAAATGTTCATTCATTTTTTTGCAGGAATAAAACGACAAAATTTATTCTGGCTAAAATTGAGACAAAAAATGTGTTATCTTAGCTGGTTAGACTTTTCGACATATCAATTATTAAAAACTGGGTTTGTTTTTACATTCAGGCTACTTGTATTACCATGATGTTTCAGATTTACTTGAAGATTTTAAGACATGCTTCTTCTATGCAATTTAATAAGTCGGGGATATTTCTAATAACAACATGTACAGAATCACTCAATGATTTTTACCTGCTAAAGTTTTTTTACCGTTTTCTAAGGTACCCTAAAACTGGTCATATTCAATAAACCCTACACATGAAATGAAACGGTGAATTTCCTCAAGACTTTGTCAGATGATGCATGGACCCCTATCATTTCTATGATGTTAATATTAGAAAAATTAAATGAGAGGAAATGTTTGGTATAATTAAGGCCTACCCCCTTAAACCAAATAAAGAAACAATAATGAAGTATTTCCTCAAAAAATATATTACCCCACAACCGCAAATGTCCATCTTTTTAGGTCGCATGTAGATTTATTTTGTGTTGTTGAGTTACTGCCGTATTGACGTATATCCAATAGCCTCATTTTTTTAAAATAAGAAAGTCAACACACTATAGTTAATATGGACGTTACGACATACGTTCATTGTTTTGAACAGAATATAAAAATAAATGAACCACTGAAACCATTGCAATCGCTTACGTAAATAGAACTACGTACACTATAACCTTATGAAATATTTAAGAAACATAACCATCTCCTGTCAATCATTTCAATACTTTATGCTATAACATATTTTATTTTAAAGGTACTCCACAATTATTTTTTTGTAAAGATGTGTTTCGAATAAAATATAACTATGTATATAAAATTACTAAAAAGAGATGTTAATTCTGTCAATTCCCGTTTTCTATTTCAATTCCGTATTCCGTTCCGTCTTTCGTTTTCAGCCTTTTAGCAACACCCCTAGTAACGAGTGATATTGCCAACGCTTGTCGCCAACGTCGCCTGGAATCGTATATATATAACTAAATGTTCCAAGGAGCCTGTGTTGTTTACATTATATTTTTATTTACAATTGATGCATGAAATAATGCCATCGTTATACTTTTTCTTTAGTTTCAGAGATACAAGTCAAAACTTAATTTCCCTCCTATGTTATATTTTTAGCCATGTTGGCCATGTTGGTTGGCAGACATGGTCATCAGATACATTTAAAAAAAAACTAAATACCTAAATGCTTAATTGTGGCCAAGTTTGGTAAAATTGTCTCAGTAGTTTAGGAGAACACTTTTGTAAAATATTACAAAAATTTACGAAAAATGGTTAAATTTGACTTTAAAGGGCAATAACTCCTTATGGGGTCAATTTACCATTTTGGTCATGCTGACTTATTCGTAAACCTTACTTTGCTGATGTTAATTGTAGTGTACAAATTATCACCATCTTTAATAATATTCAAAATAAAAACCAAAAACAACAAAATTTCCTTAAAACCACTAATTCAGGTATAGCAACCTCACAACAATTTGTCTAATTGGTCTGAAAAATTCAGAACAAATATATCTTAACCTAATGAATATTTTTAACTTGTCAAATTTACTCTAAATGCTTTAGTTTAAGAGGTATGTATATAAGCCAAAAACTGCATTTCACCCTATGTTCTATTTTTAGCTATGTCGGCCATGTTGGTTGGCAGGTGGGTTCATCGAACACAATTTTTAATCTAGATACCCTAAATATGATTGTGACCTTAGTAGTTTCAGGGGAAAAGATTTTTGTAAGATTACAAAAACTTACCAAAAATTATTAAAAATTTACTATAAAGGAAAAAAATTACAAAAATACTGAAATCCGAGGAAAATTCAATCGGAAAGTTCCTAATCACATGGCAAAATCAAATGACAAAACACATCAACCGAATGGACAACAACTGTCAAATTAATGACTTGGTTTAGGTATTTACAAATTTGGAAAATGGTGGATTGAACCTGGTTTTTGACGCTAAACTTCATTATTTTGCAACAGTCTCACCAATTTCGTTATATTTACAACGATGTGTTAACCTAAAGGGGTGAATTTACCATTTTGGTCAGGTTGACTTTTTGCAGACCTTTCTTTGCTGAGCATTATTGCTGTGTACAGTTTATCACTATCTTTAATAATATTCAAGATGATTACCAGACACTGAAAAATGCCCTTAAAATTACTATATCAGAGGCCAAATGGTCAATTGACCCCATAAGGAGTTATTTCCCTTTAAAGTCAAATTTAATCATTTATCGTAAATTTTTGTAATCTTTAACAAAAGTTTCCGCCTGAAATAATTGAAACAAATTTAACCAAACCGGCACTGTTATTTCAACGGTTATATCCTATTCCCGATTATTTATTTATTGATTGATTGATTGTATTTTAACGCTTCCTTCGCAGCTCTTACCTATATCGTAGCTGCAGTATTCATGCTTGGGGGAAACCTGATGCCAAAAATGCCAACCAAAGTTTGGCAGAACAATTGTTTAGAAATTTGAATGATTTATACACTGGCTAAGAGTGGAAACCAAAAAATTAACTCGTTCTATAAGTTAAGATTTAAATAGAACACGATATTTTTGTACCAGTAATAACCCAACACCAAGGCATGTGTCCCATTGACTAACACCTACAGTAATAGTATATATTGGAACACACGAATGATTCAAAAAAATATTTCGTTTTGAAAGGTACGATAACACGAATGAAGATAAGATTTTTCTGTTCAAAGGTGAATTATTATTTAACAAATCATATACAGTGTCCGCAACTTGTAATGTAAGATATTTCTACAGTACATTTGTACTCCGTTACACTCTTTTTATCTATCGACATAAATACTTGCTTTCATGATCTAACAGCCTGTTGCGCTAAGATGATTCATTTACCAAATTACTTTTTAATTAAATGTTGATTTGTTACTTGTGCCGGAATGAAATGGTTGTTTTTGAGACAATCACACAATAGTTAGACTATTTAAACATAACACATGTTTTCTTTCTTTTTCTTCCACTTCAAGTTTAGCCATATTAACGTCAACATTGTAGATTTCAATTAAAATATTTGATATTTAGTCAAATATATCAAATAGCTAAAGATTCTACGAAGCCATTTAAGGCCATGCTTATTCAATTTATTCCGATTTCATACAACAGATTTTTAATTTGATATAACAGATAAATAATTTGATATAACAGATTATCAATTTGATATAACAGATTATCAATTGATATAACAAATTATAAGAAATAGAAAAAACTATTTATAAATTTGATATAACAAAATGTAAATTTGATATAAAATAAAATATATTTGATAAAACAAAATGTAAATTTGATATTACAAAATGTAAATTTGATTTTACAAAATATAAATTTCATGATATACAATTACTGTCTTTTGATGAGGTTTTAGTAAAGTTTGAAAAAAACCCTGATATTCACTGAGGTCAATTAAACCACATATTTACTAAAACAAAAGACAGTAATTGTTTTATTCCATATCTAAAGAAAAAACAATGTATTTAATGAAAAATATTTATTTAAACCAATTGTACATCGCACATTTTACCATATTGATACATGTAAAAGCGCGTGACGTTTCGCACGATGAAGAACACTTTTCTCCAGGTGAATATGCATTTGTATTTTTAAAATCTAATTCATATAGAGAAACCTACTTAAATAATTCTTATATGGACAAAACCAAATTATGATAATTTGAAATAACTATTTATTAATTTTATATGACAAAACATAAATTTTATATGACAATTTACTAATGAATAGATTGTAGTTTCCACGATTCGCTATTTTAGTGAAGTGAAACAAACTAAAAATTATAAGTGATAGAGTACGGAAGCCTATTTAGGACCTCCCAAATGTATAATTTGAATTCGAAATCATGACTTCAAATCGTTATCATAAATTGTATAATTCGCTATAACGGACTTAATTTGTGATAACGAACTGGTTGAAATCTTTATTACATATTTTGTATTTCGCTATTACAAATACAATTCTTAATTACAATTGTTTTGTAATTTGTGATAACGAATTAAAATAGTTATAACGAATTGTATAATTGGTTTCAATTGATTAAACTCGTGTTAACGAATTTTAAGAATTTTGATAAATTCGTTATGATTGTCTTATTTTAATTTGTGATTTCGGATTAAACATTAATTATCACAGATTTTTAGGTCACTTGGGCCACAGGATAACTAGTTTATGAGTGTTTCTCCTCACTTTACGTCGGTCGCTGCTCATTAATTTTACTAAAATCTTCTTCGCTAGAACCTTTTCGCCATGATGAATCTAGCTTGACCACAAATTATTGGACATACAGTGAAACAATATTTTAGTGACTTTTTAATGTACAAATATAAACAAAAAAAGACTACACTCAGAGGTTTTTGTCCTGTAAACGGTTGGGCTAACTCATAAAAAGATACATAAGTACATCAGCCAGCGATCCAGTTTACTACACACAAAAACTCTTTGGATAAAAAATGTGTCTAATCAACATACTTCTTGGCCGATATAATTAAATGACTTACTTTTCATTGAAAGTCTGTTTATAGCGTTGAAAATTGAAAATCATTACTGTGTTTCGCCCCTGTATACATTTTACACAGAGGTACGAAAGTAGTTTAGCCAAAATGGTTTATCGAAGTCTAAAACCTGGGAACGAAAATCTAAAATACCAATCACATTCAAGTATTTGCTGATATGTTAATAATACTTAATAGCTATTAAAATATTAACAATAATAGGAGTACATTTACACGTTATTTATAAAACAAAAGTATAAAATGTAAAGAGGGGAAAAGAGAACAGAAGTGCACAGAAGATAAGGCTATCCTGTAATTAAGTTCTGTGAAGAATATGTGCAATGAAAACATGACCGACATGGCGTTGTTACATTCCACACAGGGGTAAAACGCAAGTCTTTTTTTTTTATTCTGCTAACCGCAATATACACATAGTTGATAATTAGCATCAGAAGATCTACGTACCGTCTATTTACATCAAATGTGTACAATGTAATTTTCTTTTCTTGATTTTTTTTTTTCATTTTTTGTTTTGGCTATTATTGTGAAAATTATTACAGAAAGGGAGAATTTTTCAATCAATTATGAAAGCAAAGATCTACAAATAATTCCATATGATCGAAAGCGACAATTGACTCTTTTTCTCCTTTTGTTATTGTTTTGCATGTTTGCCATGTTGTTTCGCAGGCGGGCTCATTGCATACATTCTGTAGAGTAGATACCCTAACTTTTTTCTCTCTATTTACTACACTTTCCTGATAACCTTATTTTCTTTTGCACATTATATTCTATGATCTTCTCCTTTGTATATGTTGTTTGTTTTTCGAGTTAAACATGTATATGCACTTCTATTATGTTTCGAACAACATTGCAAAACATCAAACGTATTGGTAAAAACGGTCAATTGTCGCGTTCAATCTTATGGAATTATTGGTAGAACATTGCTATCTCAGTGATCAGTTTCGCTATACTAATTGACTGAAGATTCTCTCTATCTATAATAATTGGCAAAATAATAGACATACAAATGTCACACAAAATGAAAAAAAAAACGTCAATAAAGGAAAATTATTCTTACAAATAATCATTTTACAATTTTGATATAAAAAGACAGTACGTAAATATTGTGATTCTAAACAATTCTTTATCTTAAGGGGTTTCAAGGTAAACTAACATAAACTTGCATTATAACCTTGTGTGTTTTTTTTGCGCCATGTCGTCCATGTTTATACACAGGCGGGTTCATTGCACATACTCTTCAAACATGATTTTTCTCTCTCTCATTATACCTCTTTCCAAGAATAACCTCAGCTTCTTGTGCACTCGTATTTTTTTCATCCTCTTTATATTTTATATTATGTTTTAAATTACATGAACTTCTTTTATCTTCATTATAACAAATCTTTTATATAATTAAGATATAAGAAAATATTTGAATATGATTGGTCTGTTAGATTTTCATTCCTATGTTTATACTTCAATGAACCATGCTGGTAAAACTAGTTATGTTGCCTCTGAATAAATTGTTCCCATGCGCAACGCATCAACAAATTATAATTAAACCAACTATACAATGTGTTATATTAAATTATCAAATTCGTGATAACGATTTAAATTCGTTATCACGAATATGATCCGTTATAACCAACTATACAATCCGTTATAACGATTTTAATTTGATTCCCACCAAATCGTTGTCACAAATTTATTCTGTTATATTGAATTATCAAATTCGTGATAACGATTTGATTTCGTTATCACGAATATGACTTTTTAACCAACTATACAATTCGTTTTAACGATTTTTATTTGATTTCCAATAAATTGTTGTCACAAATTTAATCTGTTGAATTATCAAATTCGTGATAACCATTTAAATTCGTAATTTCGGGATGTTTTTTGGAAGTCCTAAATGGGCTTTCGTATTTTTGAAAGCAGTTGTAGTTTTTATCCGTTGCTTTTACGACATAACATTTAATTATCTTGACTATGTTTAAATACATATGAATCCCCAAATCAGATTGTTGCACACTTAAGTGATTCCTTATGTGTACTGTCATATCAGTGCATATTTAAAATGTGAAAATCGTCAAATATTCTTGCCTTTTTATGTTATTTTGTATGACATTTGCAGCTCATTTTAAAATGACTTAGTACAGGCGTTTTTTCATGTAAAAAATGGTGAATTCAAGATGTAAACGCTAATAAGGCTAATGATACATTAAAAGAAAGAAATATATAATGACGGAAAGAAAACGCATTAGTAAAGTTATATCTGTGACACAGGTAACTCAGGTCTTTGTCAAAATAAAAGATTGAATTTCGAATGAGGTCTGGGTTGTCATACTGGATATTTACTTTAGTGTTAAGGTAAGTGTCTTTTTATAATCAGTATAAACGTTGTGTAGATCTGAGAAAATACTTGATTATTTACAATCTAGAATTTCTTTGATCAACAGTTTGACAAAGTTGAATTGTTATTTTTAGTTTATCATCATGCATCTCAATAAATCTTGATTGATAATGAATAATATTACGTCTTTTAAATTATAATCCTGGTACCTTTGCTAATTTATTAAGTATAATTTGCCCCGATTAAGTACCGAGTAAGCTTTTCTCATTACTTGGAGTCCGTCATCAGTCGTCGTCCGTTTTTGTCGTCGTCCGTTTTCGTCGTCAGATAACTTTTACAAAAAAAATTTCCACTCCAAATTTGACTTAACATATGGTAAAATATGGGGTACTTTCATTATTTGCATAGCGGTCAGTTTGCCTAATCATAACGAAAGCCATTGCAATAATATTATACATGCCCCTTGAATATAAATGCCAATATGCCAATTCTTAGGTCGTATGGACAGTTTGTCTGCATATAGTTGAATTGCACATACTTTTTGCGTTGGTTCGTGTACAAATGAACATTGAAAACTTTTGTTCTTTTCAGATCGGAAGCGTACCTATAGCGTAATTTTTACTAGTATATAAAATAACCA
Organism: Mytilus edulis; assembly: GCF_963676685.1. Classification (NCBI taxonomy): domain Eukaryota; kingdom Metazoa; phylum Mollusca; class Bivalvia; order Mytilida; family Mytilidae; genus Mytilus; species Mytilus edulis. Next base: position 23,898,345 of record NC_092344.1, read on the forward strand.
TAAATCGTATAGAACCAAGATTAAATTTTCCCGAAATGTGTGTTACTGGAAGATTGATAAGTGTTCGTTCATTTGGGAAGACAATAATCATACATATTGTTTTCACTTGTAATCGCTTCTCAAACATAAGCTTAGGAGTTTGATGATGTGTCTTGGCAATATTATAATTTTTTTTGGAAAACCAGGGAAGTGATTATTTGAGCAAAAACAATATCTGAATCGATGAAGTTATAATGTGTCAAAAAAAAGTGGTTTGTTGTACATACCTATGTGTCTTGTTTCTTTTGAATAACTCATATCCTGGAAGATATCATCTGAATGATATCAAAAGTACAAGCGAATATACACATACATTCAAAGTAAAACAAATGCACAAATTTATCTTACATTAGCACATATATTGAAAAGTGACATACTGCTTGTTTATGTTAGAAAACGTTTTAAATCGTTGTTGGTTTGGACTTTGATGTCTTGGGAGGGAACAAAACTTAGTATCAAGAAAAATCTTCCATTAAATAAAAACACTAATTTTTAATAAACTTTGGTAATAGATAAAATTATAATAGATAAATATTGATACAATAAAATTAGTCAGTCAACACTACTGCAGTAGTATGAAAAAGGTTTTGTAGAAAAAACCTCAAAAATATTAAATGTTCTCTGTCTTATGCATATGCGAGAAGAAAATAACGTAAAATCGCAACATATCTGTATATTCCAAAAAAAAGAGTGTCTTTTCTGCAAGTGTCTGTAATAAATGTGCTGCATATAATGGTTATCAATAAAAAAACATGTTCTTACAATTTTAATGTTTTTCTTATCATTATATAAATAGCACATATTGTTATAGCTGAGAGGGTGATAGAGCAGAGTGTTACCCTGAGAAAACGCTGTCAACCGCTGCGAAGCAAAGGTTGACAATTCTTTTTCGAGAAGTATTAATCTGCTCTATTACCCTATCAGCTATGTGTTATTAATTTATCATAGTGAATATCCTATCATTATTGTCTTTCACAGATTCATAGATATAGGAAGATGTGGTGTGAGTGCCAATGAGACAACTCTCCATTCAAATAACAGTATATTAAAGTAAACCATTATAGGTCAATGTACGGCCTTCAACACGGAGCACTGACTCACACCGAACAACAAGCGAAAAAGGACCCCAAAATTACTAATGTAAAACCATTCAAACGGGAAAACAAACTGTCTAATCTTTATAAAAAACGAGAAACGAGAAACACGTATAAATTACATATACAAACGACAACTACTGTACATCAGATTCCTGACTTGGGACAGGTGCAAACATTTTATTAATTTATTTAAACTTATTTTCTATGACGTCATGTACACAACAGCGTTACATGTATTAGTAAAATCAACAAAAGTGTAGAAAGATGTTTTAAATTTTTATTTTGACCGTCACGTAATAAAATCTGAGCCAAAACGTAGAACTAAGCATTGTGTTTAATAATTTGATATAAATTCAATTCATTCAAGTTCCTTTTAATTATTGATTTTGATTGGTCTGGACGAGAGGGCGTCATTTACAAATCAAAGCGATGTAAGCACTGTAGGCAGTTAACCAAAAACCAAGGCAAACATAATTATGAAAACTGTGGAAATGGTGCTTCAATTTAAAAAAAACAAAAAAACATGAAACATTCATATATAATTATACATTTATGTTCGTTTAATGAATTAATCATTAAGGCAAATAATTCATATTTTATCAAGGTTTTCAATAGCAACGTATATATCAAGTATATTTTGTTTCATGGTCATCAGTCTTGAGTCAGCAGTGGTACAAATTCACAATGATTGCAGTTCTTCTTGTTGATCGTAATTGTTCGTATTAGTTGACTGTTAGTAGTTCAAGTTGACTTTAGTACGAGCTTGTAAAAGTATGAATGGATTTGCTTCCCTGGAAAGAAAACTGAGTTTGTGTTCTAGAGTACAAAAGTTATGAGACACAAATCAGACAAATGTTTACTACTACAGGGAATATCGGTGAGGTCTGACTGACCTGTCCATAGTTAATGTAAATGACTCCCACCTTCACCCCAAGTCCATGATATCTAAGTTTGGAATAAAATGACAGGTGTTAGGTCTAGCAAAGTGATATGCATATGTGACGCCTATGAGATTGACCTTGTATGTCATTCAATCTTTTTGAAATGACAAACAGGAATGAATATGATTTAGGAGTTGGTATCTCAATCTTTTACAAGTTCTCAAAATTCAAAAAACACACAAGAGGGTGTGGGTGACCCTAGGGACTACCCCTATGTTTCATTTGATTTTTTATATTGTCCCATAAATGAATATATATGGTTTAGGGGTGGGGATCTCATCTGTTTCCAAGTTATCAAACTGGATTGGGTAGGGTGACCCTTAGGACTCTTCCTGTATTTCATTTAACTAGTTCTTTTGTCCCATACATGAAAATATATGGTTTAATTTAAAGGTGGGATGTCGACTGTTTCCAAGTTCTCAAACAACAGCAAGGACTCCCCCTATATCTTATTTGATTTGTTATTTAGTCCCATCCATTAGTATATATGGTAAAGGGGTGTGGATCTCGACTGTTTCTAAGTTCTCAAACATGAGGGTGCAGTGACCCTAGGGACTCCCCCTATAATTCATTTGATTTGTTATATTGTCCAATACATGAATATATATGGTTTATGGGTGGAGATCTCAACCGTTTTCAAATTCTCAAACAGGAAGGGGTAGAGTGGCCCCACGTACTCCACATATATTTCGTATGATTTGTTATATTGTCCCATACATGAATATATATGGTTTAGGGGTGGGGATCTCGACTGTTTCCAAGTTCTTAAACAGGAGGGGTGGGATGACCCACAGGGACTACCCCTATATTTCATTTGATTTATTATATTAGTATATGACTATAAATTTTCTCTTTTCTCATTGGCTAAAAGCATAGGAAATCCTTTTTGATAAAACATTATATTCACCGCGGCAAAAATCACGAGAGGTTAATATAAGATTTGGAACAGCGTCCGTGTACCTAAATATAGAAACGGGGAATTCTTGTTAGCTATTTAAGGGATGTATAAATAAAATGGTTTTTAATTGAACGACCGAATAAATATCAACCAATCAGCGCTCTCGACATAAAATCGTTTCGATCTAGTTACATGTTTCCGGCAACAAAGTATGGCTGGAGCAGCAGAAGTAGCTACTGAAAAACGCTTTTCATCGTTAAATAATGAGGAAATTAAGAAGATTTTGATAGAAAAGGATTCTAAAAATACTCGCCGATCAACAGATTCTAGCGTGAGGACATTTAAATTTAATCCAAGCATAAAATAAAAACAGTCTAGGCAAAATACCATCTAACCAAGGATATATTTCACAATCTAAAAATATTAAAATGACACTGAGAACTAAAGAGTCATATAATAAAGCAATTGTTGACTTTTGATATCAGCTGATACAATGATTTATCAACCCAAGAGATGTGATATTCATCTCGGCCGTTGGCCTTGGTGAATATCACATCTCTGGGGTTGATAAATCATTGTATCAACATAATCAAAAGTCAATAATTGTATATTGTCCCATACATGAATATATATGGTTTAGGGGTGGGGATCTCAACTGTTTCAAAATTTCCAAACAGGAGGGGTGGGGTGACCCCAGGGACTCCACCTGTATTTCATTTGATTGGTTATATTGTCCCATACGTGAGTAAATATGGTTGAGGGGTGAGGATCTCGACTGTTTCCAAGTTCTGAAGCAGGAGGTGGTGGGTGACCCTAGGGACTTCACCTATATTTCATTTGATTAGTTATATAGTCCCATACATGAATTTATATGGTTGAGAGGTTGGGATCTCGTCCGTTTCAAAGTTATCAAACAGGAGGGGTTTGAGTGCCCATAGGACTCCACATACATATCATATGATTTGCTTACATTCAGGTATCATATAATCTAGTTGCACTATATGTGTAAAATAAGAAACTTCCAGCTATTTTAACTGACCCATCAAAATTGAGAAAAAAATACCCATTGAAATTGCAGTACTATGTTTACACTTTAAAAGCATCTAACTTGCTTTACCAACATTTATTACTGATAAAGAAAATTTATACTGTCACCAGGACCATATATATTGTTAGATATACTGTTCCCATCTGTCACAAAGACTCATTTTGTATTGGATTTTGATATTAAAATTTGTCAAAAAGTAATTTTGAGTTTAAGTACAAAATATTTTCTGTTTTTTCATCCTTTTGCATATATCTTTTGGTTTTCAATTCTAGTGTTTATATTTAGTTATTATGCAAAGATGTATTTTGTCATCTGTCTGATTTTTTTTAAGGTTCAAGGATCGCCAAAACCCGGAATTACCCATATCTGCTTCCGGAATCGGATCCGATAACGTAATTTTCTTCTTATGTCAGCCATTTTGTTTTCAATGTTGTTTTTGTCAGATACGGTTTGACTCGAATTTACACATTATTTGTCGGCGATTTTCTGTATAAAGCTAGCGGTTGAACAAAATTAACATCGCTGTCATGAATAATAATGCTAAAAACAAGTTTTGAGATCGTTTATTAGGAGACTTTGGTAAAAAGGTTTGCAAAGTTATTTATTTTATTTCCTCTCAAGTCGGACATGCCGAGCGTAGCTAGTAACCAAATCGAAAGTACGACTGCAAAATTGGAAGGTCCCAGACCTCGGACAACCGCTTATTTGAACCCTGCCTCCAAATTGAAAAGATACAAAAATTTCGTCTTATAATTTAAAATTGCCGCCAACAGCATGAACAGTGGAACTTATTTTAAGACTACTGACGTAGTTGACTACGTATTGACGACAAACAATATTCTTACGACTTTTGCCATTTGGGAAATCTAAACTACTTGTCCTTAGAGATTTTCGGCGATTAAACATTTCATACATTTGTTCTTTCACAGCTTAGCCAAAATCTAAGGGGATAATAAACTACATACAGATTCCTAATGTGCCCTACTTCCTATGTGCAACTTCAAAACTTTTGGATAAATCGACGATCATTTAAGGTTTTTCTGATCATATTTTTTGTAATCAAGAATTTAAAGTATGAAAAAACTGTCCAATTAGTTATAAATAACATAACATCCAGGTAGATAATAACAATGGCACATATTTCAGCATTTATTGGGTAGAACACAAATCTAGGGTGCTCGCATAAGGCAGCTTAACTGCCTAAAAATGTCACCCGGTCAGCCATGTGATAAATTAAATTAACACCCTCGTATAAGCCAATCTAAATATGGCATTTTAACGTGAATTATAATAATTAAAGTTATTATATATGGCGTTGTATTACACGATTGATTATAAAACCATTAAAACTCGCGAGTAAACGAAAGCCTAATTTATGCTTATTGATACAAATAACTATATTTTAAACAATACGGAAAATGTAGAGAATTTTATTTACCATAAAATTAAATTTGATATTGGTCATCTAGTATATTAAAACAATAATCTAGAAATTAGATCGACAGCATTAAAAAAAGTATTATTTTTCAAGTTAAATGAGGATTAATATTATACAATTTTTTTACAGGAATATTTGATGATTTTTACACAAACAAACAATACATTTTTATTTGGTATTGGATGTCAAACAATTTACTCCATAATTTGAATTCTGAATATACACGATATATCCTTCATTTTCCTTATATACTGGTCAACAAAAGAAACGATACAAGACTTTTTTTCAAATTAAAGATAAAGTTTTTCATTCATTGGACTAATATTGAATGTGGTAATACTTAATCATTATGAAAATATAAATCCGCTTAAAAAATTTTTTTTTTTGCTTTCGTGACATTTTTCGCGATTTTATGTTTTTTTTACAAAATTTACATAAAACGACAATTTTAAAAACAAAAGTTCCAACTAATGATGCCAACCTCTCATTTAAAGGTAAAGACAGTGTTTGCCATCAAGTTATTTTTAAAAATCATACAGTTTCTTCGTTTATTTGTTAAGCAAAGTTCGGCCCCAAGAGAAATCGTTAAAATGTATACATTATCAACTGATTTACCATAGACAGCATGTGTAAAGTGATATTCAAAAAGCGGTAACAATCTTAAAACTAACCCGAAAGGTTTCAAATTTACTGTGTGTTGTTTTCATTAATAAAGCATCGATTTGAGACGAAAATAAAAAAAAAATAATTTGCAATTTTTGAGATTTCAAAAAACACTTTTTCCCCAAAAATTTGAAGAAAAAAAATATTTCAACCGATTATTTACAACATAAACATTACTTGATTAGCATATTGAATATTTTAAAACAAATTTGAAATTTTATTTTGTACTTAGAAAATTATGTGTCAATTTTTTATTCAACTTTCGGCGAAACTAATTTGCACCCTATGATCGTTTACACGGAATTTAAATACTTTCAGACGAGTTTTGATTTTTATTATCACATGTGCATACATTGCAAATGAAAGCTTTTTAAAAAAGTGTATCGCATTTTGTTTTATATTTAATACTTTTTGATAAATTTTATTTCAAAGTCGTGTATCGTTTCTTTTGTTGACTAGTATAGTACTGTTAACAAAACTTCGATTTTTTTTTTAATACAAAAGCTTTTTGTAAGTCCGGAAAATATTACTTTACGCTGTATTTGAAAAAACTTTTAGGAATTTTAAGTCCTCAATGCTCTTCCACTTCGTACCTTATTTGGCCTTTTTAACTTTTTTTTTATTCGAGCTTGACTGATGAGTCTTTAGTAGACATAACGTGCGTTTGGCGCAAATACGAAATTTCAATCTTGGTATCTACGATCAGTTTATATACATAACTCCATATGAATCCTTTTAACTGAATATTTTTTAGTTAATTTACCTGAAGGCGAGCTACACCAGTAAACATACTGTGGGAAAAAAATAAAACGTACAACGGACTTATTAATCTGTAATATCTGATAGACAATTCTTGAGAAAAAGAACATAACACGAGGATACACAAATTACACCTAATTAAAAGTGTTTTTTTTTTACCTACGTTTACGTATTATCGAAACAGAAATATCAAATTTATGTTTATGTTGACTTTGTATCCTTACTGAATAATCAGGGGGTGCTAATTTTGCTTCAATAGAACGGTCGAGAAATATGAATTGTATGCATATGATCCCTCTAGCAACATTTGATTTTGAGGTCTACGGTTTTCGTAATATTCGTCTTGACTGTTATTTTACAGATTGTGTCCTTCTCCCGATTGAGTGATTGACTGATTGTGTTTTAACGATCCCTTCAGTAATCCTTAATATATCGCAACGGTAGTTCATATGGACTAAAAAAAAATTAACACGTTCTATGATTTACAACTTGTATTGAACACGAGCGTTTGGTAACCAGGAATACACCAACATAATAACACATGTCATATAGACCTACAAATTTGGAAGTATATTTTAGAACATAGTCGAATACGTAATAATTTATTTTTTGAGATACCAATGTTGTCAACTTTATTCCATTTGAATCTAAAATACATTTTTTCCTTTTTCCTTTATTCTTTGTTTTAGAATGGCTTAAATACAATTTGAACTGATCCGCCTCGTCTCAAAATTACTTATATCAATGTTAATTTTGATACCAATGTCAATTTAAGACCTTATCATTACAAGTTTTTATAACTCGCACCATAATTTATAAAAAGCACACTATCACTTTCTCTCTTATATGTATTCTCATAAAAGTTTCACACAAAAAGTGAATGATTTTGGAAGTGAGATTAATCTGTATAAATTTGGTAGTTCGTGCTAATTTGTACGGTGCTATAATGTATCAAGCTCCCAGGAATGATCCTTGTGCTTCATTCATTGTGTTTGGCTTAATAGACGTACTGATAAAGACAACATTAATTTTGTAGCGAGATGTTCATGACTATTTATTAAACTTCTGAAGATATTTCAAAGGTAACGATAATACGAATAATGATAGGATTATCCTGTTCAAATTTGAACTATCATTTAACAAATTATATAAAGTGTCCGCAACTTGTAATTTAAGATATTAACAGTACATATGCGCTTTGTTACACTCTTTCTATTAATCGAATTGGATACCTGTCTTCATGATCTAGCAGCCTGATTCGCCACGGTGATAAATATCTTTAATTAAATGTTTACATCTTACTTGTACTCGGTTGAAAGGGTTGTTTTCGATACAGTTACACGGTAGTTAGACTCACCTGAACTATCATTCCTTTGAATATAACATATATTTTTCTTCTTTTATTTCCACTTCAAGTTTGGCCATATTGGTTATTGTCAAACATCATAGATAGTAATTTGAAATGAACATATTTTATTTGTAGCCAAATATATCCAATAGCGAGAGATTCGTATTAAAGCACAAACGTGCTCATTTCGTGTAATTTCGTACTAACCAAGTAAACATTTATTAAACATGATTATTATTCTAATATATTGAACTATAAACTGTACATCTATGCATATTTCATGATGAATAAATCGCGTACTTCGAGCTATTCATTAGTAAATGGAGGAAAATCTATAACAACTTTTGATTTTTTATATTCTTTAAACTTCAATTTTCTCAGTTTTGAGTTCTGCTTGTTGCGTTTATTATAGTGACATTTCACTATTGGATTATAATATCAGAATATGTGTATTACATTTTTTTTTACATAAGGTTTGATATTCTTTAACCAAGACTGCTAACCCACCAACACATCTATTTTTGTAATATATTTAGGTCGACATACAATGTAACAATTACTAGAAGCTATTGAATGAATATTGTACTTATATCCAATGTGTGTTTCAGCAACAAAAAAAGCCAAATTATAAATCAATTTTGTTTAAGAAAAGGGATCATTTGTTTTCTTACACTCCTTGATTTTACAATGTAAGTATGATTCAGAATTCATCTTCTTACATCCAGACATTTAAATATAGAATCCTTTATATATTTTAGTACAGACAATTAGTACTTTGATTAACCGAAACTATATTTTTAATTTAAAAATTCAAACAAAACTAAAGTATATTTTTACAAAGCCCTGGATCCTTCCTAAATACGAAGTTTTATATCTGACTATTTCTGTAAGGGATCATGAGCAAAGGATTCCAAAACTACTGTATAAATATAAAAAAGAAGATGTGGTATGATGCCAATGAGACAGTTCACCACAAGAGACCAAAATGACACGGAAATTAACGACTATAGGTCATCGTACGGCCTTTAACAATGAGCAAAGCCTATATTGCATAGTCAGCTATTAAAGACCCCAAAATGACCATGTGAAACAATTCAAACAAGAAAACTAACGGCCGTATTTACATAAAAAATAAATAAATCCAAAAATAAATGAACAAAAAACTTAAATGATACACATAAACAAACGACAACCACTGAACTACAGGCTCCTAACTTGGGAAAGGCACATACATACATAATATGTCGGGGTGAATTCCATAGGGTAAACATTTTCTAATTGAAATTAGTAAATAAGTATTTACTGTAAACCTTTTATAACACTCAGTTATTTTTGTTGTGATCCGAAATGATATGAGACCATAGAAATAAGAAAAAAGACCCCTATGTTAAGAAAGCTCCGTATCAATGATGTGATTGTTCTTGGTTGCCAAGTCCTTCTAATCTTGTATTACTTTTAATATTAAAGAAACTATAAGAGTGCACATATTGTGCTAATTTCAATGACGCACTTGTGTTCGTTAATATCACTGACAGTTAGAGTGCAGATGCCTTATTGAAAATAAAAGTAGAGTGCTTGTACATTGCTCGCTCTATAGTGTTGTGTTGGGTAAACAAAGAAAACTTAAATCATAGGAAATAAAGAAAAATAAGAGACATTAAATAAAAACTATATAATAGTAAAGCCTGACAGTAAAGCATTACATGGGTGTTTCTGTATGGGCGTCAAGTTGGTTACATATTCCCTATTCCCTATTCGTTACCTATTCCCTATTCCCTATTCGTTGCCTATTCGTTACCTATTCCCTATTCCCTATTCGTTACCTATTCGTTACCTATTCCCTATTCCCTATTCGTTGCCTATTCGTTACCTATTCCCTATTCCCTATTCGTTACCTATTCGTTACCTATTCCCTATTCCCTATTCGTTACCTTTTCGTTACTTATTTGATTTTTAATATCCTTCCCCCTTTTTAATTATGGCATGGAATAGTTTAATATGGCTGCCGTTACCATGGAAACGGCACAATTGTGAAAAAAATGAGTTTTTGGTTTTTGGTGAACTGTTTGGATATGCTTCAACTCAGAATCATCATATTTTAAAACAATGTAGGTGCCCACTATATACAGGTGTTGGATGATTTTGGCGATCATTGGAACTACTATGTTGCCATGGAAACTACACCAAAATTTTCAAAATTATAAAAATGCTCAAAACTTCATGAAACTTCACAGTAATGATGAGCAACATTGGAGTTGGAATTTCCAAAATAGGTCTTGTTACCATGGAAACAATGCAAAAAGGTCAAAAATTTCAAAAATAAGAATTTTCCGCAAACTGGATGAAACTTTACAGGAATGGTAACTGGCATAGGCAGAGTTGGATTTTGAAGTTAGAATTTTCAAAATGGCCGCCGTAACCATGGAAACAGCAAAAATATCAAAAATTCAAAATGTTCAAACTTAATGAAACTTTGCAAAAATGTTACTAGACATCTGTAGATGCTCTCTTTGACTTTGGAATTGTCAAAATGGCTGCCGCTCACCTGGTAATAGGGGGAAGGGGTGCCTTCCGTTATTGCTAGCAATTACAAATCTAGTTGTTAATAGTCTTACATATGGTAATAGTTCTGAATTGGTTGAGGTAAAATGATCTTTTTATGACTTATTTATATGTGTTTGTGCTCAACCGATCCTTTTACTTCATGTTCGATACGCATTTGTTCCTTACTTGTTTTTTTATACGTTCTACCTTTTAACTGCTTTATGTCCGTATGTTTGAAGATGGATCTTGGTTCGACGGGATGAAATCACCGTGTTAGCGCTTGCTAAAAAACGAAGATGTGGTATGATTGCCAATGAGACAACACTCCACATTAGACCAAAATGACACAGAAATTATCAACTATAGTTCACTGTACGGCCTTCAACAATGAGCATAGCCCAAACCGTGTAGTCACCTATAAAAGGCCTAGACATGACAACCTCATACAATTCAAACAACAAAACTGACGGCCGTATTTCATATACAAAAAAATAAACGGAAATATGTAACACAAAAACAAACGATAACTACTTAATTTCAGGCTCTTGTCTAGGGACAGGCACATACTTACATAATGTGGTAGAGTTAAACATGTAAGCAGGGTGTACATCGTTTCGGAGCATGCTATTACCTTGTTTAATTCGTTCCATCACTCGCTTATAATTCGCTTATAATACGTGTATCTTACGTTGCACCTTTTAAAACATGATTTTCAATTGTTTTGTTGTCTCTGGTGGAAGATTTGGGCTCTTAGAGGTGATATAACTCTATAAGTGCATTTGTATCCGTTCCAGCGGTCGGATAATACCCTGTTAAATATTCGTTACTTATTCGCTTTTAAAAAGTTTGTTGTACGTTGCACCTTTTAGAAAAGGATTTCCAATTGTGTTCATATCTCTGGTGGTAATAATGTGTTCTTATAGATGAAATACCCCTATAAGCGCATATGTACTCGTTTCAGCGATCGGTTAATACCCTGTTACCTATTCGTTACCTATTCGTTACTTATTCGCTTTATATACGTTTGTTGTACGTTGCACCTTTTAGAAAAGGATTTTCAATTGTGTTCATGTCTCTGGTGGTAACAATGTGTTCTTAGAGATGAAATGACCCTATTAGCGCATATGTACCCGTTCCAGCGCTCGGTTAATACCCTGTTACCTATTCGTTACCTATTTGTTACTTATTCGCTTTAAATACGTCTGTTGTACGTTGCACCTTTTAGAAAAGGATTTTCACTTGTGTTCATGTCTCTGGTGGTAACAATATGTAATTAGAGATGAAATGACCCTATTAGCGTGCATGTACCCGTTCCAGCGCTCGGTTAATACTTTGTTACCTATTCGTTACCTATTCACTTATAATACGTTTGTTGTACGTTGCACCTTTTAGAAAAGGATTTTCAATTGTGTCCATGTCTCTGGTGGTAACAATGTGTTCTTAGAGATGAAATGACCCTATTAGCGCGCATGTACCCGTTCCAGCGCTCGGTTAATACCCTGTTGCCTATTCGTTACCTATTCGTTACCTATTCGTTACCTATTTGTTACCTATTCACTTATAATACATTTGTTGTACGTTGCACCTTTCAGAAAAGGATTTTCACTTGTGTTCATGTCTCTGGTGGTAACAATGTGTAATTAGAGATGAAATGACCCTATTAGCGTGCATGTACCCGTTCCAGCGCTCGGATAATACCCTGTTACTTATTCGTTCCTTATACGCTTTTAATGCGCGGGGTAAGTATACGTTTCACCTTGAAATAAATCGTTTTTTAAATTGTGTTCATGTCTCTGGTGGTAACAATGTAATCTTAGAGACGAAATGACCCTATTAGAGCGCATGTACCCGTTCCAGCGCTCGGTTAATACCCTGTTACCTTTTCGTTACCTATTCGTTACTTATTCGCTTTAAATACGTTTGTTGTACGTTGCACCTTTTAGAAAAGAATTTTCACTTGTGTTCATATCTGTGGTGGTAACGATGTGTAATTAGAGATGAAATGACCCTATTAGCGTGCATGTACCCGTTCCAACGCTCGGTTATTACCCTGTTACCTATTCGTTACCTATTCACTTTTAATACGTTTGTTGTACGTTGCACCTTTTAGAACAGGATTTTCAATTGTGTCCATGTCTCTGGTGGTAACAATTTGTTCTTAGAGATGAAATGACCCTATTAGCGCGCATGTACCCGTTCCAGCGCTCGGTTAATACCCTGTTACCTATTCGTTACCTATTCGTTACCTATTCACTTATAATACGTTTGTTGTGCGTTGCACCTTTTAGAAAAGGATTTCAACGTACAACAAACGTATTTAAAGCGAATAAGTAACGAATAGGTAACGAATAGGTAACAGGGTACTGTAAACCAACTTATTTTCGCGAATACTTTATTTCGCGTTTTACCCTTTCTCGACCAATTCGCGGCTATTTAATTTCTCGATTTTCTGATTTACTTGATGAAGTTTAATAAGGAAAGATCCAAGTTTTACATATTCGCGACGATTTATTTTCGCGTTATTTTTCTACTCGCGAAAATCGCGAAAATAAATCGCTCGCGAAATTAAGTTGGTTTACAGTATTAACCGAGCGCTGGAACGGGTACATGCACTCTAATAGGGTCATTTCGTCTCTAAGATTACCTTGTTACCATTAAAGACATGAACACAATTAAAAAACGATTTATTTCAAGGTGCAACGTATACTTACCCTGCGCATTAAAAGCGAATAAGGAACGAATAAGTAACAGGGTATTATCCGAGCGCTGGAACGGGTACATGCACGCTAATAGGGTCATTTCATCTCTAATTACACATTGTTACCACCAGAGACATGAACACAAGTAAAAATCTTTTTCTAAAAGGTGCAACGTACAACAAACGTATTATAAGTGAATAGGTAACGAATAGGTAACAGGGTAATAATCGAGCGCTGGAACGGGTACATAAGCGCTAACAGGGTCATTTCATCTCTAATTACACATTGTTACCACCAGAGACATGAATACAAGTAAAAATCTTTTTCTAAAAAGTGCAACGTACAATAAACGTATATAAAGCGAATAAGTAACGAATAGGTAACGAATAGGTAACAGGGTATTAACCGAGCGCTGGAACGGGTACATGCACGCTAATAGGGTCATTTCATCTCTAATTACACATTGTTACCACCAGAGACATGAACACAAGTGAAAATCTTTTTCAAAAAGGGGCAACGTACAACAAATGTATTATAAGTGAATAGGTAACGAATAGGTAACGAATAGGTAACAGGGTATTAACCGAGCGCTGGAACGGGTTCATGCACGCTAATAGGGTCATTTCATCTCTAATTACACATTGTTATCACCAGAGACATGAAAACAAGTAAAAATCTTTTTCTAAAAAGTGCAACGTACAACAAACGTATATAAAGCGAATAAGTAACGAATAGGTAACGAATGGGTAACAGGGTATTAACCGAGCGCTAGAACGGGTACATATGCGCTAATAGGGTCATTTCATCTCTAAGAACAAATTGTTACCACCAGAGACATGAACACAATTGAAAATCCTTTTCTAAAAGGTGCAACGTACAACAAACGTATTATAAGTGAATAGGTAACGAATAGGTAACGAATAGGTAACGAATAGGTAACAGGGTATTAACCGAGCGCTGGAACAGGTACATGCGCGCTAATAGGGTAATTTCATCTCTAAGAACACATTCTTACCACCAGAATCCTGAATACAATTAAAAAACGATTTATTTCAAGGTGCACCGTATACCCCGCGCATTAAAAGCGAATGGGTAACGAATAGGTAACAGGTTATTTACCGAGCGCTGGAACGGGTACATGCGCTCTAATGGGGTCATTTCATCTCTAAGAACACATTGTTACCGTCTGAGACCTGGACATAATTGAAAATCCTTTTCTAACAGGTGCAACGTATAAAAAAATGTATTATAAGCGAATAGGTAACGAATAGGTAACGAATAGGTAACAGGGTATTAACCGAGCGCTGGAACGGGTACATGCGCGCTATTAGGGTAATTTCATCTCTAAGAACACATTCTTACCACCAGAGACCTGAACACAATTAAAAAACGATTTATTTAAAGGTGCACCGTATACCCCGCGCATTAAAAGCGAATAAGTAACGAATAGGTAACAGGTTATTTACCGAGCGCTGGAACGGGTACATGCGCTCTAATGGGGTCATTCATCTCTAAGAACACATTGTTACCACCAGACATGAACACAATTAAAACACGATTTATTTCAAGTTGCAGCGTATACCCTGCGCATTAAAAGCGAATAGGTAACGAATAGGTAACAGGTTATTTACCGAGCGCTGGAACGGGTACATGCGCTCAAATGGGGTCATTTCATCTCTAAGAACACATTGTTACCACCAGACATGAACAAAATTAAAACACGATTTATTTCAAGTTGCAGCGTATACCCCGCGTATTAAAAGCGAATAGGTAACGAATAGGTAACAGGTTATTTACCGAGCGCTGGAACGGGTACATGCGCTCTAATGGGGTCATTTCATCTCTAAGAACACATTGTTACCACCAGACATGAACACAATTAAAACACGATTTATTTCAAGTTGCAGCGTATACCCCGCGTATTAAAAGCGAATAGGTAACGAATAGGTAACAGGTTATTTACCGAGCGCTGGAACAGGTACATGCGCTCTAATGGGGTCATTTCATCTCTAAGAACACATTGTTACCACCTGAGACATGGACATAATTGAAAATCCTTTTCTAACAGGTGCAACGTATAAAAAATGTATTATAAGCGAATAGGTAACGAATAGGTAACGAATAGGTAACAGGGTATTAATCGAGCGCTGGAACGGGTTCATGCGCGCTAATAGGGTAATTTCATCTCTAAGAACACATTCTTACCACCAGAGACCTGAACACAATTAAAAAACGATTTATTTCAAGGTGCACCGTATACCCCGCACATTAAAAGCGAATAGGTAACGAATAGGTAACAGGTTATTTACCGAGCGCTGGAACGGGTATATGCGCTCTAATGGGGTCATTTCATCTCTAAGAACACATTGTTACCGTCTGAGACCTGGACATAATTGAAAATCCTTTTCTAACAGGTGCAACGTATACAAAAATGTATTATAAGCGAATAGGTAACGAATAGGTAACGAATAGGTAACAGGGTATTAACCGAGCGCTGGAACGAGTACATGCGCGCTAATAGGGTAATTTCATCTCTAAGAACACATTCTTACCACCAGAGACCTGAACACAATTAAAAAACGATTTATTTAAAGGTGCACCGTATACCCCGCGCATTAAAAGCGAATAAGTAACGAATAGGTAACAGGTTATTTACCGAGCGCTGGAACGGGTACATGCGCTCTAATTGGGTCATTCATCTCTAAGAACACATTGTTACCACCAGACATGAACACAATTAAAACACGATTTATTTCAAGTTGCAGCGTATACCCCGCGCATTAAAAGCGAATAGGTAACGAATAGGTAACAAGATTATTTACCGAGCACTGGAACGGGTACATGAGCGCTAATAGGGTAATTTCATCTCTAAGAACACATTGTTACCACCTGAGACATGGACATAATTGAAAATCCTTTTCTAACAGGTGAAACGTATAAAAAAATGTATTATAAGCGAATAGGTAACGAATAGGTAACGAATAGGTAACAGGGTATTAACCGAGCGCTGGAACGGGTACATGCGCGCTAAAAGGGTAATTTCATCTCTAAGAACACATTCTTACCACCAGAGACCTGAACACAATTAAAACACGATTTATTTCAAGTTGCAGCGTATACCCCGCGCATTAAAAGCGAATAGGTAACGAATAGGTAACAAGATTATTTACCGAGCACTGGAACGGGTACATGCGCTCAAATGGGGTCATTTCATCTCCAAGAACACATTGTTACCACCAGACATGAACACAATTAAAACACGATTTATTTCATGTTGCAGCGTATACCCCGCGCATTAAAAGCGAATAGGTAACGAATAGGTAACAAGATTATTTACCGAGCACTGGAACGGGTACATGAGCGCTAATAGGGTAATTTCATCTCTAAGAACACATTGTTACCACCTGAGACATGGACATAATTGACAATCCTTTTCTAACAGGTGAAACGTATAAAAAAATGTATTATAAGCGAATAGGTAACGAATAGGTAACGAATAGGTAACGAATAGGTAACAGGGTATTAACCGAGCGCTGAACGGGTACATGCGCGCTAAAAGGGTAATTTCATCTCTAAGAACACATTCTTACCACCAGAGACATGAACACAATTAAAACACGATTTATTTCAAGGTGCACCGTATTCCCCGCGCATTAAAAGCGAATAGGTAACGAATAGGTAACAGGTTATTTACCGAGCGCTGGAACGGGTACATGCGCTCTAATGGGGTCATTTCATCTCTAAGAACACATTGTTACCGTCTGAGACCTGGACATAATTGAAAATCCTTTTCTAACAGGTGCAACGTATTAAAAATGTATTATAAGCGAATAGGTAACGAATAGGTAACGAATAGGTAACAGGGTATTAACCGAGCGCTGGAACGGGTACATGCGCGCTAATAGGGTAATTTCATCTCTAAGAACACATTCTTACCACCAGAGACCTTAACACAATTAAAAACCGATTTATTTAAAGGTGCACCGTATACCCCGCGCATTAAAAGCGAATAAGTAACGAATAGGTAACAGGTTATTTACCGAGCGCTAAAACGGGTACATGCGCTCTAATGGGGTAATTTCATCTCTAAGAACACATTGTTACCACCTGAGACATGGACATAATTGAAAATCCTTTTCTAACAGGTGAAACGTATAAAAAAATGTATTATAAGCGAATAGGTAACGAATAGGTAACGAATAGGTAACAGGGTATTAACCGAGCGCTGGAACGGGTACATGCGCGCTAAAAGGGTAATTTCATCTCTAAGAACACATTCTTACCACCAGAGACCTGAACACAATTAAAACACGATTTATTTCAAGGTACACCGTACACCCCGCGCATTAAAAGCGAATAGGTAACGAATAGGTAACAGGTTATTTACCGAGCGCTGGAACGGGTACATGCGCTCTAATGGGGTCATTTCATCTCTAAGAACACATTGTTACCGTCTGAGACCTGGACATAATTGAAAATCCTATTCTAACAGGTGCAACGTATAAAAAAATGTATTATAAGCGAATAGGTATCGAATAGGTAACGAATAGGTAACAGGGTATTAACCGAGCGCTGGAACGGGTACATGCGCGCTAATAGGGTAATTTCATCTCTAAGAACACATTCTTACCACCAGAGACCTGAACACAATTAAAAAACGATTTATTTAAAGGTGCACCGTATACCCCGCGCATTAAAAGCGAATAAGTAACGAATAGGTAACAGGTTATTTACCGAGCGCTGAAACGGGTACATGCGCTCTAATGGGGTCATTTCATCTCTAAGAACACATTGTTACCACCAGACATAAACACAATTAAAACACGATTTATTTAAAGGTGCACCGTATACCCCGCGCATTAAAAGCGAATAAGTAACGAATAGGTAACAGGTTATTTACCGAGCGCTGGAACGGGTACATGCGCTCTAATGGGGTCATTTCATCTCTAAGAACACATTGTTACCACCAGAGATATGAATTTAATTGAAAATCCTTTTCTAAAAGGTGCAACGTACAACAAACGTACTATAAGTGAATAGGTAACGAATAGGTAACGAATAGGTAACAGGGTATTAACCGATCGCTGGAACGAGTACATATGCGCTTATAGGGGTATTTCATCTATAAGAACACATTATTACCACCAGAGATATGAACACAATTGGAAATCCTTTTCTAAAAGGTGCAACGTACAACAAACTTTTTAAAAGCGAATTAGTAACGAATATTTAACAGGGTATTATCCGACCGCTGGAACGGATACAAATGCACTTATAGAGTTATATCACCTCTAAGAGCCCAAATCTTCCACCAGAGACAACAAAACAATTGAAAATCATGTTTTAAAAGGTGCAACGTAAGATACACGTATTATAAGCGAATTATAAGCGAGTAATGGAACGAATTAAACAAGGTAATAGCATGCTCCGAAACGATGTACACCCTGCTTACATGTTTAACTCTACCACATTATGTAAGTATGTGCCTGTCCCTAGACAAGAGCCTGAAATTAAGTAGTTATCGTTTGTTTTTGTGTTACATATTTCCGTTTATTTTTTGGTATATGAAATACGGCCGTCAGTTTTGTTGTTTGTATTGTATGAGGTTGTCATGTCTGGGCCTTTTATAGGTGACTACACGGTTTGGGCTATGCTCATTGTTGAAGGCCGTACAGTGAACTATAGTTGATAATTTCTGTGTCATTTTGGTCTAATGTGGAGTGTTGTCTCATTGGCAATCATACCACATCTTCGTTTTTTAGCAAGCGCTAACACGGTGATTTCATCCCGTCGAACCAAGATCCATCTTCAAACATACGGACATAAAGCAGTTAAAAGGTAGAACGTAAAAAAAAACAAGTAAGGAACAAGTGCGTATCGAACATGAAGTAAAAGGATCGGTTGAGCACAAACACATATAAATAAGTCATAAAAAGATCATTTTACCTCAACCAATTCAGAACTATTACCATATGTAAGACTATTAACAACTAGATTTGTAATTGCTAGCAATAACGGAAGGCACCCCTTCCCCCTATTACCAGGTGAGCGGCAGCCATTTTGACAATTCCAAAGTCAAAGAGAGCATCTACAGATGTCTAGTAACATTTTTGCAAAGTTTCATTAAGTTTGAACATTTTGAATTTTTGATATTTTTGCTGTTTCCATGGTTACGGTGGCCATTTTGAAAATTCTAACTTCAAAATCCAACTCTGCCTATGCCAGTTACCATTCCTGTAAAGTTTCATCCAGTTTGCGGAAAATTCTTATTTTTGATATTTTTGACCTTTTTGCATTGTTTCCATGGTAACAAGACCTATTTTGGAAATTCCAACTCCAATGTTGCTCATCATTACTGTGAAGTTTCATGAAGTTTTGAGCATTTTTATAATTTTAAAAATTTTGGTGTAGTTTCCATGGCAACATAGTAGTTCCAATGATCGCCAAAATCATCCAACACCTGTATATAGTGGGCACCTACATTGTTTTAAAATATGATGATTCTGAGTTGAAGCATATCCAAACAGTTCACCAAAAACCAAAAACTCATTTTTTTCACAATTGTGCCGTTTCCATGGTAACGGCAGCCATATTAAACTATTCCATGCCATAATTAAAAAGGGGGAAGGATATTAAAAATCAAATAAGTAACGAAAAGGTAACGAATAGGGAATAGGGAATAGGTAACGAATAGGTAACGAATAGGGAATAGGGAATAGGTATATAACGAATAGGCAACGAATAGGGAATAGGGAATAGGTAACGAATAGGTAACGAATAGGGAATAGGGAATAGGTAACGAATAGGCAACGAATAGGGAATAGGGAATAGGTAACGAATAGGGAATAGGGAATAGGTAACCAACTTGACGCCCATTGTTTCTGTACTGATCGACACAGGTTAGTTTGTTAAGGTGGTCTATTAGTTATAATTATGTTTGCTTCCTACTAATTATTATCAGAAAGAAGGTAAACATACCGAAAGGAGAAAACAGTCCATTAAAAATATTGAAAAATCAAGCTTGAGTAGTGTTACTTTGTTCGACATCTGCAGGTCATATTTAAGTAGTGATTTATCTAACCCTAAATGGGAATAAATTACATAAACCGTATATTATCCCGTTCAAAAGTACACTTTCATTTAAACAAAATCTTTAAAAGGAATTTAATATCTTTCTACGTACACGTTACCCTTACACTGATATTAATATCAATATTTATTATCTTTCATCAATGAATTTAGATTTATCATGAACAAGAAGATTACGGGTAAAAAATTCCACAACTATTTATCTACTTCAGTTTTTCACTTATAAACGATATGAACAATTCTCTATCGAAATACCATAAACAGTACTAATTTTAATGCATCAGATGTGCATTTCTACAAATAGTGACTTTTCAGCGATGATTAAGGCCTAAATATTTAATTATCCAAAATAATTAACAAGTGTTAAAGAGCGAATTAAAGTATAAAGGATCATTGTACAGCTAATTTCGTACAAGGAATCAGAACTTTATATGTGGAAAATATATTCCTAAAAAAAATTAAATCAAACAATATCTGTATCTTGATAATTTGTTGATGTCAGTACTTCAATACTGTCCACATGGCGACATTAATTAATAAGCAACTGTATTGTTTCTGTTAACAACACATCAACATTGACGATCACGATACATCTGATTATCCAATGGTTGGATAACTATTATAAACATATAGTATACATATAGGTGGCACGGTAGTGTTTGAATTTAACAATTTAGGTTGCTCTTTTGTTTACCCTTCATAAGAACAGTGTGATTGGACAAACTGAACATACTTTCGCTAACTGAGGGATGAATAAGGTTTAGAAAGCATGTAAGGATTTAACATACAGGTGAAAACGAATTTTTCAGAATATGTTTTTAAAATTTTGCATTCACTGCATGATAAAAGACCTAAAAGGCCCTTAGTTTTTGAAAGATAGACAAAAATAAAGTAAACATTCGTGATACATTTTCAATTTCATTTCTGATTATTATAATGAAAATGCTTAAGTTAAATGTTGATGTAGAATTTTGGGCAGTATTAGAAAATGACCAGGAAATACTACCGTTACACCTTTTAAAACTGGGATATATATATGTCGTGTACAAGTTGCGATTTTGTACAAGTTATAACATGTACAAAAATATTGTACATGTTATAACTTGTAAAACGCAAAAATGCAAGTTATAACATGTACAAAAGTACCTCGTACATGTTATAACCTGTACAAATATTGCTTTAAAATGGTTTTAACTTGTACAAATTTGAAAAATTAAGACATATTTCTATTATTGCAACAAATGTTATTAACCTCAATAATATTTTTTTTATATACACTGTTCTTATGTTGGGTAAACAAAAGAGCAACCTAAATTATTAAATCCAAACACTACCGTGCCACCTATATTTATACTATATGTTTATAATAGTTATCTAAACATTATATATATATATTTAAGACAGACAGCTAGATACCATAAACATACTACGTTTACACAAGCCAGAGTCTGAGCTTGATTTGCTATATGATATAAAAAATAAACTGACGAAAAAAGGTCATTTATTCAAAATCATAAAATGCAAAAAATACATTTTGCAAATGAAACATTTGACATAAAAGTTCATATTTAATATGAAATAATAATACATAATTACTACGAAATTACATCAACTAATATTATGTCAATTGAATAAATGACAAAGAATAGCAAAGGTGGGGAGAAAAACCTGCCCCATAAATAAACATATATATATACATATCTACTTCAAAAGATAATATAAAGGGCGGTATGTGGGTGGGAATTTTGAACAAATTGTTTGATAAGAATCACAAGTTAACACATCAAATGCTGATGATAAAAGGAAGTGACCACAATGCACTTACACGTGAACTCGTGCTGACCCGCAATGCCTTTGACAAATAAGAAAGATGATATCCGGTCATGCATTGGTCATAAAAGAAATTTTTCTGCACGTGAAAACAAGTTATCTAATTTCAACAATTTATCGTTCAATTAAGTAGGACACTCTGACTCTTTGACCAGACTATAGAGACATTATATATTTACAGTAATAATATCTCACTTTTATTTAAGTCGGTTAGTAATAACCAATTAAACAGAATTATCTTCTCTGCTGTCTTAAATTATTTTATTCCGCTTAATTTTCAATTAGCAAATAAAACTGGTTTTAAGACAGACAGCTAGATACCATAAACATACTACGTATACACAAGCCAGAGTCTGAGATTGATTTGCTATTTGATATAAAAACTAAACTGACGAAAAAAGGTCATTTATTCAAAATCATAAAATGCAAAAAATACATTTTGCAAATAAAACATTTGCAAAGGTGGGGAGAAAAACCTGCCACAAATCCACACTTTGGCTGAAAGAGTGGATGTGAAATCCACTCTGAGGCTAAAAGAGTGGATCCCCCACCCGAGGACTCTGGCGACGTGAATACAATTATATATGACTTGAAAAAAAAATACATTAACATACATGTACACCAAACACATATCACTTTATATTTAAAACGTTTCCACATTTAGCAGAAATATTAAAAGTTCCTATTTTCATATACCAAGATATAACTTTAAAATTATCTCTAACTGGTAAAAATGTTTAAAGGTGTAAATCTTATTCCGACCAGGATCGCAGCAATTAAATTACAATAGAATCGCAGTTACAATGTAAGTATGATTCAGAATTCATCTTCTTACATCCAGACATTTAAATATAGAATCCTTTATATATTTTAGTACAGACAATTAGTACTTTGATTAACCGAAACTATATTTTTAATTTAAAAATTCAAACAAAACTAAAGTATATTTTTACAAAGCCCTGGATCCTTCCTAAATACGAAGTTTTATATCTGACTATTTCTGTAAGGGATCATGAGCAAAGGATTCCAAAACTACTGTATAAATATAAAAAAGAAGATGTGGTATGATGCCAATGAGACAGTTCACCACAAGAGACCAAAATGACAAGGAAATTAACGACTATAGGTCATCGTACGGCCTTTAACAATGAGCAAAGCCTATATTGCATAGTCAGCTATTAAAGACCCCAAAATGACCATGTGAAACAATTCAAACAAGAAAACTAACGGCCGTATTTACATAAAAAATAAATAAATCCAAAAATAAATGAACAAAAAACTTAAATGATACACATAAACAAACGACAACCACTGAACTACAGGCTCCTAACTTGGGAAAGGCACATACATACATAATATGTCGGGGTGAATTCCATAGGGTAAACATTTTCTAATTGAAATTAGTAAATAAGTATTTACTGTAAACCTTTTTTAACACTCAGTTATTTTTGTTGTGATCCGAAATGATATGAGACCATAGAAATAATTTTCGTAACTCATGATACGGTAAAAAGAAAAGTTTGAGTCACAATTTTTAATATACAGCTTTTTAGAAATTTAGTGACTGGTGAACATCACCATTCAATATTAATAGTAATAATTTATATCGATAACACCACTATAAAAAAGGAGGAAAACACTAAACTTACTTCAACCTAACATAAAATAAATTCATTTCTTCCTGGCATGCGACAGAACTTTTTTTTAACAAACTGTTATTCCAATGCAATACATTTAAAAGGTTTATATTGTATAGTAGTAAATAAAGTTGTAAAATGAATAATATAATATTCCAGCTTTAAGTGATGTTTTATATAGCTTTTTGTGCCTTAATTGCGATAAAAGTTAAAAGATGTAAGTTTTAACAGAGTAAATATTTATAGCTTTTGACACATACGTTAAACATTTAACCAAAAGAAAAGAAAAAACAATTTAGTTAATAACCAGTTTAGTTAAATATAAAAACTTTGGTTTGTGATGGATTTATCTCTAAAGACCATAGCATTTAGACAACATTGGAATAAACCATTAAGTCGTTATATATATATAACTTGAATAATCTATAATACTAAAATTACGAAGTCTAATTTTTCAGCCGTCATCACGTAAAACGACGAATCAAAGAATTCAACTTTATATATCACTAATATAGTACAAAGGTGTAGATTGAAAATTACACCACTCCAGGCCCTTTTGTTTTGCACGTAATTAATATTGCCAATAATTAAGAAGTTCCGGGTCGAGTCCGATACCGATACCAATAGTATATTCACCTGTTACCTATTACCTAATCTGTACGTTCCGCATCTGACAGGCGCACCACCAAACGGTGTATTCAGGGTTAATATGCTATATACACGGGTCATAATCACAGGGTTTACACTACTAAATTGTCAAATAGCTACCTTTTGTAGTATTTTAATCAGTAAGACTTTCTAAGATAACAAGACTAAAAATGAGGAACAGTTTTCAATTTGTTAGTGGGCATACATGACGTAAAAGAGCGAATCAAAGAATTCATCTTTATTTATAACTAATATAGGACAATGTTGTTGATTAAAAAATACTCCATTCTAGGACCTTTTGTTTCCCAAATAATTAATATTACCAATAATTGATAAGTTCCAGTTCGACGGGTTCAAACAGAAAGATTTGAA
Organism: Mytilus edulis; assembly: GCF_963676685.1. NCBI lineage: Eukaryota > Metazoa > Mollusca > Bivalvia > Mytilida > Mytilidae > Mytilus > Mytilus edulis. Next base: position 23,923,395 of record NC_092344.1, read on the forward strand.
ACAGAGAAAAACTGTGTATCTTATAATCGGCATGACTTTATCAGATGACAATACTAATACTAAAATAAGGCTTGCGCATAGTTATATACCTTAATTCAGTCACGGACCCGCGATATCACGGGTGTCGGGTGTGTTCTAGTTAGTATGAATAAGCACGGCAACATTAAAAATCAAAACATGAATTACGAATTATTCATGTATACATACAGGAAGTTAAACCGAGCCTAGTAGTACATTGACATTTGAACAATGTGTAAAGAAAGCATGAAGAGGGCGGCAATAAAGACCCACATGTACATTGTATGAAATAAAGATCACAAACGTTTTAGCAGGCTATACTGACCCAAAACAAGATACATTGAAATTATGTAAAATAAAGATAAAAACCGTTTTGGCAGGCAATGCTGACCCAAAACAAGACAGTTGCAATGATATGAAATAAAAATCATAAAATGTTTTGGCAGGCAATTCTGGCCCAAAACAAGACAGATGTAATTATAAGAAATAAAGATCATAAAACGTTTTGGCAGGCAATGCTGGCCCAAAAGAAGACAGTTGTAATTATAGGAAATAAAAATCATAAAATGTTTTGGCAAGCAATGCTGACCCAAAACAAGACAGTTGTAATTATATGAAATAAAGATAATAAACGTGAAAAACTGCCAGCTGGTTTGAGGGTATAATCTTTTATATTTTAGTTAGAAATAAGTGGAGACTTGTATTCATTATTGTAACATTGTGTTTCCTAGGTGTCTTGACTGGTTACTAGTTTGTTATGTCCGTGTTAAGATGGCGCGGAAGTATTTTAATTCCAAAATTTAGGATGCTCTTGTGTGAACCCTACTAAGTCGTCAATGTATCTGGACCAAAAAATAAAGTAACTGAGAGACAAATCAGGTGTAGAAAGATATTCAATGGTTTAACATACAGTGAAAAGTCATCCGCTAATTATGCGATATATAATATTCAAACAAGCAGTGTTATATATTGAGCTGAGAAAGAGGTCATGCTGGACAAATATGTTAAGGGCAAATATCGGGTTTAAGTGTTTTGAGTTACTTTGAATGAGACCGACAATATATATGAAACGCTGGAACTGTCTTATAATGTAAATATGTAATGTATGGTGTCTTTGCTTTTACGTCCTGTCATTTCTCCTTTTTTATAGTGCAGGAGCAATGCATCTCTGTGTTAGGCCAAACGAATTAATTGTGTGATCAAACAATTGTATGATATGTCATTGCTTAACTTTGTTGTATGCAATAGGCATTACATTATGCTGTAACTCCTGTATATGCTGTGAATACCTCAACACTTTATGATCAACCATGCACCTTTACATTCTTTCATATTTTTTGTATGTTGTGTCTATTCTTCCTTTAAATAAGTCTGGTAATACTTGCGTCCTGTCACAAATGTATGTTGTGTCTATTCTTCCTTTAAATATGTCTGGTAATACTTGCGTCCTGTCACAAATGTATGTTGTGTCTATTCTTCCTTTAAATATGTCTGGTAATACTTGCGTCCTGTCACAAATGTGATTGCAATGCTGAATATTCTAAACGTTTTGTTTTGATACATCTTTGTTCTATGAATACCTCATAATGTTAAAATCTAACCGTTTTATGTTGTGTTTATACATATGTAACACCTATTACGTTATGTGGCAGTGCAGATACCTTTTACATTATCTGCAAACGCCTATTATGTTATGTGCATTTGATGGAGTAAAGGAAAATAGTCCCGGAACGGAAACGATCACTGTCCGGAGTTTGCACACAGCTATTACGTTATTTGCAAACACATTGTGCCTGATGTTCATATGATGAAATCATAATCTTTCAGTCAGTTTAATTGAAGTCTGGAGCTGGCATGTCAGTTAACTGCTCGTAGTCTGTTGTTATTTATGTATTATTGTCATTTTGTTTATTTTCTTTGGTTACATCTTCTGACATCAGACTCGGACTTCTCTTGAACTGAATTTAAATGTGCGTATTGTTATGCGTTTACTTTTCTACATTGGTTAGAGGTATAGGGGGAGGGTTGAGATCTCACAAACATGTTTAACCCCGCCGCATTTTTGCGCCTGTCCCAAGTCAGGAGCCTCTGGCCTTTGTTAGTCTTGTATTATTTTAATTTTAGTTTCTTGTGTAAAATTTGGAAATTAGTATGACGTTCATTATCACTGAACTAGTATATATTTGTTTAGGGGCCAGCTGAAAGACGCCTCTGGGTGCGGGAATTTCTCGCTACATTGAAGACCTGTTGGTGACCTTCTGCTGTTGTTTTTTATTTGGTCGGGTTGTTGTCTCTTTGACACATTCCCTATTTCCATTCTCAATTTTACCTATTACGTTCCAGTTAACGCTTTTTTGACACAGATTAAAATAAAAACGCATCAGTGATATACACTTTGAAAATTAAGAAAATTACAAATTTGAGCTTTTACAGCATTTACAAATATACAGACACAATTCTGGAGATGTGTCTCTCTGTGTGTGTGCCTAAATTGGCAACAGTTATAAATGCATATACTGTATTTTCTGTAAACAGTGTATCGGAACATTTTTTGGAAAAAAGAAATCGTGCATATTGCAGATTAAGGTGGTACCCAACACCTTGACTTTGACTCGTTTAATTTGCTTAAAATTTTGACAAAATATTAACGTTGGCCCTTTTAATGAATGAATGAATGAATGAATGAATGAATGAATCTGTATTGCAAAGCATAGACAGGCTATGGCCAAATTAACAACGTATATTACATAATATAAAACATGAATGGATAGCAGAGAACAATTATAGTATATTACAATTAATGACATATAAATTAAGTTATGAGACTATACAAGTTCGAATACTTTTTGGAAAAAAATCTAAAAATTTCAAAACAAAAGAACTACTAGTACATTTTAATCACTTTCTTAGAAAAAATTCTAGGATACATAGCTGTTTACCAAAAACTTAATTTTGATCATTGAGAATCATCTTAATATTTCCTTAAAAATACAATGTGATTAAAACGTTTAGCTGATTTTATAAAGTTGTCTCCCTGTTGTGTTAGGTATCATCGTTAAGTTAACACAGCATATACACACGTATTCATGATTGATATTTCAATATGCATCTTCAGTGTGTAATACATGTATATAATACATAATAAAACGATCATGAATTAATAACATTTGATCTGAAATGAATTACACATAGTTATTTTTCCGGCTTTTGATGTCCTATCCTTAGAAGAAAAGAGTCTGTAATCATTTAAGACAACAGCTGTTGCTGTATATCAGCAACATCATGAAGCAACCAATCAGAATGTATATGTGCCAAGTATTTTTTTAAAGATGTCGTGTATATTAACTGAGAAAGTAATAGCTCATCGCCGTTATTCGGAGCAAAAAGAATGCTACATGTTAAAAACAAAATGCAACCGCATTTCTTTACGGAGCATGTGAACGGAAACAAATTTATGTTCTCTTTCATCACCATCAACCGGGTGATTTCATAGGTCGCCACATCTTGCATACACATTTATTACATACGGATTTGGAAGGCGACGAATTACATTTTTGAATTATAGACTTTTGACGAGGTCAATACGTTAAATATGGACCTGTTCAGATTATAAATCAGTTTAAAATCTTTTATAAAATGCTTAATATGCGTTGTGTTATATTTTCATACTCTGCCCTTCTGTTGTATAGGTATACTTATACTTATATAATATTTGACTAATTGTTTAAATGAAAATATTATATTGCACTGATGCAATTGAATATTTTTGATATTTATATTCTATAAGTTGTATTGCTTACGAATGTATTTATTATGTATAAGATTATTGTTATTATATTGACAGAGAACGCAGATATTTTACCACCACCTCTTATATTTTACTTTTTAAAAATTACAAGGAAGCTTTGGCAAAATTAAGTCCTTCGTTCCCCTCCTACATTTTAATTAAAATGCATATAGAACCAACAAATGTAGCTCCGCCGTTTAAAAAAGTCCTGGTTCCGCAACTGGTCATTGACTGAGAAATCAAAAAGAGCGTTAAATCAATATAGGTCCGTGTGTTTGTTTTCAAGACTTTATCTAATGATATTTTTGCGGGATCAATTTCTCTATTCATTTTTCAAATTTGTAACATAAAGATGTTCTCAAAAAGTATTAAAACATAACAAGGGTTTTATAATTATTTATTTTTTACAAATGCCTTATAGTCCTTACTTTATTTGAATTCATGTTGAGAACTTAAAACGTATCAATGTCATATTGTACATGTAAAAGACTTTTTTTTAAAACTGGCAAATGCTTTTATGATCATGCTTAAGCGGATGAATAAGAGGGTTCCGAAATTCTAACAAAAATATGACGAGTGAACTTTCTTAATTTAAAATTAGTAGCAGGAAAATGACAGAAGAATTTAAGCCTTATCTTTCGCGTAAAGTCTGTCCCAGTTTTCTTTTCGTTATATAGGTGATTTTAAAAAAAATGATTTTGCTTGAATATGTTACGTCGATTTCTAGGCGAACCAGATTACATCAGTTTAAGAGGGATTACGCCTTTTTAGGATAATACGTTTTTTCATGCTTTAACAGCAGCTGATAAATTAAGTTATGAGACTAGTATACAAGTTCGAATACTTTTCGGAAAAAAATCTAAAAATTTCAAAACAAATGATAAAAATATTTAAAAAAAATAGCAATTATAATTAACGGAAACTTTCGTATGCAATTTATTGTTTTTTGAATTAAGATTTCTCAAATGTGCAGCAAATCCCTTTTATGACCATTTTGGCTTAATTGTGTATTTAGCTAAATTTATCAAACCATTCGCGTTCATAACTAAACACCTCGAAGTTAACCGTTAATACCGTATCCCGCAATAATTTTCATTGAATCTAAGATCCTCCGTTCGGAAAATAAGTAAGATGTTTCTCATTATACAACGATATTCGTTGACATGTTGAACAAACATATACATTCATATCAAAACTGTTGAATAATGTGTTGATTATATATAATTATATTGTATACGTAATTTGTTGGAAAACATATAATTTAATTGTAAGAGCTTTAGAAACGAGACGAAAAATAAGGCTTGCGCAATTGTCTACTGTTTCGAAGCGAGTACAAATACTTTTTATATTTCCGACAATGTACATAATTTGTTTTATATTGTTTTTATCCTGCAATTTACATCTGGTATTTGAGCATTAGTTGTTTAAATCTAAATCATTGTCTCTGATTTTTTCAATAATTGAAACGTGGACCGCGAAGAAGACCCCAAAATCAACTGCCCCCTAAAAAGAAATATCCGTATTACCGATTGCCCAAAATGGTAGCGGGTTACAGGAGAATGTATGTACAAATAAAGCAAAAAATATGTTTGTACCTGTTATTTGTATACAATTACTATCTGATTGCAGGATACAGCCGATTTATATAACTGTTACCTGTAAAAAAACAGACAACTGGTGAAAAAATGTGATAGGCAAACAAAATTGTAAGGGTTCCGCGGAACTCAATGGCTCGTCTTCTTTTGCTGTTAATCGTAGGCTCAATAAAAATGAGGAAAAAAAATATTCATCTCAATACTATTTTTCGATTGGAGGATGCTTCTGTCCAAGTTTAATAAACATCCATGACAGTTTATGAATCTAATAAATGTTTTAAAAACATTAACTGCAGACTGTATGTAATGTGAACTGAAAAAAACTAAATCCATTTATAATTTGAATCGAAACAACAGGTACAAAAGTTTAACAACATTTCCTTCTAAATACTAGCTTTTGATCGTAAACAAGCTTTAAATTTGTCTAAGTTTTATACAAATCGAGGATCGTTTAAGAAAGTTTTTAACATTTAAAAAAAATAAACCACAGTGTGAATGTAATGTTTCCTTATGGAACGCAACAGCTGCCTTATGTGGAACATTGATATTTATTTTTTTACACTATGTTGTTTTTTCATTACTTGATGATATTTTGTCTTAACATAATATGGTTTTGACATTGCATAATGATGTTTAGATATAACGCAATACGGAATAGTAATTACTTAATGATATTTCGATATTACACAATATGGTTTTGTATTGAATTGATATAGCTTTGTCATTACTTAATATGATTTTGTCATTTAATCGATGCGGGTTCACTCTTATTTAGTATGGTTAAATCATGAGGCAATCTTGTTTTAACATTACTTGATTTGTATGTGACTTAGCGTAATGTAGTTTTTTTATTCATTACATGGATGTGGTTTTGTTATTTCGTAATGGTGATTTGCCAATTCTTTATATGGCTTAAGCATTATGTAATGATGTTTCAAATTTGACGATTTTACACTACATAATGTGTTTGTTTCAGTCTTGGATGTGGTCCATTCATTCTTTGATGCAGTTATGACATTATTTGATGAGGTAACACCACGTGACCATTTGGGGGAAAATGTTCTATTTGTAAACAGACTTCCATAAATGTCGTTTGCTTAATGTGCTTTCTCAGTTATGTCCTGCCATGGCTTTGTTTGAATTTGTTTGTTAGCTTAAATTGTTGGTCATGAATGTTTGTCTCTAATATTTAGTTAACTGTGCATTTGTATTCAGATATCGCAGATCAAATTTATTCGTTCATTGTGTAATCATACGTTTTTTGATTGAGTTAAGTCTGCCAATTGATATTTTATCGTGTGTTTTTCTATGTTGTGATGTTATGCTATTGTTTCAGGAAAAAAAAAGGGAAAAGGTTTGGATCCATTAAAACATTTTATCCCGCTGCAAATGTTTGCACCTGTCCTAAGTCAGGAATCTGATGTACAGTAGTTGTCGTTTGTTTATGTAATATATGCGTGTTTTTCGTTTCTCGTTTTGTTTATATAGATTAGACCGTTGGTTTTCCCGTTTGAATGGTTTTACACTAGTAATTTTGGGGCCCTTTATAGCTTGGTGTTCGGTGTGAGCCAAGGCTCCGTGTTGAAGGCCGCACTTTAACCTATAATGGTTTACTTTTTAAATAGTTTTACTTGGATGGAGAGTTGTCTCATTGGCACTCACACCACATCTCCCTATATCTATTTGTACGCGTATCGTTATTCATTGAGTTAAAATTAAAATCACAGTTCTAGTTTTTGTTCAGAGTTATGAAAAAGAGGAAAGAAAGACAAAATAAATAAATAAAAAAAAACACTTAAAACTTTACAGTATTTTGGACATAAGGGGGATATCCTAATATACAACTACATACAAAATACCATGGACTTACAATAAGTCTTTCCCTTTAAACAAACATAAACTTGTAAACTATGTAAAATTTTCAATGTCAATAAACCATGAAGAGGGGGTGGGCTTTATAACCTCCATAGAAATATGACTTGCAAATGCCAATAAATTTTCAAAGTTAATAGACAATTACTGAGGGGACAGGACCAAATATTATCTATGGAAATGAGATGTTCCAATACTTATACAATTGCATAAAACATATCATTAAACCACCACTTGGGGTTCAACATAAACTAGACCTAATCACAAACTAATACATTGCGAAGCCAACGCCGACGCCGTAAAAATAAAATGTATACGTATTGAAAAGCTTTAAAAAAGTGTGAATATCAAATATGATATGACGTGCTGCAGTTCTTAATTATGTTTTGTCTGATGTACTCTGCATTTCTTGTTTTGCGCCTACATTTTCAGCATTTGGGGATTAAGGTTAGAGTGCAAAAACAAACAAAAAAAGAAATGAAATTTTCCTAGTTATAAAGGAGCAGAACTGTAGTACAGCAGGTGACTTTTTGCGTTTTATAGTTTCTTACCTTTGTGTATGACCTTTATCAACTTAAGTAGAGGCAAAGATGAATTAGAGTGCAGCAAAATAAAATGAAAAGATGGAAGGACAGACGGTAAAACGGACGATCAAGGGTACATGTATAATGCCCCATACGCCTATCGGCAGGGCATAAAACAAATCCCCCGTCTTTGGTCCTTTCTATAACACCATAATAATAGAAAACAAGTCACATTTTGAGATCTTAGACTACACTGAATACTTTGAAAACACATTAAACTTTGTAAAGAAAATGGCAATTCAAAATAAGTTTTATAAGAATGCATTTTTCAAAGGAGTAGGTCCGGTAAGACCCCTTTTTGGCCCCAAAATATAACAATTTTACAAAATTGTTTAAATGTAAACTTTCAGTTATTTATTGGACAGTTGAATCCTTCTGCTACATTAATATGGGCTGTTTTTGACAATACAATGCACATATATCGGGTTGTAGCACCATTTAGTCATGCTAAATTACTGAAATCTTTAAAATTCTATCATTTTAGATAAATTTTAGACGGTTTCCGTGTAAAAAGAAAGTGGCCGCATTCGTGTTCATCCTTAATATTGAAATGTTAGGTGTATTTTATGATAATACATAACATATATAAAGGTTGTGGATGAACACGGATGCGGCCACTTTGAATCGGATCGTTTTTAATGACTAAATCAGTTAAAATCTTTCACAAAAACTAATTGAATCAAGTGAAATAGACACTTAAGTGTTTAAAAAGTGGTCAAAACCTTTCGTCAGATGAAACTGAAATTTGAGGCCAAAATGAGTGCTTACCGGACCTACTCCTTTTGACCCGTTAGTGGTAATAATCCATATAATAAAATTTAATACAAACAAATCGACTCCTTCAACGTTTTGACATAAAAACCAAGTGACTATAGATGAAGAAAACAGCGCCATACCATCATACATACCAAAATTATATTGCATTCATATACAAATGATTCCAACAGTTGCTTAATTGAACAACATACATCATTAAGAAATTCTTAATAAACATTCCTTTTATGATATTGGAACCCTTGGGCTTAGTTCAGTTTGAAAAAAAGCAACAGATAAGATTAATATGAATTATAATTCTCACGTTGAAAAACTATGTTCATATATACTGAGAAAAGTATTCACATGCAGAACTACATTTGTACATTCATATGTAGAATAAGTCTGTGCATATATAGAAAAAAAGTATATGCATAAGAGCTAAAGTTGTTAATGTTTGTGTCATTTTGTTATTTTGTGGATAGTTATCTCTTGGCAATCATACCACATCTTCTTTTTTATATATAAATGAGGTTAACTATGTGCAAATAGACATATAAAAAATGCACATATATGTGCATCTATAGAAAAGTATGTGCATATAAGGTAAACGATGTGCATATGTAGGAAATGTATGTGCATATTTATATAAAAAGTAAGTGAATATAAAGTAAACTGTGTTCATATATATGCAAAGTATGTGTAAACATAGAAAAAAACATGTGCAGACATTGAAAAGTATGTGCATTCATGTATATAAACATATGTTTGGATTCGGCAGCTACGGCGTTCCATAAAGTAGTCTCTTTAGCAAAACAGCGCATGTCTATAAGAATACGTGCAACTTGTGCGCACAAGTTGCACAACTCGTGCGCACAAGATAGTAACTTGTGCGCGCAAGTTAGTTACTTGTGCGCGCAAGTTGGTAACTTGTGCGCACAAGTTGAATTTTTTTTTGCATGGCACTCCAGGGCTTCCGTACTTTTCGATACTGTAACAGTTTATTTTTTTTACTGAAGTATACAAATTTATTACCATGCTTAATGAAGTAAACCAAACTATCTTAGCATGTTAAATAATTATTAAATAAGAATAACAAACGGTTCATTTATTGCCCATAGCCACAGTTTCAGATTTTTTCATTGTAATCAGAATGTAAGCAAAAAGTAATCAGGATTACAGGGTATTTTGAAAAGTAATTGATTAACTAAATAACATGTAATCAGATTTTTGAAAATTTTTAATCAATTACAGCTGATTAACGATTACAATTCCAATTACCCAAAGTCTGCTCCCAAGTTCTTCATAAATCATAAATTTGGAGTCGAGTTTTTTAAAAGTTTTAAAATGTGCTTACAGAATTTCAAATGCACTCGCTTTAATCAAAATTTTCGTATCCACAAATTTCAGCCCTACAAAGAAGAATGGGTACTACAGCTTTATCAAACATATCTATCTGGCATTCAATCGATAAGTGATTCAATCTGCTCTCCTTGATAACACTATGTATAGCTTTAGTTACTTGGTATCATACATATTTCCTAGTTTCGAAAAAAGATGCATTTCTAAAGAAAATAACACCAAGGTATTTATGATATCTAACTATCTCTATTTCTTCATTTTCAATATACAATTTCAAATTGTTGGATATTCTTCCTCTTGTAAAAACCATCACTTTGGTTTTGCTAACATTCAATTTGATTCTTATTTTCCAATTAATTTACAATACTGTGAAAAATTATTGAAAAGTATCTGTAAATCTGAACTTGATTCGCCAAGTAAAATAGTATCATCGGCATATAATAATACAAACATTTTAGGTATATATTAAGTTCATTTTCAATAAAACATGTTACAGATTGTACACCACTTACATGTATATTAACATTTTCTTAATACTGGTGTAAATCGTTCAAATATAGAAGGAATAACAGAAAAGAAAGATTTCCCCTTGTCTAACACCAATTTCACTAGCAAATATGCCAGATAAATTATTATTTTGGACTATAATACGTGATTTAACATCATCATACATATTTTTAACAACTCTAAGAAACTTTCCTTTAATATTATTCAAAGGGAGTTTATATAAAAAATGAATTACTGTGTACAAAATCAAACGTCTTTTCAAAATCGCAAAAAGGCTTTTTCTTTTAAACACAGAGAAGTTCAAAAAGTACATATAAAGAAACAAATATAATCTGTCTATAATTTGTTGGATCTAATTTACACCCCTTGTTCTTAAATATCTGTATGGGTACGTCGTAGCTACCAATTCTGGCTTTTATACAACGGGAGTGAAGGCGCCGTCGATTTATTGACGTTTCGCGAGAGCAGATTTAAAGCTCTCTACACTAGTTGCGCGAACAAAAGTGTCTTCTAGATGGTTCCAATTTACTATTGTGGACGCAAAAAATGAATTTGTATGTTGCGGTGTTTTACTAGTAGGAATGTCAAAACACCTGGTATTGTTCCTCACTTGTTTTTCAACAATGGTTGTGGCTTGAAAGTTGTCAAACTTTTTAGCTGTGATGTTTCGTCTTGGTCTTGCTGATTTGAGGAAGTCGTCTGGATCAATAGCAGGTACCAGCCCCTCAACCACCTTGTACATAAATATAAGCTTTTGGCTCGTGCGTCTCAATTGTAGTTCCTGTAGTTCTAATTTGGTAAGAATGTTTGTTATGCAGCCATCTTCTCTAGTTCTGTAATCGCCTGTTATAAAGCGTGCTGCTTGTCTTTGTATTCTTTCTAGCTTGTTTGAGTCTGCAATATTGTAGGGGTCCCATACTGTTGCTGCATATTCCATTGTAGATCTTACTCAGGAACTGTAAGCAGTTTTCTATATTCCTGTGGGCAGTATCGTAAATTTCTTCTGAGGAAGCCTAGGGTTGAGTTAGCCTTTTTGGCAACGTTTGTAATATGCGTGCTCCACTTCAGGTCTTCTGATATCTGCACTCCTAGGTATGGGTTGCTCTGAACTTGTTGGAGTATGTGGCCGTTGAGTGTATAGAATCTTTGGCTTTTGTTCTTTATGCTTAGTATGTAGCATTTCTTTGCGTTAAATCGCATACCCCATTTATTTGCCCAATCTTCTAGGCTAGCTAGGTCTTCTTGTAGTAGTTTGTGATCTTTCTCTGTTTTGATGGTTCTGTATAATAGACAGTCATCGGAGAACAGCCGTACTGATGATTTGACAGTGTCCGGGAGGTCATTTATATTACATAGGAAAAGTAATGGTCCTAGAACTGTTCCCTGTGGAACACCTGAGTCCACTTTGACTTCTTCCGACTGTTCTCCCTCTACTACTACTTTCAACTTTCTCTGTGTCAGAAACATATTAAGCCAGTTGTTTAGTTGTCCTCGAATTCCGTATTCTCCCATTTTTGATAATAATTTGTTGTGTGGTACTGTATCAAAGGCTTTTGAAAAGTCCCAGATTGCGATATCAGTTTGTAGTCCGGCGTCAAATGCTTTCATGAAGTCATGTAAGGTGACTAATAGTTGTGTTTCACATGAGTAGCCAGATCGGAATCCATAGTTGAGTGATGTTAAGACTCTGTGCTTTTCAAGATGTTTGAGGATGTCCTTGCATATGATATGTTCTAATAGTTTGCAAGGTACCGATGTTAATGAGACTGGTCTATAGTTTTCTGCAGCGCGATTATCTCCTTTTTTGAATACACACGAGAAGTTTGCGTTTAACCAGTCTTCGGGTAGTATTCCAGTGTCTATTGATGTTTGGAAGATGGCAGTAAGTCCTGGTGCTATTTCTGTAGCACATTATTTAAGTATTTTGTTTGGTATACCATCTGGTCCATATGCTTTCGATGGGTTTACATCTTTGAATAGTTTTTTCTAGTTCTTTTGTGGTATTGAGTAGATTGGGTATTGTTTCCAGTATGTATTTTGTTGTTTTTGGAATTGATGTTGATTTGTCAATTGTGAATACGGATCTAAATTGTTTGATTAAAATTTCTGCCTTTCCTTTGCTGTCGCTGACTAATTTCCCCTTTCTTTTAAAGGTGATACACCAATATTGTCTGTTTTCCTAGATTTGATATACTTCCAGAATGGCTTTGTATTGTTTGTTTCTAGGCCTTTGATAATAGTATCATTGATGTATGTGTATTCTGCTTTCCTGACTTGCCGCTTTACTTCTTTTTGGAACTGTCTATAGTTATACCACTTTTTAGTTTTCTTAGCTTGTTGGTATAGCCGCTGTTTCTTTTTAAAGAGTTTCCCAATTTTGTGGTTTATCCAGGGCAATTTGTTCTTAGAGCGGATTTCTTTTGATGGGATGTGTTTGTCCATACTTTGAAAGAGTTCTTTCTTAAAGGTGTCGCTCATTTCTTGTACGTCCTGCATGGGTCGGAGTTTTGCTGATGTTATTGAAGTCTCCTCTTTAATAGTGTTCCAGTTAGCCTTTGAGTATATATAGCACTTCCTGGGTTTGCTACGTTGGTAATAAGGTTTGGTGTCACAGTCTGAATCATTTCGTGGTCTGATATGCCAGGTGTGTTTTTGGATGTTTTGACAAGTGATGGGTTTGTGGTTAATACTATGTCAAGGAGGTTGTCTTCTCTTGTTGGTTGTTCATGGATTTGAGTGAGTTGGAATGATGATGTTATTTCCATGAGTTTGGTTTGTATCTCCTATCACTTGAGTTATTTGGTACTGACATTGATTCCCAGTTAATGTCAGGGCAGTTAAAATCTCCAGTTAGCATGATGTTGGTGTTTCAATTTGCTATCATTTGTAAAGATTTTTCTAGTTCATCTAGGCATTTCATGTTTCTGTGTGGCATATAGAATAACCCAATAAACAGTTCTTTTTTTGCCTTTAATGTGTATTTTTACCCATTCTATCTCACAATTGGTGACTAGACTAGAATGTTCAACTGATATGATATCTTTATGAATCAAGATACTGACTTCAATTAGACAGGCTTTCAGCAATATACCCGTACCGTCACACCAAATCACAATACGGCCTTCCACAATGAACAAAGCTCATACCGCATAGTCAGGTATAATAGGACACTAATTGACAAATGTTTTTACAAACAAATAAACTTTTTTGTCTCTTTATTCATCAAGCTAGCGAACCTTACAATAGTAAAAAGGTCCATATAACTTCCTAAAAAAATTAAAAAAATTCTTTAAAAAAATTCCCAATCCTCATGATCACTCGTTTTGCTAATATAATCTGTTTTTGAATTCACTACATCAGCGAGGAATCAGTTGTAATTCAATGAATATATTGTGCTCTTTACAAATATAAAATATAGATGAAACAAAGATTTTGCTTGAACTAGACGTACACAGTTTTTATTATCAGTAAACCATTTAAAACTTTTACCCATAGTTAAAGTACTAAACGACAATTATGCCTGTTTAATGTTTTTATCTTTCTCCAAGTAAGACTTTTACATCTTTCAAATTCGTTCCACATTTTGTGAAAAATCTTATTCACTAATTCTACATTATAAACCCCACAGGCTACATCACAAGCACATGTAATGCTTTGCAGTCCTGCCTTTTACGCCTGTAAAGTTATGCCGACTTGCAGAAAAATCTACTTTTTTTTAAAGAAAATAAACTTGTGACATAAATTCGACATGCTTGTCATAACTGCTTTCATAGCTTAGAACATAAAAATAAAACATAAATCTATAGATAGTTACCTATAGATGTACTTAGCATTGACAGTAACTGTGTCGCGATCATTGCTATTTTGATGGCTGGTAACTGGATGCAGAAGCTGTGGCTGTATTGAAGTTGAGTGGACAGTTTATTCTCTAGTGACCATACTGTTTACAGTAGTAGCATATTTCCATGGAGTACGGCTCTTGCCGTGCGGTATTGGTATGAAAGGGCTGTTGATAGCGACTGAAATCGTAAGCTGGAGGAGCAGCAGAGGCAGTAGCGATAGGTTCAACTGCTGGAGTTGGACACCATATACATATACGGCTGAGGGCGGATCTTTTTCTCCTTGATAGTTTTAGGGGTCCTAGTCTCAGCCTGAAGAATCTTTTTCTCGTCTTCATCATTGTCAGAAATATCATTACTATCGTATTATTCAACAGTAACCCTCCCCAGTAGAGTTATCAGCAATCCTGATGAGTTTACTTTTTTCTTTGAGTTTACTTACCAAATCACTGGTAATAGACGAAATTGTCTTGTTCTGAGGGAATATCGGACTTTAAATCAACGAGTTTCTTATCTAAATAATTATCTTTGAAAAGTCCAAAAGTGTTAACTAAGTCACGGTTTTGTTAACTTGCTTGTGAATTTGAAACGTAAAGGCTTTCGGACTGACTTTGCATGGAATCTCTTAACAATTGGTCTTTTCAGACTTTTAGACTTTTAAATTTGTAGTTATTGGTGAGGCAATTTTTTGGAAAAATTATTACTTACATTTGAATTCTTTTTTTCTTTCGGTCTCAATCAATATTGTCATTTTATTCGGGGTTGCATTCCAAATTTACTTTCCTGACAAATGCAGACATTGGATTACTTACTAGACCATTTAGAATGAGGTGGAGTTATTCTAACCCTTCTTGTGAAATAAATGAGTTTTGTATGCCTTCATGCAAGTAGAATGTTAGTCAAAGCACTTTCGTTATGGTTTCACTCGGGCAGATTTTGATAGAATGTCGGTAGGGGCTGTTACTGTAGAATGAAAATCAATGCTGTTTGTTTCTGTAGTATTTAGAAAAACCCCATTAGCAGGTTTGTTATAGTCCAGTTGATTCGTGCATATTTTCGAAAGAATTGTGGGTTTGAGATAAAAGCATGAAACTTTGCACAAGGATAAATATGTATATGGTGGTCAATTAAGGCTATGGACTCACTTTGAAAAATTCAAAATGGCGGAAATTTTCAAAATGGCGGACAGATGCTTTTTGACACAATGCTAACACTACTAGTTTTTATCTAAAAATAAACAGCTTCAAGACTACAGTACCTCAAATGACAAAATAAATCTTATGTTTCATACTTTTAAACTATTTTGCAATCAAAGGAAACATATGAGAACATAGGATGAGTCAAATTTGGTGATTTTAATATTCTATGGCGGCCATCTTGAAAAAAAACCCGCCATTTTGAAATTTTAAGGTCGGTCGATAGCTAATATTGTTTAGAATACCCATCTCACTACCATGCCGAATTTGATGCTTTTATCATCAAACACACAATTATTTCACCTATCAGCCGGACTATTAGACTTTATCAACTTTTACTATCTTCATTCGAATTGGAATTTCTATTTTGTAAATTATTACAGCAAATGTTGCTTTGACGTGTCTTATACTTATCGGCAACTATATTGTGACTTACATTCCGAAACCTTATAATTACCGAAACTTTAAAAGTTTTTCCTTGAAATTGATATTATTGACTTTATATTGATTTGGAAAACAAACACATCCTTTTAGTCTGAAATGAACTATTGTCGTTTCGATCTTTAAACCATGTTGACCTTTATCTTGTATTTGATGCGGTTGAGATAATGTCGGTTTCAATAGGATTGACATAGGTGGCCTCTTGTATGCAAATTTCTTACTCCGGCCATCGGGATGATCTTACACTGACACACCGCGTCCTTGTGTAAGATAACTATTAATTTATAACTTTTTATCGTGTCACTGAACGATTTTAGTCCTTTGATTCTGGGCGTTGGTGGAGGCAAATTTTGCACGCTTTGCGTGTATGTGTATACAATTTTGTGTTGTTGGCCTAATCTGTAATGTAGAATTGTATTGCTTGGTTATAATTTGTACTAGTAACGCAGAATACTAATGTATCTCAAAAGGTTATTGTCATCATAGTAGATTTCCGCCAAAAGTGGGTAGATCGAGTTTCGGCAATTTGTTGTCATTATTGGACATGTTTGATTGCCTTACGCTCGTTTGTTCTGAGTTAAAATTTATCTGATTCGAATGCCTATGTACGCTGGGGTAAGTGTATATGGAATCTGGTGCTTGAGTGTTTTAAAAATGCGGATTGATTTTTTTGACCGACTTATTTATTTCGTGATACCAATCTGTATCTGTAACTCTTATTTATCAACTTCTTCAATTTCGTCGTCGATGTCATCTTCTTGTTCAATAATTTAAGTTGTTTTCTCATTAAGATCGGATAATGTCTTTTACCTGTTTTGATAAGCTCCATGATGGATTTTAGGTTAACATCATCTTTTTGCAGTTCTTCTGTCGGGTCTCCTTTTTACAGTACTTTAAGGTTGTAACCTCCGAAAAAGAATTCATTTGTCCCTGCACTGATTTCGTACCTTTTATTTAAGATTGCCGTAAGAATGAACGGTAGACACGTAAGAAATTTTAACAGCAAATTTGAACCATATCAATTCCCAGAAGGTTCTAATCCCCAAATGTATATTTCCGTGCGCCTTGCTTCAAATTATTATCTTTCAATTGTGCCATGTTCTGTGGAGACATTTGCCGTACAGAACTGTTCAATTGCTTCGGGAATTGTTGGCGTTCAAAGTTAATACTAGTACAAAAAAAAAAATGTATACACCCTATACTCTTTCAATAAGCCTCACTAGCACCGTACAGCAAAGTTCGCCACCGGACATGACTCAAATGAAAGGTAATAACTTGGAAAAGGACACACTGAAATGATTTTGTGGGAGGAAGGCCTATTCAGAAGTTGTTGGCGTTCAAAGTTGCTATTAAGAGAACAAAAAATACGTATACACCCTACATTCTTTCGGCAACCCTCGCTAGCCCCGTACGGCAAAGTTCGCCACCGGGCATGGCTCAAATGAAAGGTAATAACCTAGGGAAGTCCACACTGGAGTTCAGTCCATTCGAAAATTCGAAAATTGTTGCGCAGTGATGTTTAGGCAATTTAGAAGAGTTTTTGTCAGGGGTAGGTAACTCCGTAATTACCTCATTATATATTCATCAAAGGCGGATTCAGTAAGCAGCGTCTATTGATAAAATTGTTGAATACAAATTGCGTTCATGCATGTGGATAGAAAAATAGTATTTTTTATGATGTTGATTGATTATTAAAACACTATTACGGCATTTTTGTGCTGAAACTATATTATAAATGGTTGCAATAGATTTTTTTTTATTGCCGGGATCAGACCCCGCCTACTTTGGAGATTTCAAACAGGAAAGTTGAACATGTGAAGCAGTTAAAATGAAGTTTTTTTTAAATTTACTGATTGCTGTTTATTTGATTTCAGTCGAGGACATGTCATTAAGAATGTATTTTTTGCATTTCTAAGACGTGAACAATTTGGTTAAAAGACAATTCCAGGGTTTACCGTTATTTCTGTAGTGGATTGACCTGGATAAAGGACAGAAATTCGAACTGCCCCTAGCAATTGAAATAAGGGTGTTTTGAACAGGGATAGACCTCTTAACGTACAGAAAGTGTTACACTTTTTTACATGAGGCAATATATTGGATGTTTCCATTCAGCCATACTGAGAATTCATACATCCACATCCCAGCAAAATATGCTCTATAGCATGTGTTTCGCCATAAAATGCCGTCTTTTTTGTGATGCAAAATATGTTAGTATCATTATCTTCGCTGGATAAATGACACATTAGTTGAATGTAATTAAGATCTTGAACTAGAATCTTTCGAGAGCCGATCATTTGTATCTACTGTGGTTTTGAAATCATGTAAAATATTTTTTTTGGCGAAACCCAAAGTTGCCGAATGTTAAGTGTTATCAGCAACTGTAATAAAAGAGCAACTGTAATAAAAGAGCAAAAGGTATGATAATCCAGGTTTCTGCAAACGTGGTCGAAGTGCTACAACCAGCTTGTATGCCAACCAATGCATTTCGCTAAAAAGTCAATTACTGCGTTACAGTACTGCCATCAAAACATTTTGACAAATAGTAAATAATTGTCGAGTTTGAAATTCTTGATTAAGAATAAAATCGCTCCGGTGTTCAAAGCTTTCACTTTTTTTTTAACATTGCATTCTTTAAAATATGTTCAGGCATTTTGTAAATTATTTATAATAACTGAATCTTGCAGTCATTTAAGAAACTGCATAAATTAAGAAAATGCCGGTAATATATTCAAGGCTCAATGCCACAAAACACAAGTATTCTATGGCTTGAAGGTTTGAAGCATTGATTTATTTAAGAATACAATCTAAACATAACAGCAACATGAAAAGGCAAGTGTGACACACAACAATATAGTCCTGATCACATTATCTTCACTAGAAGCGGGATCAACAGCCTGCTCACTTTACAACAGACAATTTTAAACTATTAGAAACAATACACAACTATAGGAATGAAAAAGAAAGTTAAATTCATGCGGTAAACTTATAGTTGGTGCGCATCTATTGAATTGCATAATTCAATTAAAATAGTTACAATCGTGTGAAAGACAGGTCATTTAAATCAAAATTGTTTTACAAACAAAAAAAGGTCAACCACACCTAAGCAGCAATCAAATTAGCTTAGCGTCACGGTTGATTTCACCTGTGCACATATAACTACGCATAACGGTATTTGTTATGCCTTGTAACGAACTATATTGATGTTTTTGTCTCAGATTCCACCGAACATAAATCACATCTTTTCTAAACAAGGCTCAATGACAAAAAAAGTAATTTCGATGGAATGTAGGTTTGCAGAATTCAGTCGAGACATTTCAGATGGCAGGGTGTTAAGAAACTGGAAGTCTTTTCGCAATTCTGTCGTTCACATATCCGTCGCTAGCATTTTCGGATCGCCAAGGAACATGAATTTTGAAAAGGCTGTATGAAAGTAATTTGCGGCATGAGTAGCGCCCCAGAATCGTAAACTATGCAAACAAAATTGCTATCAGTATAAATCTATTGCGTTTATAGATCATAGAAGATGTTCTCTAGCCGAAATAAAAAAGGTATTTTTGATCAACTCAATCCCATAGTCATTCTTTTTGACTGTAAAGAACAAAAGCGTATTCAGTTAATTTAATCCTAAGTCTTGTCAAGTAACAATAATGTTAATTTAAAAAAAACACAGGACAAGACGACACATCTGTATTTGCTATCATACATGTAACTATACTGCATTGTGTGTAAGTATCGGTCTAGATATTGTATACTATATATTACTCAAAGTGGGTTTTGTGAAAACTGATATCACTCATTCCTATAGGCGAGAGTATCTAAAACATAAAGCATAATCCATAATAACATACAAAGTAAACTATAGTCGGACAGGTTATATAAAAAGTAAAATCACAAAAATACTGAACTCAGAGGAAAATCAATTTGGAAAGTCCATAATGTGTTATCATGATACATGTTTAATTGTTTAAAAATCATACCGGCTGTGATAGGTTCTTTCTTTTGAAGAGTTTTTGCCTTAATTCATTTTCCTTTTGAGACAATGTTTGACAGTGAACTGCAAAAAGAGTTTGGATATAAAAACATTCTCGTTAGCTCTAAATATATACAGATAGAAATGCAAAAAATAATATAGTACTTTCTTTATAAGTTTCAACGTACTACAAAAACACGTAGGACGCTTGGATTTAGCTGAATGCCACAAAACGTACTAAAAAAATTGGAGTCCGGCGGAATAACTTTGCAATTATTTACGATACATCTCTATGAAATATTCAACAACTTAAGTTTTTTTAACCATACGGATATTAAATCAATCGTTCACAAATAAACACATCCCAACCCAATCCCCATTTTTATGGCTGACACATTATTGGTGCACTTTCACGAACTGCATTAAATTATTCAATAAATTTCCGTTCTAACAGAATACTATTTACTATGAAATATCTGCAATTGTAGGCAACGGATGCGGGACAAGCGTAATAAGAAATGACCCCCAAATACTCGCAAATCGAATGCTCTCAGAAACGTGTACTATATTCTATTAATATGTCTTGTGAGCTCGAACATTTGTCTGATTATGTTTTGTTTGTTCTGATGGAGAAAGAATATTGATCATCATTAAACTCATTTACCTGTTTTCGGGAGAAAAAAAATAATACATTTTGGTCTCCTCTTAAATAAACAAAAAAATAATGTTAAGCATAGCTGACATTCATCATTTTGTGAAATTGAGTGTGGTTAGTATTTTAACAATGAACAACAGTATACCAACGTGAGTCTAAATCAATTATGTATTATCAATGAGTATTTTAAAGTGTTGAAGAATCAGGAATTATTTTTTTTACTTATAATTTTAACTATCAACTATTTTTATATTTAAAGATTATAAAAATTACCAGTGAGTATTATAGGACCTTTATAATTTAACTTATATAAAAAATTACAGTACGTTACAATAATATAATTTTCTGTTTGTTTCAGGTATTGTAAGAAACAAGCATATCAACGATTCGAATTTCATCATGGAACGAAAACATTGGTGTTCATTTTGTCTTATCCCTTTTAACAACGAATTGAGATTAAGCGATCATCTATTAAAAATCCATCCAAAACAACCACTAGTTTTCTGTCGTTTGTGTATGTTAACATTTGTAAATTGTAGTCAACTAGAATATCATGTGAGATATAAGCATTCAGATTTATTCATCAACAAGTTTGTTGAAAATAACGAAAACATTTGTAGAAAAAAAATAATAGAATTGGAAACTGAAATAGAATCTGATTCCAAATTGACAGACAGTTCCGAGGAAGAAAACAGTATAACAAAAAGCGAAGAAGGCGATTTTTTTGAGAAAACTAATGACATGGTGGGTACAGATTCTGAAAGTGTGGAAGAGCCCGTTGAAAACAATTCGAGTTACATGAAATACATCTCAGCACAAAATGTGTGTTCTTCTGACGACGAAAATCCTGCAAGTGAATTGGATTTGAAAGGAGTCAATACCAATCAAATGAATAATTCACACGATCAATATTTCAATGTAATAAATTGTGATGTGTCATGTCCTGTCAGACTAGAATGGGAAAAAACTAGAAGACATGACGCCAGTTTCACAAGAAACATTCATAATTTAGAAGATACTTTATCTACTTCCAAACGACTTTTAAATCTACAGCACATGAAGTCGGCGTTTCTTACTTCAGATAACATTGTTTATACTCAACGACCTAGTTTTAAATCTAATGATGAAGACGAAGGCCAAGAATACCTAAGGTTTGTAGTAAATTAAGCCATTGAAATACATTAAAGTTGATTACACAATGTCATCTCTGCCTTAAACTATGAATGCTTTGGACACATACAAGTTCGATACGTATATATAACATTTTAATTTATAATGAATGGTGTCACTGGTACAAATTACAAAATCTGCTTACACTTCCAGAACACCTTTGAACAACCCAATGTTTTGTAAGGGTCTATGTTGCATAGTTTTTAGCTCACCTGTCCCGAAGGGCTAAGTGAGCTTTTCTCACCACTTGGCGTCCGTCGTCCGTCGTCCGTCGTCCGTCGTCCGTCGTCGTCGTCGTCCGTCGTCGTCGTCGTCCGTCGTCGTCGTCGTCGTCCGTCGTCGTCGTCGTCGTCCGTCGTCGTCGTCGTCGTCGTCCGTCGTCGTCGCCGTCCGTCGTCGTCCGTCGTCGTCGCCGTCCGTCGTCGTCCGTCGTCGTCGCCGTCCGTCGTCGTCCGTCGTCGTCGTCGTCCGTCGTCGTCGTCGTCCGTCGTCGTCGTCGTCGTCGTCCGTCGTCGTCCGTCGTCGTCCGTCGTCGTCCGTCGTCGTCGTCCGTCGTCGTCCGTCGTCGTCGTCGTCCGTCGTCGTCCGTCGTCGTCGTCGTCCGTAGTCGTCCGTCGTCGTCCGTCGTCGTCGTCGTTAACTTTCTACATTTTGAACTTCTTCTAGAGAACCACTGAATGGAATGAAACCAAACATGGCATGAATGTTCTTTATGAGGTGCTGACCAAGTGTTGTTACTTTGTAGCCGATCCATCATCCAAGATGGCCGCCAGCGGGGGGACTTAGTTTAACATAGGACCCTATGGGAAATGCATACACATGACTTCTTTTAGAGAACCACTGAATGGAATGAAATCAAACATGGCATGAATGTTCCTATTGTGGTGCTGACCAAGTGTTGTTACTTTGTAGCCGATCCATCATCCAAGATGGCCGTCAGCGGCGGACTTAGTTTAACATTTGACCCTATGGGAAATGCATACAAATGACTTCTTTTAGAGAACCATCGAATGGAATAGAACTTAACATGGCATGAATGTTCCTTATGAGGTGCCGACCAAGTGTTGTTACTTTGTAGCCGATCCATCATCCAAGATGGCCGCCAGCGGGGAACATAGTTCAACATAGGACCCTATGGGAAATGCATACAAATGACTTCTTTAAGAGAACCACTGAATGGAATGAAATCAAACATGGCATGAATGTTCCTAATGTGGTGCTGACCAAGTGTTGTTACTTTGTAGCCGATCCATCATCCAAGATGGCCGCCAGCGGGGGGGGACTTAGTTTAACATATGACCCTATGGGAAATGCATACAAATGACTTCTTTTAGAGAACCACTGAATGGAATGAAATCAAACATGGCATGAATGTTCCTAATGTGGTGCTGACCAAGTGTTGTTACTTTGTAGCCGATCCATCATCCAAGATGGCCGCCAGCGGGGGACTCAGTTTAACATTGGACCCTATGGGAAATGCATACAAATTACTTCTTTTAGAGAACCATCGAATGGAATAAAACTAAACATGGCATGAATGTTCCTTATGAGGTGCCGACCAAGTGTTGTTACTTTGTAGCCGATCCATCATCCAAGATGGCCGCCAGCGGGGAACTTAGTTCAACATAGGACCCTATGGGAAATGCATACAAATGACTTCTTTAAGAGAACCACTGAATGTAATGAAATCAAACATGGCATGAATGTTCCTAATGTGGTGCTGACTAAGTGTTGTTACTTTGTAGCCGATCCATTATCCAAGATGGCCGTCAGCGGGGGACTTAGATTAACATAGGACTCTATAGGAAATGCATACAAATGACTTCTTTTAGAGAACCACTGAATGAAATGAACCCTTACATGACATGAATATTCCTTATGAGGTGTCGACCAAGTGTTGTTACTTTGTAGCTGATCCATTATCCAAGATGGCCGCCAGCGGGGGACTTAGTTTAACATAGGACCCTATGGGAAATGCATACACATGACTTCTTTTAGAGAACCACTGAATGGAATGAAACCAAACATGGCATGAATGTTCTCTATGAGGTGCTGACCAAGTGTTGTTACTTTGTAGCCAATCCATCATCCAAGATGGCCGCCATCGGGGGACTTAGTTTAACATAGGACCCTATGGGAAATGCATACAAATGACTTCTTTTCGAGCACCACTGAATGGAATGAAACCAAACATGGCATGAATGTTCCTTATGAGGTGCTGACCAAGTTTTGTTACTTTGTAGCCCATCTATCATCCAAGATGGCCGTCAGCGGGGGACTTAGTTTAACATAGGACTCCATGGAAAATGCATACAAGTGACTTCTTTTAGAGAACCACTGAATGGAATGAAACCAAACATGGCATGCATGTTCCTTTCCGTATGAGGTTGTGTTGTCACTTTTAGCCAAATTTTTATTTTTTTATATGATTTCAAAAACCCAAGTAGAATCAGGTGAGCGATACAGGCTCTTGAGAGCCTCTAGTTAGTTTTCCATGCTGTGCTTAAATCATAATTAATTGTATGTTGGTCTTTGTCTTTGGCCTGTTTAGTTTATTTTCGACGTAAGAGTTTCAAGGTTAGTAGTGTTTGTCGGACACTTCGACCCTTAAATCTCAAACGCTAGACGCCAACACCATATTTGGGCCATATAAGACCTTGAAATCGGGACGCAAACTTGGAATTGAACAATGTGACTCGGACGCCGACGCTTTATTAGGGCTTAAACCCTAAACCAGGCCACCGTCCAAGGTCATCGGGTTAAATTTGATTGCCAACCACACAGTAGTCGGGTCCATTCACGATGAGAACATTTCTAAAAAAACGTTGGTACGTTAACAATTATCTTCCCAATGAGTCGAAAATTCTGTTGACCCGATGCGGAGACATTGAAAAGCTACTTAATAGCCCCTTTTGGTCACAGTTTTCAGTATTTACCACAAACTTTCTAGGCCTGTCGCTCACATAGCTAGGCGTCTACATAGCACACAGTCGGGGCATTCCGCTCAAAACATCCTCTATGTTTTTTCCTGTCATCGGGATAGTAATGCCGTTTTTCTTCCCGACTTTTGTCGCAGAATGCTCGACATGGGAACAGTGATCCGGCGGCGGCGATGGTTGCTCACAACATAAAAGCTTGAAGGTGGAAGACCTGGATGGTTCATACTTTGTATATGGATGCCTCATGTTACGAAGTTTTCCTCAGTCACATGTCCAATGTCCTTGACCTCATTGTCATGGTTTAGTGACAACTTAAAAAAAAATGTAAAATTCTCTCTTATTATAAGTCAAAGTATAACTATATTTGGTATGTGCATACCTTGCAATGTCCTCATGTCTGTCAGACTGTTTTGACTTGTCCTCGACCTCATTTCAAGGATCAATAAACAAGGTTAATTTTTAGTGGTCAAGTCCATATCTCATATACTTTAAGCAATAGGTCTAGTATATTCGGTGTATGGAAGCATTGTAAGGTGTACGTGTCCAACTGGCAGGTGTCATCTGACCTTGAACTCATTTTCATGGTTCATAGATTATAGTTAAGAGCCAGTCTGCCATAAAACCATGCAAAATCTCAAATTTCGTCCAAATTGGTAGTAATAACTCTGCAACATTATATATATTTCCAAAATCTTTGGGTATTTAGGAGTTAAGATAAAAATATTTTTTTTGGTTAATTCACACGATTTTCCATTTAACAGCCTTATTTGCATATTTGTGAATTATAAAAAAATAATGCCAAAAAATCACCAAAATTTAGGTACTTTTTAAAGGTCTGAATAATTGATATATCTCTTAAATATAGCGTTATCTTGTTTTATTTTGCAAAGAACATTATAAAAAAAAAGAAAAAATGCATTTTGACATACTTTTTACCTTTTGGCAGGTTGTCAGAGAGATTCGTGCAACAGATGTATTAGATAACTTGCATGTAGTACATGTACTCAGTAGGTGTTTTCTCTCAAGATCATATTTATAAACTTTTAAGATTTTTTTAAAGGTGTATATCAGTTCTAAGACAAGTAAAAAGTTTTAGCCTGGCAAATAACGGGAAGTTAGTAAAAAATGCCCCCAAATATCTATAAAATGCACTATTGTAATAGTTTTTGGACCTTAACATTTTAACTAAAACTGATCAAAGTAGACTTATGTTTCGGACAATAACTTTAGTTTAAGTGTATAGATCTTTATGATTTTATTCAGAAAGTTCAATATCACAAAAGAAAGCTTTGGAACGATTTTGGGGATGATGGTCCCTACCGTTAAGGAATTAAGGGACCAAAAGGGACCCACAACAAGCATTTTATAGTGTAAGGATAATAACTTGTGTATAAGTATTTCAATTGCTCTGATATGGTATCTTCTTTTTTTTCAAATTTCAAATTTTCTAAATTTTCAAGAAGAAATCTTCAATTGTACAGTTTTATACAATAGATTTGTTGATCTTTGGCCACATTTATTTTCAATCACAATCCAAATTAAGACAGCATCAAGCTTGAACATTGTGACCATATTTAATTTGCCCCAACTGTTCAGAGTCCAACAACTGCGGTTGTATAAAGCTGCGCCCTGCGGAGCACCTGGGTTTCACATACTTTCAATTGAAGACAGTCTTTTAAAAAGATTGTTATATGAAACAGAGTTGTGAACATACTTTTACTTCAAAAAATCTTCCTCTTTGAAACTTTTGATTGGAATGCAACCAATTATAGGGCCAATCACTCATTGAGTGTCTTGATTAGAAAGTTGTGTCTATTAGAGCGTATGTAAAAAGATTGTGGCCATTTTTTTTTATCTACGAAAAACAATTATGTTTGCATATATAATGTGCCATATAAAAGTTTTTGATTTATATCTCAGATTAAATCAAGATACAAGACATTTGAGGTAACCCTACTTCTTCAAAAATCGAAAGCTTTTCCAAAATTATCTTGAATGTTCCCTCTCCAAAGAGCATCTCTTTCGTGTTTGTTGATACTTTGAGATTTTGATTTTTAGTCCCCTAACGGCTAACGTCTAAGTGGACTTAGGTTTGCACTTCGTGTCTGTCAGTCTGTATATCTGTCAGTTCGGCAAATCAGACTTTTTGTGCTTGTAGATTTTGATTTGATTTATCATGACAAGTTACACGGTCAAATTCATTATTCACGCTTTAATTTTTTCTCTTTGTTCAGTTGAAGCCCTTTCTCTAGAATTAGATTTTTGATGAAATACTTATTCATCAGAAGACTTCTGTTCAAACGGAAATAACTCATTTCTTTAAAGACAAAATGACATTTTGAATGTTTTTTCTTTTCTTTGGTATTAAGTGATTCAATTTTGTTCCAGTTTGATATTTGTGTGCAGAGTTTTGGTCTTTGGACATAGGAAATTCACTTAGATAGTCAGAATTCAACAAGTTTTTACGTTTTGCTGGAAGATTTTGTCTCGATATTTTTAGTTAGTTTACGTTATGACAAATTATAGATCAATTTTTTGTTCCATTGCAATGAATTTGTAACGGGTTGGGGACTATGTATTGCCACGTATTACTCGCAGAATGCTTGTTTTTATCAAAAAATGTTCAACTCTGAAAAAATTGTTTAATATTTAGTTAAAATAGATATTGATGACTTTATTATGTGAAACTTTTTTTTTTAGATCTATCATACTTTTACTCTTTTTTGCTAATACCTTCATCATGTTCATTCATGACTAAAAACTTGTATTTATACCATTTTGCACGTTTTTCTTTACGGTAGACCACACTAATATTACTTGTATATGAACAGTAAAATCTTACCATTTAAATGACAATATAAAAAACATGATGTGGTTCGATTGCCAATGAGACAACTGTCTACAATTAAGAGACCAAAATGACACAGACATTAACAACTATAGGTTACTGTACGGCCTTCAACAATGAGGAAAGCCCATACCGCATAGTCAGCTATAAAAGTCCCCGATAAGACAATGTAAAACAATTCAAATGAGAAAACTAACGGCCTTAAGTATATAAAAAAGAAACGAAAAACAAATATGTTACACATAAACAAACGACTTCCACTGAATTACAGGCTCCTGACTTGGGACAGGCACATACATAAATAATATGGCGGGGTTAAACATGTAAGCGGGATCCAAACCCTCCCTCTAACCAGAGACAGTTGTATAACAGTAAATCATAAGAACGAACTATAAAAATCAGTTGAAAATGGCTTAACTCATCCGATGGACAAAAATACAAGTTGACGTGGTAGGGTAATTGTATGTCTGCTCAACAGTTTAACCATTTATCTGTGTATATTTGTTTTTATACAACCGCAAACATTGAAAAAAAATGGTTCTATATCGGTTTGACGTTGTCGTTGTCATCGTTGTCGTCATCCTTAGACATTTGGTTTTTGCACTATAACTTTAGTAAAAGTAAATAGAAATCTATGAAATTTAAATACAAGGTTTATGACCATAAAAGAAAGGTTGGATTGATTTTGGGAGTTTTGTTCCCAACAGTTTAGGAATTGGGGGCCAAAAAGGGTCCAAAATTAAGCTGTTTACTTTCATAAAAAAAATGAATTATTGGGTTTCTTTGGTATGCCAAATCTAACAGTGAATTTAAATTCTTAATTTTTGGTCCTGTTTTCAAATTGGTCTACATCAAGGCCCAAAGGGTCCAAAATTAAACTTAGTTTTATTTTAACAAAACATTAATTCTTGGGGTTCTTTGATATGCTGAATCTAAAAATGTACTAAGATGTCTTATTATGGGCCCAGTTTTCAAGTTGGTCCAAATCGGGGTCAAAAATTTCAACAAAATTGAATATATGGGGTTCTTCAATATGCTGAATCTAACCATGTATTTAGTTTTTTTAATATTTGGAACCTGTTATCAAATTGGTCCAAATTGAGGGTCTAAAATTGAAAATTATTTGATTTCTGACATCAAAAAATTGAATTATTGGGGTTCTATGATATCCTGAATATAACCATGCATTTATATTTTGGATATTGGACCATATTAGGTAAATATTAAATTATATTTTTTAAAGTTTTTAAGTTCTTAGACCACAATCATTGTTTTGTGTCAACTATTTAATTCCAATCCAAATTCAGAGCTATATCAAGCTTAAATGTTCTGTCCATACTTGCCCTAAATGTTCAGGGTTTAATCTCTGCGGTCGTAAAAAGCTGCGCCCTGTGGAGTATCTGGTTATAACATGTGGTTATGAAATACATTTTATTGCAATTTGAAATATTTGTGTTTGTCTCAGCTGGTAGTATTAGGCCAACTTTATTTAACATGTCTTATTCCCAAGCCTCAAATTGCTAGAGATTACATTCTAGGAGGAAACTGTTCTAGGAGGAAACTGTTCTCCCAAAATTGACATAGGGATAACTCACTGGTTCATGTCAGCGTCACAAAATTTCAGTTGCAGTTTTATCAGGAACTGCTAGGAGTAGTCTCTTTATATTTGGCATAAAGCTGTATTATAATATAGAAAATATAGCCCTTTTCTAGGTAAGAGGCACAATTCTATGAAATTCACAAAACTATTAAATCTTCCTCTGTTCTGGAAATAGATTACATAAATGTACAAGGCTTTCACATTTATGAATCATTATCAAATACAACATGTTTTAAAAATTTAAGACTGAACTCAATTTAGACAAAAAGCGTCTAAAAACTAGATTATTATTAAACGCTAAATTTGTGAAGAACTCATGGTGATATTACCTGATGAGTGTGCATAGTATTGTAAATTAAACAGCCCATTTTTTAATTACTAAAGTTATTTTCGTTGGAATAGGTTAATATTTTAAACATATTGTAAAAATGCTCAGTTTAGGGGCAAAAAATCAAAAGTGGTCTGCTCAAGTTTACTCCTTTAGTATATTTTCTAATTTAAACTTAGTTGAACTTGGTTTATTCAATTAATATAACCAGTTAACATTACTTCAGTCATTATTTTTCTTATATTTTGACTATCACATACTTTTGAAAAGTTTCTATTGAAACAGATAAAAAAATAAAAAAATTGGTAAAATGGCCATCACGCCTATCTTTAATTGTTATTTTATCGTAATAAGGTATCATTTGCCGAACACCATTTTCTAGCATTTTGTAGATG
Source organism: Mytilus edulis (assembly GCF_963676685.1). NCBI lineage: Eukaryota > Metazoa > Mollusca > Bivalvia > Mytilida > Mytilidae > Mytilus > Mytilus edulis. The sequence continues at coordinate 23,953,254 of NC_092344.1, forward strand.
AATATATAAGCTTCATGAAATATTACATTTCATTGAAAATAAAACATGATCTTACAAGATTTAAGCCTTTAGAAATATACAAATTTTGCTCAATCGGCACTTTTTCAAAACCATGCAATTTCAACCTGTCAGTAGGGGTATTGAGAAATCTCACAACTTTTTGAATTATCATAATTTCCTTTCATTTCAAGTTGCTTGTTAAGATATATATTATCATTAAACTAATTTTTTTCTGTAAAACAAAAAAACAAATCAGGTCAAAATACCCTTAAATAGGCTTAAAATGGCTATTTTTCAGTACAGAAATGGACAATTTTCGAATGTTCGGCATACACAAAAAATGGCTGAATATTTTTTCAATTTTTGGCACAAATAGTTATTACATATAAGGTATCTAAAATACAAAATATCAGCCTGATTGGAATATTTTGGATTTGGACCATTTTGCATGGTTTTATCACAGACTGGCTCTTAAGTTTTTGTGTTTTGATCTGTTTTTCAAATATTGTATGCAATAGGTCTACTATATTTGGTATATGGAATAATTGTAAGGTGAACATGTCCAGCTGGGAAGTGTCAACTGATCTTGACCTTACTTTCATGCTTCATTGGTTATACTTACGTTTTATGTTTTGGTCTGTTTTTCTTATACTGTATCCAACAGGTCTACTATACTTGGTGTATGGAATGATCAATAAGGTGTACATGTTTAGCTAGCAGGTGTCATTTGACATTGACCTCATTTTCATGGTTCAGTGGTCAACGTTAATTTTTTGAGTTTTTTTCCCTCTGATATTTTATGCAGTAGATCAACTATACTTGGTGTATGGAAATATTTGATGATCTATATGTCAGTTGTGTAGGTTTTATTTGACCTTGACCTCATTTTCACTGTTCAACGATCAGTGTTAGGTTTTTGTGTGTTGGTCTGTTTTTTTTCTTAAACTACAAGTGTGGACACAGATGAGTGTGGATAGTATGTTTGGATGTTTGACAGTGTCTTATGACAATAAAGTTCTATGTTTTTCCTATATGGTGTTAATAACTGTGTTGCACGGTGACAACCGATCTGAGCATTAGGAGTGTTATTTATTTGATTTTTTTTTATGTTCAATACAGACATGTGGAGACAGTAATTACATTAGTTACCAAATGATTATGATAGAACATGTTCTACATCTTTGGTTTTGGATACATTTTGTAGCTGGGAGAGCAATTGCTAATTTCTGTGTCGATTTGGTCTCTTATGGAGAATTGTCTAATTGGCAATCATACCTCATCTTGTTTATATGTATTTGCTTACTATTGGTATGGTTCTATTTACATTACTCTGTGGTGGATCGTCAGTATCATTAGTATTTTTTTTTGGTTAAAATGTCGAATTTCTTCCTCAGATAAGAAAACATTTATTGGTTTTAAGTAATGAATGGCTTATGTCTGACATGATTATTGGGGCTAAATAAGATAGGAAGTAAACCTCTGTGCTGATTTATATCAAATCTGTATATCTCCTCCAAAGCTGGTCGAAGCAAAGACAACTTTTGACCAATATAAAAATGATTTCACCAAAAGAACCTTTGTGAGCATGCTTCAAAGACTCATAACTGCTACAAAAGTAATCTGATCGAATTTAAAGCATGTCAAGCAGATATCATCAACATCTACTTTATAAGTCTTAATATGTCTAAATACCTAAAAAGCTATTCAGTACTCAAAAGGTATTGCAAAATTATTCCTTTTCATTTTTTGTTTTGTTATATGGATACAAATATAAGTGATACATGTACCAATACAGTATTTGTTGTGGTATGCAAGTGTAGTAATTAACATTTACTGTAACAATGTTAATTCACACAAATTAAGAAATAACAAATGAATGGAACAGATACTCCGTAGGGTGCTGCTTTATACGACTGCAGAGGTGGAAACCTGAACGGTTGGGGCTAGTATGGACACAACATTCAAGCAGGATACAGCTCTGAATTTGGATTGTGGTTAAATAGTTGACACAACATAGGTTTCTGACACAGATTGAATGTGGTCTATAAAGAACTTCAACTTAAAAATTTTAAATTGGACATTTACTTATTTTGGTCCAATATCCAAAATCTAAATACATGGTTAAATTCAGAATATCATAGAACCCGAAGAATTCAATTTTTGATGAAATCAAATGTTTAATGTTAGACCCTTTAGACCTCCATGTGGACCAATTTGATATCACCGGGCCCAAATATTAAAAATCTAAATACACGGATAGATTCGGCATATTGAAGAACCCCATATATTCAATTTTTGTTGAAATGAAACAAAGTTCAATTTTTGACCCTTTGGATCTTAATATAGACCAATTTGAAAACGGGACAATACTGTGCAATTGAATATTCCTGGCTATTGCGCAATATTGTGCAATTAGATATTTCTTGCATTGTGCAATACAGTGCATTTAAAAATTTCTTGCTAGTGCACAATCCTGTGCAATTGGAGATTTCATGTTATTGTGCAATACTATGCAATACAGTGCATTTAAAAATTTCTTGCTATTGCACAATCCTGTGTAATTGGAGATTTCATGTTATTGTGCAATACTGTGCAATTGAACATTTCTTGCTATTGAACAATACTGTGCAATTAAAGATTTCTTGCTATTGCAGAATACTGTGCAATTGAAAATTTCTTGCTATTGCACAATACTTACATTGTAGTATAATAATTTTTGACCCCGATTGGGACCAACTTGAAAACTGGGCCCATAATCAAAAATTTAGGTACATATTGAGACTCACCATATCAAAGAACCCCAAAAATTCAATTTTTGTTAAAATCAAGCTAATTTTAATTTTGGGCCCTTTGGACCTTAATGTAGATCAATTTAAAAACAGGACCAAAAATTAAGAATCTTAACACGGTTAGATTTGGCATATCAAAGAAGCACTGACAATAATTCATTTTTTTTATGAAAGCAAACAAAGTTTAATTTTGGCCCCTTATTCCTTGGGACCAAAACTCCCAAAAATAATCCAAACCTTCCTTTTGTGGTCATAAACCCTTATAGATTTCTATTAACTTATGCTAAAGGTATTGTTAAAAAAACCAAGAAAAATGCTTATTTGGGACCTGTTTTTGGTTCCTAAATCCTACACTGTTGGGAATTAAACTACCACAATCTATTCCAACCCTCCTTGTGTGGCCTTAGACCTTATGTTAAAATATCATAGATTTCTGGTTTAAATACTAATACTTGAGTTATAGAGCAAAAACCAAGAACAATGCTAATTTGGGCCCTTATTCCTAAACTGTTGAGACCAAAATATACCCAAAATCAATCACAGCCTTCCTTTCATGGTCATAAAACCTTGTGTCTTAATTTCATATATTTCTATTGACTTTTACTTAGAGTGCGAAAACCAAATGTCTTTGGATGAAGACGATGATGCCAACGTGATACTAATGTACAACCAAAAAGTTTTTAATTTTTGTGGTTGTATAAAAATGATCTCAAATCAAATTTCTAATGGAGTTTGCAACAATAATTATTCAACTACTCATTTTAATGAAACATAAAGTATTAAAATATAAATGTCATGTACAGTCATGGTGATGATGCCCCCGCTAGCATATAACGTTAAAAAGGTACATAAAGTGAAGCTGCCAAAAATTGAACTTAAACTGAGTTTAGAGGTAATAAGCATTATATACACATTTCACTAAATTTAGTTGAGACAAACGTGAGAAATTTTTCCATTTGTGAAAGGGCATAACCCTAGAATGATAATCAAAGTGCTTGTAATTACTGAATGGCTATTAAAGACTGCTTAAATTTATCAGTTGGTAGTAAAGTGAATTTTGCATTGTATATTGTATATACATGTATAGCATTATTTTAAGTTGATTCAACTACTATTCTGGACAGAGAAATCTAAACTCTAATTTTTAAAGAAGATTTCATAAAGCAATGGTTTTAGGTAATTCAACAACCATTCTGGACAAAGAAATAACTCCAATGTATTGTCTGGAATCTACAACAATGTTTGTTTTTGGCCCTTAATTCCTAGACTGTTTGCCCCATAACCCACAAAATAGACCTCAACTTTCTACTTATGGTATTCAATATTATGGTACAATTTCAGAACAATTGAAATACTTATACACAAATTTTTGTACGGACACTAGATTAATGTTTGCTTTGGTCACCTTTGGAACCCTTATTCCTAAACCTTAGGGACTATATATATACCCCCCCCCCCCCAAAACAATCCAAAGCTTCCTTTTATCATTATAAATATTACTGTGGATTCATTATTATTCTTTGGATACCAATTTTCGTGGCTTTCGTGGGTAGAGTCTAACCACGAAATTAAATGTTCAACGATTAACAAATTTTCTATATGCTTGTATGCAGACTTCGGCAAAACCACGAAATTAAATATCCACGAAAATGCAAATTTTCTTTAATCCACGAAAATTGGTACCCACGAAAATAAATGAATCCACAGTATGTTATAATTTTAAGGCTTCCTTTTTACTTACACTGAAGTTATTATCTGGAAACCATCCGTCTTGGAAAGACGACGACAGGATACCTACATGTATTTCAACTGCAAAAATTTCTGTGGTTGTTTAAAAATTTCAAACATGTATAATGAAATATTGTTTTAGAAATTGATAAGCCTAGATATGCCTTATAATTTCCCCCCGCATAGTTGAAGGACCATTTACACTCAGAACCGAGTCTTCAGTAGGCAGCTAGTACAGATGTATTAAAACAACCTAGCATCATATTGCTAGTAGTGGTAGTAGCATTCTCGGGTAAATTTGTTCTTTTTTTATAATATGTTTGGTTCAAATCAAAATAGAATGCTTTTATCTCCCTAATATTTACATTGTAAATAGAGGTGATACTACTTTGACAAATCCTTGTACATGAGAGTTTTCTGTCAAATCTTTGTTTCACAAAGAATGATTTGCATAACAATGAACTGAGCTCAAAGCAAAGTATTCAATAATACACTTAGACAAAGAGCTAAATTCAGTGATATACTTTGTACTACAGGTACTTCATTAACATCCATCAACCAAAACCACATCTCAAAAACATTCCATACTACATGGTTGGATTCAGAAGTCCTGAAAAAGACATGATATTTTTTATTATATTTTAAGTATATATACACAGGTTAAAACTTTCTTGTGGTACAATCATTCCGTATCTAGCAACTATCAATTTGCTTCATGCACATATTGATATGTGTTGAGTTTACCTCTGTTGGAAAAAAAGAACACACAAACCTCCAACTAATTTTAGTCAACGGACAAAACATTAAAAACTATAAAATATTATCTAAGACTTGTCAGTGTCTATTTACCATTGCCACTGAATCAGTGATAAATGTACACATGATTATGTACATGCAAGACTAAAATTATAAAGTACATATATATAACTAAAACAGACATTCAGTCTTTACGATATCTTCATTCCCAAAGTCATTTTCAAATCTGACTTCATGGTAAAATAAGATTCCATATCTACAACCAATGAAAAGGAAATATCCCTCTTATAGACTAGCATTTAAATCACAGTTTTCGAAAATGATAGCTAAGTCACCGTGGAACCTAGAACTAAAAGAAATCGAAACAATATATCTTAAATATTTCAAATGCATGTACATGAAATAATATTAATCTCTAAAATTCACCATATTGTTCCTTTTTTTTTATCTTCTGTTCGATACTGTATATCCAGAAATATTCTAAAGTTGGGGTCCACTGACTGACCTAAGAGGGGGCTCGCTCCAGTCACGATTCAGTGATTCCCTATATAAGCAACCAAATTTTTTTCTCAAAAAGTAGGGGCCTGACCCCCCCCCCCCCCTAAGCATGCAAAGCCCATACCGCAGTCAGCTATAAAAGGCCCTGATAAGACAATGTAAAACAATTCAAACGAGAAAACTAACATGTATGTTTAAGGGCATCCGATACAGTTTCTCGATTAAATGTCATTTTTATAAATTTGTAATATGTTGTAGGCCTTGGCGAGTTATAAAATAAAACACAAAATAAAACATAGGTCACCGTGCTTATTTTCGAGAAAATTGAGGCTGAAAATTGGGGATTTGTGCAATTTTGTAAAAAAAATAAGCAATGTTAAACATTTTTTGGAGCAGATATTTTTCGTCGTAAATTATTAATATCGGGTTCAGTCTGAAGCTGTGATAAGTGACAAAAAGGAAAAAAATAAATCACTGCATGAATAACTATACAATTATTCAAGCCTTGCTTGTCATTGCGGACCAGATGCTCAAAGTGGTAGTTTTCAAAACCTAAAAAATTGGAAATAAACTGTTTCTGAAAATGTCGGTATTTTCTTTTTATTATTTTGTCCATTTTATTTTTTGTGCCATGATTTTGAATTGTGTGGTCCGAGTTGTCCATGGGGCGAGAGTTCCCCTATTTATAATGATTGGATTATTTCTTACGACGGCAATAAAATGGCTAAGGGTGGGTGCTCAAAATAGGATCGGTCAGGTACCCGTAAACAAACATATATTTTTTTGGCCTTACCCAGAGCACCATTGAAATATATACAAATCACGGATCGGATACGCATCAACTATGTAAGACCTAATTTCAACACCCCTAAACAGTGAATATTTTTTTTTTATCGCAAACAGTTGAATTTTATTACATAATCTGAAAGATGAAACCTTGAACTTCACAGGAAAAATACTCCCATTGCTGGGAAAAATCATTTAAAAGAGTATCCGTTCAATATGTAAAGCCATTATTATAGCATTTTTTCAACTAAAATAGAATTTTCAGCTAAATGATAGCATCAAAGGCATACACCTTGCTACTCAAAAGTAGCAAAAAGTGTTTGTTATTTTTATAAATGTACATGTACTAAATAAAAGATATCATTTAAATCTATTTGTTTTAAGTTTTGAAAAACTACAAAATCCCAATTTGTGACTAAACCTTGCAAATTGAATTTTCTACTAAAAAAAGTCATTGGACAAAAGTGAGTTCCCAGTCCAAAAAAGTCCTGTTATTGTTTATTTGGTTATAACATTATTCATGCTCATTTTAATTTTCTGACGAGATAAACACAATGAAAAAAACAAACTTGAAAAGTTTGCTATCATTCTAAACAAATTAAATTCGTAAAAATTTGCATTTGAGTTTAACTTATCAGATGAACAAAACTCAAGAAAATTATGACTGAATAAACAATAAAATTTCAGACATTTTTACATCTTTTGGTATCTATTTTATAAAAATCGCTCATACAGTTAGTTGGTAATATTTTTAAAAAAAAATATCGATTTTGGTTGAAATGATAAGACATTTTTTGAGTGGGAACTCACTTTTTTCCCATGACTGTAAGTCCCCTGCATGGCTGAACATGGCAATTTATGAGCTGCCATAAAAAACATGGGTAGAAAAACATGTAAATTTTAAACGAAAAAAATAGTTATGTTATTTGGCGAAAAAAATAATAAAGTGGCGAAAAATATATTGTTTTGGCGAAAGAGGTGGCGAAAAAAATAATTGACCCAGGGAAAACCCTGGCTGTCTGTAAACATATTCTTCCAATCAAGGTAAACCCAGCTGAGTACGGTGTATAAAAATACACTGAATATCCTCCACCAGTATTTACATGCGTACAGTAAATCCGTTAAAGAGTAAACCCCTTCTATCCCCCTCATTAAATGCACCAATAATTTCAGGGCTGTAATGTAGGTCATTTATACACACCAAAATTGTACAAAAAAACTTATGTCATGTTTCTGTATACCAAATTATCATGAAATTGAGCTGTTTCCTTCAACATATACAAATATGTAGAAATAATGTACATCGTTTTCATTAAGATACCAGATACGACTAAACATGTAAACAACCCCTGAACTACAATGTTATATGGAATCGTCCATAATGTAAACCCCTAATATACAATGTTGTACATGGAATCGTCCATAGCAGGCGAAAGACAGAATTCGCGAATACACGGTTTCCGCTGTTAATGCCAGTGTTTTCATGACTGACATTTGGGGATGAAATGTCTATAAACAGCTGAAAAAGTCTATTCAATAGTAACTTTTTTGTTCGTTGAAATGTTTGGGATTGTGCAGCACATGTCATCATGACATGTGTCCCTTCGCGGCCTTCAGTTTAGATTATTAACTAGGGAAGAGACTAAATGCGTACAAACCTGATGTCAAATGAAGATATACGGAATTTAAATAACGTTGATCCTTTAAATGTACGAAACACAAACACATATGACAATTGTTCACATAATAGTCATCAAAGGTACCAGGATTATAATTTAATACGCCAGACGCGCGTTTCGTCTACATAAGACTCATCAGTGACGCTCAGATCAAAACAGTTAAAAAGCCAAACAAATTGAAGAGCATTGAGGACCAAAAAATTCCAAAAAGTTGTGCCAAATACGGCTAAGGTAATCTACTCCTGGGCGTAAGAAAATCCTTAGTTTTTCGAAAAATTCAAAGTTTTGTAAATAGAAAATTTATAAGAATGACCATATAATTGATATTCATGTCAACACCGAAGTGCTGACTACTGGGCTGGTGATACCCTCGGGGACGAAACGTCCACCAGCAGTGGCATCGACCCAGTGGTGTAAATAGTTATCAAAGGTACAAGGATTATAAAATAGATAGTAAAGTTTTCCAAATGAACGTCCATTAAAATTAAGTCTCTGATGAATATTTCCCGCGCAAATGTCATGGCATAGACCAAAACGAATTTTAGGTGTGTGTTGTCATTAAAACATTCGGGTCAATGAACACAGTTAGATTAAATATATAAATATGTTAACTATAATTGTATTGGTTTTTCAGAAAAGTGACTTCACCAGATTTTTTTTTGTGGCAAAGAACGGTAAATAGCCTATATCATCTTAATATGACATATGAAAACCCCTTAAGCATAATGGTGTGTGTATGGAATAGTCCATGGAATTGTCCAAACCGATACAGGTTAAATACATAGAATAATATTGCTGTGTCTATTATGGACACAGCAATAAAATCAGATTTAAGATCCTTATGAGCCCGTAGTAAAGTAAAAAAAACCTGTAAAAAGCCTTATTTAATAAACTCTGCTCGATTAACCTTGAAGTGAAGACTAATAAAAATTTGCGTGCATAGTGAACCCCCTAAATAAAATAATACTGTGTTCTAGACCACTTCCCCTTTCGGTGATCTACAGAAATGATTTATTACTATATAGTATGTTAATAAACAATAGGTCAACTTTATTTGTTGTATGGAAGAATTGTTAGCTGTACATGTCTTTCTGGCATAGCTCATCTGATCTTGACCTCATTTTCATGGTTCATTAGCCACTGTTTTGTGTTCTTGATTTATGTTAACTTTGTGTGAAAACTGTAAGAAAGTTTTATATTTAAGACTATCAATATAATACTAAATTAATGATTAGTAAAGAAGGCAAGATATTTAAGTGTGTGCACTCTTGGTTTTTTTTAATCATTTTTTAATCAAGTATCGTGTTAAATTACTACTGAATACCAATGGAGAGTATTCCATATGGCAAGATCAAAGATACTTCATTCATATGGTTTGCACCATGGGATTATGGTTCTTTGGAATGAATTACTTACCTTAGTTTAAGATTGAAAACATACATTATATCACATTTGTGGAAAATCCAGTCCTTTTCAGTCATGAATCTAAAACTAACGTGTCTTTCAAAACTTCCTTAGGCGGATAGTTACAAAAATGTGGTTATATTCTAGGAGAAAATGCATAAAATTTGACTTTTACGGATTGGAAAGGTTAAGATCATCATGTTTTAAAAGCATTTGGCCGAAAACTAAAGTCTCAGTCACACCTTAATGAATAATTCGAACTGGTGAATAATGCCTCGGTCACAGCTGACCGGATAGCACGAACGGACGCCTAACGGATGAAAATAAAAGTTAATCGTTGGGAGTTCGTTGATGTGCTGACCGAATAAAACGGACGCCTAACGAATGCATAACGGGCACACACATGATTAGCAACGTACGAGAAACAGAAACGTACCGGACAGAACGGGTGTCGGACGTACATCCAACGGAAGCATACCGTATAAAACGGATGGACAAGATATACAGAAAATATAAAGGCGACAATAATACTACATATGTAAATTGCATAAATATTCAAATGTTTCTGTGTAACTGGATTTGGTTTGTTCTTCAAAATGCCACAACATAGTAGTGTCTGGCCTGAATAAGAGCTGATTGAAAGTGAAAACATGCACTTACTTTAAGACCGATTATAAAAAATAAGAATGAATGACACTCAAGAAATCTGACCAACCAATAACTGTTATTTCTGACGCGAAATTTTCAATTGTCATTTATCCGTTTCAGATCCGTTCATCATCCGTTTTATCCGTTATACGTCCGGTAGAAGTCCATTTCACATTCGTTCGACATCCCTTTAATTCGTTAAACGTCTGTTGGACGTCCGTTAGCGAATTTGTCTACCAGACCTCTAACGGGTTTTAAACGGACAAGTAACGGATACGAAACGGAAACGAAACGAAACGGACGAGTAACGTACAAAACGGACGTCTCCGTCATACATCCGTTGGAGGTCTGGCACATAAATTCATTAATGGACTTCCACCAGACGTTTAACGGATAAATCGGATGTTGAATGAATGTGAAACGGACTTCTACCGGGCGTATAACAGATAAAACGGAAGATGAACGGATCTGAAACAAATAAATGCTCATTGAAAATATATCGTGTCAGAAATGCCAATTCTTGGTAAGTCAGATTTCTAAGGGTTCATGAATTCTTATTATTCATAATCGATCTTAGAGTAAGAGCACGTCTTCACAATCAAGCAGCTCTTATTCAGGCCAGGTAATGCCCTTTGGCGGCATTGTGAAGAACAAACAAAAACCAGTTACACAGAAACTTTTTGAATATTTAAGCAATTAGACGTTTTGCCGTATATCTTGTTCATCCGTTTTATTTGGTACGCTTCCGTTAGGTGTCCGTTTTATGGGTTACTCGTCCATTGCATGTACGCTCGACATCCGTTCTGTGCGGTACGTTTCCGTTTCTTGTACGTTTCATATCCGTTGCATATCTGTTATGCATTTGTTACTCACAGTTTTTTCAACGAACAAAATTTATTTTCATCCGTTAGTCGTCCGTTCGAGCTATTCGGTTAGGTGTGACTGAGGCTTTAAGAAAGCAGGTAAGTTAAAAAGTTATTTAACTTTAGAGTTCGACCTACAAGGCGTAGGTGTTTCCTTACATGCGGACAAATCATGAGCAACATCTTCTTGAATCTTAATTTGTATTTTGAATCTTGCTTTTTAACGATTGTCGTCATTTTATATTAAATCTATATTACGGTAAACACCTGGTTACGCTTCCGATTTTCAAACTAAAAATGCCAAATGATTTCAAAGTATACAATGTTCATTTGAACACGAACAGAAGCCTAAAAACATTAACAATATATTCACCTATATGCGGACAAATTGTGGATTTGATATTGGAATTGGTATATTGGAACTTTTATTTAAGGGCCATGTATAATCCTTTTGTGATGGGTATCGTCATGATAAATCAAAATGGACTGTATGCAAATTAGCAAGGTCCCCTAAATGTTGCCATATGCATAAAAATTAACTACAAATAACATTGTTTTAAATATCTGAATACATTAATAGTTGTTATGTTTGCTACTCCACCAATAGGGTATATCGGGGCTTAGTACTCTCGTACCATACATTAGCATTTATGATTATTGGCAGTTGCTATTTGTCCGGCTAACCGGACAAATAGTACTGAGGCTATTTGTCCGGCTAGCCGGATGAATAGTGCTGGGGCTATTTGTCCGGTTAGCCGGATGAATAGTGCTGGGGCTATTTGTCCGGTTAGCCGGATGAATAGTACTGGGGCTATTTTTCCGGTTAGCCAGAAGAATAGTGCTAGGGCTATTTGTTGGGCTATAGTCACAATAATATTGCTAAGAATATTTGTCAGGCTAGCCTGATGAATAGTGCTGGTAATATTTGTATCACTAGCTGCATTAAAATTGTTCCACCAGCTGTTTTTTTTTAATTTGTATATTATGTTTGGTCAAGATTTGTGTAGCGACACTATATAAATCCTTGATTTGGTTAATAGGTGTGTAATTTATCCTCATTTCTATATCTTTTGGTGCTAACCACAAGTAACTGATCGTCAGGCAAAATATAGGACAATGAATGATAGAGTTGAACCATGACCCTAAGGTAGAAAATGTATGTTAAATAATAAATAGAGATTTAATTATTTTAAGAATTATCACTATGATAAAGGGGATGACCCATCAACCATGAACATCAATGGTTTCATAGAAAAAGTCTTGCAGTAATTGTTTTCTGTTTGGTATAAAAAAAAACCAATTAGCATCCATTTTATTACATCCCGTGATATGTTTATTTGGTAACAACCAATGGCAGTCAGTAGGGTATAAAAACATCCTGTGTTTGTCCTATTCAAACCAAGTCAAATAAGTTTTGTTTAAAAAATACTTTTCACTTTGAAGGTCTTGTAGAAAAAATTGTTTGTGCTGTATTTAAACGCCTCTATCGAGGAATTTGTTTTGCATGTACACATAAAAAATGCTACTTTTTCAACACAATCAAAGGTTTGAACGTTGTTTTCAATTGAGACTTGTATATATAAATATGATTTTGGGATTGACCTATATAAAACAACTATTTGAGTTTATATATTAAGGGTCAATTCAACTGTCATCTTTGATAGAAAGTCTTCCCATGTTCCAGCCATTTCAATATTTTAGACACAAAAATGTCCCAGAAATAAATTATTTGACCTTAATGTCATAGTTCAGGGTTCAGAAGTCATGGTGTTGTGCCAGATATTGTGTTCTGTTGACATACACCTTAATGCCAAATATTATAAATTTAGGTCAAATGATAATAAAAGGTTTTGTCCTGGACAAGACTGTTTGAAAGAAAAAAAATACAAACCAGAATCAAAAAAAGAAATAATATTAATATAAATTATATTTCCCCTTATTGAAACAAGGACATTATTAATTAAAACAAGTATAGATGGACAGTCACCACATTTGAATCATGAAATTAAAAGACTTTTAAAACAATATCTTTTCATATATATTTATTATACAATTTCAAAGAATGAAATTGAACTTCATATTACAGGAATGCATGTACATATAATAAATTAGATCTCATAAAACTACAAACTATCTGTATTTAAAACAATACTAAAATATCACTGTAACATCAGTTGATATTGGATCCCTTTAAATAAATACAAAAGAACTTTGTTCTGATGTCTACTGTCTCTAATTTATCTGTTGAAGTGATGGAAGTTCATGTATAAATCGTTGATTAGCACTGAATTTAATCTCATTTAAATAAAATATAATTCTCTTTTATTTCATAATAATCTCTTTTAATTTCATAATAATTCAGAGAAAAATGCAAACTGGTGAGAGCTTACAATGCAATATTCAATAAATTATTATTTCCAAGTGGCACAACTCTTATTAAATATTTTTTTCACTAATTTTAAAATATCAGATACATAGCTTACAGCATGTTCATAAATGGGGTCAAGGTCAGATGAACCCTGTTTAAAAGACATGTAGACCTAACAAGGATCCCATACACCAAATATTTTTATCCTTTTACTCATAACCAGTATTTCACATGATAAAAAACTATATCTTTTTCAACCAGTCACTGAACCATGAAAATGAGGGCACAGTCAATAAACATATAACAAACAAAATCATAAATGTATCTACATACAAGGTGTTCTACCTTCTGAACTACCAAAAAAATACCAGTTTATCTCATTGCAAAACATTTGAGATCACTATACATAATAACAAATAAATGCTAAACAAAACTACAAATACATATTAACACATAAGTTCAGTTTTACCTGCATGATTTGCAATACCAATGCTTAACTTTTGGCTTGCACTTTAATTTAATACAACTTATATGCCACCACAACAAACAAAAGTCACATTCAACAGCATCATCATTTTCTGTAGTAATAAAAACATTACAGTATGTACAAAGAATATATCCACCCTTTTGTTGTTTTTCTTTTACAATAGATAATATAAACAACCATGCAGATGAAGTGAATTTTTTTTGAACAATTGTCAAATCAACATAATCATCTAAACATCGGTAAGGTAATGAGTCCTCCGATAATCCAACCAAATCTTCTTCATCCAGTAATGTTCCTCCTGATGCCTTCATTACACTATCTACACTAACTAACCAACTAAGTATTTCTGAAGAAAAAAAATAAGTAAGTTATACATAATGCACAATATATATTCAAAAGGCAACATAAGGCTTAATGAGAGTAAATAATCATTGCAACAACTATTTCAAGAAATAGTGTAATATCATTTCAAAGAAAATCAAAGCACTAAACCAAAAAGCTTTTATCCACTTTGTTTGAACAATTAAGGAATGACTGTAATATATTTTCTGTCTATGAAGAAATAACAAAACAAATTGGTGCACACTGAATAACGCACGTAGTTGGTTAATTAACAGTGTGCACCACATTTTTTATGCTACTGGAATAGACAGAAAAAATATTTAATTACAGTCATTTCTTATAATCTAATTCTAAATTTTTAAACTGTAGAAAACCATAAAAAAGGTTGATGACCTCAGGTTACATGACTTAATTATGTATATGGGCTGATAACAAAATAACGTCAGCCAATCAGAAGACATGTTACATCCAAAATTAAATTATTGATGGATAGTTGTCTCATTGACTTTTACGTCTGTTTTAACTATTTATGAACAAAGTATCTTGATTTAACAAAAATGGATATTTGAATACAATTGGCAAATTTCTAACATAATTTAGTATTGATAGGCGAAGAAAACAAACCTCTTTCTTTTTCATCAACTCTTCTTTTAAAGAAAGGAAAAAGTTTGTTCTTTCCTCTTTTTTTAGGTAAACCAATAACAGTCTGTTGGCTTTCTTTTGGCCTCCCCTTTCTTTTTTGTTTTGTTGGCATCTTTAAATCACTAAGGCTTTCATCTAAAAGTTAAAAAAATATGTTTGAAACCAACTATATGAGTACATAAATAAAAAACTTAGTTTAAAACATATTTGTTTATATTGGATTGGGAAACAAGTTTTGCAACTTATATGAATCCCTTTCCACTTTGCGGGTTCGAGGGATGTGTTGTAGCGGCATTTGCCTGCACTTTTTCGAAATCTATAAGGATGTCTTTAACCTGCAAGAGATATGGCTCTCTTAACATGCATCAGCCATTTATCGTCCCCTTCCTACGGACTTTCATTGTTTCCTCAAGACCATACTCGAAAATGGTGTCAAGGGAGATCAGAATAGATATAGAAAGAAGTGAGGTGAGTGCCAATGAGACAACTCTCCATCCAGAAAACAACTTATAAAAGTAAACCATTATAGGTCAATGTAGTCTGTTTAAATGAACCCAAACAGTTAATACTTACATTTTTTATTGTCATTGTAAAGAGCATGCAAGGATCATAAGTCATAAACAGCACAATAGACAAAAATCAATATAATCTCCATTTCATTGACCATATTAAAATTTTTACCTGAAAGAATGGTTTTCATGTTATGGAATAAAATTGATGAACAACATTTAACTTTAAAATGGATCAGGTAAACTTTTTTCAGAAATGTTTTTTTTAGCCTGCCCCCCCCAGCAGAACAAAATGAGTTATATATTCATGATAAAGTGCTCAAATAATACTGTGGATTCATTTAATATTCATTGGATACCAATTTTTCATGGGTTTCATGGGAAAAGGTGAACCACGAATTCAAATGTTCAACAAATAAAATATTTTCAATAGGCATTGTATACAGACATTGACAAAACCACAAAATCAAATATCCACGAATATGCAAGTTTTCAGCATTCCACGAAAATTGATACCCACGAAAATAAATGAATCCACAGTACTCCGTTAATCTAAGAATTGTGTTCTGCTCTATTCGAATGTTATACATACTGTTCTGATGAAGATCATTTTCAGTTTTTCTTTTGATAATAAACTCAATGAGGCTGTGGATGAGACTGGCATTATCTATATGAGACAATGATCGAACTTCTTGAAAAGTACATAAATACTGTGTAATACTGTCTCTTTGATCATCGCTCAAACTTCTAGTCCCATCATGGTATTTGAACACCGTATTTATAGGATTTCCTACTCGAGGCAGAACTTTTTTGGGGTCATACATTTTAATGAAATCAATAATTTCTCCTCTCAAGCTTTGCATGGTTTCCATTACATTAGGAAAGAAAGTAATAGTGTCATCCTTATCATTACAAATGTTGTTTTCAAGATCTGGTACGTCCCTCTTCCTTTTCCTTTTATTTCCTTCACTTTCTATACCTTTGGTTGGAGAACAGTTTTTTCTTGAAGTTTTTTTGCCTATGAAAAATAAAATACTCAAAAATCAATTACCTATAGAACTAAAGATGGATAACTCTTGGTAGTGAAGTATATTAAGAAATTTGATAGAATAAATTGATTGAATTCCTTGATTTTTGAAAGCAATAGTGCCAAAAATATCTACAGGAGTTATGTTCTACAGATTTGTCTATATTTATAAAAAAAAGTTATGCATTTAGAACACTTCATTAAATGAAAAATATGTTAAATGACCATCACTACATTATTCTTAATAGTTTTAAGTCAGACAGTCTATTATTGTTTGATAAATTCTTTTGCACTTTATGGTTCGACTATTTTACAAAGGTGAAATTTCTTTCACATGAATTCATAATTTGGTCTTATTAACTGTTGCTTCTGGAACTGATAAGATATCAACATGTTATAAATACCTTTTCCTTTCTTTTGTGAAACATTGGATGGAAACTCTTTCCTTTTTATTTGCTTCAAATATTGATCTACAAATAATAAGTATGAAATGTTCAAGTATATAAGCCATTAGAACAAATGAAGTATAATTGATGACTATTTATGGGTAGTTCCAATCAAAGATCTTGATCATTGCAATTATAACCAAATTATTTTTTTAATATCATCGATATACTAAAAGTTCATTCACAGTTCTTAAATGACTTCTGATTTTTTTGTATACATAACAATATGTACCAAAATTACCGACAATAGAACATGCATAAAATATCAAAAAGTGATAGTAGTTTTATACCTTCAAGTATTCTTAATATACTTTCTACTGTCAACCAGCCCTCCTCTGTGAAATATTGTTTGGCTGCTGCCTGATTATTGAGATTTAATAATATTTCAGCTGATGGTAGCAATTCATCCAAACAATTCTTCACTTCATCTCCATCAATTCTGCATGTACCCTTTTCAGCACAAAGAGCAGCTGATTGGTCAGCTATTGTGTGAAGAAATTCTGAAAAATATTTCAATTACTTTAATCATGTATTTAACCAAAGAGATGTTTAATACAAAATAGTATTCCTTTTTTTTTGATAGAGCATCATGCATTGTCCAGAACAGTTCATAGATAAAATTGAGATTAAATAGTATATATGTAAAACAAATAAAATTATTAAATATTTCACCCTCTTATATAATTTTTTTTCTGCCAAGATGGAGACAACAAGTACCAGTATGTTTAATTTTAAGCCTTACCTTGAACCGCTATACTAAGATCATCAGTATATACACTAGCTGTACTATTTGCTCTATGACTGGTTGTAGGAACTGAAACTGAATACCAAATATACTTTTAAATTATGAATAATAAATATAATCATTCTTAAGATCGTAAGATCACCCCCAGTTTTTGGTGGGGTTCGTGTTGCTTATTCTTTAGTTTTCTATGTTGTGTCATGTGTACTATTGTTTGTCTGTTTGCCTTTTTAATATTTAGCCATTACATTGTCAGTTTTTTTTTAGTTTGACTGTCCCTCTGGTATTTTTCATCCCTCTTTTATGAGAAAGTAAAAAACTATCACAAAACCAAACTTTGGTCTCTTGTAAATGTTGTCTCATTGCAATCATGCCACATCTTCTTTTTCTTATATTTAACCTATAAAATACCAATATTCAGTGGAGCTGAATTCATATAAAAATGTTTAAACTTTTGTGCTTGTAACTGAAAAGTTCTTACTGTCAATAAGTTCAACACCAGTATTTTCAGGAAAAGTAGTATGTTCCTCAAGAACAATGTCAATACATGGAACACTAGCATTTTCAGGAACTATTGTCTGTCCTTCAAGAATAAAACCGTTATCTACTTCTACAGTGGACTCTGGAAATAAATAAAAGTTGAGATTAAGATATTATTCAGTAAGAATGTTTATTTGTAAATTCATTAGTGTGTTAAAGCATTGACTGACATTTATTTTGTATGAAGCACTGAAATGTGTGAAGGCTTTTACAACCCTATAAACAGTCCTTGTATTATAGATTAATTACTGTATTGTATTGATCTATATTTATTGAAGAATATATTATAGAAATGTTCATGCGACTTGTTTTGTTGATCAGTTGCTGTGCCACTAATGTTTATTAAAATATCTGGTTGTTCATTGTATAAAAGTGAACTTTCAGCTTCTATTTTTTTTGTTTTCTTAATTTGTCTGCTATTATCATAATAACCCTATTATTTAATTAAGAAATAATTCATGGGGGCTTGAATATATCGTGATTTTACCACGGGTTGGCCCTTTATGACAAATATTTTACCCTGAGCGATAGCGAGGGGTAAAATATCGGCATAAAGGGACAACCCGTGGTAAAATCTAGATATATTCAAGCCCCCATGAATGATTTCGATTCTAATAGGACAAATACGGCAATTATTTTGGATCGAAGCGCTCTAGGTGATGGCATTATTTGCCGTTCCTATATATTAACGCACTATTAAATTGACGTAAAATAACGGAGCAAACTGAATAAATGATGATGCTTAAACTATTTATAATAACATATTTAGATAATTTTAGATTAATCTAATTATTATTGTACTTATATGTCTCATATGTATACAAAAACGGCTAATATAACTCATTTTAGCATCATTTGTTAACGTTTCCTTGTTGTGATGATTTTCCGTTTCACAAGCGTGTATTTTCCCGTAAATTGCTTATATTCTGACGTCATTGTTCTATGACGTCGAGTCGCTCATTCATTAAAAAACATATGACGTGGGGGTACAATGGGAACAGCCCATGAAATATATTCATATTTTACCACGGGTGTGTACTCAAAGCGTTTGAAGGACGTCATGTTAGAATTACCATTTGAGACTGCATGGACTTCATCAATATACACTGGTACTTGCTTATCAATATCCAAAGCAAACACAGGCTCTGCTTTTGCTGATGATTCTGGAATATAAAAAAATGTTATAAATTACAATTTTGATGAAGTAGAGCCAAATATAATGGTTACAACAGTCCCAGGGTTCTGGAGATCCCAAGGTATCCTTAGTTATTAATTCACTGCAAATACTTATAAACTATTTCCTTTAAAATGTATACGACTGGAACTTTTCTATCCTTACTTTCTTTCTATCTTTCTTCCACTCCATTTGAACTTTGGTGGATAGTTGTATCATAAATGATTCATTGGCAATTAAACCACATCTCCAAGGATCCATAAATTGATTCATGCATCTCCTTATTTTTATATTGTCACACTTAAAGTTCACTTACCGGTACATGATTCTTCAACTTCAACTGTGTGATTGTTTTTCCACAGCTCTTCTATTTCCGTCAACAGTTTTATTCTTGACACAAATTCTTTCATTCCAACAGCAGAACAAGCAGCTGCTAAGTTCCGAGCAACAAAGAATGCCTTCTTATATTTCTGATTCTCTGATAATACATGTAATGTGGTATTTCTTGTATATACAACCTGTGATACATTGCTTGAACTGTTACAAAATTTCTTACTTGAAGAAACCATTGTACTGAAAAGTCTTGTATTTTCCCTGTAATATGAACGAGTCCATCTGCTTACACATAACTCAGTGTCATATAACTCAATACTTATTATCAACCTTGCAAAAAAAATATGCTTGCAAGGTAGTCCCATCGACTTTCTAAAATTACATGTACATGAATTTGTATTAAGTTCCATATCATCATCAGAGTGACTAGTACTGTTGGTTGTTTTAAAAATGGTCTCCATTTTTCTAGCCTTCTTTAACTCATCTATAACGAAATAACTAGCATAGCCTGTCAAGAGCTGTGAATACTTATATTCTGCAGATGTGGTATTCATTGCCTTTATGTGAACAGGTACTTTTTGAATCTCTACACTACCTTTATAGTCTCTTTCATTTCTTAGTGTGCCTATCAATGAAATAAAGTTTTCAAAAAATAAGTCAAGGCCGGAATACAGCTTAATAACTTGTTTTAACTTTTGGTTGAACGATTCAATTCTGTTGTTAGTAGTGTTCATAAGAGATCCTTCGAAATAAGTCAGCCCTAAAACCCATTCATTGCGTATATTATGCCAGTTAGTATCAATATAGTTAAATATCTGCCTGGGACATGTTGTCTCAATGAGTTTAAGGTTAGCATTATAATCTTCTTCTGAACTGCTGTGTACTAGTTTCTGGATTAGTTCTAAAGCAACATACCGTTGGGCAGATGAAATGCCCATTTTTTCTGTGGTTATTTCACGGTTAAATGTTCTTAATACATGGAATTTACAAATGAGCAGAGAAGCATCTGGAAATTCTTCTTTAAAAACATCTCTTTCTACTATATCTTTATCTGCCATTATTACTTTTATCCCCGAGGAGTCTGGATTATGCTTTTGAAAGCATTTTATAAGGTGCTGTAGAACTGGCTTTTCTTCAGAGTTAAGTAAGCAAATTGCTGCAACTTCACTCTGTCCTAAGCTGTCTTCTATCATAATGACATACAGTGGCATCCTGAGGTCATTAAGTTTGTATGTGGCATCAACAAAGACAATATCACAGTAAGCCGAAAATATTTTTTGCATTTCCTCATCTTGGTAGAAACTCCTTGTACTTGGTTATTGAAATCATGAAAAACTTCAACAACAGATCCTGCAAAGACAAAAAATAGATAAACTGAGGTGCAATGGTCAATTCTCCATCATTATCAAAAGCAATATACTGATACATGATTAATATAATACACCTTATGGTTATTTAGTCCAATCTGGGGAAAACAGTCATTTACACAGCTTCCTATTTGGGTAATGCCGCTGAAAACAGAGGTCATTAGTAGTGAGCTGAGGGAGGAAAAACTTTAGAAATGACCATTAAGACATGCAAGAAACTTTGACATAGAATGACCTATTTTTATGGAAATTGAAATCGAAGTTAAAATATTTTGTTTGAAGTATTAACGGTAGTTTAAACAGGTCTCATTAAAAAGTATCATGCATATTGTTTAAACAGGGTCCCAGATAGCTTCAACTGGATGAAAAAGTTGTGTAATTTTAGAACTTATCCGGAATGGAATAAATAGCGATTAGGTGTATTTATGGTTTCCTAGCAGATATAATTAAATGACAAGTTGTCTTTTATTTTCTACTGTTTCTTTTTTTTTATTTTCTCAAATACAAACTAGAAATGATACCATAAATAGTATAAAACAAAATGGGTTAGTGAAACAATGTCCCAATAAATGTCTGTATATTCAGAATTTTCAATTACCTGTCTTCTTTAATTTACTGACTAGACTTTCAATGTTATCTGACTTCTTGCTGGCATTGACTTTTGAAATTATGTTGCTGATGTCTTTCAGGATAACTTTTTTTCCAGTTTTATCCTGCAAGTGATCCCTCATCAGCTTGTTGTTCACCTGTAAGGAAACCAGTTTTTCTGCTTCCTTTAGCTCCTCTTCTGGTAGTCTCCTCTCACGAGGGAGCATTTCAAACAAACCCTAAAAATCAAGATTTCTACATTAATTGATAAATACATGTTGTCAAATTTTGTATTTAAGCTGGGTCAGTATCTTGAAACGTGACAGATTCCTGTATCAGGCTTAAGCTCACACTATATGAAGTAAGCAATTTTCATTTTTGTATAATTTCCGTTAAGACTTCATTTCCTGTTTTCATGGCACAATAATTTTACTCTCACGAGTCATGCTTAGATCCTAATGAGTCCCAGTACTACTGCTGTACATTATGATGAACTTTTTTAGGTTTATTTTGTACAAATGTACATGTACTGTTAAAGTAATTTTTTTAAGTAGTATTCATGGGATAATATTTTTTGTGGTATTTGTGATTGACTCCAACCACAAATTCATATTCCCTAAGAAAGGTAAAATTTTCAATTAGAACATAAATGCTCTGTAATATCCATGCATTTAAAAAAAAAAAAAAATAAGGAAATTTTGATAATGCACGAAAATGTACTCCACACATAAAAGTATCTTCACAGTATGTCAGTTGAAAAGGTCAAGCATTTTTTTAACAACATGTACATGTATCATATCTACCGTTAGTTACCTTTGATATCACATGATTATGATGGTCTTCAATGCTTTTCACAACCAAAAACTTTCCATCTTCTGACACACCCACTGAAAAATATGCTGGACAACCTTTCCTGAATGAGCTGGTAAAAGAAATGAATACATAATTTTGCCATGATTCTATTAGTATTAGTACGTAGCTAACAATGTAGTCACACAAAATTAAGGGCAACAGAAGGTGGCTGAATGAAATAATTTGTTTCCACTTAAATGCCGTTCTCATATCACATCATATGAGCATGATGAGAGTGAGTGTTTTAGATTCAGAAAAAAGATAGAAGCGACAGGGGAAACAAAAGAAAATTGGGACATAAAATATTATACTCCTTATGGTGGGTCTCATTGGGGTCTAAGCATGACCCGGGATTGCGGATTTTTTGTAAGCGTGACACGTGAAAGTCAAATTATTGTGTCGTGAAAACGGGAAATGAGGTCTTGCGGGACCCGGGAAATGCCAAAAAAATGAGAATTGCTTACGTATATAGTGAAAGCAGGATACGGGAATCTGACAAAACAGTAAGCGGGATACAGGAATCTGACAAAAGAGTAAGCGGGATACGGGAATCTGACAAAACAGTAAGTGGGATCCGGGATCGGAACCCCCCAATGAGATCCCTCTTATGGCATGTATGTTTAATCCAGGCTTACCTGGCCGCTTGCACTTTTGACGTCATGCAACAATCATTTTTCTACTGTGACGTCATATACTTTGTTTTATGACATCAAAATATTACGACAGACAAATAATGAAATATTTTTAAATAGTATGGAGAAGCAAAAATAAAAAAACAACATAAAAATGCATTTAAAGCCCCCCTTCAAGGTTTTTTTATAACTGCAAGAGCCATCTTGCAACTAAAAACCCCATGCCATGGACATTTTAAAAAGTTGACACTGGTATGTAACTTACTGATAGGTATGTATCACAGGCAGTGAGGCACATGTTTTCTATCCATGGCAAGATCAACTATCCCTTCAAGACCCTCGGCTAGTAATAGTATATGGAAAACAAGTGCCTGTGTTATGTTTGTATGCAGCAGTCATCTGGCGGCCGATATCGATGATTGAACAGACGATGACGGATGTCTTAGTTTTCATCTTCAACATTATAGTTATCCTCTTACGAGTTTAATGTTATGAGTATGTTGTGTTCCTGCATGGGAACTTGTTTGAAAGGAACAGTAACCGACCAACAGTGTTTATGATGTATGATTCCTTACAATCTCCGTATCAGCTTCCTTTATAAGGAACACCAGATTACATGTACAACAAATGATAATTTACTTATTTTCAGCACATAAAAATATCGCCAACCTACTAGTAAAAGGTAAAACCAGCTTTAAAGATTCAGGTCGGTCGTTGAGGGAGGTGGATGTGCCCCCCCCTTTTTTTCTTATCAGAAATAAAATATTATTGGTGTTTGAAAATGAATCGTCACTTTTTCATGTTTTTAATTGTATAAACATACCTTTGTTTAGGTCTTTCTCCATTAGTTTTGCTGTTGTGTTCTTTTCCGCCATTTATACAGCTATATCGGATTTGATAAAACTGGAGGTCCTCGCTCAATTCCCTTTTAATTCTCCTTTTCCTTGCGGATTCAATTGTTCTTGAATCCCTTTTATAGAATTCGATATTGTTTTGTACTTCATACTGTCGAATTCGCGTGTTAAGAGCTGAAAAACTGGAAAATGTATCCCCGACATTAATACCGCCGTGTTCAGTCATTATCCCAGCATTTCGGTGATCGGGTTTCACGCTGACCCCTGCTGCTGCTGCAGATAATATTACGTCATACGCGCAAGTATATGATGAATTTGTGACATGCGCATTGCAATGGCCGGACAAATAGCCACTCCGATGATTATTTAAGCACTACTTAAAAACACATTTTTTTTAACAAAGTAATGAATATACCATTGAACTTGTCGCAATGCAAATGAACTAAAAATACTCAAATCCTGTGAGTATCCAAATCCTGTTATACATTGTAAGATTTAGCTTTTTAATTCTATTAGATGTAGAAACCAAAGGTAGTTGTGATTAAAACAACAAAAAAGGTATTAAATTAAATGTACTAGAAGTCACCACATGCACGCATGCGTGCCATTTCGTGTTTTTATTAATGGAGAGTTTACTACAACTCAAATGCAAACTGTACATCTAACCTTGTGAGATTATTTTAATGTTATATCTTGTTGTTTGTGTGTTTTTATGCATACGAGTCAACAAAAGAAACGATTTATGGTAATGTAGTTTCCATATATTATGAAATTAAATACACTGAACCAATATCGAACTTATATCAGCAGAGAAATATTTTTTCAAACCAACGTTTTAATAAAAAAAATTCGAATGCTGCGAGATGAAGTACCGGCTTTAGTCATCATTTCCCCCAAAAATAATATGACCGCTATGTGCAATAACACAGTATTTTATTACTTTCCAATTTGGTCACAAGCTTTTTAATCATATGCGTTTGCTTTGTAAAAAAGTGTTTGTATTGAAATATTTAACAGGGGCTTCTTTTTTTTATTATTTTCAACTTGGGTATCGTTACTTTTGATAACTTGGATGTTAACAACACAATTGTTTGATTGTATCCGTTGATCTCTGTTTTGTTTAACATACATCGCGTTGACAATATTAAGGGGGCTCGCGGGTATAAATCAAATTCAAAGACTCATTCGTGGTCATCGGCTGTTTCCCATCCTAAATCCGGGTCGTTTTATCTTTAACACATTCCCAATTTAAATTATAAATTTTATTATATATTTATTCACGTGTGTTTAAACGTTTTTGAGAAATATTTAGTATGCTACACACATGTGTTTTCAAAGTAAAACATTTAACATTGTAGGGAAGAATATCCTCATGAGAAGACTCAAGTACACACAAAAGAAATTGTACAGGTAGGATTTTGTGTCATTAAATTTATGACAAGTAGAAAAGTAGACCACTTTAAACATATTTTGACTTTAAAGCGAAATAATGGTAAAAATGTCTCACAAAAGTGTACAGTGATTAAAATCAGCAGATCTCATCATGTCCATTATGTCACAAAAGATGAAAAGTATTTTTGTTAATTTTTATTCCACAGACTATACTTATTAAATAGATAAAAAACCGAAGAAGAAGGGTAGTTTGATTTTCAGAAATGAAACATTGATGTGCTTTTGAATAGGTCTAATGTTTCATGTTTAATGAGTCTTCGTATTTGGTCAATGTTTGAATTGGAAAAAGATAGTTCGGAGCCGCACATAAGAATGGTTGTTGTCCATCAACTATTCAATACGTCTGTGATTTTTATTGGAGATGTATAATCAATAAACATGGATGGAGGTCAACCATTGTTCTGTAATAATCCTTATAAAAATGTTAGACTGGCAATCTATATATGTGTGTTCCCTCCGTGAATAAGTAGATTGCCTGATTTCAGTTTTCTAATGACCTAACTAGAATAATAGGATCATAAATTTGTAGTTAATAAGGGAGGTATTTAAAGTAAGGTATATTGATTTTAACAGCCCCCGCTATTTAGTTGATTTGTTTTCCGGAACGTTAAGTCTGGAGAAAATGTTACAGTTTCAGATATACATTTTGTAGCATGTGCTGTCCTCATTGATCATAGTTTGTTCTTAACTGCCCCAGGTTAAGGAGATGATTCAGCATTCAGAAACATGTGAAACCCTGTCACATTATCTATGCTCCAGTCTCAACACAGCAGCAAGGAATTCAGTGGTTGTCGTTTGTTTATGTCTGTCTGTTAATTGTGAGTTGTTTTGTTATTCGTAAGAGGTTTCTGAATTCAGTTTTATCATATTTTTCATGTCAAAGTCTTTTACAGCTGATATGTGGGATTTGTTTGTAAACTGTTGAAGTACGTACTCTAATTGCTTATATTCACTTCATTTGAATTTCTGTAGAAAGTTATATCGTTGTTATCACACCTCATCTCCTTATGTCTTGTACTTATTCATTCAGAAGGAGTATAACTGAAACAGAATGTCAACTGTCCTCAATTTTATTTCTATATAAATATAAAAAAGATTGTAGAATGTACAGGCGTGAAGTATATGAAAATATACCTTAGGACTAACAATCCCCTTCTTGCAATGCCTCTCCGTAGGCAAAAGAAGACCATTGGGATCGTTAATTGGGAATTGCGACTTCATATGATTGCACTGACAAAAATAATGGTTACAGTATCTTATTTCTTCCTATATAGCTCGACTAATGTAATGAACATTATCAACTGTACTCCATGATAATTCTTTTATAGGCACATTCAATTTTTCATTTACACAAAAACCATTCATAACTTTTGCATAAAGCTATATTTATTACCCCTTAGATAATTAAACTCTGTTTTGAAACCACTGATACAAACCCTCATTCAAACCAATACAATTTTACAGCTATCATTTTGGATATTGCTAGTTACAGACATTTCAAATCAGTTCGCATTGGAGGAAAGAGAGAGAACAGCTCGTTTCTTACACTTGCCTTTGCCAACAAAGGTCTCGATCCTGTTAACTCTGGCAATAGCCTTCATCATAAATTAGTTCAACCGAAAATACATATTTATTTTGATTTCTTATATCTATACTAAGCCAATTGTAATTGAAATTGATATTCATGATATTTATTCGAGTATGTTTTAAAATTGTTACTATATGTTTTCCTTTTTTTTGGAAGCAAATCCAACGGGTTGGTTCAGATAGGAAAAACGAAGACATACTAGATTATGGAAAGAACAAGGCTATACTAAGCCAACATGATGTTCAAGATGGAGACG
Source organism: Mytilus edulis (assembly GCF_963676685.1). NCBI lineage: Eukaryota > Metazoa > Mollusca > Bivalvia > Mytilida > Mytilidae > Mytilus > Mytilus edulis. The sequence goes on from NC_092344.1 coordinate 23,980,604, forward strand.
AATTAGTAGGAGCAAATACAGAGCATGAGGTACCACATTTGTGTTCCCTACTTAGTAACATACATATATTATTTCATACAGATCGTTTTAAACCAGTATGGTTAAATACATGCTTAGATACTTGCTTAGAGAGATGGTTTTGATTCATTAATATGGTCTTTGCATGTGAAAAAAATCAGTTGTCGGAATGAAACGAGTTAAATTCTTATCATCCAATTTATGATGGTATGATACTCTAATCCATAACGAGAGGTACCTTGATTATCATATGATGAAGTCATAATTCCAAATTAGTTTAATTGAGGTCTGAATCAGGCATCTTAGTGACTGCTATCTGTCCTTTGTTGATTTATGTATCATTTTGTAACATTTCTGACATTGAATTTGGACTCTTTCTGAATTAAGTTTTGGTTTGCGTTGTGTGTTTTTTTTTACAATGGCTAGATGTAAAGGGGGAGGGATGAGATCTTACGGAACATGTTTGTCCCCATCGTATGTGCGAGTCTGTCTCAATTGAGGAGCCCCTGTCCTTTCTCAGTCTTGTAGGATGTTTTTGATTTTAGTTTATTTATGTTTTGGAGTTAAGGGTGACGTATATTTGCACTCTGTCTTGTGATCGGGTCATCGTCTCTTTGATGCATTCCCTATTTTGCATTGGCTACATGTATAAAGGAGGGATGAGATCTTACAAAACATGTTTGTCCCCACCGTCTGTGAGTGTCTGTCTCAAGTACGGAGGCCCTTAACGTTTTCAGTCTTGTAGGATGTTTTTGATTTTTGTTTATTTATGTTTTGGAGTTAGTTTTAACGTATATTTGCACTCTTTTTTGTGGTCGGGTTATTGTCTGTTTGATACATTTCCCTTTTCCGTTCTCGATTTTATTACAAGTGTAAAGTACCACTTATATCACTTATTACTAATATTTCTTTACTGTACTTTATTACAAAATAGTATTAAGAAACACCATAATTTGTATCACTTTTATAAATAAGTATTGTTTTCCTTGTTTTCACTAGTCATTTATTTTCGTGACTATAAAATTGGTATAAAAACGAAGTGTCTGCATTCAGCGTTTGAGCTTTTACAATAAATTCTTTGCAATTATAATTGTTGCTTGAACAAATGTTGGTGTTTAGTGGACAAGACATATCTTTATACGTACTATGATGATTCTTGAAAATGAGGTCTCATTATGACGCTTAGTACTAACAAAACTGTTTCTCTAATTCTTCGTCAATGTATCCCTTTCTGTACCCATTGTATACAAAAAAATAATCAACGTGTATTTGATCTCAGTTCTTCATTCGTTAAAATCCGATTATGACGTCGAACTGTCTTGCTTTCCTCTAGAATTCCCACTGTGACGACATGAAAAAAGGCGATCATGCCTGTTGACGTCACATAGAAATAACACATCTTTTTGCAAAAAAAAATAAAAAGCACCAATTGTTAGCATGCAATTTATCAAGTACCTCGAACCATTTTTGACACTCCAAAAGTAATCTATTCCACTATTTTCAAAGGCCTTATTTTCAAAGGCCTTATTTAACACCCAATCATTTCAATATTTTTCACTCAATATAATACTGATCTTGTCTGATTTTGAATTTTACTATTGACACTACATTTATTAGCTTTATTTACACTATTTGAGAAACAAATAGTTTTAATTTTATTCACAGCATAACATTGAATGATCAGGTATGTGTTATGGGTTGAGTTTACCTGGGATTTCACTTTTATTGAATAAAACACCTGATCTATAGCTTTAAAAACTTTGTATTTGTCCTCCCATTGTTTTAAAATCTTTCCCCTAGCACGCAGAAGTGTTCGGTTATTGAACTTGGCCGTTCTTTATTTTCATGGAAGGTCATTTTCAATATAAACAGTTGTGTATTTGAAAGTATCTTTGAGTTGTCTTTTAAAAGGATTGTTATCTTAGTAACTTACACTTAACACTGGTGGTAAGCGGATGGTCGTAACTAAAAGTTACAATCATCCGGAGATGGGAGACAACTCTGTGGAAACGTTTTTCTTTTCCGATTTTCGTGCACTAAAAGGTTCATTTGAACCAAACCGCTTGTCTTGTACATACTATTCGGCAGTCCGGTGATATTAAAACCAAATTTGATGCATTAAAACATTCCAATTTTCGTAAAATAGTCATTCAAAAATTCAAGCATGATGGTCGTAACTTTACATTGTGATGGTCGTAACTTCAACTATAGTATTTTGGATGATGGTCGTAACCGATACAAGATGGTCGTAACTTTGAAAGATGACCGTAACTCGATATTTAGACAAACTTTTATTAATGTATTTAATTGTAAAGGTTATAGACTCATGTAATATATGATTTGCTACAAACAATATTATTTGTTACTCTTGAAATGATATGCAGAAATTAAGCTAGCGAATTATTAAACAGCCACATTTCTGATGGATTACAAACGCTCATCATTTAGGAGCAACAGTGAAAACTAATCAACTCGCAATAAGCCAAAACGTATGTTAGGGTTGAGAATTAATATATTTTTTACTGTACGTTAAGGCATGAAATTATCAAAGCACGTGTATTCCCTTATATTTGTTTTTAGTGTTTTTTTTATTTACGACCTTTTTTTTTATCTGCAATCATGTCGGCAGATGAAATTTTTAAACGTACAATTCTGAACAATCATCTTTTAACCATCTATTGCAGTTCTTATATGTCTTTGAGTCATTGAATCTTTGTTTACTCCTTTACTTTAAATTGTTATGGTCTTAAAAACTATTGGCCTCCAAATATTCGTCTTTTGGTCGTTCATGAGGAAAAAGAATCCACAAATGCACTTCTGAGTCAGGATTGAATTCAATATCGTAGCTGCTACGTAGTGCTAAGTAGATTTTGACGATTGAGCATGTAGCTATTGACTAGTTGTTACATATATATTGATAGCGGTAATGTAGCGGCTACGATTTTGAACTCAACCCAGGATTTTATTACGTGTTGTCGTTTTTTATCGATTACAGGATAGGAATATTGTTGATATATATTTCACACTGCTACATGCACTGAATTTAAGAGTAAAATAAAATACTAGTTTGTAGCCAGGCTTAAGCTTGTAGCCAGGATAGTTTTACAAGGACTGAGGTCAAACTAAATGGCAACTATTACATACAAATCCCGGTATGCAGGTTAAAAATCATGTGTAAGTTATATGTTTACATTGTATGTATGGCTACAAGCTACTCATGGACTTCGTCATTGTACATTACTGTGTACCTGATTATCAGCTTGATTTCACCAAACAACAATATGACGTCTAAGCATCCAGGCTAAAAATAAAGCGTATGTTCTAAATAACTCAGGTACGGACCTGCGAATTCGCGGGTATGATCTAGTCTCGATAACGACCTTCATAACCTATCAATATTTTAAGCTTATTTTGACTCCTTATTAATGCTCTTTTGACTTAATGTATCATTCTGAAATTGAAGATTTTTAAAAAAATCAAATAGAAGTTACATCCTCAAAAAGTTTATGTATCCAATCGATGCGAATTCCAAAGAAAAAATTCAGGATACTGTTATTTCATGTGTTGTCCAATTTGATAAAAATGCCTTTTCTTAAACTCATTTATTTTGTAATTTAAACAATTATTTGATACATTTCGTGCTTTTTATTTCTAACTAAGATTTATCAAAACCAGAGCTGTGTTTCTTTTTTTAAAATGAATTCTCCACTTTTGAGAAATTTACATTGTTAATGAATTTAACCGCTTACATTAATTCAACTATTTGCCTCTTTGTTAATTTTATACATTATATTTTCAGAATATATGACTGTTCATTTCATTTTGTATTGGTTCGATTCGTTCCAATTTTCTTCTTTACAGGTATCCCTCTCTCCATTTAGTTTTTATTATTTGGTGAAAACAACTTCACAAATACTGTAAACCAACTTATTTTCGCGGATACTTTATTTCGCGTTTTACCCTTTCTTGACCACTTCGCGGCTATTTAATTTCGCGATTTTCTGATTTACTTGATACAGTTTAATAAGAAAAGATCCAAGGTTTACATATTCGCGACGATTTATATTCGCATTTTTTTTTCTACTCGCAAAAGTCGCGAAAATAAATCGCTCGCGAAAATAAGTTGGTTTACGGTATATAATATGATATATGACTCGTCTAAACGTCTGGTGGTAAGCGGATGGTCGTAACTAAAAGTTACGACCATCCGGAGATGGGAGACAACTCTATGGAAACGTTTTTCTTTCCCGATTTTCGTGCACTAAAAGGTTCATTTGAACCAAACCGCTTGTCTTGTACATACTATTCGGCAGTCCGGTGATATTAAAACCAAATTTGATGCATTAAAACATTCCAATTTTCGTAAAATAGTCATTCAAAAATTCAAGCATGATGGTCGTAACTTTACATTGTGATGTTCGTAACTTCAACTATAGTATTTTGGATGATGGTCGTAACCGATACAAGATGGTCGTAACTTTGAAAGATGACCGTAACTCGAGTATTTAGACAAACTTTTATTAATGTATTTAATTGTAAAGGTTATAGACTCATATGTAATATATGATTTGCTACAAACAATATTATTTGTTATTCTTGAAATGATATGCAGAAATTAAGCTAGCGAATTATTAAACAGCCACATTTCTGATGGATTACAAACGCTCATCATTTAGGAGCAACAGTGAAAACTAATCAACTCGCAATAAGCCAAAACGTATGTTAGGGTTGAGAATTAATATATTTTTTACTGTACGTTAAGGCATGAAATTATCAAAGCACGTGTATTCCCTTATATTTGTTTTTAGTGTTTTTTTATTTACGACCTTTTTTTTTTTTATCTGCAATCATGTCGGCAGATGCAATTATTAAACGTACAATTCTGAACAATCATCTTTTAACCATCTATTGCAGTTCTAATATGTCTTTGAGTCATTGAATCTTTGTTTACTCCTTTACTTTAAATTGTTATGGTCTTAAAAACTATTGGCCTCCAAATATTCGTCTTTTGGTCGTTCATGAGGAAAGAGAATCCACAAATGCACTTCTGAGTCAGGATTGAGTTCAATATCTTAGCTGCTACGTAGTGCTAAGTAGATTTTGACGATTGAGCATGTAGCTATTGACTAGTTGTTACATATATATTGATAGCGGTAATGTAGCGGCTACGATTTTGAACTCAACCCAGGATTTCATTACGTGTTGTCGTTTTTTATCGATTACAGGATAGGAATATTGTTGATATATATTTTACACTGCTACATGCACTGAATTTAAGAGTAAAATAAAATACTAGTTTGTAGCCAGGCTTAAGCTTGTAGCCAGGATAGTTTTACAAGGACTGAGGTCAAACTAAATGGCAACTATTACATACAAATCCCGGTATGCAGGTTAAAAATCATGTGTAAGTTATATGTTTACATTGTATGTATGGCTACAAGCTACTCATGGACTTCGTCATTGTACATTACTGTGTACCTGATTATCAGCTTGATTTCACCAAACAACAATATGACGTCTAAGCATCCAGTATGGATCGCCAACACTGTCTTATTATGCCCATTTTTCATTATATGTTGTGCATTTACCTTTATATGATGTGCATTTACCTTTATATGATGTGCATTTACCTTTATATGATGTGCACTTGTCATCATATGATGTGCAAATATCCTTATATGATGTGCAAACATCATTATATGATGTGCAAACATCATTATATGATGTGCAAACATACTTATATGATGCGCATATATACTTATATGATGTGCAAATATACTTATATGATGTGCAAATGTACTTATATGATGTGCAAACATTCTTATGTGATGTGAAAATATGCTTATATTATGTTGTAAGATCCTTATATGATGTGCAAATATAGTTATATTATGTTGAAAGTTCCTTATATGATGTGCAAATATACTTATATGCTGTGCAAATATACTTATGTGCTGTGCAAATATACTTATATGATGTGTACATATCATTATATGATGTGCAGTTTCCCTTATATTACGTGCAAACATCTTTATATGATGTGGTTGTGTCATTATATTATGTGCTTGTAATCTTATATTATGTGGTTAGGTTTACTTCATTATATGATGTCGAAACGTCATTATATGATGTGCTTTCATCGTCGTTATGGTCAATGAACATGATTACGATTAGAATGATTACTGTCTACGTCATAACTGATTCCGATCTGCGTCTGCGGAGTAACCGTTACTACTAATTAGGATCAAATCTGTTGCTACCGTTTGGAAAATGGTTGAGACTTGAGATAAACCTTAGCATGTTAGTACCTCGTTTTAAGATGCAAAAAAATCACATCTGATATTGTTGGAAAATTGTAAAAAATATATATGAATTGCAAAGTTTTGTTTAAATCGCAAATCTTTAATAATAAACATACGGAGTCTTCAATACGGTTAAGGTTATTGAATTGAATAAATAATTCTTTTATGTCATGCTATATGATCGTTTTAACGAGGGAAGGCATTATATTTGTCAATTTCGGTATACCTAACGTTAGCAATTTTTCTATAAGAAGATAATACACGAAGTTTAGTATTTTCATTTATGTAAATATTGCCTTTCTGATCATGGTTAGCTGTTCGAGTTTCTCTTTATATATTCTCAAGATAGACACAAACAATTGGGAATAAATCGGACTCTGATAGAGTAATGGCTCATATAAGGAACCGGTCATTTGTAACAAAAAAAAGAGGGGATAGGAAAAGTGGCATTCAGTTTTATATAGTTATAAATTTGCCGCGGTATAATGTTATGGCGAATTCTTCGTCAACCGTAGGCATCAATCTTTACGCCTCGTTTCGCTCATCTGAATTGTTAAAACCTGAAAATTAAGTTTCAACAATTTCTTCTAGCAGAGAATTTTTCATCTGATGCTATTATTGAATGAAGGTGTGGTAAATATTAATGAAACCACAAACGGCAAATCCAAACTAATATGAAAAAGAAGATGTGATATGATTGCCAATGAGACAACTATCCACAAAAGACCAAAATGACACAAACATTAACAACTATAGGTCATCGTACGGCCTTCAACAATGAGCAAAGCCCATACCGCATAGTCAGCTATAAAAGGCCCCGATAAAAAAATGTAAAACAATTCAAACGAGAAAGCTAACGGCCTTATTTATGTAAAAAAAAATGAACGAAAAACAAATATGTAACACAAAAACAAACGACAACCACTGAATTACAGGCTCCTGACTTGGGACAGGCACATACATAAATAATGTGGCGGGGTAAAACATGTTAGCGGGATCCACCCCCCCCACCCCCCTAACCTGGAAAGTGGTATAACAGTGCAACATAAGAATAAACTAGTTCCCTGAAGTCGCAAACGATTTTCATACTTCAGTACTTTGATTATATATGTTCTTGTCTATACCTTACAAGAAAAGATTTCTCTATTATTAGTTATCAAGATAATAGCCAATAAAACAACAAAACTCTGAAAAACCAAAACTACCCAAAAAGTACCTTTACTATAGAGTATATTCAGACACATTGCACTATTTGTTTTTTTTAAATCTATTATGTTTCCAGGATAAACGCAAAATATTAAAAGCCGCTGCCGTAAATCTTCACTTTGAAAATTCAAAACACCACTCTCTATATGTAAGAGAACAACAGGTCTCAGTAAAAAATAAATAAATGCAGACTGAGTGTTTTAAGTTCATTAAGACACCAGATTAAAAACGCTCAATTCTCTGGTTTTGTTGGATTGATACACACCTTCAAAAATTTGAAGGCTGAAATGTCATTGGCTGATGTAATATATACAAGGACAGAAAATAAAATGACGTGTTGTCAGATCCTTGTATCCAAAGCTGAAACAGATGATCTGTACATTATATATTAATAAATAAATGTGTTAGACACCGACTCTAGTTTGAGGGAAGGAGCACGTGTATTTCCTTTCTCGAAATTAAAAAAACAACAAAAAACATGGTTTATTTTTTTTTTTAAGTTTCATCATTGTTTTATTTTTTCCTCATTTTGAATAGAAACAAACTATTTCGCTTCCCTTCTGAAATAGATAAAATCTCTTTCAAGAAATTTAGAATCAAACGTTTAAAAAACAACTTGCCCCCCACCCTCACATAAAAATATCAATGGTCGGTAAGTTAGCCCTGTTTAATTGAGTCTAGAGGTGAATACTAGTATATGAGCGGCTTCCCACGAAACCTTTTATATTGCGGGTTACTGCATGTCTAGTGGTGGTACTTTCGTCGTAGTATGTTCGCCTTGAGTGAGAGAGGTCGTGGGTTCGAACCCCGGCCGGGTCAAAACCAAAGACTTTTAGAAAAATGTGTCCGGGTAAGGTGAAATACATGTCTTCCTTCGGAATGCTTCCTTTTGAACTAGCATGTTAAAAAGTCCGGCTCAGGGTGTCGGTCTAGTACAAAACAGGGTTAATATTCATACCACATTAAAATTGAGAATGGAAATGGGGAATGTGTCAAAGAGACAACAACCCGACCAAATAAAAAAACAACAGCAGAAGGTCACCAACAGGTCTTCAATGTAGCGAGAAATTTCCGCACCCGGAGGCGTCCTTCAGCTGGCCCCTAAACAAATATATACTAGTTCAGTGATAATGAACGCCATACTAATTTCCAAATTGTACACAAGAAACTAAAATTAAAATAATACAAGACTAACAAAGGCCAGAGGCTCCTGACTTGGGACAGGCGCAAAAATGCGGCGGGGTTAAACATGTTCTTGTACGAATATGCATATATCAATTTGCTGCTGGACCTCAAGAATACACCCATAATCATCTATAGTTGAAACTGTGAAATATATGCACAAAAAACATGATAAAAAGCTGCACGTTAATGTAATACACCGAGTTCAGGTTCATTCCATACCTCCTTTCATCCATTTCGGGTGAAAGTGATGGGCGCTGGGTGGTCGAGTGGTTACATTGTCATTTCGTGGCCTTTTATAGCTGAATATGCGGTATGGGCTTTGATCATTGTTGTAGGCCGTACGGTGACCTTTACTTGTTAATTTCTGTGTCATTTTGACCTCTTGTGGAGAGTTGTCTCTTTAGCAGTCATACCACTTCTTCTTTTTTATAAGTAGTCGAACTGCTGTATCACTAGCATGTCAACCCTTAGGTGTGCGATTTCAAATCCCGCACGTGGCAGGTAAGCTCGATTCCAATCTTAATTGACTAGAATTGTATGTTTTCCAAACGAAGGTCAGGGGGTCTCTCCGGGCACTTCTGCTTTCTCCACCAATATAAACTCACCGCCACGAAATAGCATGAAAGTGTTGAAAGTTGCGCGAAATAACAGTCAATCAATCATCCATACCGGTATACTTATGGCCTCTAAATCTATATAATAGCAATGTCAATGTATGACATCAGTATACAGAGATAAAAATAATAACTATTTACAGTATATACAAAACAAGAGAGAGAGAGGTTTCAAAATTACTAAGCCAGCTGGAGGACAAACGCACGTGTTTATATATTTTTTATAAACGAACAAGCTGAAGTTGACATTTTACAGAAATCTTATACATCCTTCCTGTTTTCAAGTTTTCGTACATGGCTTAAAGCCTTATCGGATAAATGTTTTTTGTCATATTGAAATTTCCCGTTTTAGTAACAACAATACCCAAATAGTTATATTGTTTTATCATCTCAATGTTAGTATCATTGTAAGAAAATCGGAGATTTTTTGGCATCCGTCCAAAAAAAAAACTCACTAAGACTTTAATTTTGACAACTTTCCTTTCAAGTTCCAAGCCTTACAATAATCATGGAAAGCATTGAGTTGAGTCTGCAGGTCCTGTGCTGTTTCAGCCAACAACACCGTGTCATCTGCAAACAATATAACAAAACACTTAAGATATATTTATAATTCTCTTTCCAGATCTTCTGGTATAGTTCTGTTAAGTCATGTAATATTTCTAGTCACTAAGAAATTATTTTAGTCAATCAAAAGTAAATAAAATAGGAAAGGTGATAAGTTTTCTCCTTGTCGAACACCATTGTCACAAGCAAGCAAAGTATTCCGAATTATAATTACTATCGTGTATCATCGGTACAGCGGATATAGCTTTGTAGGTACTTCGAAGCATGAAAAACTATATACCGTACATTCATTTAACTATGCACCGTACAGAACGATTCATGTGGTCAGCTATACACAACGCTTCTTGTCGGAATAAAATATCGAAAAATAACATATGTACAAAATATTTCAATTCCAATTATTGAAACAGCTATACTTATTACGCACAAACAGTGGCCTTCTATCAAAAAAAGAGTTGCAATAAATATAGAATCATATCGGATGAGACGAGCGCCAACTTCTTTGACAAGTATTTGCACATGTTTTTAGTAAGGATTCTTGTTTTGGGCAAATAGTGAGACTAATCACCAACCTACGACCAAAACATTTCTTAAAACAACAAATATGTTTAGATTGAAGTACACATTGATATAATGTAAACAAAACAAAGATTTTCGTACCGTGTCAGAAGAAAAATCGATCACGACCCCTTGGTTAGTACCTATATCCGCTGTACCGATGATACAAGGAGACACCAGCGAGTGGGCAAGTGTTGAAACAAAGAATGATGATACAGTAATAAGGTGGACACAGTAATGACAAAGTTAATGCTTTTTATTCTATTTTTTGTTAAAGAGACGAAAAAGAGGAACAAAATGCGAAAGACGGGCGTCACCCCATTCATCTCGGTTGGAAAATAAAAATATTAAATACCCTAAATTGGAAAAAGTGTGGCAAAGTGTGATTTTCAGTGTTTTTCCCCCCTTTTAACTCAATAACTGTATCGTCTACGTAAAATCCGTTGCCATTACCGAAAAGGATCAAAATAAGTACCACAAAGGTAAAATCTAATTGGACGAAAAATTAAATCTAAAACACTTCATCAGGAATCAACCCCTTATATCTCAGAAATCGTTAACGCTACTCCAAATCTGTTGACATACTAGTACTAATGTTTCAGAATTTTATTAGCAATTAAAAAAATCTTTATTAAAATAAGTTGAAAATAAACAATCTGTATATGCCAATATGTGCTCATTGTTGAATACCGTATGGTGACCTATAGTCATTAGTTTCTGTGTAATTTGGTCTGTTGTGGAGAGTTGTCTCATTAGCAAAGATACCACTTTTTCATTTTTTATAATTTCCCACATAGCCATTTCGCATTTTGTGGGCACTACGTCGACTAAGCTTGCAGTCTTCGAAATTGGGTATTTTCTCACATAATTGGCGTTTTCTATGGAAAAAAGATTGGTTCAAAGACAAATTAAAAGTCCTATCACACATATTTCCGACTTGGTATGGTTGTAGAGGAGTTGCGACTCAATGAAATCGGTCTACTCCTTTAGTAGCACAGATTATATGATATACTAGATGTAATATCATTGTACATATTCAATACTACATTATACATCTTACCATTTACAGATTAATATTATTCAATAACATTTTATAAAACAAACCATCTCGCCATAGTATGCATCAGTAGATAATTGTATAGCTATTGTTATGAAATATTTTTGAAACAGACTGTGATTTCAATGGTGTCTTTTGCAATAAATAGAAATAAGCAGCTGTGGTATGAGAGCCACTGAGACAACTCTCCATCCAAGTCATAATTTGTAAGAGGAAACAATTATAGGTCATAGTACGACCTTCAACACGGAGCCTATGCTTAAACCGAATAGCAAGTTATAAAAGGCTCTTATTTGTTATCATTTTCTCCACAGCCGGAGATTTCTTCAACTAGATCCTGTATCAACTGATTTTAATCTTCAACCGAAATGTTTGAAACGTTGATTTTGTTAAATTGCTTTGTCTCATTTTCCCTATCAATTGCACTTTCGCTAGCGATAGACACATATTTGAGCCGGGTTAATAATTTACAGAAGCAGATCGGAATCAGTTATGACGTAGACAGTAATCATTCTAATCGTAATCATGTTCATTGACCATAACGACGATGAAAGCACATCATATAATGACGTTTCGACATCATATAATGAAGTAAACCTAACCACATAATATAAGATTACAAGCACATAATATAATGACACAACCACATCATATAAAGATGTTTGCACGTAATATAAGGGAAACTGCACATCATATAAGGATATGTACACACCATATAAGGATCTTTGCACATCATATAAGTATATTTGCACATCATATAAGGATCTTTGCACATAATATAAGTACATTTGCACATCATGTAATAATGTTTGCACATCATATAAGAATGTTTGCACATCATATAAGAATGTTTGCACATCATATAAGTATATTTGCACATCATATAAGTATATTTGCACATCATATGAGTATGTATGCACATCATATAAGTATGTTTGCACATACTATAATGATGTTTGCACATCAAATAAGGATATTGGCACATCATATAAGGATATTTGCACATCATATAAAGGTGTTTGCACATCATATAATGACAAGTGCACATAATATAATGACAAGTGCACATCATATAAAGGTAAAAACACAGCATATAAAGGTAAATGCACATCATATAAAGGTAAATGCACATCATATAATGAAAATGGTCATAGCAAGACAGTTTTGGCGTTCCATAATCCAGGCTAAAAATAAAGCGTATGTTCTAAATAACTCAGGTACGGACCTGCGAATTCGCGGGTATGATCTAGTCTCGATAACGACCTTCATAACCTATCAATATTTTAAGCTTATTTTGACTCCTTATTAATGCTCTTTTGACTTAATGTATCATTCTGAAATTGAAGATTTAAAAAAAAATCAACTAGAAGTTACACCCTCAAAAAGTTTATGTATTCAATCGATGCGAATTCCAGAGAAAGAAATCAGGATACTGTTCTTTCATGTGATGTCCAATTTGATAAAAATGCCTTTTCTTAAACTAATTTATTTTGTAATTAAAACAATTATTTGATACATTTCGTGCTTTTTATTTCTAACTAAGAATTATCAAAACCAGAGCTGTGTTTCTTTTTTTTAAAATGAATTCTCCACTTTTGAGAAATTTACATTGTTAACCGCTTACATTAATTCAACTATTTGCCTCTGTTAATTTTATACATTATATTTTCAGAATATATGACTGTTCATTTCATTTTGTATTGGTTCGATTCGTTCCAATTTTCTTCTTTACAGGTATCCCTCTCTCCATTTAGTTTTTATTATTTGGTGAAAACAACTTCACAAATACTGTAAAACAACTTATTTTCGCGGATACTTTATTTCGCGTTTTACCCTTTCTTGACCACTTCGCGGCTATTTAATTTCGCGATTTTCTGATTTACTTGATACAGTTTAATAAGAAAAGATCCAAGGTTTACATATTCGCGACGATTTATATTCGCGTTTTTTTTCTACTCGCGAAAGTCGCGAAAATAAATCGCTCGCGAAAATAAGTTGGTTTACAGTATATAATATGATATATGACTCGTCTAAACAACAACCCAATAATGTTAGATCTGTTAATTTGCTTTCGCAAATTTTAGGTTCTTCCCTCGCCGGGATTCGAACCCATGCTACTGTGATATCGTGACACCAAATCGCCTGCACTGCAGCCATCCCGCTAGACCACACGACCACTTGGGCTCTCAAAATAAAGAGCTTTCGGTGGGCATGTATTACCTTTCCACGTCAGTTTTAATCTAGCGGCGTACTACAGTACATGATATATAAGGCATGAAGATGTACTGCAGTGCAGGCGATTTGGTGTCACGATATCACAGTAGCATGGGTTCGAATCCCGGCGAGGGAAGAACCAAAAATTTGCGAAAGCAAATTTACAGATCTAACATTGTTGGGTTGATGTTTAGACGAGTTGTATATACATTATGTACACAGCCATGAATCACCATCATTGATGGCGATCCGATGGATACATCTGTTGTAGGGTTGTCACTGACTCAGACGTACTTATGATATTATGATATATGATATATTCATATAACAAAAGACACATTTAGAACTCTTGACTGGTTCGGTTCAAGACATTTGAAAACTTTGGAATTTTAAATCGAACTTAAATCAAAATTCCCCCAAAACTAATATTTGAAAACGTTAAAAAAAAATGAATTAAAAGGTGTTACACGCATTGAAATTGCTTTATTTTACATGTTTAATGAAAACAAATCTTCAGAAATACATCATATAAAATACTGATAAAATTGAGAATGGAATATAATATGCATATAATAAAAGACACTTTTAAAACTCTTGATTTGCCTTATTCGGTCTTATTCAAAACAGAGTTACGACCATCACAAATTTACGTTACGACCATCCTCAATATTTTAGTTTTTTTAGTGACGACCATCATGCTTGAATTTTTGAATGACTATTTTACGAAAATTGGAATGTTTTAATGCATCAAATTTGGTTTTAATATCACCGGACTGCCGAATAGTATGTACAAGACAAGCGGTTTGGTTCAAATGAACCTTTTAGTGCACGAAATTCGGAAAAGAAAAACTTATCCCTAGAGTTGTCTCCCATCTCCGGATGGTCGTAACTTTTAGTTACGACCATCCGCTTACCACCAGTGACTTAAGTGTCCATTGATTTGTAAAATTAGTATCCCTCTGCTATCACCAATTCAGGGTTCAATTGTATCTTTTCATATTGATTTATATGATGGTAAACAATTTGAAGTTTCAATTGTTTTAGTCTTCCAAACAATTTATATCTATAAATTTTTGAAATAATTTTCATTGAACTTTCAGACTTCATCATCGTCTTTTGAACAGCTTTGATTGATATACATTCATTCCCCAAGACTTAGTTTCGTCATTGCGATTTATAACCTGCGACATATATGATTAGATTCCTTACCAATATACGTCCTCTTTTTTTTTTTGTAAATTAACAAAAATGTTATTTGGTTCATTGCAACTTTTTTTGAAATTTTCTTCTATGACTGAAAAATAAAATCCCTAAAATCAGCTAATTTGAAAATTCAAATTTTGATTTTGTTTATCTAATTTAACTACTACCCCTTGATATCTTTTTTTAATTTAAAGTAATAAGCCGTGATTTCCGCAGATATAATAAGAACTAGAGCTTTTAAGGACTACCCTAACCTTAGTCCTCTTGAGTTTTAAAATACTTTGGAAATCCATCTAGTAGCATTATTAACACATATATGTAACAGAATGTACATAATTGTTACCATTTCAGAAATACACACAATTTCAAAATGATTCACATAAAATCCAATTCAAATGATTCGAGGGCTAGAAAAAATCGGCAAAATATATTACCCCAATTAATTGTAAATACGCTAATCAACATTGTCATGTAACTGGCACAAACTAAAACTTCTACATCTGTTCTGATATCACCTGTGTGATCTTCAGTAAGCGTGTGTGGTTGTATCTGCCTTATGTGTTGTGATATAGCAAAAAACTATTATTTTAAGCTACATTTGTTTAATAATTCAGCCCTTCGTTAGCCAATATTAAATGTATCCCTTTTGAAACCAGGGTTCTGTTGTTCAACTTGTCGTTAGTGCTTACGCGTCGTTAAAATTTGTTAATCATTCGATTAAATTTAATCATATGATAAGTGTGTTGTTCAACTTGTCGTTAATTTTAACGCTGCGTTAAAAAGGCTAAATCTGTCGTTAAACTTAATCCACCTCTTTGAGGTGTATCAAATTTTAATCATATGATTAAAGCATCCAAGATGGCTGCAGTACCAATGCAAAAAGAAGCTTATCCTCGAAATATGAGATGTTTAAGATATATTAAGCTCCTGGAAAGTGATTTCAGCAATGAAAGAGCTTTAATAGTTGAAAGAAACACAATAAATTTGCTAGCAGTTGAGTTGACACATAAATTGGAAAGAGATGTGACAAGATGGGGCGAAGGATCGGAAGCAATCATTAATTGGTCATTTGATAACAGAATAAAACTGCACATTTCGGCAGATTTCCGTTTGTATTTTACCGCTCAGTGACGGTATTGATATGCAACGACGGCCACATTATTGTGCGGAATCATTCAATAAAGTATTACGCAAAATAGCTTTATAAATAATAAATGTTACCATAGCATTAATGTACAGGCCATAGGTGATTTTGGAAGCAAGTCTTTGCTAATTTCCCCATTTTTCAAAGTTCAAATAATAGCACATTCTCTGGTAGCGCCCTTGACCTACCAGTTTACGCAGGTAAATTCTAACGGGTCAATTCGTCCTTCAGATAGCTCGGACCTTACGGGTTTTATCTTTACACGAGAGTTTTTAAACATTATTTATTTCCAATTTATTATTAAAACTTATGTTTGACGAGGACCCAAATCATGGACGGATCCAGCCATTTGGGGGAAATGGGGGAGGGGTCCAATAGTGCCTAAGTTAAAAGGGTTGTTCCAACTATATATGTCTCCTTTCAAAGGCTGTGATTGTAAAATAAAAAGGGGTACCTCCTCCTGAACCTCCACTCCAATTATTTATTATGAAAATGTTCTACTGCAAGTGTTTTATGTTATTGATTTAGTAAAAAAAAGAATGAGTCAATGATATGTCTCATATTTCTCAACTGACGTGTAATATAAAAATGCACGCACCTGTTAGGCAGCAACCATTTGATTTTCTGTGCAAACTTTTTTTTTCGCTTTTGGCGAAGAACAATCTACTTTTTTAGCGACAAACCGAAAACATTTTTTTTCTTTCAATTTTAGCATTACATATAGTGACAGCTGAGGGTCCAAAACAAATTATTTTTTCACCAAAACCTGGAAAACAAACTTTTTTTTTCAAAAAAAACCCATAGCCCTCCCTAGAAAATCAAATGGTTGCTGCCTTATCAAGAATCTGGAGTATCTCATTTGATTTTTCGAGTGTCAGAGATATTTCAAAAGAAGCAACTCACCCCCGTTCGGAAAGAGGAGAATTTCAGTTTCTAGTGCTGGTCATTCAAATGGATCATTACAAAACATAATATTATGTTTGATTTATTTAACACTCAACTATATCATGTATATGCTTCTCCGGTTTAATAGTACGAGTAAGACATGATAAAGTATAAATTGCGTCAATATTAACAATAAAGGGCATGCAAAAATCCAAAAGAGAAAATTACATGGAGAATTTTATATATTCACCATTTGTTATATTATGATCGTGTTCTTAGCGACACGTACATTTAGGTCATAAATTAATTTCATTTAATGGAATCAAATGTTTATCTTCTAATGGGTGCAATAGGGGTTCATCGGCTATTTGAGCAAAGATTTCTTGACATGTAGCGGATAAAAAAACTCGTGGTTAAAATTCCTAGGGCAGACAAGGTACAGTGACTTATACTTCATGTATATTTTGAACACGGAGAGGGTGCCCCTGGCATATCATTGTGACAGTCATTTTGTTTAGTTTTTTTTGTTACCTTATCTGACTTCGGACTAAGACTTCTGTTAGCTGAGTTTTACTATGCGTAATTTATGTTGTTCTTTATTCTACATTGGTTAGAGGTAAAGGTGGAGGGTTGAGATTTCTCAAAACTTATTTAACCCACGCATTTATGCGCCTGTCTCAAGTCAGGAGCCTCTGGCCTTTGTTAATATTGAATGTTTTATATGGGGTTGGGGCTCCCCTGTCCGTTAATTTTTCCATCCGTCCGTCTTTCCGTCCCCATTATGGTATATACTTATTCCACATAACTCCTCATACAGTTTGAAATCTAGGAAGTTTTAACTTAACTGTCTATTTGTACATATATCCTAGGTGTGCATGTGGTCAGGGCTTTGATTTTTATTAATATTTGCTCTTTTGGGAGATAGTTGAACTTGTCATTATTGGAGTATATGCTTAAATAAAAAATGCATATCATTTCCGGATGGATAACTCCTCCCACAGTTTGAATGATAGGAAGTCTTCAGTTTTATGACTATTTAAACAAATATACTGAAGATGTGCATGTGGAATAGTAGACAATAAGAACATACTATGCATAGATGTGAAACTATGATTCAGGTTATTTTCTAGGAGTTACGCCCCTTTGAACTTATTTGCCTCAATGTACTACTGCAACAGTTTGTCACCAACAACAGAATTTCATTAAACCTTTTAATTTATAAGGACATACTATGTAGACGTGCATATCGACAGGAAATTACGATTTATGTTTTTTCTTATACAATTTTTAAGGTGTTTTGATTTAGAATTAAATTTACATCTGCGGGGGCACAACAATATCTCAAATAAAGTCTCATATTTACTTTGTTATAATACAGTTACCTCAGAATGGAGTGTGTGTGTGTGTGGGGGGGGGGGGGGGAGCAACACTTTGTCTAGATTAATCTTTAGATCATTTATAATATGTTTTGGAGTTAAGTGTGACGTCCATTTTCACTGGACTAGTACACAATTTTATTTAGGGGTCAGCTGAACCCCGCCTCTGGGTGCTGGATTTTCTCGCTGCGTTGAAGAAACGGTGTTGGTGGCCTTCGGCTGTTTTATGTTCTTTGGTCCGGTTGATGATTCTTTGACATATTCCCCATTTCCATTCTCAATTTTATCAACTTGATGATCAGTCTAAGACAAGCAAACTATGAAATATTATTGTGTGATCTCATGTGTTTGATATTAATTATTTGCGTATTTTTCTGCTGAAACGCGTTTAATAAATATATTGGAGAGGTGTTTATAACTTCTGACAGGTTTTAACGAATATATTGTTATTTTAGGGTAGATAAGAATTAACTGAACGTCTACTTGCAAACACTTCATGCATACATGTATCAAACATCAATTAAAAGAATGTATTTCAAACAAGAAGCTGTCACAGTAATTTTTGCCAAAAAAAAAGAAACATAAACATAATCCATAGTTATTTTATTTATAGTAGGCAGCCATCTTTGTTGGTTAGTTGTACAATATCATCCAATTGTAAAAGAGACCACACAAAAGGGACCAAATAAGCATCTGCTACTTGTATACAATCGGCTATTTGCATGTGCCTGTAATTGTTTTACCGCGATTTGTCATATCTAGGCCTTTAAAATTTATAGCTTATTCAACGTTATGAGTTTTTCTCGTTGTTGGATGACGTACGGTGACCTATAATTCGTTAACTTCTGCACCATTTTGTCTCCGAAAGGGAGTTGTCTCGCTGACATTCATACTACATATATGTATATCTTCTTGTCTTTATATTTACTAGTATGCACCCTATCCCACATGATTATCGGATATACCCAAAATATATCCTTCTGTCGGATTGCTTTCATTGATCTTTATTATTATTTCTATCGGGATTTTTTTGTGACAGCGTATTGTCAAATAATGTCACGAAAAAGTTTGACGGACTGTGCATTATGCCATTACACTTACACAATTGCATATTTTATAATTTTCCCTCTGTAACTCCTTGTGCCGTAGGAATTACAATCGATCTCAGTTCTGTTAAATAAAGTGCGATCTACACCATCCGTAAAAAGTATCTTACATGTGTAGTACCTCAGGGTCATTGGTGGTGCTCCACATTGGAGGCAGATCCGGAAGACGAGAGAGCCTCGTTTCGGATCTGCCGGCAGTCGAAAACCTAGAAGCAGAAGCCAAAGCACGCTGATTCTAGCCGATTACCACATCCGCAGATTAACCACTGTAAACTTGCAAGATAGCCAGGGTAAGTTTTGAGAAAGCTTACATTGGCGCTGCGAGCATTCGTTTTCGAACAAATTCACTCGGGGAGTTGAATTCTACATCGAAATTGCAAATTTCAAGGGGCCAAAACAGCACCTCCATTTTGTTTTTAGGGATCCCTGACAGGTCACCTATTTTCAGTTTTCGCTAACCATAGCTTTGCTAGGTTAGTTTTATCGGGAGGGAAAAGTTAAAGCACCGGGAAGGGAACCTTGTGTGGCTAAGTTTCAGTCACCGTTTGTTATTTTTGAGGGATTTTTTCATACTTGGCCGTTTGCGGAGCCCTTGTAGGAACAAGTGTGAACCCCTTACTCGTTCTGCAAAACCCTTGTAGGGAATTTTGTAAACCCCAATCCAGTTCCGCCGCGTATTGCACTCAATTGACCTACGCAGCTCAACTTCCATTTGCAACCATAATTTGCAAATCTTCCGGTTGTAAACAGAAAGAAGAAATTGTAAGTGTCAAATTAAAGCAACAAAAACACATTGCACATACATACACCTGCCATTGTATATACACTCCTCTGGGGTCAACTTATAAGCTTGATCCCCAGTTACAAAAAGTTGTTATATTAAAACCATACAAAACAGTCAAATATTATAAATACCCCTTTCCAGTGGATACCCCTGCCAAATCCCTAAACTAAACCTAAATTGTTTATTGTTTATTTATTGTGTTCCCATTCAAGTGTAACCATGGCTAGAGTCCACATAAACTCTGCCACTTTTGAGGAATTGTTATCAATTCCAGGGGTAGGGGCTAAAATTGCCGCAAAAATTTGGGAATTGAGGGAGGATAAAGGAATTCTGGAGTTTGAGGACCTACGGGAGGTTCCTTATATGAGAATAACTGAGGCAGCTCTAGAATCTATGGATTTTAGTACCTCCCTGCCACCCAACAGGGGGTCTAATAAATTTTGCAAAGAGGAGATAGGGCATCAGGAGAAGGTGCAAAGGATTGATAGCCTCATACAGGCCAGGGGTAGGGGGCAAACGGAGTATTCCAGTCAATCAGTAGAAACACCCAGAGCCAGGGAGTCCGTGTCCACATCCCCATCCCAACACATCAATTTCCAAGATGGTGGGGAACTTAACCGGGGTTTCAGGGAAGACATGGGGACCCACCAGGACCGATGGGACAGGCACATGGGTGCTTATGGGGGTCCAAGAGATTACAAGTATGAAGGGGAAACACCTCGGTCTAGATATAACAATGCCGGAGATACAGGAAGGGGAAGAGGGGGTTTTCAAAACCAGTATATTGATAATGAGGGTCCAAGGCTCAGAGATGCCCAGCCGGAGAGCGAGGCTCCGGCATCAAGGCACGCCAGTAGCATGGGGTACCCAACAGGGTCAGGGGAACCCAGACGGGGATATGGGGACCAGAGAAGCTCTCGTCGGGATGCATATGACCACCAGGGGAACATGGGAGGGTAAGATAACCAAAGACAGAGGGGGTCTATGGGGGTTAGACCTCCCATACTACAAAAGAGCTTAAAGTATGATGGGAAAACTAATTGGCAGGCTTTCTATGCCAAATTTTCCCGATTATGCCAGGTTAGTGGGTGGTCTTCAGGGGAGTGCAAGGATCAATTGTGCTGGTCCCTTGATGGGAAACCCAGTGAGTTTTATGCCTTGCTCGTGGAAAGAAGGCATGACTTGTCTTATGAAGACTTGGTGAGTAAGTTGGCCAAACGATTTGGGTTCAATGAGTTGCCAGAAACAGCCCAAGTCCAATTTAACATTGCCAGGCAGGGTGGGGATGAAACCTTAGAGGACTGGGCCGACAGGGTCCAATCACTCGCCACAAAAGCCTTCCGTCACCTTCCTGAAGATCACATGTACCAGCAAGCCATCATGAGATTGTGTCAGGGGGCCTCAGATAAGGAGGGGGGAATGTTGGCCTCCAATGCCAAACCAAAGAGTATTGAGGAGGCAGTGGATAAAATTCGTTGGCACCAACATAACCACCAAGCCATATATGGCCGTAGTGCCCGAAAAGAAGTAAAAAGTGTAACTCCCGAGATCAGAGGCAGGGGTGGGGATCACTATACTGTCTGTTCCACATCAGGACCAGTCTCCAATAATGCTCCTTCCACAATTATCCCCAAAGAACATTCTCCTAAAGATGTCCAGGATTTGAAGGACCAATTCATGCCTTCAAGGGGGAGGTAAGTGGGACTCTGGGCAATATCATGTCTGAAATACAGAAGCTATCTTTTGCTGTCCGCAATAATGCTAGGCCCCCATCCAGAAGCCCCTCTCCTCGTGCCGGTGGTTGTTTCCATTGCGGGGAGGCAGGCCATTTTAAAAGGGAATGCCCAAAGTTTCAAAGGTCTAATTCTCCTCGACCTGGGGGGAAAAAGGTAACCTTCCAGGACAACAAGGGTCCGTTAAACTCCAACGGATCGACTCAAGAGGTCTGAGTCTGGCCCCTAAACCACGGAGTATAAAGGACCTCGTGATAAGCCATAACCCACCTTACTTAACTAAGGAGGGTACTATCAGTCAAATAGAAATGATACCGGAGGAAATAATCTCCCCACTTGTGCAGGAATGCCTAGAGGAACCGTCCCATCCCGAGGAACTAGGGGTCATTAAATCACTACCTCCTGTCCCACCAGACCCCACGTCCACCAAGGAGAAAGACATAGCTCAAACAGCAAAACTAATAGAGGGGTCTAAGAGGGAACCCATCAATCTCATAGTCCCGGACATGTCTGAATCGGGGTCACAAGACGAAGAGTCGGGGGAGGAAGGGGAACAAACACTGTGTGATAGCTCAAACAGTGATGGGGAGGGGGACTTGGTGACAGAGGGGGAAAAAGAAATGATAACCATAAGTCAGTTAACGGGGGGTACTATGTATCGGGTGCCTGTGGTAGTCCAGGGTCACAGGGTCGCCGCTGTTGTAGACACAGCAGCTCAGGTTACCCTAATATCCGAGGAAACGTACAAAAGTTTAAAGGAGCCACCTCCTATTCTTAAGGAAGTGGTGATGAACACTGCAGGAAAGGGCCTACAAATGAATGGGTTTGTTGCTGGGCCTTTTTATATTAAGTTGGGGAACCAAGAATTCACATGGGATATATATGTAGCACCAATTGGAGATCAGATGCTTTTGGGAATAGACTTCTTAAGGAAGCAGGGCATATCGCTTGACTTGCATAGGAATCAATTGTCCATTCACGGGGAGGTCATCCAAATGTCATGGGGTCAGGCCAGTTCATTGCCCCAAACAACTGAGGTACGGGCGGGAAAGAATCACACAGTCCCAGCCAATTCAGTTCAAAGAGTCATGGGAGTGTTGGCCAAACCCATGGGTCGAGAATACATCATTGAGGCAAAGGCTGAGGGCTGTTTGCTCATACCCAGAACCTTACATGATGTAGGTCAAGATCCGGTGTTGTGTCTGATAAACCTCACCGATAGTCCCCTGGTGATCTCAAAAGGGGAGATACTAGCCCAAGCTCAGGAAGTCGACATGGGGGAACCCCCGGGCCCTAAAGTGTGCAAGATGGGGGTTGCTGGAGATGTTAAGGAAAAATTGTTGCCCCAACACTTACAAGAGATGTTCACTAGGTCCTGTGAGGATTTGTCTAAGGGGGAGGAGGAGACCTTGTGTTCCCTGTTACAGGAATTTCAGGATGTCTTTGCCAGCAGTGACTTAGACCTGGGCCATTTCTCGGCCTTGGAACATGGCATTGACACCGGGAATCACCCCCCCCCCATTAAACAGCGAATGCGGCGCACCCCCTTAGGTTTTGCCCAAGAAGAGGAGGCTCATTTGGAAAAAATGTTACAATCTGGGGTAATTCAGCCATCCGTATCGGAGTGGGCTTCTGCCCCAGTCCTCATACGGAAAAGGGATGGTAGCGTTAGGTTGTGCGTGGACTATAGGAGGGTCAATGGGGCCTGTTCCCGCCAAATCTTTGCACTCCCCTTAGTAGAAGAGTGCCTAGACACCCTAGCAGGAAATGTGTGGTACTCCAAGTTGGATGCCAATTCGGCGTATTGGCAAGTCAAAATAAAAGAGGAGGACCGGCCAAAAACGGCTTTTATCACCAAATATGGGCTGTTTGAGTTTGCACGCATGGCTTTCGGGCTATGCAATGCCCCAGCCACATACGCCCGGGTCATAAGCCTTGTACTCCGGGGGTTAACATGGCGGGTAGTGTTGGCTTTTTTGGATGACATATTAGTCTTGGGAAGGGATTTTGGGGACCACTTGGCAAACCTGAGGGTGGTATTTGAAAGGTTTAGGACGTACGGGCTCAAACTAAAACCCAGGAAGTGTGATTTATTTAGGAAAAAGGTAGAATTTTTAGGGAGTGTGGTAGGTCCCGAAGGGATGGAAATTGGGCCGGGATATGTAAAAGAAGTAAAAAACTGGCCAAAACCCCGGAACTCAAAGGAAGTAGAACGGTTTTTGGGATTTGCAAACTATCACAGGGCCTTTATAAAAGACTATACTAATATAGCCTTACCCCTTCAAGCCTTAACCGGAAAACGCCCCTATTTCTGGGGAAACGAGCAACAACAGTCTTTCGATAGACTCAGGGAGGCCATGGTGTCAGCCCCTGTTCTGTCATTACCCAATGCCACTGATCCCTTTATCTTAGACACGGATGCTTCCGACAAGGCTATTGGGGCAGAATTATTGCAGGTCCAGGGGGGACAGGAACGGGCCACATCCTATGCTAGCTTTACCCTTACCCCAGAACAGCAGAAATATTGTACTACCCGAAAGGAGCTGTTAGCCATTGTCAGGTTCACCAGGCTATTCAGACATTACTTGCTTGGGCGGAGGTTTACGGTTCGAACAGATCATAGTACCCTCACTTGGTTAACGAATTTCAAGGAACCCCAGGGACAATTAGCCCGGTGGCTGGAAGAAATCAGTCAGTTTGATATGGAAATCAAACACCGGCCAGGGGCTAAACATCCTAATGCAGACGCTTTGTCTCGATTGCCTCAATATGGACCGTGTCCCGAGTTTCAAGTAGACAGGGTTCTAGCAAATTTGCCCTGTGGGGGATGTACCTACTGTGCCCGAGCTCAACAAAATTGGGGACTGTTCACAGAAAATGTTGATGACACCATACCCTTGGCAAAGAGACCCTATGGTAGTACACAACCCAAAGACGCACGAGAACCAGTGGTGCAAATATCCCGGGTGTCTGTGTCAAAGAGGGGGGACGAATTAGCCATATGGTCAGAGGGGGAAGGTGACATCTGGGTGCAGGAAGTAGGAGGGGACCTAGGGGTTAACTTGGGCTACAGTCAGGAAGAGTTAAAAGAAAACCAAAGTAAGGACCCAGACTTAAAATGGGTGGTTCAATGGAGGAAAACAAAAGGGGAACCCTCTGAGGAGGAAATCTTCCTCAGCGGTCCCGCCCCCAAGTACTACTGGTTAAATCGGGAATTATTTGTCCTTAGTGGGGATGGTGTATTGTACAGGAAGGGGGTGAAAGGAGAGGCAGATAGGGTGGTCATTCCCCAAGTATCAAGGAAGGAACTCATGGAGTTGTGTCACGATATTCCTGCAGCGGGCCACCAAGGGGGGGGGACCGAACCTGCCAAAGGATCAAGCCAAGGTATTATTGGAGAGGGATGAAGAAAGAGATTGAACAGTATGTAGCAAGTTGTGCTTTGTGTAGCCAAAACAAAAAGCCTACTCGCCCAAACCGTCACCCTATGGTGAAACATCATGCCGGGGCACCAATGGAAAGGGTTCATCTAGATTTTGTGGGGCCCCTCCCAAAAACAGAACGAGAAAATGAACATATCCTCATGATGATCGATCAGTTTACCAAATGGGTGGAATGTGTCCCTCTCCCCGCCCAGGGCGCAGAACTAACAGCCCGTACAGCAGTGAATGAGTTCTTCTCCCGTTTCGGGAGCCCCTTTCAGGTATTCACTGATCAGGGGAGGAACTTTGAATCCCATCTGTTTAAAGCCATGTGTGACCTGCTTCAAATACACAAAAGTAGAACCACCCCATACCGCCCCTCCTCCAATGGTCAAGTAGAGCGTTGCAATCGAACGCTGATGGCTTCAGTGCGGTGCTTTGTGGGAAAAAATCAAAAGTCCTGGGATCTATTCCTTCCGCAATTAGCTGGTGCGTTCCGTGCTTCAGTCAGTAGAAGCACCGGGTTTACTCCTAATCATCTCATGTTGGGCAGAGAAGTCAATCAACCTGCTGAGTTGATGTTCAGGGGGCCACAGGGGGAGGAAATTCAGGATAGAGAAAAATATGTTTCAGACTTAGAGGAGGCCATCCAAGGGGCACACGAGCTGGCCAGGGCCAATCTAAAAACGGCACAAGAACGCCTCAAAAGGGATTACGATCTCAAGGTGGTAGTCAAAAGGTTTAAGGTGGGGGATCTAGTGTACCAATTGGACACGGCCACCATCAAGGGAAAATGTCGGAAACTGACACCATCTTGGAAGGGCCCTGGGGTGGTGGTGGAAAGTCTCACTCCATATCTTTACAGGGTCAAAATGAAAACAGCAATGGTGGTGGCCCATCATGACCGGATTAAGTTGTGTAAAGATAGGGAGGTCCCAAATTGGTGTAAAAAACTACAAGCCCAAGTTTTAAGTAGAAATTGGAAGGAAATAGAGGAGTTGGAACCCAAGGGAAAAAGGGGAAAAAACATTTATTGCTCATGCCGGGGACCAGATGATGGGGGTCTCATGATTAGATGTGACGAGTGCAGGGAATGGTTCCATGGACGATGCGTGGACATCACTCCTGAGGAGGCGGACAGAATGGACGCCTATCAGTGTCCTGGATGTTCGGTCTCCACAGAGGTGCACGTGTCCAGGATCTCCCTGCACTCTAAGGTAAATCTATTTCAGATGAATAACAACACAAACAGTATTGACAAAACAGGGGATGGAAGCCAGCCACCTTCTCCAGAGCAGGCCTCCGTCACAGAGGTGACGGAGGAACTGGTAGTGTGTGTGTCGGAGGAGGAGCTGAGGCAGCTGGACCCTGAGGTCCAGGGGAGCCCAGGGGCTGCCTTAGAGGTATGTGGGGGGTCCGAAGGGGGGTCTGAAGGGGTTGAGGGGAAGGGGGAGGTAAAGAAGACCAAGAAGAAGAGGAAGTCGAGGAGCAACAAGAAGAGCAGAGCTGCCAAGAAGAAGGCCACGGCAGCAACCTCACCTCTCCTGACAACCTCACCTCAGGGGGTGGCTCAGGGTCAGGAGTTGTGTCGGGGCCAGTCTGGCTCCCCAGCTTCCGGTGAGGTGGCAACACCTCACTATGGAGTTCAGGGTGAAGCAGTTGGTACTGGACTGTCTTGTCCAGTTTCTGGCTGTGAAACCCGGGGACCAGGCCTGGAAGGGCACATTCTCGCAGAGCACGTGGCCGAGGTGTTCCGTGACCTGGTAGTCTCCGAACCAGGGTTAGCCCGGGTGCGTCTCACATCGCTGAGCACACTCTTCAGGGCCCTGGGGGGGGATGCTGTTGGGGACCCCATCCATTGGGTGATAAGCCAGCTGGAGACTGTGGGGCTGACTCCAGAGGACTTGACCGCTGAGTGGGGAGCCATGGCAGCAGTGTGCCAATTGGCGCGGTGGGAGGTTCCGCGAACCTTTACACTGTCGCCAATAAACTCACCTGCAGTCCTTATGCATTGGAGGGCGCAGGTGGAGTTGATGGCTTTACTACAGGAACATCAGCGTCAGGCCTTTCTGGGGAAGGTTAACCTAAGCTCCAGTGAGCCGTCCCAGGCGAGCTCCTCTAGTGAGCAGGGGAGTCCACCAGCCAAGGCAGGAGTTTTTAGCAGGCTGGGGGCTCCGGTTTGCACACAGGGGACTCCCAGGCCCATGGGGCAGGTTGGGGCGTTCAGTTCCACGGGGCCCTCTCCCAGGTCCATTCCCTCCCTCATGTCCCTCCCCACCCGGCCTGTACCCTCCCTCATGTCTCTTCCACGTCCTGGTCCCAGCAGGTCACTTCCATGTCTAGGGTCAAGAGGCTCATCCTCATCTGTGGGGGCACAGGGATCAAAGTACCCGGGGAATCCCTCAGGGAGTAGGGGAGTGGAGTCTCAATTGTGCAGGGATCTTCCGGAGGCATTTGACAGCCATATGCATCTGGATAGGTCCCTGACCAAGATGGGGCTGCCTCCTCGGACATCTCTGGGTGATTTCCTAAGGGTGCGGTTGGACCCTGTCCCTGTGGATCCAGTCAAGCTGGCTGGAGGGGTTGCAGTTTTCTGCGACCCGAAGACTTGGCCCAGTGTGCCTTTGAGGCTGGAGCCAGGGTGGGTTGGAGCAGTGGGAATCCACCCAAAGAGTGCTGGACAGTTTGAGGACGCCGTTCAGCACCGGTTCCACCAACTGGTGTCGCACCCAAGTGTGTCCGCCCTTGGAGAGGTGGGAGTGGATTACACTGTGGAGGAGAAACTACACGCCCGGCAGATATCGACCTTGCGATGGGCACTCCAGTCCTGCCGCTTTGACCAACCTGTGGTCTTGCACATTCGGGGTGGCAGACTGGATAGGGTTCACGCCCGAGCCCATCGCGAGGTCTTAGAGGTTCTGAAGAGTGTGGTAGTTAATCCGCTGCAGTTAATTCATCTCCACTGTTTCCAGGGGGGGATTGCTCAGGTGCGGGAGTGGCAAGACTCATACCGCAACGCTTATTTTGGGTTTGGTATGGGTGTCAGGTCCTTTAACTCTGAGCAGAAGGAGGCCTTGAGGTCGGTGCCCCCATACAGGATTCTCTTGGAGAGTGATGCCCCTTACTTCCCCCCACCAAATGCACGGCATGGCCACCCTCATTACCTTTATGAGGTGGCAAAGGTGGTGGGGACAGTGAGGGCAGAATCACCGAGGGAAATTGTACGGGTGGCCCACCTCAATGGTAGCCGTCTGTACGGAGTTAACCCGTAGGTGGGCAACTCCCAACATGTAAATAGCAACAGAAAGGCCCGTTGGCCAGTTACAATTGTTAGATAAATTAGTTATAGCCAGTTGGCTTCCAGTAAATGAATTTACAGCCCGTTGGCTCCTAAATTAACCATAGTTATAGCCAGTTGGCTCTTAGTAATGAATTTGAGGGCTCGTTGGCCAAAAGGGGAGGATGTATATATGCGTAATCCTGGGGTGTGTGTCATGGGGATCCCGAGGGTGAGGGGAATGGGGGGGGGGGGGGGGGGTGACCAACTGTAGTTCAGTCTCCATAGGGCATGGGTGGGGGCGGGTTTACTGTGTTTCTGATCCTGTTTTTGGTATATTCCCTACTGATTTCCCTAGCATGATCTTTTGTTTTTACCCGGGGGTTACTCCTTTTGTACAAAGTTGGGGGGAGTGTAGTACCTCAGGGTCATTGGTGGTGCTCCACATTGGAGGCAGATCCGGAAGACGAGAGAGCCTCGTTTCGGATCTGCCGGCAGTCGAAAACCTAGAAGCAGAAGCCAAAGCACGCTGATTCTAGCCGATTACCACATCCGCAGATTAACCACTGTAAACTTGCAAGATAGCCAGGGTAAGTTTTGAGAAAGCTTACACATGTTAACTTGGCTTGCCATACTTGATGAAATGCGGACGTGAAAGAAAGCACTCTTCATCAACCCGTCAATGGGGGTGTTATTTCGTCATTTAGCATATGAAGAAGGTTGTACTAAATCAACAACATAACTGACAGGATTTTTAAAGAAATTATTATGATCTGGATATGTGGAAAACGGGGGTAAAATTATGAAAATCACGGCCATTGAACCGGATGAGGACCGAAGACAATTCAGATCACTGACATTATTTCTGGATCTTTCTGAGTTTACAGAACAACCAAATGTTGCATGATAAATATATTTCAAGTGAAATGCAAATTTTGATTATTACAAAATGTACCCATCACCATTTCATGGTAAACAGGGACCAAACAAATTGGCAATGCTGAAGATTCTCAGGGCATTACTTGACTTTTCACTGAAACTATTGTTTCATTTAAGAACATTTCATTATAAACTGGAAACAAAACTAAAATACGAATATGATTCCATAAAAAATATGAACATGTTATAAGAGATTTATTCAATAATTATTGGTACCCAAAAACTGTTTAAAAGAAGAATGTTATGATTTAATGCAAACAGGGAAGTTAAAGAGGCCCTGATTTACAATGCATTGTGGGAAACACTTGCTAACTACCCAAACTTAATCATATGATTAAAAATTAATCGCATGATTAGTAAATACAATGATTAAAATAAGTTGAACAACGAAATTTAATCATTGCATTTACTAATCATCCGATTAACTTTTAACGACTGATTAGAATTAATCATATGATTAGTTTAATCACAAGTTGAACAACAGACCCCTGATGACTTATGATGAGGTGCATGCAGAAGTTGCTGAGCGGAGCTAGGCAAAACAGATTATGGACCCTTTTTTGCAGAAAAGTTATCTTTTTCGATGTAAGATGGTTGATTTTTAAGTGAAGTATGCATAATTGAGTGTTTTTCTTTATATCAAATCAAAAAAAACCAAAACTGAATGAATAATATAAAAAAATTTGCAATTCTCCCCAATGAAAAGAAATATAAATTACAAAAAGGTCAAGAACTATCTGCCCTGATATTTTCAGATTAATCAGAATATTATTATTATATTATTTTGAATATTATAATAAACTGTAAACAGCAATTATGTTTAGCAAAGTAAGATTTACAAACAGGTCAACGTGAATGAAATGGTCAATTGACCCCCTGAGGAGTAATTTTCCTTTGCAGTCAATTTTTAACAATTTTCCACAGAAACTACTAGGCCAAGTTCATTATAGATAGAGATAATTGTAAGCAGCTAGAATGTTCAGTAAAGTAAGATGTACAAATACTTCACCATCATCAAAACACAATTTTGTGATGAATCCATCTGCGTCCTTTGTTTAATATTCACATAGACCAAGGTGACCGACACAGGCTCTTTAGAGCCTCTAGTTATTCTATATGTCGCTTGATCTGTTTTGTTTTTAATTTGAAACTACGTATTTTAAAAAATCGAAATAAATGCATGTATTTAATATTAATCACAATTGACCTAATAAATAGCAACATTTCCACATTGACAGATATTGAAATATATTTTGTAATAAGGAAAAAATTGGGGTAAATCTAGCTTTTTTGTTTAAAACAGATGACCAATATGAGCTTGTAATAAGTACAAATAGCTATCCAAACTACGAAAAAGTCATTGTGATCGGTTCTGAACGACTATTTACAATTTTATGTACCGTGTTCGGAATCAATTTCTGGTGACCAAGTTTACTCAAATGGATAGTCTTTAAATCTGTTTTTTTTTTATCTGTGTTTGTTATTTTTTTTAATGCACTTCAAACAAACATTATTGGGTGTTTGCAGTTTCCTGATAGAAAATAAGTTCGGTTCATCGTTCTTTTTTTTAGCTCGCAGTAGCGGATGAGGTATACAGTCCAGGACAACCAGGTATTGTTTTAGAAGTTAAATGATATTGAAACATAAACACCGTATGTCTAATTTTTTTTATTGAAAATACTAAAATAATAACTGAATTGACCAGTTAACCATGTTAACGCTTGAAAACTTAACTGATCATTTATCTATAAGTATTACACTGTGTGCCTATACTCAATATTGATTGATCAAGAATACAAATGAATTAGATAAGATGGGAACAATTATTATGGAAGGTTAATTTGTAAAATGTCATTTCTTAATTTGTAACATGTATTTTTTCAATCCATTACATGAATTTCTACATTTCTTAATTTGCGAAATGTAAATTCTTAATGTGTAAACACAATTTAATTTGTTCAGGTATTTTCGTCATTCGTTACATGAATTTTTAAACTTTTTAATTTGTGAACTTTGTATGAGTCACGTTTGATGAGATCGCCTCTGTATAATTGTTACCGCTGCCAGCCTAGAGAAGTTCCGTTTTTAAAGAAAACAAAATACAAGTTCCAAAGCAACATGTTACAAATTAAGAAGTGTGACTAGTCTAGGAGTTTACAAGACTAGAATGAAATAGTTTCACAATATTACACACGAGGTCGCTGTGGAGCCATGTCAACTCGTACCTTCGCAAACTCGTGCTCAATATTTAACAACTCTTATTTCTACCAACTCGCATCCAATTTATTACAGTTTATATCCATTGATTTAAAAGTTGTTATATTCTTTTCTATAATATAAAACAAAAACCAATCAAATGCAACTGCATCGATTTGTAATCTGATGCAATTGATTTTGAAATTAGAATTATAGAAAGTTACCCATTGTACTGGTTTATAATTAGGGGACATGTATACAAAACAAATTATCGGTCAAACAATTTCGTATAATCACTTTCTTCTATAGGCGAATGATTTACTGAGATATTTCTGATTAAAACTTATATTCTAATTAGTGATCATGAGTCAATTTGGCGGAAGGAGTGGGAGGTTCCTGGGACACCTAATTAGTGGACACAAGGCACGAACATACGAAAATAGATGAGAATCGGGTTGTTATAAGAAAAAATAAATATAGACGAGTGTATGAAAATCCAGATTCTAGAATCAGTACTGCACTTTGAACACCACATTCCATTGAGTTTTCCTAATTGACTTTCTAAAAACTAAGATTGGGTGAAAAACAGGGCAAAATATATATATATTTTTTTTCAAAATTTAAACCATGGCTCGTATTTGTTATAATATATAAATAACTGTTTAAAACGTTTGGACTACATGTATGTTTAATGCTTGTACTTCAAAAAGATAAGAGAAAACATCCTATGAATCTTTTTCCACTGATCTTTGTGTTAAACACGTGTTCACGGCGATTTTTCTATTTAGTTTTTGTATAAAAGCCTTTTGTATCGTTAACATCGATTGATTGGTTGTTAGTGTTTTAATGCCACTTCTAAGCGCCGCTGTTTGGCTATTTCGTGTCGGGTAGTTTTTTTAGTGGAGGAAGACGGAGTGGCAGGAGAAAACCATAGATCTTCGATAGGGAAATTGACAACCCATAAATTTATGAAGCGATAAAGTCAAAAAAAAGAATTAAATATATTAAAATAAATACAATCGTCCAGTAGGTTTAAAATATATATGTTAGTTAACACTGTTTCATCAAATATTTATATATGATGTCCAAAAAACATGTCAATAAAAACCGGAGACAGCATTTTTTTTGTCAGCCCACAATTATATAAGAAATTAAGCCAAATCTATCAATATTCAATTTTTATTTGTTATTTACCGTTCTATTACTGGTCGATTTTTGTTTAGAAAGTACATTTGCACCACCTGCTATCTTCAAGAATTAAGTTGGTGAAGCATGTACCTTTTAGGGTCGTGTCAAAATGTGTTGACGACGAGCTAGTACGTTCTGTTTACTCTAGATTCGTCTTATACAGTGTCCGGTATATAGAGCTGATTGTTTAAGACACTTGAACTTGTAAACTTTAGACGATTCTTATTTGAAAACCAATTGCAGCAGATTACCAATAAATGCAGTTGCACTTAAAGTTATGTGTATTTTTATATTCAAGAAAAGAATTTAACAAACTAATGGATACAAATCAAAAAATATTGTGTGCGAGTTGGTAGAAATACGCATGTGTAACTATTGGGTACCAGTTTGTGAAGGTACGAGTTGACATGACTCCACAGCGTCCTCAGGTTGATTATTGTTAAACTTTTTCATTCTAGACTTGTAAAACTTCTAGTCTTGTCAAACTTCTTGATTTGTAACATGTTGATTTGTACCTTATTAAGAAACAGAACTTCTCATTGCCTGACAGCGGTAACAATTATACAGACGCGATCTCACCCGTGACTCAAACAAAGTTACTACATTTCACAAATGAAGATATCTAGAAATTGGTTTCATTTAACTTGAGGTATATTGTCTCAGGAAACCTTACCTCACTGTTATTTTAACAGGGCCGTAACTACATTGAGGCAAATCCCTATTTTTTTTCGGGATCAATTTTTCTTATTTATTTGTCTCTTGTTCATGGATTTCCCCTCTGTATTCTGTTAGTTTTGTATTCCTTTTGTAATCTAGTAATTTTGTTAGGAACTTGGTCATGAGTTAAAAACAACAACAGCAGCAACAGACCTTCCTGTTTTGCTTTATCATGCACATTGGTCTTTTGATGTTGTCCCTAGAAACTTTAAGTTTTACACTGAATTTATACATTTTGCTTAGAGAACAAAATATTGTCAAATAATTATTAAAACAAAATTTGCATTTTCAGATTATGAAAGGGTCTTTGGAACGCACAGAAAACATGATTTTGCATCATTTGTTTTATAGCTTTTGGGCCATCAGTGGCTCCAAAACCCTTCAATTTTTTTCTCGCTCCTCTCGGCGAAATATGTTTGCCATTACTTTCAAAAGAGGCTAATTACAACCAAACTTTAATACTATTTTTGTATGCAATACATGTATATGCAGTTGGGAATATAAATGATTCATTTCTGCAGAGAATGATGACTAATTTTGATTAAAAAAAATCATATTGACTTGACTATACATGTTTTATTTGAAAATTTGTATTTTTTTGAATATCATAAATATAGTTGTGAAAATGAATAACCAGTCCCTTGCTTTAATGAAAATAAAAAATCTTGCTTCAATAATGCAGAAAATGAATAATCTGTCCTCTTACAAAAATAAATAAGAGCTCAGAAACAAGTCCTCTTGTCCCTTCTCTCCCCTCCGAATAGCAAATGATCCATCCCTTAACAGCTTTAGAGCAATACATTTATACTCAAGTGTTAAAAAAAACAAATTATTATATGTACTAATTAAAGATATGAAATCTTCCTCATAAAAAAATTAATAAATTTAGAAATTCATATTACGAATGAATAAAATACGTAAACAAATTAAAAAATTGTGTTAACACTTTAAGAATTTACATTTAACACATCAAGAAATGTAGAAAAAGATGTAACAGATGGAAAGAATACATGTTACAAATTAAGAAATTACATTTTTCGATTTGAGAAATTGCATTTCACAAATTAAGAATTGTATAATTATGGCGGATATTCCCTTTAATAAATTATTAGTATAACAACAATTTTAGCGTAGCTCTATATTTACAGTACAACATCTCACTAGCCTACTCTATTTTCTTCCCCCTTATCAAGTTAGTAGAACTTGTCGATCTACTCGTTGTTTCATTTAAATCTCCCTCTTGTAGCCTTCATGTGTGTTTGATTCCTAGGTTGAATAGATAAACAAAAAAATTACTACCTGATGACAAATGATTATAAAAAAAACAAGTGTACTTAAATACGGGACATTTTACTTATCAATATCACAAATATGTCTATCCAATGCAAGTTTGTTCTCTGATATCTTTTTATAGCTGAAATGATTTTTCACTTGGTTTATCAGTAGTCATATTCTCGTATAGTAGATAGGGTGTCCTACTCCATCTTTGATTTTGAAAAAAGTAGATATCAATTGGTCTAAATCTTCAAATAAATGTGCAAATATCGAGAGTAGTACGTAATTTATGTTAAGGTCTTTTCATTTTGATATAGAAAATTACGTGCTTTATTATATTTACGGCTGGTGAGTGTTTTGAAAAAATCAGATTATTTTTTTTACAACCTGGGTTTAAGAAACGAAGTGGGTCTGTTATTCTACGATAGTCACAGAGCAGGAGTAAGCTACAAAAAAACAATGCTATGAAATAACAATAATCGTTTAAACGATCACATGTGTTCATTTAGCGTTCGTGAAATAAACACAAACATTGCATGTCCACCCTTAACGTACCATCATATGCTTCCTTTCAACAAACATTAAAAATGCAAAATTGGATAGATTTGCCATATTATGACATACATGTTAATCTCCTCCATAGAGTAGGAAAAATCAATAACGACTGTTGATACCATGGTTAGGTTCGTCGACGATGGTGCTTTGCTATGTAGAAATAAAGAGTATTCAATTTATCAATGGACTCACATATTATACTTATGGTGAACTAGACCTGAGAATAAGATATTTTTTTTATAATAAGAAATAGCACAATATAACCAAAATTAAAAAAAAACAACAGTTCACACCATTGATCTATCTATGAACAAAAAACTTCAATTGCAGTATGGAAGGAGGCTATTAACATACTAAAGGATACTTTTATGAAAAAGAAGAAAAGGACTAGGAAAAAGGGAATGTTTGCTTCAACAAATACAGTTACGTTCTCAAAGTGGTTACCCGATAATTTTCCTGTGGAAGGTGTCATGTGTGGTTGTGGAAGACACTTTAAAACGCCGACGTCGCTTTTAGATCACTTGCGCAGAAAAAGCGCCACCGCCAGAAAATCTTTAAAGTTATTAAAAAAAAATGTATAATTAAAGCTTTTAAAGACGTTACATAATGCCATTAATTGCAACTGAACATTATAGAATATAAAAGTTTAATGTTTCATGACCTGAAAAAAACTACCAGGTATGGTTTCATACTATTTCATACAAAAAAAAAGACGTGGTATGATTGTCAATGAGAAACAAGAAACCAAAATGACACAGACATTAACAACTATAAGTCACCGAACGGCATTCGACAATGAGCAAAGCCTTACCGTATAGTCAGCTATAATAGGCCCCGATATGACAATGTAAATCAATTCAAACTAGAAAACTAACGGCCTTTATTATTGGTTTAAAAAATGAACGAAAAACAAATATGTAACACATCAACAAACGACAACCACTGAATTGCAGGCTTCTGACTTTGGACAGGCACATACATAAATAATGTGACGGGGTTAAACATGTTAGCGGGATCCAATCCCTCCCCTAACGTGGGACAGTGGTATAACAGTACAACATAAGAACGAACTATAAAAATCAGTTGAAAAAGACGCGTTTTAAAAAGCAATCTATAAGAAAGATGTCATCGTGTTTTTTTATCTTTAAATACATGTCATGAAATCAGCACTAGTAACCCGAATTTAACTTGATCGGACAAAAACGTGTTAACGCTATTTAAATGAGATTGATCGTTATTTGATAAAGATTGACAAAAATTAAAAATTATATTTAATTCATTTCAATTCATATCAATTTATTTTAACGCCAGTCAAATAGATTTCTCTGCAGTCGATCAATTGAAATCAAGTTAGTGGTTAGTTGCGTCAAACTAATAGGCCACGCCCCTGTTAAGCTATTTCAAACATGCATTAATTCGTTTTAAACATGGATGAGACCCGGACTTTTTACAGGTAAATCACTTAAGCGAAACGACCTCGATGTATCTATCGTTTGGGCAGAATCAATTTGCCCCCATTGCAGTTTTTTGTTTCAAACTTTAAATGCGTACAGTCTTAGTAAAGTCACATGTTTCACAATTTAAACAAGCGAATGAATAATAGGGCGCCCGAATCATACACGTGACATGTTCATATATAAGGAATTAAAATAAAAACATTAAAATATATATGCACACGCGGTTTAAAAATGCAAAACTTGTGAATTTGTTGAAAATAAAATAGATAGATAATTATATAACATGATTTTAATTTGCTCAAATGCACTAGATCTTTATCGCATATAAACATGCGTTTCAAAAATTGCCAAGTTCTATGAAAACTCGTGGCATGTAAGTTACGTGTGGTCCTTTGCAACTATTTACAAAACTTTGTGTATTCCTGTATATTTACCGTTTCTCTTTTTTCTTTTTAACTATAATAATTCTTTATTCCGTAAGAAAATTAATATACAGCTCATAGGATCAAATACATACACAAATTATACAGTTTACTATATTGTACTCGTATGTAAATGTAGACACGGAAAACTACACAGAAATTATTCATTGTGTACATAATTTAAATCGATGTATTTCATATTTTCGGTATTGACTGTAAAAAGTGCTTAAGTGCAGTATGAGTAAAATACAGAATTAACTCTATCTTTTTTTATATTACTTTATTTTAGAGGTAAGCTGCTGGCCAAGTTTCACTTATTCTGTCGCAAATCATTTACTTCAATAACCAATCAATTGTATTCTGAAAGAAGTTGATTTGTTCTCTGTACGAATACATGAAATATTTCTCACTGAACATTATGTTTGCAATCGATGATCAAATACAAATCTACAGTATTTATATGAAAGAGACTTAATAATATATTTCTTTATTATTATTCTACATATATTTGAAGGATCGAAATAATCAGTTCTACAAATGGATGTTATTTAAAGACTTGAAATTTTACAATTATCAAGTGCATCCATGAAATTTTTATCGACGCACCAAATTTTTCCCTTTCATCGTGCATAACGATCTTCTTACTTGTTCGTTGCATTCTAAAATTAAAATCCTACACAAATTGCAAAAACTTTTATTCTCCGGCTAGACTGCGTAAAAGATAAATATTGCTTTGTTTGTGTATACACAATGTTTTGAAGGCCGATATCCAGTTTGGCTAAAAAAGAATTAATTTGCGCCACAAGTTAATTACGCGAATTCTTTTTTTTTTTTTTTGTATCACTTTATCATAAAAACTGCAACATTCATTTGCGCCAATAAAACAATCATTTAATTGTGCAAATATCAGTGTATATAAAGTGCGAATCCAGCTAGTTCATTTTTACAGTTATATGCGGGTATGTCTATTGTAGAATAAAGGATCATGGGAAAACTGTATTTGTTTATACGTTTTGAAAATATCAAGTTAAAGGATTTTAAGTTACGTTTTAACATATTTTCATTGTGATATGTCTTTATAATATACAAACATAGCATTAAAATTCAAAAAAGTGTTATAAAAGCATCATAATATAGCATATCGATTATTGAAAGCGATCCATTTTAACTATAGATGCGATGAATTATCACTGTTAGTGCAGTCATTATTAATATAGAATTTTCAAAGATGCGAGGAATTTTTATTGTAGAATTATGTGATAAATGCACTTGCAACAAATGAAAAAAAAAATTAGTTGATGACTTTAGGATTTATGATACATGTATTTTCAAATTGAAATACAAACTCCTCATTCATTCTTCATCAAATATATAGCTTTTCAAACTTGTAACAAAAGCGATTCTCAAAATGTCATATTGTATTCTTCAGATTACGTTTCTCCTTGATTTTAACTTATATAGGGAATCACTGGAGCGTGACAGCAGCGGGCCCTCTTAGGCAGTCAGTGGGCCCCTACTAATGAAAAATTCTAGATCCGCGAATGGATACTACCGCAGAGGTAAAACCATACACATATGGGTTATTGTACATGAAATGCATGCTTCAATTCATTTTTGTTGATTATAGACCCTTTGGAACTCTATGTGGGCTATTTCAGCAACTAGGCAAACAATCCCCAAACTAGATACACGGTTAGATTCAGCATGTCAACGAATTCCAAATATCTATATTAAAGGACATTTGTCTATAAATTTGGACCCCACAAAATTGAAAAAGGGATCAAAAATATAAAACTAGAGGCTCTAAAGAGCCTGTGTCGCTCACCTTGGTCTATGTGCATATTAAACAAAGGACACAAATGGATTCATGACAAAATTGTATTTTGGTGATGGTGATGTGTTTGAAGTTCTTACTTTACTGAACGATTTTGCTTCTTACAATTATATCTATCATGAACTTTGCCCATTAGTAACAGAGAACTATATTTGGTAAAAATTTACATAAATTTACCAAATTAATGAAAATTGTTAAAAATTGACTATAAAGGGCAATAACTCCTTAAGGGGTCAATTGACCATTTAGGTCATGTTGACTTATTTGTAGATCTTACTTTGCTGAACATTATTGCTGTTTACAGTTTATCTCTAACTATAATAATATTCAAGATAATAACCAAAAACAGCAAAATTTCTTCAAAATTACCAATTCAGGGGCAGCAACCCAACAACCGATTGACCGATTCATCTGAAAATTTCAGGGCAGATAGTTCTTGACCTGATAAACATTTTTATCCCCTGTCAGATTTCCTCAAAATGCTTTGGTTTTTGAGTTATAAGCCAAAAACTGCATTTTACCCCTATGTTCTATTTTTAGCGGTGGCGGCCATCTTGGTTGGTTGACCAGGTCACGCCACACATTTTTTAAACTAGATACCCCAAAGATGATTGTGGCCAAGTTTGGATTAATTTGGCCAAGTAGTTTCAGAGGAGAAGATTTTTGTAAAAGATTACTTTAATTTACGAAAAATGGTTAAAAATTGACTATAAAGGGCAATAACTCCTAAACGGGTCAACTGACCATTTTGGTCATGTTGACTTATTTGTAGATCTTACTTTGCTGAACATTATTGCTGTTTACAGTTTATCTCTATCTATAATAATATTCAAGATATTAACCAAAAACAGCAAAATTTCCTCAAAATTACCAATTCAGGGGCAGCAACCCAACAACCGATTGACCGATTCATCTGAAAATTTTAGGGCAGATAGATCTTGACCTGATAAACATTTTTATCCCATGTCAGATTTCCTCAAAATGCTTTGGTTTTTGAGTTGTAAGCCAAAAACTGCATTTTACCCCTTTGTTCTATTTTTAGCCGTGGCGGCCATCTTGGTTGGTTGACCAGGTCACGCCACACATTTTTTAAACAAGATACCCCAAAGATGATTGTGGCCAAGTTTGGATTAATTTGGCCAAGTAGTTTCAGAGGAGAAGATTTTTGTAAAAGATTACTTTAATTAACGAAAAATGGTTAAAAATTGACTATAAAGGGCAATAACTCCTAAACGGGTCAACTGACCATTTTGGTCATGTTGACTTATTTGTAGATCTTACTTTGCTGAACATTATTGCTGTTTACAGTTTATCTCTAACTATAATAATATTCAAGATAATAACCAAAAACAGCAAAATTTCTTCAAAATTACCAATTCAGGGGCAGCAACCCAACAACCGATTGACCGATTCATCTGAAAATTTCAGGGCAGATAGATCTTGACCTGATAAACATTTTTACCCCATGTCAGATTTGCTCTAAATGCTTTGGTTTTTGAGTTATAAGCCAAAAACTGCATTTTACCCCTATGTTCTATTTTTAGCCGTGTTGGCCATCTTGGTTGGTTGACCGGGTCACGCCACACATTTTTTAAACTAGATACCCCAATGATGATTGTGGCCAAGTTTGGTTTGATTTGGCCCAGTAGTTTCAGAGGAGAAGATTTTTGTAAAAGTTAACGACGACGGACGACGACGACGGACGACGACGGACGCCGACGGACGACGACGGACGACGACGGACGACGGACGCCAAGTGATGGGAAAAGCTCACTTGGCCCTTCGGGCCAGGTGAGCTAAAAATGCATGCATCGAATACATTTGTTATTGAAGGCATGACTGTAACAATAGGATGAATATACAAAAATATCTTATTCTGGGGTCTCATTGGGGGGTTCTGATCCCGGATCCCGCTTACTGTTT
Source organism: Mytilus edulis (assembly GCF_963676685.1). Lineage (NCBI taxonomy): Eukaryota > Metazoa > Mollusca > Bivalvia > Mytilida > Mytilidae > Mytilus > Mytilus edulis. The sequence continues at coordinate 24,021,758 of NC_092344.1, forward strand.
TGGCAGATTCCCGTATTCCGCTTATTGTTTTGTCAGATTCCCGTATCCCGCTTATACTATGCAGTTCTATTTTTTTGTGATTATCCGTGTCCCGCTAGACTTCATTTCCCGTTTTTCACTTCACAATCATTTGACTTTCACCTGTCACGCTTGCAAAAAATCGGCAATCCGGCGTGACGCTTATACCCAAATGCGACCCACTATTTTAGTTTTTTACTCTATTTTGACTCATATTAAGCCCATTATAAATATAGTAAAAAAGTAGCGTGGATTTTTGTGTCCCTTTTTATCCCGTCTCGTTTCGTTTTTGAGCCATATATAGATGTCGTATGTGACAATGAAACAACACTCCATCCGATTCACAATTTATAAAAGTAGACCATTATACGTCAAAATACTGTCTTCAACATGGAGTCTTGGCTCACACCGAATAGCAAGTTATAAAGGGCTCCAGTGTAAAACCTTTTAAACGGGAAAACAAAGGTGCAATCTATATCAAGATGTACGTAATTAGTGGTGAAGTGTCATGGAAATGGATAAAAAAATAAGGATAAAGATCCCTATACGCTTTATAAGAAACTAAATGGAATACATTTGAAATAAATGTTATTTCTATTGAATTTATTAGAGTGTTTTAAAACCAAACTTTCCTCCGTAAGTTAAATTTTATCAAATCTTTCTCTTACTTTATCTATTGTTTGAGCAAGTCGGCTAAATTAAGGCTTTACAGCTTATTTCCTAATGCATGTAAAGCAAAACTTTGGTTGGCTTGCTTGCTTTGTTTGTATAATTGTTTATACAAACTTTGTAAATAAGATTGACATTTTTAAACAATATGAATAGGCATAGTTTAACCTGTATTTTTAATATTTGAATTAAATTGGGTGTTATCATAATGATTATCCAATAAAAAAGCAAGCAAATCAACTAAAGTCTTGCTCTACATGCTTAAAGAAATGAGCTGTAATAGATAAAAAAAAAATTATACAGTGAAAATGCACCGCATATACAATACTAATGATTCGCTCCACAGTGAAAATGAAAGAATAGTATCATTATTCGACAGTAAACATGACTAGCATTACGAAATCATCATGGTGGAATTTAGTTAAATATGAAGAAACTGAATGACAAAGCATATTCTACGTTATACAACTTTAATAATTGTATTAAAATGAATATTTTTTACTGCAACAACATCTTACCTGTTAGTTATAAAGCACCTGCACGATCTGTTCGTGAAATGTCCTAAATATTCACCTATTTTGGTATATATTTCACAGCTGGATGGCTTTAGGCGCGATAAAACTCCGCTCGCATCTCTTACTTTGTTTAATTAGTATTATGCATTTCTGAACATATACATTTTAACCAATTTCCCTCATTTTCTTCAAAAATTAAAAAAAGTTCGTCTGTTTATTTATCATTCTACATTAGACATTTATGGCATATACAGTAAAAATGATATTTTAGGATCCGCACTTTACATACACTGAAATATTATACACTTGTTTTCAAATGTTTCTTCTTAGAGCACTGAGGAGGTCCTTTTTGGTATTTACATGTAGGTTCAGAATTCGCAAACTGAAAGGGCCTCCTAAGTGCACTTAGACTGACAAAAAAGTGCACAATGGACCTGATGGAAAGATAGAATTGACACAAAAACATGGCATACGGAAGGAGAAGTATATAATTTCGAATTTTAGTAATTATAAAGTTATTTAACAGTTGAAGTAAGTATTCTAATGTTACATGTACGTGTAAATATGTTAATAGTTTGGGCAATAGTTTCGAGGTAAATATGACACAATTAATAAAATTGAGAATGGAAATGGGGAATGTGTCAAGTTCCATTTATTGGCGCATTTAATATTATAAAACAGAAGAGATGAGCGCTATTCAAACGTTTACAATATGACAAATTACACCTAACCGTTTTCACAAATCAGTAATTTTTTCGCCCGGGGATATACACCTGCCAGTAATCTACCTTCAGTAACTTTACAATACCCAGCCGTGTCATTTCCGTATATTGTACATGTAGGTATCACGTGTTATACATGTATATACACCAGAAATACCCATTCAAGTGATTTTTAATTTCAGAAGAACTCCATATCGGGTACATAAACATAAAATTATAATAATATAAAAAATAAATGTTGTTTTATTAAAAGCACCTAGGTATGTATTTGTAAACTTTTGTTAATTCGTTATTTCATGTATCTTTTTTTTGCTTCAATTACTTTTTTGTATCTTATTGACTTATTCGTAAATCGAAAAAACGCACAAATCTGAAATAAATCGTATGCATGGCATTGAAAATGTTGAATGATTTCTCTAACTCAAAACTAGTTATACATGTACATGTAGATGCCTCTGAAATTATATTTTTCTCGTTGGGTTGCTTGTCCATTTATTGACGTTTACGCTATATTCTTATGTTCGGTATTTGTGAAAAACGCTCATCTATCAATTTTACAAGAAATATAATACTTGTAAGTCATGAACATTGAAGTTTAACTTGCTATCATTTTTTCGTATACGCACAAACATAAAATAAAATGAAACACCTTAAAGCGGTTTAAATTATGCAGTGCATTTTGAAAATATAGTTTCCGGTTATTTTTGTTTCATACTTTTTCTATCCCTTTTCCTAAAAATTAGTACACGGGTCACTGGTTAATATAGAATAAAATTAACGGTACCAATTTTCTTGCACCAGATGCGCATTTCGAAAATACATGTCTCTTCAGTGATTTGAATTTGAGCTGTTTTATAAGTATATATGATGGTGCCTCGTTTTTAAGGGATTGTAATTCTTTAAAATAAATTTATTTATTCATCCATAAAATACACTATAATTTCACTTTTTTTAAATGACAACTTGTATCAACCGGAAGATTTGCAGATATTGACACCTGTGCGTTTGGATTAGCATTAAAATGTTCCTGTATTTTTATAAGAAATACTTTATAACACAATCTTGGACTTGTACAAGTATATATATGCATCTATAAGTCCAAGCATGTGCATACAATAATGCATGTATGTACATGTATACGCATGAGTTTCTCGCTACATTGAAGACCCGTAATATAGGCCTTCCTCTTTTGTCTGCTCTATAGTCAGGTTTTTGTCTCTTTTACACATTCCCCATTTCCATTCTCATTTTTTGTAAAATACGACGGTATATTAGGGAGCGTCTAAACACCACCTAGGCCGCCTTAGTGCACTAAGCTCAAGAAGCTGCACTAAGCCCATGATGGGATGGTGCTATGAATGTAAAAAAGATACCATCGGACGCTGTTTTTTTTAAGATAATGTATCTGATTTTTTTAGTCATTAGAAATTGTAGTTAAGTCGTAATTTGATTTTTTCTGTCATTAAAGGTTTTGTCCGACGACACGTGCCAGTAATTAACAAGGTAATAAAATCACTGACCCATGCAGAAATAAAGAAACATAACAATTACACGGCTTCCACCTTTTTGTTTGCCGTGTTATATAATTGTTTGTTTTTGTAGGATTTAAAACAAAACTTTGTATTTCTTTCTTTTTTTAGTGTATTTTTTTATAGGTTAATTATTTTGACTTAATGATACTTTTTTGGGTTTTTAGTCAAACTTCATTGTAATTCGAAGTTGATGATTTTTGTAAAACGATTGTTTTAGGTGGTGTTTGTTTCGTTGTATTTGTAAAATTGTATGAAAGATTGGTTTGTCCTATAATAGAATATGGAGCAGGTATATGGGGTCAAAAAACATATTCCTGTATTAACTCTATACATAATAGGGCTTGTAGATTTTTTTCTCGGAGTACAAAAATATGCACCAAATGCTACAGTTACTAGAGACTTAGGAATACCACCTAATTTTGATAAACAGTGGAAAAGTATTATTCGTTTGTGGTGTAGAATAAATAACATGAGCTCAAATCGGTTAAGTGCAAAAGTTCACAAGTGGGCTGATAGTGTGAGTATTAAGCATAAGTGTGTTAAAAACTGGATTTTCTTAGAAAAAAAACCTTCCAGCTAAATTCAAGTCATTTATCGTGTCCTGAAAATATGGACACTAACTTTGTTGTAATTTTTTTTATGTCAAAATTGTTCCTGTAACAAATACCATGTACATGTACATATATGAGGCTATGAAAGTAAATAAATAGAGTTTACAGAAATAAAGATGATAATGGGATAAGCACTTTAAATTACAGAATAAAGAGATGAAAATATAAAGAATAGATTAAATGATTCATGGTTGCTTAACGACCAGTTACAAATATTACACTCTACCCTCCATGTTTTTGTCCATCAATTTATACTTGAGTCAGAAAATTAAAACCAGCAGTGTCAAAAATATTTTTTTAAGCTGACAAATATTTTACACTCAGCGGCATTCAATGTCATTGACATACTATATAGCACTAATCGCAATATACATGTACATGATATTTTGGACATCTTATCAGTAATCTCTCTATTGAAGATGTTGAAATCTATGTATTATAATTATTCGCTTATAGGGCAAATTCATTTTCTACAAAGATATTTTCCATCATTTTAGTTTTGATAAATACCAAATTACAAATAACATATTTGTCTCAGTCTCCTGTGTGAGGATATTCGATTGATAAAAAACAATAAACAATTTAAGGTCGTCAGGTAAATGTGGATTACGGATTAAGATGTTAGATGTCAAACTTGAATTAACAAACTGAGGTGAATTTAACCCGAATATGTAGTTTCTCTTCAACAGTGTTTTAATTCAAAGTTCCTTATTTTCATTTAAACTAAATTAATTATATAGAATGATAGAAAGATTCGGAACTAAAGATAGTCACAATTAAAAATATGTATTTTGAAAAACCGCCAGATCATATCTGATTTAAATCCAGGGTCCGTATATGCATCTTCTGACATCAGACTCAGACTTCTCTTGAACTGAATATTAATGTGCGTATTGTTATGCATTTACTTTTCTACATTGGCTAGAGGTATAGGGGGGGGGGGGGGTTGAGATCTCATAAACATGTTTAACCCCGCCGCATTTTTGCGCAAGTCACAAGTCAGGAGCCTCTGGCCTTTGTTAGTCTTGTATTATTTGAATTTTGGTTTCTTGTGTACAATTTGGAAATTAGTATGGCGTTTATTGTCACTGGACTATATATATATATATACATATATAGAACTCGTCTAAACATCAACCCAACAATGTTAGATCTGTAAATTTGCTTTCGCAAATTTTTGGTTCTTCCCTCGCCGGGATTCGAACCCATGCTACTGTGATATCGTGACACCAAATCGCCCACACTGCAGCCGTCCCGCTAGACGCAAAAAAAAGCTTTCGGTGGGCATGTGTTACCTTTCCACGTCAGTTTTAATCTAGCGGCGTACTACAGTACATGATATATAAGGCATGAAGATGTTATTGTTTACAGATCAGCTAAATTATCTATAGTAAAGGATCCTACAAATTAATGTAATCAAGATACAGTCACAGAAAATAATTATATTCATAACTGACTCAGACGTACTTATATATATATATAGTATATATTTGTTAAGGGGCCAGCTGAAGGATGCCTCCGGGTGCGGGAATTTCTCGCTACATTGAAGACCTGTTGGTGACCTTCTGCTCAGTGTTGTTTTTTTTCTTTGGTCGAGTTGTTGTCTCTTTGACACATTCCCCATTTCCATTCTCAATTTTACAATGGTACGTAAATTAAGATTTTATCCGAAAAGACGGATTTTCTACATGTACTACAAAAAATTTGTACAACTATTGAATATTGTAAATGTTTAATGCATAAATGTCCAGTTCTAGATCGAACTTGCTTTGCTTCGTCGAAAGTACGAATATAGAAAAATCACAGATTTATATTACAACTAAAAGGTCCTAGAACAGTTGCAGAAATCATCAGAATTTGTTTATTGTTAGTTATTTGTACATGTATAACTATAATGCGAACCCGAAGTTGTGAAATAGCAACTAAGCGTGAATTCTTTGGAAAAGCGGCGGCTCTATGAAAACCTATTGTCAATTTCAAGTTCTGTTTCGACATCATTGTAATATATGTCACTGGACGTTAAAATTTAATCCTTTATTTCGTCTTCGTCTTCGTCAAATATTGCTGTTGGTTTCTGCCGAAAAAAATCTTTCAAAAAGTTGTAACCTTTGGAACTTTTTCAGATAATTTAACCACATGACAAGAAATTATACAATAAACATTGGTCACGCACGATAGATTCTGATGTAAGACACGTACCGTTACAATACCCAGTTTACACGCATCAGCGCACACAGGTTTGTCGAATAGGCCAGTTGATTGGAGGAAAGTTACCAAAAACCACGCCTACCTTTAACTATTATCCAATCAAACGCCTTTGACATAAACTTAAATAATACATGGGTAATATAACAAAGATTTTGAAAAAAGTTGAGACTCTAAATTCTAACTTAAAAGTATAGATTAATGCTCGTAATGCATTTTCGCAATTTACATTAAATTTTATACATACTTTCACCTATCTAGTGAGGAAAAAATACAAATTTAAAACAATTGCAAATTACAACTATTTTGAATTATAATGCACAGCAAGGACGTATATTAGTTATCCGTCCTTGTGCACAGTTTGTGATAAATGGGTGTCAAAATGTCTTAAACAAAAACCCAAAGACCAGTTTCAAGAAGAATGCTTTGCTTTTATTGCAGAATCGCATGAAACATAATGTTGTCGTATTTTCAAAAAGAATTATCAATTTGAAAACTACTTTTCCTTTTTACCTTTCTAAAATAATACATTACGCAGATATAGATGTGGTAGTTGCCGATTGAGTCTAGAAGGTGTCAGGATTTACACAGAGAAGACAGAATATGCCGTCTCTGTGACACAAACAACATTGATGACGAGTACCATTACATAATGAATTGTAAAACATTTAAAATATAGAAAAAGAAGGAAATGTTTAAGGAACTACTGTTAGTCAAACTCTTATATCTTTAAAGCTGTCCAACAGTTAAACTCATCAAATATTGTAATATTAGAAAAACTATGTAAGAGTTATAAATGTGAAAGTCAGTCCTCCAAGTTTATTTAATTGTATCGTTTACACATGCATGTGATAATTTTACCTTATAGTTATGTTTATGTATGTTCTTGATAACTAGCAATTGAAGTTTTATGAGAAATAAAGTATTCGTATTCCTTTAAACCATAAATTACAGTACACGAAGACCGCCTACGGGTAAAGTACAAGTGAATATATCACAAAGATCATCCGTACGCGTCCTTGTAAATGCAAAACTCTGGATTTTCTTTGATAATTACCCGAGAGGTTATAAAAGATCTAGAAAAGACTTCCAAAGGTGTTTGCCAAAAATGAATTGAAATAAAAGATTTTTGTGTAGACGAGTTACAACATTGCATAAGCATGATTAGGAAATTTGAACAAAAAATGTAAGTGCACATCTTTCTAGTGGAGAAAAACACGTATATCGAGCTACGTAGACGAAAAAGAATAAGTTCATTATGATTATGATGTAAATTCACGAAATTATAAGGTTATAATTAGAAAACAATTTAAAACACGATTCGTCATTCCCCATGTATATAGATTAAAACAGAATTATAATTTTCTAATTCTTAAATTAAATTCTGAAATTCAAAAGACATGTTTCTGATACTTGACAGTCCAGCGAACACTATTACATGAAATGCACGATGATATTGACCGAAAACAAAGGTGAAAGATTCAAATTGTAAAATCAGCCGTTGTACGGTAGAATTTCTATCAATCATTCAACGATAAAAAAAAAAGAAAAAGAAGACTATTGAGTGTAAAAGTATGATAGAAATACTTTTAATTTATTATAATGCCTGTTAAATTGTTCCAGTCATTGGTTACTAGTGATTGTCAGTCCATTTCGATATTTCATAGCACTTTTACAAATTCTGAAACAAATAAAAGAAAAAATAATTTTCCCATGGGAAAAATATATCTACCCATGAGAAGAAATTTGTCCCGCACAGTGTTCAACTCCCAAAAAGGGAGTCTAACCAACAAAGAAATGCTTTATCATCTGTAGATTGATTTTTATATATGAAACGATGTGTATTGATTTTACTTGGTTCAATGTTCAGTGGCAAGTATTTTATATATGCGCAGGTCCTGAGACAGAAAATCAAATTATTCATTCACTTAAGGTCTTCAAAAATAACGATTGCGAGATGACGGACAGGAAGACTTCAAACGTATCAGTTTGAACTAGCTGTCAGAAACTTAAGTACTCTCAGATCTTTTCTTGCTATTGTCGTTTTGTTCTTCTGGTAAACAAGTGATTCTTTCATTGTTGAAGACTCTCTAGCGACTATAAAGATGAACAGGAATAAAACGCTGACCATTGATAATTTGTATTTTTGTTTAGCTCTAAATTTGTGTTCGATAAGGTCCCGTGTACCTTTACTCCATATTCCTTTATTTTCTATAAAGGCGTCTGTCTTGACAGTAAGTTGACACGACTTACAATACAAGTTAAACCCTAAAATGTAAGACACCAGATGGAAGTACTCAAAAAGGAGAGCCAGTTTGGTATTCTGTAATGTTAGAGTTCAATTCTTCATGAAGAAACGACTACTAGTATATGTTTTCTGTATTCAGCATAGAATCATATCTTCTAAACTATATTTTTTCGCACAATGTCTGGATATTGGTGGACATGCATCATTGCGAAACCAGACATTTACAAATAAAAATTAATACTTGTACTATAGCCATTTAGTAGGAAAGTAAATGCACAAAAGACAAGTAATTCAGAAACATGCATGGATCACGCAAAATTATGCAGGGGCGACACCGGAGTAATGGGAGTTTGCTTCTTGCAAGACATTCGCCGTGAAAACAATTTGATATGAAGACAAGCCTTTGTTTCAACTTTGTTTTAAAATTTCAAACATGAGGCTGTTACGGCCCAGGTCAATGTTCTTAAGCAACACATATTTTCCTTTCATTTTGCTGTTAGCTTTCTGATATAAATTTATACATATTATAGACTATTTTGATTATTTTTTTCAATTTCAGTTAAACACTATTTATGATTTGCTTTTAAATAAATTTTAACATGTTTAAATGTCTTTTTCTTTTTCTTCATCTTTTTGAAACCCTGGTTTTGTATTACCACTGACCAGTTCAGTAAAGAAACAGCTGCTTCATGTTTGCATAAATGTGTTTGTAACCAATCTAACATGCTATTATAATTTCTTAGTTTTTATTCCGTGTCTATAGATAGTCTTCATCGGGGAGGCAAGATTTATTTTGTCTGTTGGTTGCTTGGCTAGCGTAAGCTAATCGATTTACCTCACATTTTGAAGTTGGATGGAGATTGTTTCTAAGTAATGCCGTACCTTTGTACTTTGGTTTCCTGTCGGATTTTTTTCAATTTTAAATTGAAGAAGTTTTATCATTTGTTTTGCATAATTATTATTTTTGACTTGCAAATGAACGATTAATAAATCTAGTCCCGTGTGTGTTAGCGAAATGTCTTTAGTGTAATCTCGGAGTGTAATTTTTATTTTAACTTTTACGTTTGCATCAGGACGACCTAAAACACGAAAACTTTCTTTTTTTCAAGAATGACATTCGTTACTTCAAACAAAAATCGCTTTTATCTTCTTTTTTTTTTGCAGTAAAAGACCTGTTTCTTTAAAAAAAAACTTTCATACAATCGACTGATTCGGGAAGGTCAAGGATTATAACATATTTTTCGTAATTCTGATAAACTTTTTAGTAATCTCTGGTGTATTTATGATGGCTTGGTTTGAAGCGATAACAGACGAACTATGCTTACTAGTGCTGCATAAAAAACATGAGGATATGGTTTGTCCTTTATTACAAATTTGAATCCAACAAGGATAATTTTTGTCTCATAGAAAAATCGATAATTTATTTTTCGATTTTTATCGGATATAAAAGTTATTTTGAAAAATACAAACCGGATTATTATTTATTAAAGTTTCGTATGCATCATAAATCAAGCTCCGGCAACTTTTGACTTGTTCTGATATAAATAGTAATGATTTTCATCGGAGAAAAAGATAGATATTTTTGTCGTGATTGGAAGAATCGTAAAAGTGTTATTTTTCTGAATTCTGTTTGTTTAATCGGACATCGTAGAGTTTTAATTTGATTTCTTTTTGCCGAACTGGACTTCATATTGTGTATTGATTTGAAACATGAACGAGGACCTCGATGAGAACACCTGGATTGAAAGTTTTCAAACGTTCCGACCAATGAAATTCATTTTAATATGTAACGAGAGCACCTAGATGAAATATTTTATCTATACTACAATCAGTTTTAACTTAGAAATTTCCGCTCAAATATATAGGAAATAAAATTATATGAAAGCAACAATGCAGAATGTTTCTTTTCCATTTTCTGTTTTTTTAACAATGTTTATGTTCATTTCAATTTGGAAAGTAGACTTATATTAAATGCCCAAAACGTAAATGTATGTTTTCTTTTAAAACATTAAAAAACGTAAGAGTATGCCGACAAATAGCCTGTCAAGGTCGTTAAACTTAAATCAACTTACCCATCTTTATCGCAGACTAAAATTTATCTCATATATACAGAATACATGTTAATTTATTACAAGTACGTCAGGGTGCATGACAGCACAATAATCTTTTTACAGAGTCGAAAGAACAATATTTTTGTTTGATATTTGTTTCTCTTCCACAATTAACGCCCGATTTGGCCAGTGACCGGTATTACAATTTAACACAGTTTTAGAAGTTCAGTGGGCTGCTGTTTCATTTAAAATTTTGAACATGCCTTTCTGTTTATCATATTCAACGTCAACATTATCTTCGTCGATTTTATTATTCAACAATATCTTGTTTTTCATTACAAGCTTTTCCAAATATCAATATACAGCAAGAGAATGAATATATGTTGCATCAAGACACATCGATTTAAATTATGTACACAAATTATGTAGTTTTCCGTGTCTACATTTGATTTACGAGTACAATATAGTAAAACAGTAAAAAGAGAAACGGTAAATATACAGGAATACATAAAGTTTCGTAAATAGTTGCAAAGGACCACACGTTACTTACGATATATACATCGAGGTCGTTTTGCTTGAGTGATTTACCTGTAAAAAGTCCGCGGGTCTCATCCATGTTTAAAACGAATTAATGCATGTTTGAAATAGCTTAACAGGGGCGTGGCCTATTAGTTTGACCCAACTGACCACTAACTTGATTTCAATTGATCGACTGCAGAGAAATCTATTTGACTGGCGTTAAAATGAATTGATATGAATTGAAATGAATTAAATATAATTTTTAATTTTTGTCAATCTTTATCAAATAACGATCAATCTCATTTAAATAGCGTTAACACGTTTTTGTCCGATCAAGTTAAATTCGGGTTACTAGTGCAGTGAATTGGCAACTTATCATTGATTGCAGTGTGTTAATAGCAAACGCAGAATATTAAAAATAAAGAATGATGAACTGTTAATCCTTCCGTTTTTCTCAAATAAACCTGTCTTTGAGATTGAAAGGGGTCATACAATCTGATCGAAATAAAGACTCCGTAAGTTAGAAATATTCTCATTTGAATCCAAAAGCTTTTCATTTTACATTCTGTTTAAATACCTGATGGGGTCCTTTATGGTTTATTTTATTATCATTGATGTGTTTGAAATTTTGATATATATGGAAAAACTGTAATATATTTTCTCAGTCTATGGGGAAATAATTCAATTTAGATGAAACGAGTTTTCTTGGTTTATTCGTTTTTTGTTTAGTGTGTACCAATTTTTGTATGAGATGTTACCAAACGGTGGAGACAGTAAACGAAACGGAAAACGGCACGGAAACGGAAAATGGAAACAAAAAGAGTTAACATCTTTTCTTTCTATCTACAAAGGGATGTTTTATAATGAATAACTCGTGTTTACATGGAAGAAAAACAGAGGAATACATTTGAAATCAAAAATTTTAAAGCATAAATATAAAACAAGAAGATTTTGGTATTATTGCAAATTAGACAACCTTACACAAGAGACCAACTGACACAGGCATTAAATTGCAACTATGAATCACCGTACCGATTAAAAAATGAACAAAGCCTATATTGCATAGTCAGCTATAAAAGACCTCAAAATGATAAATGTTAAACAATCCAAACGTGAAATTTAACGGATTGATTTATGTGCAAAAAAGGAACGCAAAACAAATAGGTAACCATCACAAACGATAACTACTGAATTACAGGCTTTTGAACTGCATAGGTATGTACATACAGAATGTGCCGGGAATGAACATATACGTTGAAAACTAACGTTCCCCCCATAAAAAAAAAAATTAGCAATACCGTGACACGATGAGACTGTATTCTTGATAAATTTGTTAAGGTCATCTCATGCGTATGTCATTCATGCGATTCAGTATAGTCTGGACATTGGCTTTAAATCTATAGATAAGCTGTGACGTAATAACATAATAAAATGTGTTAAAGGACATTTTTTTCATACTTTTTTATTTGCTTCTTTTTTACTTGCCGTGAAATAAGATTTGTCACCTAGTGTATCTTTCTACGGTGTCCTGCTATGGTAATTTTCGTTGTATCTTTTTGTTTTGTATAATGAAAATGACGTAAAGTTACGTTATGGGAAAATGATATATGGGCAACCCGATGAAGAACACAGGGCATTGAAATAGAAACTTAAATGTACTTTATTCTTAAATAAAAATTGACAAAATCGCTCACTATACATAGCCTTTCTCACTTGAAACAATACTCAAATACGCTGTTTGGTATTCAGGACTAGTACGATACTGAATAATATATATTCCAATTTCTAAATAATTTAGCACATTGGTACTTTTAATCAGAGTGCAACGGAATATTAAAGAAAAATAATGGACAAATTTTTTTTGTAATTCTAATAAGAAAAAGTAAACCTTGTCGATAAGAAACGGGTCTTCTTTTCTTAAATAATGATTGTTTCATGATGGGCTATGTTCTTGAATACGAGAAAAAACTAAAATAGAAAACAGAATAATCTTTCTTTTAATGTAAAAATTGACAAAATCACTTACTATACAAACCAATCTAACTCGATTACTATACTGAGGTACATTGGTTGGTATTATTTGTAGAATACAACGTATATACGAATTGCACAGTGCCTTTACCATCTTGGTCTTGGTGAAGGGTTGTTAATATCAATTTGTCATACTGCTTTAAATGTCTTGCGCTTGTTTTAAGTGATCTCTCAAAATCAAATCATTCTCAAGTTGCCGTAAATTAAATTTCATAATTTCACAATTGCAAATAGTGTCACTAAGTTAGTATGTTGTTTTGCTATAGTTGGAGAAATAAAAAGATAGGCGAAAGATATCAAAGGGACATTTAAACTAACGAGTAGAAAATAAACTGCCAACGTTTTTACTAAAAAGAAAAAAAAAAGACAAAAAGACAAACAGTTATCAGACAATCAATAGTACGCAAAACACAACATATATAAACCAAAGCTCGAGCAACTCCAAGCGCCATACAAAAACTGTGGGTGATCTCAGTTGCCCTAGAATGTGAACAGATCAAGTTTCACATTTGACACCCGGGAATGAAAGAAATGTTTAAACTTAAAAGTGACTTTTAATCATATAGTTCTTTTTTGGGATACGACGGTTTCAAGGCGTCAATTCCTTATATACAGTTGGCCAGATTTCCAAGCCTCTCACTTCAAAAGACAACTTTCGAGTTCGATGCATTTCCGTCAAATACTTTGGTTTTAGAGAATATCACTTGTGTCACTTCCGTTCCCACGTTTAGCGAGTGGTTCCTACACAATAACTATTACTAAGACTTTTGAACGTGAATAGTGCAGTGATACAGGCGAGCCTCTCTCTCTGGTAAATGACGTCATGCAGGCATATTATTGACGATTTTTTTTCTTCCGGTGACGGAGGAACTCGAAAGTGGTCTATCTTTTTATCTTTATAAATGGAGAAAACACCTTAAAATTTCATACTGAATAGATGAGTATATAAAAAGATGAACATTTTGATTTCGTGCACTTTTGTTTATACATTTCTCTTCTGTTTCTTGTGAAATTATCGTAGCTTGAGCTCTCCTGCACTCTACTTAAGTTTCTTTTAAAATCCGGAAAAATCAGTATATCGAAAAATTGTCAATATATACGACCTAGTGACGTCATGGAATGCCGAACTATGTAGAAGCAGGGATATCCTTTACTCATTATTAAAATCATTCACAAATGCGTGTAGGCATTTAAAATAGGGATTTGTTTATATAAACATATTGTAACAGAAATCGGTCATAGTTATTTTTTATGTAAAATACCAGTTGTCTTTTCATTTTAATTAGGTTTCTAAAAGTTTCTTCATAGTCCGAGCACCATATGTCACTTAAAACACCTCTCACTAAAAACCAGTAAAAGTCTGAAATGGCCTATTCGATAACAATTTAATACTCTCTGACCAGATGTAATCTGTTTAATGAGTTGCGCCAAGATGGAGGTATTAACTGATACATTAATCAGAAGAACAAATTTATTAATGTATCTTAACTTTTCATTCTTTTTTTCAATTCGATTTATACATGTCGTATCACATATAAAATATCTCGAATTATAATTAAGGATATTTCTAATATAAGGTTGAACATTTCAAGTGATTTTCTTGGCTGTTGCGTCATGTGTCTCATTAAAAAGATAGTTATTTTACTATAGTATGGAACTATGAAACCTAGTATGTAGTTTTTATAATATATTTTTGGAAATTAAGATAAAAAACATTCATGCCAAAAAAGAAGCACCTCAATAAGGTTGTATAAGTGTAATTTTAGGTAAAAGATAATATTTTATTTTTCTAAACTCTCAAATTTTAAAATTAGTAAAATGACATGATTTTATACGATAATCTGATTTAACCTTCTCTATTTGAAAAATTTGAAAATCATGTAAGGATGTACAAATCTGATTTTATATTATATCTTTATTTTATTGGGGCGGTTGTCACGTCAGTAAAAAAAGTTAGTTTAACAATTAAAATAAAAAAAGGAATTTGTTTTTGGTCAAGTATGGTTCAGACAGGTAGAGTGTTGATCAGACCCTTGGTAGAGTATGGTTGAGATAGGTGAGTACAGTTCAGGCTGGTTGAGTAATACTTCACAATATTTTCAATGTCACAGATAAGGGTTAAGTACAAATCAGCATAGTCGAGTACGGTTAAGACTGTGGTCGAGTATTCTTAAGTGAAATTTAGACCAAGTCAGGCTAGTCGAGTAAAAATCAGTACAGTCGAGTACGAATATAGGCCATTTTAGACTGTTAATTAATTGTAGTGTCTAAAATTAATATATAGTTGTGATTTTCATCCCTTTAAGTATAATAGACTGCTCCAGATGGTTTTATACAAACCAGCTTAGGACCGTTGAAGTGATAACATCAGGAATTGTTTTCCAACTGGTAAATAGAGTGATTCGAAATGATGTTTATAGTGTGTGGATTTATATGTAAATATTGCAAAAGTGATTGTGATACAAAGTGAAACTTACATAAAATTGAGAAAGGAAATGGTGAATATGTCAAAGCGACAACCACCTGACCAAAGAGCAAACAACAGCCGAAGGCAACCAATGGGTCTTCAATGTAGCGAGAATTTCCCGCACTCGTAGGAGTCCTTCAGCTGGCCCCTAAAATATGCATAATAGTACAGTGATAATGGACGTCATACTAAACTCCGAATTATACACAAGAAACTAAAATTTAAAAATCATACAAGACTAACAAAGGCCAGAGGCTCCTGACTTGGGACAGGCGCAAAATTGCGGCGGGGTTAAACATGTTTATGAGATCTCAACCCTCCCCCTATACCTCTAGCCAATGTAGAAAAGTAAAAGTAATAACAATACGCACATTAAAATTCAGTTCAAGAGAAGTCCGAGTCTGATGTCAAAAGATGTAACAAAAGAAACTAAATAAAATGACAATAATACATAAATAACAACAGACTACTAGCAGTTAACTGACATGCCAGCTCCAGACCTCAATTAAACTGATTGAAAGATTATGTCTTCATCATATGAATATCAGGTACAATCCCTCCCGTTAGGGGTTTAGTATCATACTATCATAAAATATATGAGAAGAACATAACCCGTGTCATGCCAACAACTGTTTTTTTTTAGAAATAAATGTGTTTAGTTCCGATGCAAAGACCCTATCAGTGAATCAATGTATATATTAAGTTATGGTCTTAGTGAGAATACAAGGTGTTCATCTTAACAACGTGTTTTATAGTTCTTTCATTTGTCTTTGTTCTATTATTAATATTAGTTTCACTGTTGAATGGTTTTATGTGATATCCGTTTGACGTGGCACGGTACTTATACCTCTTGTCAAAGTGTTTGTATTGGCTTTCATTGTTTGGTGGTTTGTTTTGTATATGCGATATTTTTTCATTCCGTTTGTTCACTCTGTACATATAAAAGATCCCGTCAGTATGATATTGTTCTATTATATGTGATTATGATATATTTCTATTATGAATTACAATATACGTTGAACCATGCCACAAACGTCAAAATCATTCAATCGCGTAGCGGAATTAACTATTTGTGGATTCTTATAATTTCTATTTATAACATTATATTAGTTTCAATCTCGATCTATTTCTGAAATCTATTCTTACGCACTTTTGATTTGTTAACCCTGTATGCTAACATTGCCTATGTAAATTTTAAAATTGTTTGTATGCACATTGAACGAAAATTTTTTGTGACGTTTACAACTTTCTGACGTCAGACACTCAAATCAATGAATGTGTTCGTAGATAGTAGATGTTTTTGTGTTCTGTTAAATTGTTCTTTTTAAAAAATGTTATACGATGATGACTGATGTACCCATATTTTAACTATTTTATTTATAGTATCTGTTTATTTCACGCATCAATGTAAATATAACAGCATTTGATGACACTGTCATTAAAGTGAGAGGGTTAGCGCTAGGGAACCAGGTTTAATCCACCATTTTCTACATTTTAAAATGCCTGTTACAAGTCAGGAATATGACAGTTCTTGTCCATTTGTTTTTGATGCGTTTTGTTATTTGATTTTGCCATGTGATAATAAACTTTGGATGGATATTCCCCTAAGTTGAGTATTTTTGTGATTTTACTTATTACCAATGTGAATTCAACTGATTGGGTAGAGCTTACGAATATATTTGCATAAGGACAGTCTATATGAAGATGTTTGTGATAAGATTGATTGCTGTTACAAATATTATTGATTGCTAATCACCTATAGTGTCACCAAACGAATTTACCAAAAAAAAAAATAAGTGTATGATGTGGACAGTTCATTGATGAGTTTATCCAAAAACACTTATATAAAGATGAACTGGTGTTGCAAGTCGTTATATTGTGGAAGTGTATAAGTAAAAGTGAGCTGTGTTTAATTTTACCAGTATGAAATATGTTAATTTCTTTCGGATTCAAGGTGATAATCAATTAAGTAAAATCACAAAACTACTGCACTCCGAGGAAAATTCAAAACGGAAAGTCAATCAAATGACAAAATCAAAAATTAAAAACATCTAACGAATGGACAACAACTATCATATTGCTGTCTTGGTATAGGCATTTACAAATGTAGGAAAATGGTGGATTGAACCTGTCTTTAAAGCGATAAACCCCCAAATTGTATGAAAATTTAATGATATTGATAATGATGTGTGAACTTAACCAACAGACATATAGGTAAAAACTCTAATTCGAAAGGTCACATTCCTGAAAAGAGAACGGGATTGATGTTACGACATACATGTAAGGAACATATCGGATATCATTAAAATAACAAATATTTCATCACAGTCAACCAACTCATGATGGCTTCCGTTAACATAACGGAGTGATGATTTCAGCTTCCCAATGCTTCACTATTGGGAAGTTGAAACCACCTCCTGTGTCGTAAGATTTTGTTTCCAACCGACCCTCGTAGTCAATTTCTATATATCAATCCCAATACAGTTGCAACATCAACATGTGCGTTTAGATGTGTTCATATAAATGCATTTGAGCATTGTACATGAATCATTGTGTCATTGTGTTATTGTAGATAATTGAACATCTCAAGGTGATATTATAAATTGGTGGATAATGTTAATATATGTTGTATACATGTGCTAACGTGTTCATACATTTTGTGGGATATTTAATAGGGCGTATTGCATAGCAATCCATTGGTGACAGTGTGTAATAAAGTGTCTGTGTCATGTTGAATAGTGATATATTGGTGACATTGTGAATATTCCGGCCTAATACCCTATCAATCATGATAATGGATTATTGTACAACAAACAAATTAAGTAGTTAGAAGAAACTTTAAAAGATTTACTGAAAGAGCCATTATGACCAATAAAAAGAGAATGTGTTTTTCCACAACATAACATTTTGTTTCTGGAACATAGGTGGGTTTAGTGTCAAGTTTCGCTCTCACAAGATAAGACGAATAAATATCGGCGACTTTGTCAGGCAGGAACAGTCGGCAGACTGTTAGAAAAAAGCCTAACATCAAGATCAAGATATTTAACTGTACATGTATGTTCTCATATATAACTAAAGAGTATAATATGGTTTAATTTTGAAAAACATATTGACCAAAAAAAGTAGACACGTAAGACAGTCTTATTTATCAAAAATTTCGAATAAAATGAGAACTTTGAAAAGACAAAACTAATAACAAATGTCCAATAAAACACAAATAAGCATACCTTTAAAAAGTGGTTTTTGATAATTATTACATTGGTGATGCAATATTTAAGAAAAACATTCGTAAACGTATTCGAACACATATATCTGCATTTGAGCTTACTAATTATTTTTGAGAGCCGTGGTGTAGTGGTTAGTGCATCGGACTACTAACACAAAGGTACCTGGTTCGATTCCCGTTTGGGATGAAAATTTCAGGAACCCAATTTTCGGCTCTCCCTTGACACCATTCGCAAGTATGGTCTTGAGGAAACGATGATAGTCCGTCGGACGGGGACGATAAATGGCTGGCCCGTGTTAAGGGAGAGCCACATCTCTTGCACGTTAAAGACACCCTTGTAGATTTCGAAAAAGAGTAGGCTAATGCCGCTACAAGGCAGCACTCGCACCCGCAAAGTGGAAAGGGATTAATATAAGTTGCAAAACTTGTTTCCCAATCCACTATAAATAAATATGTTTAAATTAAATTAATTATTTTTGGGAGAAAAAAAAATTACGAACTTAATCAAATTTAGTGATAACTGTTGAATATTTCATTAATATACAGCAATTGACTATTTGTTACTTTTTATGTCACCAGAATAACAAAACGTGTATTATATATTAGAAATGACAATAAATAATCTCACAGCATTCACAGCCAACATTTCGGCGACTTTTTAGACAGGTATATTGGAATGACTGTTAGAAAAAAAACCACATGAAGATAATATATTTATAACTGTACATTTATGTTATCATGTATAATGGCCCAGTGTATTGTTGTTTAATTTTGATACACAAATTAACTAAGAAAAGGAGCCACGTAAGACAGTTGTATTTATTAGAATTTACGAATAAAATGTCGTTTTCTATTGTAAGGAGAGTTTTTAAAAAGACAAAGCTTATGACAAATGTGCAATAAAACACAAATAGGCACTCTTATGAAAAGTTGCGTTCAATGAACATTGTTTTGGAAACGTTATTTTACAGACAAAAAGTCGTAAACGCATTCAATAGCATATATCTGCATCTGATTATTTTTGTACAAAAAAAACCTTTATGAACTTAATTTAACTACAATTTCGTAACTTGTGAAATAATCAAACAACATAAACAGCAAACACTTCTGAGATGGTCTGGGGCTAGAAAACTCGACTGACTGTTAGAAAAAAGCAAAACATGAAAATCAAGATATCTAACTGTACTTTATGTTATTTTATATATATCGGCACAGTGTCATGTGGTTTAATTTTGATAAACAGTTTGACCCTAAGACCATGAAGACGTAGCTACGTAAGACAGAATTATTTATAATATATTGAAAACAGAATCACGGTTTGCTATTGTAAGAAGAGTTTTTTTAAAAAACTAATCTAGTGACATAGTGTGCAATGAACCACAAATATGAACTGTTATATAAAAAAATGCTTTTAATAGGAATAACATTAGTAATTTAAGAGTTCAGGCAAAAAGTCGTAAAAACATTCGAACACATATATCTTATCTAATTTTAATCTGATGCTTTTTGTTATCTATTAATCATGCTTTTCTTTGTCTAATATGTTCTCCTTTTTATTTGTATTGTAGTCCTGTAATATTACCAGTCAGGGGCATTACTTAAACAAGTAACAATTAAAATTACCTATACACGTAATGTTGAAAACAAGGCTAATTTAAATATAACTTATATAAGTTATGTTTCTGAATATTATTTTTATAGGTGTCCAAGAATACAGATTTTACTAGCTTTAAATAATGTTCACAGTTATCTGGTTATTTTTCCCTTGATATATAAAAACTAATTCTTCAGAAACACTATTGAACTTTCCGACGCACTAATCTTTCATACCGACGCTTCTGGGTCAAAGATTGGTCTCTTGGGACTATTAAATTGTCATTTTCCTCTAAAATCTTGAAGGTAGACTGATATAAATAGATAGATAATTGTGAATTAATAAAGAACTGAAGTTATTTATAATTTGTAACCTAAATCAATTACATATGTGCCTTAGATAAGTGTAATTGTTGTTTTTTTCAAAAATGTTTAAAATAACTTATTGAAGTAATATTTTTGTCATTATTTTCAAAGTAACCCTTTATCCCTATACTCCTCTCAAATCTGATAAATTCTTTATTTTATGATATAAAATGTTGTTTAAAATCATGAAAACTACATTTAGTCTATGTTTCTATTGAAAATAAAAATAACTCTATTAAGTATTTCTTTTATTTTTAAAATAAAAAAAATACTTACATAAGTAATTATTTTTTATTAACTTGTTTAAGTTACGCCCCTGACTGATTATGTTGTCATTTCAATGTTATATTTAACTTTGCCATTAAAGTGCGAGGTATGGCATGCCATAAAACCAGGTTCAACCCACCACTTTTATTCCCCTTTAAAAGTGTCCTGTACCAAGTCAGGAAGATGGCCATTGTTATAATATTGTTCGTTTCTGTGTGTGTTGCATTTTAACGTTGAGTCGTTTGTGTTTTCTCTTACTTTTGAGATATTGAGATAAGACGTGGCACAGTACTTGTCTATCCCAAATTCATGTACTGTGGATTCATTATTATTCGTTGGATACCAATTTTCGGGGGTTTCGTGGGTAGAGGTGAACCACGAATTCAAATGTTCAACGAATAATATATAATATAATAGCTTTATATACAGAGATTGGCAAAACCACGAAATCAAATATTCATGAAAATGCAAGTTTTCAGCTATCCACGAAAATTGATACCCACGAAAAAAAATATATTCACAGTATTTGGTTTTGATGTTATATTTGTTATTCTCGTGGTGTTTTGTGTGTTGCTTGGTACGTTTCTGTGTGTGGTTCGTTTCGGTGTTGTGTCGTTGTTCTCCTCTTATATTTAATGCGTTTCCCTCGGTTTAAGTTTGTTACCCCAATTTTGTTTTTTGTCCATGGATTTATGAGTTTTGAACAGCAGTATACTACTGTTGTCTTTATTCTGCAACCAAGGTAGCTGATTATTCCCCTCCCCCAAAAAAAAAATGAACTTCATTGTTTTAGTGTTCACTGTTTCTTTTGTACAATTATAAATTACTACAAAAATATACAAGTATTAACAATTTTGTATTTCTATTTTTAGGATACTTTTTGATTTCTTGGAATAGTTTCTTAAAATCAGAACCATACATCTTGGACAAATTTTTGTAAACAGACATTCAAATAACTTTTAGTAAACATGCAAAACACCGCGATCAAGACAACCAACTGCACATTTAGTCTTCCTATTATAACGGCGATCTTGTATGTAGTTTAGGTTTGTGAATAATATTTTCTAAACGTAAAAAGTAAAATAAAAAAAATACTGAACTTAGAGGAAAATCAATTTGGAAAGTCCATAATCACATGGCAAAACCTAATAACAAAACGCATAGACAAGAACACATATTCCTGACTTGGTACAGGCATTTTCAAATGTAGAAAATGGTGAATTAAACCTGATAGCGGTAACCCTCTGACTTTGGTGACAATTATTTTATAAGTAATTGCAAACAATATGACGTTTTTTAATTGCATGGGAAGTTTTCAACACATCAAAGCTGGTGACAAATTATGTCAAACAAATAGATAGACACTGCTATCAATAGATTCTTTAAATGAACATACAATTGGTAACGTACAATTTCAGACAATAAGTCGTTAACGCATTCGAACTCATGTATCTGCATTCGTGGATATTGATTATTTTTGTAAAACAATTATTGATCTGAAACAAATTTAGTATATACGGGTTTCTATTGTATTTTGATAACTTGCTTCATTAATATACAATTGTTGACGATTTGTAATAATTAATTTTACAAGAATTTTAATGCTTAAGGAATACTCTCATTAGATTTGACGCAAACGTTGCGGCAACTTTTCCAGACAGGGATAGTCGAATGACTGTAAGAAAGAAAGCTTAACACCAAGATCAAGGTATTTCACTGTACATTTATCATGTTTATGTTACCTTATATAACGGCAGAGTATAATGTTGTTAAATTTTGGGAAACATATTGACCAAAAAAAGTAGCCACGTAAGACAGTCTTATTTATAAAAAATTGCGAAAAATGACATTTTCTACTGTTAGGAGGGTTTTGAAAAGACAAAACTAATGACAGATGTGCAATAAAACACAAATAAGAATATCTATAAAAAGATGCTTTTGATAAACATTACAGTTGTGATGTAATATTTCAGATAAACAGTCATAAACATATTCCGCACAATATCTGCATTTGAGCTTACTGATTATTTTTGTGAAGAAAAACAAATTACGAACTTAATCAAATTAAGTGATCACTGTTTAATATTTCATTAATATACAAAAAATTACTATTTGTTTCTTTTCATGTCACCAGAATTTCAAAACGTGTATTATATATAAGAAATGACAATAAATAATCTCACAGCATTAATAGCCAACATTTCGGCGACTTTTTAGACAGGTATATTGGAATGACTGTAAGAAAAATAGCAAAACATGAAGATCACGATATTTAACTGTACATTTATGACAAATGTGCAATAAAACACAAATAAGATTATCTTTAAAAAGTTGCTTTTGATAAACATTACATTTGTGATGTAATATTTCAGATAAACAGTCGTAAACGCATTCACACACATATATCTGCATTTGAGCTTACTGATTATTTTTGTGAAGAAAAAACAAATTACAAACTTAATCAAAAGTAATTGATACAAAGTGAAACTTATATATTACGTTGTTGTATTAGTGAGAATACAAGGTGTTTGTCACAAATGTTAATTCACCTGAATGGGTGGAGCTTACGTTTTGATTAACACAGGACAGTCTATTTGAAGATGTGTGTGATAAAGAGGATTGCCACTTCAATTATTATTGATTTCTAATCACCTATCATGTCACCAAACGAATTTACAAACAAAATGAGTGTATGATGTGGACAGTTCACTGATGAGTGTATAAAATACCTTTATATAGATGAACTAGTCTATTATGAACAAACCGATTAAACTCTGCCCAGTCAAGTAAAATAAATCAAGCAGTACTTGCTGCCATTGCAAGTTTTGCTATTGCGGCAGTATATTAGTGATATAACAAGGTGTATACTTCCTGGTGTTGCAAGTTGTACTATTGGGAAATATGAATACTTCATCGATGTGTATTAGTCAGAATACACGATGTATACTTGCTGGTGTTGCAAGTCGTTATATTGTGGAAGTGTATAAGTGAAAGTCAACTGTGTTTAATTTTACCAGTTTGGAATATATTCATTTGGTTCAGATTCAAAGTGATAAACAGTGTAAAGTAAAATCACAAAACTACTGAGCTCCGAGGAAAATTCAAAACGGAAAGTCCCTAATTAAATGACAAAAAAACCCCACATCAAACGAATGGACAACAACAACTTAACAAACAGAAATTACATCAAAACTCTAATTCGAAAGGTCACATTCTCGAAAAGAGAACGGGATTGTAGTTACGACATACATGTTAGGAACATATCCGATATCATTAATATAACAAATATTTCATGACGGTAAACATACTCGTGATGGCGTCCGTTAAAATTACGAAGTGATGATTTCAGCTTCCCAATGCTTCACTATTGGGAAGCTGAAACCTACTCTTTTGACGTAAATCCTAATACAGTGGCAAAATCAATAGCTCAAACATATCAAACGAAGGGATAGTGTGTGCGTTTAGCTGTGTTCATATAAATTCATTGTGCATGGAAGCATTGTACACGCATCATTGTGTCATTGTGTAATTGTGGATAATTGAACATCTCAAGGTGATATTATAAATTGGTGGATATTGTTAATACATGTTGTATATATGTGTTAACGTGTTTATACATTTTGTGTGATATTTCATGATGCATATTGCATAGAAATCCATTGGTGACTTTGTGAAATAAAGTGTCTGAGGCATGTTGAATAGTGATATATTAGTGACATTGTGGATAATCAGGCCTAATACCCTATCAATCATGATATTGGATTATTGTACAACTAACAAATTAGGTGGTCAGAATGATTTTTAAAAGATTTACTGAAATAACCATTCTGATCGGTCAAAAGAGAAAGTGTTTTTTCCACAACATGAAATTTTGTGTCTAGAACATAGGTGAGTTTATTTCAAAGTAATATGATAAAATAACAGATCCACTTTTTTCTTCAATAAATAAGAAATTATGATGTTGTACTATTAACGGAGTCCCAGTTAGGTTATAACACTACAGTCGATATTAAGGATTAACTTTTACCCTATTTGATGACAACTATCAGTTAATTATATATACAATGGGGGCCTAGGTATTTTGATAAAATATAAAATTCTGAAAAAACAAAAAAATAAGATCAAGATATTTTACTGTACAGTTTTGTTAACTTATTTAACGGCAGAGTGTTATGTGGTTTAATTTTATAAACATATTGACCACGACAAAAAGCCACGTAGGACAGTATTATTTAAGAGGAAATTGCAAAAAAAGGACTTTAGGAGAGTTTAAAAAAAAAGACAAAGCTAGTAACATAGTGTGCAAAAATACACAAATAAGCACGTTTATAAAAGATGCTTTAAATGAACATTACATTGGTAACATAATATTTCAGACATTAAGTCAAACACGCATTCGAACTCATATATCTACATTTGAGCTTACTGATTATTTTTTGTAAAAAAAGACTTTATCAACTTTTACAAATTTGTCAAAAAATTTCATTACATTTACAGCAAACATGTTGGCGACTTTTTTTTAGACAGGAGTATTCTGCTAACTGCTATAAAAAAGCAAAACATGAAGATTAAGATATTAAACTGTACATTAATGTTTTTTTATATCACGGCACCTTGTTATGTGGTTTATTTTATAGACATTTTGACCTCAAGAAGTAGCTACGTAAGACAGTCTTATTTATAATAAATTGCAAATAAAATGGTGTTTTCTAGTTATAGACAAGTTTTTTAAAAGACAAAGCTAGTGACATAGTGTGCAATCTAACACAAATAAGCTCTTTTATATAAGAAGATGCGTTCAAAACAAATAACAAGGGTAAATTAACAATTCAGACAATCAGTCGTGAAAACATTTGAACATATACATCTGCACCCAGGGTAACTCATTATTTTCGTAAAAAAATGAACTTAATTTTTGCTATGTACACTGTTTAATTTGTACAATTATTAGTTACTGCATAAATATTCAAGTAATGACTATTTTGTATTTATATTTTCAGGAGATTATCCGATTGTGTAGAATAGTTTCTTCAAATCAGAAGCATATCTTTTGGATGAACTTTTGTAAACAGGTATATTCAAATAACTGTTATTAAACATGCAAAACACTGTTATTAAACATGCAAAACACCACGATAAAACACTTAACTGGACAATTATTCTTCCTTTGATAACGGCGCACTTGTATGTAGTTTAGTTTTGTAAATAATATTTCCTAAAAATAATTAATTGCAAATAAAATGTCGTTTTTCAATTGCATGGAAAGTTTTTAACTAATCAAAGCTGGTGACAAATTATGCCAAAAAATAGATAGGCACTGCTATCAATAGATGCTTTAAATACATACAGTTGGTAACGTAATATTTTAGGCAATTAGTCGTAAACGTATTCGAATACATGTATTTGCATTCGTGGATTATGATTATTTTGGAAAAAATATATTTAAGGAATAATTTTTTCTCTCTATGAAGAAATAACATAAAAAAAAATTGGTGTATAATGAATAACGCGCGTAGCGGGTTATTTAACAGTGTGTTCCACATTTTTATGTTATTTCGAATAGACAGAAAAAATATTACAGTCATTTTTTATAATTTCATTCAAAATTCCATTTTAAACCTTAGAAACACATGAAAAAACGTTGAAGACGTTACGGACACATGACTAAATTATGTCTATGGGATCATAACAAAATAACGTCAGCCAATCAGAAGACGCGTTACATCTAAAATTAAATTATTTGAACGTACACAAATTTAGCATACACGAAATTATATTGTACAGTGATAAATAACTTCATTAATATACAATTACTGACGATTTGTAACCATTACTGTCACTATAATTTCAAAACTTGCGAAATACTCTCACAAGATAAAACACAAAAATGTCGGCGACTTTTTCGGACGGTAACATTCAAATGACTGTTAGATAAGCAGCATTACATATAGATCAAGATATTTAACTGTACATTTATGTTATCTTATATAATGTCACACTGTTATATGGTTTAATTTTGATGAATACATAAATCTTTAAAAGTAGTCAGGTAAAATAGTATTATTTATAAGAAATAACAAATAAAATGACGTTTTTCGATTGTTTGGAGAGTTTTAAAAAGAAAAATCTAAAGACTATTGTGCAATAAAACACAAATAAGCATTTCTATAAAAAGATGTTTATAATAAACATAACATTGGTAACGTCGTATTTCAGACAATTACTCGTACTGTTTGGTGAGAAATTATGCCAAAAATAATTAAGCACTGCTATCAATAGATGCTTTTAATGAACATACACTTGATAACGTAATATTTTAGACAATTAGTCGTAAACGCATTCGAACACATGTATCTGCATTCATGGATATTGATTTTTTTTGTAAACATATGATTGATCTCAAACAAATTTAGTATACACTGCTTTTTATTGTACATTAATAACCTTCTTCATCAATAAACAATTATTTACGATTTGTAATTATTTATTTTTACAAGAATTTGAAAAATTGAAGAATACTCTCAAAAGATGAGATGCAAAAAATTTGACGCTTTTTCAGACATGAATATTCGACTGACTGTTAGAAAAACAGCATTACATCAAAATCTAGATATTTAACTGTACATTTATGTTATCTTATATGACGGCAATGTGTTATATGGTTTAATTTTTATAAACATATTAACCTAAAAAAAGTAGCCAACTAAAACAGTATTATTTATAAGAAATTACGAATAAAATGACGTTTTTCTATTGTTTGGAGAGTTTTAAAAAAGAAAAAAGCAAGTGACAATTGTGCAATAAAACACAAATAAACATTTTTATCAAAAGATATCTATAATAAACATAACATTTGTATCGTCGTATTTCAGACAATTACTCGTACACGCCTTCGAACACAGATGCCTACATTTGAGCTGACTGATTATTTTTGTAAACAAAGACTTTATGAACTTTAACAAATTTAGTGATCACTGTGTAATATTTCTTTATATTGATCTCCTTAAAATTTTGGATATATATTCTTGAAAAGCTCATAAATACCGATATTAAACTAACATAATTATTAATTGTCGAAGGTGTATTGTACCATGGTGTATATTGTAAAGGGGAATACTGTAACAGTGTGATGTGCGATCGGAAATGGTGTGAATGTACAGTGTGCGACCTTTAAAACTATTCAATATATTGATACGAACTGATTTTTGATTTTATACATTAAATTGTGATAAAAATTCGATTTTTAAAATATAGAAATGATTTTGTAGTCGCACGCTTTCTTTGGTTTTGTATGTTGTATGATGCAAAGGTGGTCGGAGGGCAGAAAGATAATTTATTCCTAATAATTATAGAATAATAATCAACATTGTAATTGAATACGTGCATTACGTTCCACATGTTTGATCAGTCTTTACGTTTATGAAAATTGTTTGTAACGTTTGAGCACCAATAAGCAGGAATGCGTACCCAAATTTAGCTAAATATCTAAATTTTAAAAGTCGTGAATGAAAAGAATACTGCGTAATTCCAATTCAAAAGGGAATTTTAAGTATTTGCACCTCACAAAAAAAGCAATTAATGTTTTACAACATATATCATAACAATATTAATTACTATCGTAATGCCAATTATTCTATTCATAGCAATAATCTTTAAAAAGAATCTGAGATTCATTTGATAAATAAAATGTCCATCTTTAAATACTTGATATTTGTCTTGATTGATATCATATTCAAGTTTTTTTCGGAAAAACAGTTCACAAGCAGGAATGTATGTTTATTATACAATTTCAATTCTTTTTTTTTTCTTTCTTTTATTGGAAAGGACGCCTCCGGGTGCGGGAATTTCTCGCTACATTAAAGACCTGTTGGTGACCTTCTGCTGTATTTTTTTTCTACGGTCGGGTTGTTGTCTCTTTGACACATTCCTCATTTCAATTCCCAATTTCATTTGGTTATTGTTTGTTACCTTTTGTCCTTTATGGATTTTTTGTATGGGTCACTGGTGTTGTTTTAACAGTTTCACAGTTCAAATGAGGTCATGTTAAGGAAAACTAGGTAAACGTTGTAAATTTACGAGAAGATTATTTACATTTATCTAAGCTGCATTTGTATTCGCGTGTATGTATTTTCGCGAAAATATACCTACCGCGAAATTCGTGAAAATAGGTTCACCACTGAAAAAGTATATGTACAGTATTTAATAATCAATTGATACTCACAATGAACTTACGAAGTAAAGGCTTTGTTTAGCATACTTAGCCTTTTTATTAAATAAACACATCTTTTATTCATTTTTGTTTTCTAAAGCAATAAAAGATAAATATTTATTTATCTAATATAATATTGTTAGCTGGTTTTGATCCTTGAACAATGGACTTTATTGATTTAATATATCTAATACTGAATGCTGAATTTTCAACAATGTATAGCTTAAAGGATATATTTTTGGTAGAAAGATATGATAGTTTTTTATCCATACTAAAATAAGTGAACTATTTACAAATGTTAAAAAGACATTTCCTAGATTTCGGGTCTGCGAAGATTAACATTTCTCATTTCTCTCACATAATTTGTATAAGACTTTTAGAAAGATGTTAGTGCCGTTCGACATCTTTAAGTCGTAAAAACTTCATTAAAATTGAAGTTAAGTAAATAAACAGGTTCATTATATTTACAGTTGTCGCATATGTGAGGTTAGAAATGAACATGATGTTACATAAGCTCTCAAAAAGTATATGACGGCTAACGTTAAATTGTGCCTAATTTTCCCTCATATCATTCGTATTCACCGTGATTTTTGATTGTTATAACAATTTAAAAAGTAAACCATTATAGTATATTTAATGACGTAAATTCATATAAGTGCACATGCTTTCTTTTTACCATTTTTGCGCTAAAATACTATTTTCAGGCTTAAGTATTAGTTTCACCCACGAATGTGATTTTTCGCTTTCTTTTCTATCTAATGAAAAGGTAACTTAAATTCGTACTGCATTTGCCTTTTTTTTAAACTATTTGCATTGGAGCGTCACTGATGATTCTTTGTAGACTTGACTCGCGGCTGGCGTACAATATATTATTGCGCA
Source organism: Mytilus edulis (assembly GCF_963676685.1). Taxonomy (NCBI): domain Eukaryota; kingdom Metazoa; phylum Mollusca; class Bivalvia; order Mytilida; family Mytilidae; genus Mytilus; species Mytilus edulis. The sequence goes on from NC_092344.1 coordinate 24,051,886, forward strand.
CCCTATTGAACCTTTCCATAGATTCACCTGATAGTTACCTGTCCATTTAAACTATTGTCCCATCTAACAAATACAACAGGTATTGTTCTCTGTATAGTTTATTCACTCAGACCTTTAAATTTCTTCTAACTGAAATCTATCACTCATTGATTAATCTACCAGAGTAAAAAGTTTATCTGCTAAACTGGTAGAAATCACATGTTGACTATAAGTATTAAAACTGTATATGAGTTTGAATGTAGTATATTTTCAAACTGTTGAATGTAAACACTGATTCAAACATTTAATAAAAGTTGATTTCTGAAAAAAATCAACATTATTCCTATTTCCAAAAAAACATTGATAAAAAAAAAACAACAATGCAATGAAATGGCGATTTTTATATATGAAGGCCTTCTTAAAAGTATTCTATAACTAAACATAAAACTAAAAGATGCAAATTTTCATACGGACAATACTTTTTTTTTCAAAACAAACTTGTTATCTATTTTGAACAGATTGAAAAAATATAATAAATGTTTAATAAACATGAAATCACAGGCATTTTTTTTTTATGTGAAACAAGTAATTTCTATCAGTTTAGCAGGTAAACTTTTTACTCTGGTAGATTAATCAATGAGTGATAGATTTCAGTTAGTAGAAATTTAAAGGTCTGAGTGAATAAACTATACAGAGAAAAATACCTGTTGTATTTGATAGATGGGACAATAGAACTGCCAAAAGTTTAAATGGACAGGTAACTATCAGGTGAATCTATGGAAAGGTTCATTTGGGTGCGCAATAATTTTGATGTTTTTCATATCTACATGGCTTATTTAAATAGATTCTTTCGATAGTATGTGTATGTATTCATAAAACTTCTGAAAACAAGATATTCTTCAAAACAAAGTTTCCCTGTAGAATATTTGGATTTATTTAAGAAATTCAGGAAATCCTTAAAATTCGAGATATTTTATGTGAACAAAGTAAGTCTCTATATAAGAGGTCCAAATGAACATAGTGTGTTACTCTTGAGAAATATATACGAAAAAATCTTAAACATTGTATGCCACAGGGTTTCACTTCACATGGAAAATGTATCTATAGAATATATATCGAGTGGTATTATGAAGGACACTCAATATAAAGATATGATGTATAAAATATATGCATCTAGATTATAAAACAAACTGAATGCCCGAAATTTATATTTTTATTGATTTGTAAAAACTAGGATTTGCAATAGGTGTATGCAAAAAATGTATGTTTAATCCCAAGAGACTAATGAAATAGTCGATCTTGAAAATGTATATTCAAATAGTAGCTGTACATATACACTTTTTTCTTTTCACAACTATCCACCATTACCCTCAACTGACTTGTGCAAGAATGTTCACATTATTACAAATTTTAATACAGCCAGGTGGTTTAACTTCATCATTTTCTCCGCCAATCACTCAATTCAAATGGAAACAAAAATTCAGTAGCAATCTTTTGTTGACCAGTCAGCGATTTGAGGTTCACGTATTGCTATTATTTTTGTAAAAAAACAACTTGATTTAAGATGTCAAAAGCACTTCAGTATGGCAGATTTAGCGAGTCTGGCGTACACACTATATGCCTGGCATCTTTGAGGATATTTGTTTAACTAATTTAGCGTATTTGTTTTCTAATTCTTGATTGTAGTATATTTTAGCTTACTTTGCAACTATTTTTTTATACGATTTTCCAACTTTATTCTCAAATATATATATTCATTCGTATATTTAACGAGATTAACTTGTGAACACATTCAACATTTTCTCCACATTGTAAATAAATAAATAACAAGTCATAGGAAATATTTCTTTACCTCGTTGGTAGTCTTTACTTGCTTTGCATAGGTTTAAGTACTCCCAATATTTGGCAAACATATTGGCAAAGTCATATTGACACAGCATTCAATCAATTAGTCTTTATTTCCATGTTTTCGTCTTTTTTATGTCTGTTCCTCTATCCGCCTATTTATCACGGTTTTGTATTGTATTTGAAGAGAAAAAGTGTTGTAAATATCATGCATTTTATGGAAAAAATATTAAGACAAATGCAATAACGCTTACAAATCAATTACAATTGACTAAATATCTAACCACTATTTCACAGTGAGACCCTGACAAAAACCGATACTAACGAAATTGTGGAAAATGTGGAATATATTAAGTTTGTTTTGTTAAAAATCATATCAATGATCAATATTGTGCTAGCTATAATTATAACTATTTATTCACCATTTTGTTTTAGCTCGCAGTTGCAGACGTGGTATATAATCCGGGACAATCAGGTATAATGTTTGTCAGATGTAATGAAATTGAATCAAATACATCGTTAATGTCTATTGTTTATTGAAACTACTTAAATAATAACTGAAATGATTTAATCAGTTAATGCTTAGAAACGCATCATGAATATTATGCTATGTCTTTTTCAACACTAACCGAAAAAAAATATCAAACACAAGGTTTCAGAGAAATTTACTAAGCTAGCCGCACGGAGGGGTAATAACAAATGAATGTTTTTATTATAAAGTTGAAAGGGTTGCTTACATGTATTTCTTTTTAATTTAAATGTCTATAGATCTGTTATCCCATGATTTTTTTCTTATTATAAAACTGTTGGTCAGATCACTTTCATAGAAAAGGGCCATTCAATTACGACAGGAAATTATCGTTAACAATATTGTTTTGTTGTATTAATTCAAAAAAGACACCAGTCAGTTCATGTTTTCTTATAAGCTCACTTTTTAAAATGAAATATGAGCTTTTGCCGTCCGTCCGGTGTAAACTATTTCAAACATCTACTCAACATATTCCAACTAAACCTTTGCTGAATGATCCTTATGTTATTTAAAATGCAATTTGTGTTTTATTTTGTATTTCGTAAAAACAACATGGGTATCAAGCTGAAAATAGAACATAGGGGTAAAATGCAACTGTTGGCCTTTATCTTAAAAACTAAAGCAGTTAAAAAAAAATCTGACATGTAGTATACATGTTCATCATGTCATGTTCTATCAGCCCTGATATGTTCAGATGAATATAACAATCCATGGTTGGGTTGCTGCCCCACAATTGTGAAATCTCAGGACTTTTTGAAGCTTTTGTTTTATATCTTAAATATTATTATTAATAAAGATAACCTATAAACAGTAAAAATGTTAAGCAAAGTAAGATCTGTAAATGATCGGGTCTAAGGACTAATATTGTCAACTGACCATTCAGGATATCAGTGACATGTTAAAGTTCTCAAAAAGTATTAAAAAATAAATAAGATTTTATAAGACTTTAACAAATGGGTTATAGTTATACATGCCAAAAAAAATGGGGTTCAATGGGCAAAATTTGATAAGGCATTCAAATGGATAAAAGCAGAGGATTGCGAAAATCTGACAAAAATTCCAAAACACGACAAGCGAACATCCATGACAAGCGAACATCCTTAAGGAATTAATGACAGTTATAAACATTTTGTTTATCAGGTTTTTCTCATTCAAAAAATCGTCTGCTCTAAAACTGCTTAACCAATCTAAACCAAGTTGAAGCTGAATGGTTCTTAGGTTATCTAAGATAAAGCGTTTGTTTTATTTTCTATTTTCTCTGAAAACATGGCCGCCATGGCTAAAATAGAACATATAGTAGAATACAGGTGTATACTTAAATCACAAAAACTAAATCATTTAGAGCAAATCAAAGAAGAAAATAAAGTATTCATTAGGTCAAGGTCTACCTGCTCTGAAATAACAAGCCACATCGCGAAGGTGGCTTTTTTGCTCATGAATTGATGGTTTAAAGGAAATGTTGCAGTTTTCAATTTTCATCCTGAATATTATTATAAATAAAGATACACTGTTAACAGCAAACATGTCCATAAGCACTGTGTTTTTTTGAAGTAGACCACAGCTACACAGCTTCCCTTTGTGCCTATTGCGGACAATTATTTGACGTCAATATTTTTTTTATTCATTTTTCTGTTAGGTGATGGGGTAGGGTGTCCGATATCAATTTTGCACTTTCTTTCAAAAAAATAAACTCAGCCGAAGAACACCCTGTGTTTTTTTCTCAAGGAAACCACAGCTACCCGACCTTCCTTTGCACCTAGTCCGGACAAAAGTATTGCCGTACAATATTTTTTATTATCTTTTCTGTAAGGTAGCGGGTTGGGTGTCTGTTCCTAAATTTGGACCTAAGTTCCAAAATAACCTGTGCCGAAGAACACCTTGGGTTTCTTCTCCAGTACACCTCAGCTACCCAGCTTCCCTTTGCACATAGTGCAGACACAATTATTGCCGTAGAACATTTTTTATTAACTTTTCTGTAAGTGTAAGGTAGACTGTAAGGTAATAAGACTGACGGACTAAATCTTTGAACCTACATAAAAAACAATAAACTAAGCCGTAAGACATACTGTGTTTTTGCTGAAGTAGACCACAGCTACACAGCTTCCCTTTGTGCTTATTGCGGACAATTATTTGACGTCAATATTTTTTTAATTAATTTTTCTGTAAGGTGATGGGGTAGGGTGTCCGACACAAATTTTGCACTTTCTTTCAGAAAAATAAACTAAGCCTAAGAACACCCTGTATGTATTCTCAAGTAAACCACAGTTACCCGACCTTCCTTTGCACCTATTGCGGACAAAAGTATTGCCAAACAATATTTTTTATTATTTTTTCTGTAAGGTAGCGGGGTTGGGTGTCTGTTCCTAAATTTGGACCTACGTTCCAAAAGAAATGTGCGGAAGAACACCTTGGGTTTCTTCTCCAGTACACCTCAGCTACCCAGCTTCCCTTTGCACCTAGTGCAGACACAAGTTTTGCCGTAGAAGGTTTTTTATTAACTTTTCTGTAAGTGTAAGGTAGACTGTAAGGTAATAAGACTGACGGACTCAATATTTGAACCTACATAAAAAACAATAAATTAAGCCGTAAAACACACTGTGTTTTTTTCTGAAGTAGACCACAGCTACACAGCTTCCCTTTGTGCCTATTGCGGACAATTATTTGACGTCAATATTTGTTTTATTATTTTTTCTGTAAGGTGATAGGTCAGGGTGTCCGACACCAATTTTGCACTTTCTTTCAAAAAAATAAACTAAGCTGAAGAACACCCTGTGTTTATTCTCAAGTAAACCACAGTTACCCGACCTTCCTTTGCACCTAGTGCGGACACAAGTATTGCCAAACAATATTTTTTATTAATTTTTCTGTAAGGTAGCGGGGTTGGGTGTCTGTTCCTAAATTTGGACCTACGTTCCAAAAAAACTGTGCGGAAGAACACCTTGGTTTTTTTCTCCAGTATATCTCAGCTACCCAGATTCCCTTTGCACCTAGTGCAGACACAAGTATTGCCGTAGAAATTTTTTTATTAAGCCGTAAAACACACTGTGTTTTTTTTCTGAAGTAGACCACAGCTACACAGCTTCCCTTTGTGCCTATTGCGGACAATTATTTGACGTCAATATTTTTTTAATTAATTTTTCTGTAAGGTGATGGGGTGGGGTGTCCGACACCAATTTTGCACTTTCTTTCAAAAAAATAAACTAAGCCGAAGAACACCCTGTGTTTATTCTCAAGTTAACCACAGTTACCTGACCTTCCTTTGCACCTAGTGTGGACAAAAGTATTGCCAAACAATATTTTTTATTAACTTTTCTGTAAGGTAGCGGGGTTGGGTGTCTGTTCCTAAATTTGGACCTACGTTCCAAAAGAAACTGTGCCGAAGAACACCTTGGGTTTCTTCTCCAGTACACCTCAGCTACCCAGCTTCCCTTTGCACCTAGTGCAAACACAAGTATTGCCGTAGAACATTTTTTTATTAACTTTTCTGTAAGTGTAAGGTAGACTGTAAGGTAATAAGACTGACGGACTAAATCTTTGAACCTACATAAAAAAACAATAAACTAAGCCGTAAAACACACTGTGTTTTTTTCTGAATTAGACCACAGCTACACAGCTTCCCTTTGTGCCTATTGCGGACAATTATTTGACGTCAATATTTTTTTTATTAATTTTTCTGTTAGGTGATGGGGTAGGGTGTCCGACATCAATTTTGCACTTTCTTTCAAAAAAATAAACTAAGCCGAAGAACACCCTGTGTTTATTCTCAAGTAAACCACAGTTACCCGACCTTCCTTTGCACCAAGTGCGGACAAAAGGATTGCCGTAGAACATTTTTTATTAACTTTTCTGTAAGTGTAAGGTAGACTGTAAGGTAATAAGACTGACGGACTAAATCTTTGAACCTACATAAAAAAACAATAAACTAAGCCGTAAAACAAACTGTGTTTTTTTCTGAATTAGACCACAGCTTGCCTTTGTGCCTATTGCGGTTAAATATTTGACGTCAATATTTTTTTTATTAATTTTTCTGTTAGGTGATGGGGCAGGGTGTCCGACATCAATTTTGCACTTTCTTTCAAAAAAAAAAAACTAAGCCGAAGAACATCCTGTGTTTATTCTCAAGTAAACCACAGTTACCATACCTTCCTTTGCACCTAGTGCGGACAAAAGTATTGCCGTACAATATTTTTTATTAACTTTTCTGTAAGGTAGCGGGGTTGGGTGTCTGTTCCTAAATTTGGACCTACGTTCCAAAAAAACTGTGCGGAAGAACACCTTGGTTTTTTTCTCCAGTATATCTCAGCTACCCAGATTCCCTTTGCACCTAGTGCAGACACAAGTATTGCCGTAGAAATTTTTTTATTAAGCCGTAAAACACACTGTGTTTTTTTTCTGAAGTAGACCACAGCTACACAGCTTCCCTTTGTGGACAATTATTTGACGTCAATATTTTTTTAATTAATTTTTCTGTAAGGTGATGGGGTGGGGTGTCCGACACCAATTTTGCACTTTCTTTCAAAAAAATAAACTAAGCCGAAGAACATCCTGTGTTTATTCTCAAGTAAACCACAGTTACCATACCTTCCTTTGCACCTAGTGTGGACAAAAGTATTGCCAAACAATATTTTTTATTAACTTTTCTGTAAGGTAGCGGGGTTGGGTGTCTGTTCCTAAATTTGGACCTACGTTCCAAAAGAAACTGTGCCGAAGAACACCTTGGGTTTCTTCTCCAGTACACCTCAGCTACCCAGCTTCCCTTTGCACCTAGTGCAAACACAAGTATTGCCGTAGAACATTTTTTTATTAACTTTTCTGTAAGTGTAAGGTAGACTGTAAGGTAATAAGACTGACGGACTAAATCTTTGAACCTACATAAAAAAACAATAAACTAAGCCGTAAAACACACTGTGTTTTTTTCTGAATTAGACCACAGCTACACAGCTTCCCTTTTTGCCTATTGCGGACAATTATTTGACGTCAATATTTTTTTTATTAATTTTTCTGTTAGGTGATGGGGTAGGGTGTCCGACATCAATTTTGCACTTTCTTTCAAAAAAATAAACTAAGCCGAAGAACACCCTGTGTTTATTCTCAAGTAAACCACAGTTACCCGACCTTCCTTTGCACCAAGTGCGGACAAAAGGATTGCCGTAGAACATTTTTTATTAACTTTTCTGTAAGTGTAAGGTAGACTGTAAGGTAATAAGACTGACGGACTAAATCTTTGAACCTACATAAAAAAACAATAAACTAAGCCGTAAAACAAACTGTGTTTTTTCTGAATTAGACCACAGCTTGCCTTTGTGCCTATTGCGGTTAAATATTTGACGTCAATATTTTTTTTATTAATTTTTCTGTTAGGTGATGGGGTAGGGTGTCCGACATCAATTTTGCACTTTCTTTCAAAAAAAAAAAACTAAGCCGAAGAACATCCTGTGTTTATTCTCAAGTAAACCACAGTTACCATACCTTCCTTTGCACCTAGTGCGGACAAAAGTATTGCCGTACAATATTTTTTATTAACTTTTCTGTAAGGTAGCGGGGTTCGGTGTCTGTTCCTAAATTTGGACCTACGTTCCAAACAAAAAAACTGTGCCGAAGAACACCTTGTGTTTCTTCTCCAGTACACCGCAGCTACCTTCTCCAGTACACCGCAGCTACCCAGCTTCCCTTTGCACCTAATGCAGACACAAGTATTGCCGTAGAATATTTTTTATTAACTTTTCTGTAAGTGTAAGGTAGACTGTAAGGTAATAAGACTGACGGACTAAATCTTTGAACCTACATAAAAAACAATAAACTAAGCCGTAAAACACACTGTGTTTTTTTCTTAAGTAGACCACAGCTACACAGCTTCCCTTTGTGTCTATTGCGGACAATTATTTGACGTCAATATTTTTTTTATTAATTTTTCTGTTAGGTGATGGGGTAGGGTGTCCGACATCAATTTTGCACTTTCTTTCAAAAAAATAAACTAAGCCGAAGAACACCTTGTGTTTTTTCTCAAGTAAACCACAGCTACCCGACCTTCTTTTGCACCTAGTGCGGACAAATATATTGCCGTACAATGTTTTTTGTTAACTTTTCTGTAAGGTAGCGGGGTTGGGTGTCTGTTCCTAAATTTGGACCTACGTTTGAAAAAAACTGTGCGGAAGAACACCTTGGGTTTCTTCTCCAGTATACCGCAGCTACCCAGCTTCCCTTTGCACCTAGTGCAGGAACAAGTATTGCCGTAGAACATTTTTTATTAACTTTTCTGTAAGTGTAAGGTAGACTATAAGGTAATAAGACTGACGGACTAAATTTTTGAACCTACATAAAAAACAATAAACTAAGCCGTAAAACACACTGTGTTTTTTTCTGAAGTAGACCACAGCTACACAGCTTCCCTTTGTGCCTATTGCGGACAATTATTTGACGTCAATATTTTTTTAATAAGATGGGGTAGGGTGTCCGACATCAATTTTGCACTTTCTTTCAAAAAAAAATAAACTAAGCCGAAGACCACCCTGTGTTTATTCTCAAGTAAACCACAGTTACCCGACCTTCCTTTGCACCTAGTGCGGACAAAAGTATTGCCGTACAATATTTTTTATTAACTTTTCTGTAAGGTAGCGGGGTTGGGTGTCTGTTCCTAAATTTGGACCTACGTTCCAAAAAAAAAACTGTGCCGAAGAACACCTTGTGTTTCTTCTCCAGTACACCTCAGCTACCCAGCTTCCCTTTGCACCTAATGCAGACACAAGTATTGCCGTAGAATATTTTTTATTAACTTTTCTGTAAGTGTAAGGTAGACTGTAAGGTAATAAGACTGACGGACTAAATTTTTGAACCTACATAAAAAACAATAAACTAAGCCGTAAAACACACTGTGTTTTTTTCTAGAGTAGACCACAGCTACACAGCTTCCCTTTGTGTCTATTGAGGACAATTATTTGACGTCAATATTTTTTTAATTAATTTTTCTGTTAGGTGATGGGGTAGGGTGTCCGACATCAATTTAGCACTTTCTTTCAAAAAAATAAACTAAGCCGAAGAACACCTTGTGTTTTTTCCTAAATTTGGACCTACGTTCCAAAAAAACTGTGTGGAAGAACACCTTGTGTTTCTTCTCCAGTACACCTCAGCTACCCAGCTCTCCTTTGCACCTAATGCAGACACAAGTAATGCCGTAGAATATTTTTTATTAACTTTTCTGTAAGTGTAAGGTAGACTGTAAGGTAATAAGACTGACGGACTAAATTTTTGAACCTACATAAAAAACAATAAACTAAGCCGTAAAACACACTGTGTTTTTTTCTGAAGTAGACCACAGCTACACAGCTTCCCTTTGTGTCTATTGAGGACAATTATTTGACGTCAATATTTTTTTTATTAATTTTTCTGTTAGGTGATGGGGTAGGGTGTCCGACATCAATTTAGCACTTTCTTTCAAAAAAATAAACTAAGCCGAAGAACACCTTGTGTTTTTTCTCAAGTAAACCACAGCTACCCGACCTTCCTTTGCACCTAGTGCGGACAAATATATTGCCGTACAATGTTTTTTGTTAACTTTTCTGTAAGGTAGCGGGGTTGGGTGTCTGTTCCTAAATTTGGACCTACGTTCCAAAAAAACTGTGTGCAAGAACACCTTGGGTTTCTTCTCCAGTACACCTCAGCTACCCGGCTTCCCTTTGCACCTAGTGTAGACACAAGTATTGCCGTAGAACATTTTTTATTAACTTTTCTGTAAGTGTAAGGTAGACTGTAAGGTAATAAGACTGACAGACTAAATCTTTGAAACTACATAAAAAACAATAAACTAAGCCGTAAAACACTGTGGTTTTTTTTCTGAAGTAGACCACAGCTACACAGCTTCCCTTTGTGCCTATTGCGGACAATTATTTGACGTCAATATTTTTTTTTTATTAATTTTTCTGTTAGGTGATGGGTTTAGGGTGTCCGACATCAATTTTGCACTTTCTTTCAAAAAAATAAACTCAGCCGAAGAACACCCTGTGTTTTTTCTCAAGTGAACCACAGCTTCCCGACCTTCCTTTGCACCTAGTGCGGACAAAAGTATTGCCAAACAATATTTTCTTATTAATTTTTCTGTAAGGTAGCATTGTTGGGTGTCTGTTCCTAAATTTGGACCTGCGTTCCAAAAAAAAATGTGCGGAAGAACACCTTGGGTTTCTTCACCAGTACACCTCAGCTACCCAGCTTCCCTTTGCACCTAGTGCAGACACAAATTTTGCCGTAGAACATTTTTTATTAACTTTTCTGTAAGTGTAAGGTAGACTGTAAGGTAATAAGACTGACGGACTCAATCTTTGAACCTACATAAAAAAACAATAAACTAAGCCGTAAAACACATGGTGTTTTTTTCTGAAGTAGACCACAGCTACACAGTTTCCCGTTGTGTCTATTGCGGACAATTATTTGACGTCAATATTTTTTTTATTATTTTTTCTGTTAGGTGATGGGTCAGGGTGTCCGACATCAATTTTGCACTTTCTTTAAAAAAAATAAACTAAGCCGAAGAACACCCTGTGTTTTTTCTCAAGTAAACCACAGCTACCCGACCTTCCTTTGCACCTAGTGCGGACAAAAGTATTGCCGTACAATATTTTTTATTAACTTTTCTGTAAAGTAGCGGGGTTGGGTATCTGTTCCTAAATTTGGACCTACATTCCAAAAAAAACTGTGCCGAAGAACACCTTGGGTTTCTTCTCCAGTACACCTCAGCTACCCAGCTTCTCTTTGCACCTAGTGCAGACACAATTATTGCCGTAGAACATTTTTTATTAACTTTTCTGTAAGTGTAAGGTAGACTGTAAGGTAATAAGACTGACAGACTACATCTTTGAACCTACATAAAAAACAATAAACTAAGCCGTAAAACACACTGTGTTTTTTCTGAAGTAGACCACAGCTACACAGCTTCCCTTTGTGCCTATTGCGGACAATTATTTGACGTCAATATTTTTTTTATTATTGGTCCTGTTAGGTGATGGGGTAGGGTGTCCGACATCAATTTAGCACTTTCTTTCAAAAAAATAAACTAAGCCGAAGAACACCCTGTGTTTATTCTCAAGTAAACCACAGTTACCCGACCTTCCTTTGCACCTAGTGCGGACAAAAGTATTGCCGTACAATATTTTTATTATCTTTTCTGTAAGGTAGCGGGGTTGGGTGTCTGTTCCTAAATTTGGACCTACGTTCCAAAAAAAAACTGTGCCGAAGAACACCTTGGGTTTCTTCTCCAGTACACCTCAGCTACCCAGCTTCCCTTTGCACCCAGTGCAGACACAATTATTGCCGTAGAACATTTTTTATTAACTTTTCTGTAAGTGTAAGGTAGACTGTAAGGTAATAAGACTGACAGGCTACATCTTTGAACCTAAATAAAAAACAATAAACTAAGCCGTAAAACACATTGTGTTTTTCTGAAGTAGACCACAGCTACACAGCTTCCCTTTGTGCCTATTGCGGACAATTATTTGACGTCAATATTTTTTTTATTAATTTTTCTGTTAGGTGATGGGGTAGGGTGTCCGACATCAATTTTGCACTTTCTTTCAAAAAAATAAACTCAGCCGGAGAACACCCTGTGTTTTTTCTCAAGTAAACCACAGCTACCCGACCTTCCTTTGCACCTAGTGCGGACAAAAGTATTGCCGTACAATATTTTTTATTAACTTTTCTGTAAGGTAGCGGGTTGGGTGTCTGTTCCTAAATTTGGACCTACGTTCCAAAAAAACTGTGCGGAAGAACACCATGGGTTTCTTGTCCAGTACACCTCAGCTACCCAGCTTCCCTTTGCACCTAGTGCAGACACAAGTATTGCCGTAGAACATTTTTTATTAACTTTTCTGTAAGTGTAAGGTAGACTGTAAGGTAATAAGACTGACGGACCAAATCTTTGAACCTACTTAAAAAACAATAAACTAAGCCGTAGAACACACTGTATTTTTTTTCTGAAGCAGACCACAGCTACACAGCTTCCCGTTGTGCCTATTGCGGACAATTATTTGACGTCAATATTTGTTTAATTAATTTTTCTGTAAGGTGTTGGGGTAGGGTGTCCGACACCAATTTTGCACTTTCTTTCAAAAAAATAAACTAAGCCGAAAAACAACCTGTGTTTATTCTCAAGTAAACCATAGTTACCCGACCTTCCTTTGCACCTAGTGCGGACAAAAGTATTGCCAAACAATATTTGTTATTAATTTTTCTGTAAGGTAGCGGGGTTGGGTGTCTGTTCCTAAATTTGGACCTGCGTTCCAAAAAAAATGTGCGGAAGAACACCTTGGGTTTCTTCAACAGTACACCTCAGCTACCCAGCTTACCTTTGCACCTAGTGCAGACACAAATTTTGCCGTAGAACATTTTTTATTAACTTTTCTGTAAGTGTAAGGTAGACTGCAAGGTAATAATACTGACGGACTCAATCTTTGAACCTACATAAAAAAACAATAAACTAAGCCGTAAAACACAATGTGTTTTTTTCTGAAGTAGACCACAGCTACACAGTTTCCCGTTGTGCCTATGGAGGACAATTATTTGACGTCAATATTTTTTTTATTATTTTTTCTGTTAGGTGATGGGTCAGGGTGTCCGACATCAATTTTGCACTTTCTTTCAAAAAAATAAACTAAGCCGAAGAACACCCTGTGTTTTTTCTCAAGTAAACCACAGCTACCCGACCTTCCTTTGCACCTAGTGCGGACAAAAGTATTGCCGTACAATATTTTTTATTAACTTTTCTGTAAAGTAGCGGGGTTGGGTATCTTTTCCTAAATTTGGACCTACATTCCAAAAAAAAACTGTGCCGAAGAACACCTTGGGTTTCTTCTCCAGTACACCTCAGCTACCCAGCTTCCCTTTGCACCTAGTGCAGACACAAGTATTGCCGTATAACATTTTTTATTAACTTTTCTGTAAGTGTAAGGTAGACTGTAAGGTAATAAGACTGACGGACTAAATTTTTGAACCTACATAAAAAAACAATAAACTAAGCCGTAAAACACACTGTGTTTTTTTTCTGAAGTAGACCAGAGCTACACAGCTTCCCTTTGTGCCTATTGCGGACAATTATTTGACCTCAATATTTTTTTAATAATTTTTTCTGTTAGGTGATGGGGTAGGGTGTCCAACATCAATTTTGCACTTTCTTTCAAAAAAATAAACTAAGCCGAAGACCACCCTGTGTTTATTCTCAAGTAAACCACAGTTACCCGACCTTCCTTTGCACATAGTGCGGACAAAAGTATTGCCGTACAATATTTTTTATTAACTTTTCTGTAAGGTAGCAGGGTTGGGTGTCTGTTCCTAAATTTAGACCTACGTTCAAAAAAAAACTGTGCCGAAGAACACCTTGGGTTTCTTCTCCAGTACACCTCAGCCTCCCAGCTTCCCTTTGCACCTAGTGCAGACACAAGTATTGCCGTAGAACATTTTTTATTAACTTTTCTGTAAGTGTAAGGTAGACTGTAAGGTAATAAGACTGACGGACTAAATTTTTGAACCTACTTAAAAAACAATAAACTAAGCCGTACAACACACTGTGTTTTTTTCTGAAGTAGACCACAGCTACACAGCTTCCCTTTGTGCCTATTGCGGACAATTATTTGACGTCGATATTTTTTTTATTAATTTTTCTGTTAGGTGATGGGGTAGGGTGTCCGACATCAATTTTGCACTTTTTTTCAAAAAAAAACTAAGCTGAAGAACACCTTGTGTTTTTTCTCAAGTAAACCACAGCTACCCGACCTTCCTTTGCACCTAGTGCGGACAAAATTATTGCCGTACAATGTTTTTTATTAACTTTTCTGTAAGGTAGCGGGGTTGGGTGTCTGTTCCTAAATTTGGACCTACGTTTCAAAAAAACTGTGCGGAAGAACACCTTGGGTTTCTTCTCCAGTATACCGCAGCTACCCAGCTTCCCTTTGCACCTAGTGCAGACACAAGTATTGCCGTAGAACATTTTTTATTAACTTTTCTGTAAGTGTAAGGTAGACTGTAAGGTAATAAGACTGACGGACTAAATCTTTGAACCTACATAAAAAACAATAAACTAAGCCGTAAAACACACTGTGTTTTTTTCTGAAGTAGACCACAGCTACACAGCTTCCATTTGTGCCTATTGCGGACAATTATTTGACGTCAATAGTTTTTTTTATTAATTTTCCTGTTAGGTGATGGGGTAGGGTGTCCGACATCAATTTTGCACTTTCTTTCAAAAAAAAAAACTAAGCCGAAGAACACCCTGTGTTTTTTCTAAAGTAAACCGCAGCTACCCGACCTTCCTTTGCACCTAGTGCAAACAATAGTATTGCCGTACAATATTTTTTATTAACTTTTCTGTAAGGTAGCGGGATTGGGTGTCTGTTCCTAAATTTGGACCTACGTGCCAAAAAAACTGTGCGGAAGAACACCTTGGGTTTCTTCTCCAGTACACCTCAGCTACCGAGCTTCTTTTTGCACCTAGTGCAGACACAAGTATTGCCGTAGAACATTTTTTAATAACTTTTCTGTAAGTGTAAGGTAGACTGTAAGGTAATAAGACTGACGGACTAAATCTTTAAACCTACTTAAAAAACAATAAACTAAACCGTAGAACACACCGTATTTTTTCTGAAGTAGACCACAGCTACACAGCTTCCCTTTGTGCCTATTGCGGACAATTATTTGACGTCATTATTTTTTTTTATTAATTTTTATGTTAGGTGATGGGGTAGGATTTCCGACACCAATTTTGCACTTTCTTACAAAAAAATAAACTAAGCCGAAGAACACCCTGTGTTTATTCTCAAGTAAACCACAGTTACCCGACCTTCCTTTGCACTTAGTGCGGACAAAAGTATTGTCGTACAATATTTTTTATTAACTTTTCTGTAAGGTAGCGCGGTTGGGTGTCTGTTCCTAAATTTGGACCTACGTTAAAAAAGACTGTGCGGAAGAACACCTTGTGTTTCTTCTCCAGTACACCTCAGCTACCCAGCTTCCCTTTGCACCTAGTGCAGACACAAGTATTGCCGTAGAACATTTTCTATTAACTTTTGTGTGAGTGTAAGGTAGACTGTAAGGTAATAAGACTGACGGACTAAATCTTTGAACCTACATAAAAAACAATAAACTAAGCCGTAAAACACACTGTGTTTTTTTCTGAAGTAGATCACAGCTACACAGCTTCCCTTTGTGCCTATTGCGGACAATTATTTGACGTCAATAGTTTTTTTTATTAATTTTCCTGTTAGGTGATGGGGTAGGGTGTCCGACATCAATTTTGCACTTTCTTTCAAAAAAAAAAAACTAAGCCGAAGAACACCCTGTGTTTATTCTCAAGTAAACCACAGTTACCCGACCTTCCATTGCACCTAGTGCGGACAAAAGTATTGCCGTACAATATTTTTTATTAACTTTTCTGTAAGGTAGCGGGGTTGGGTGTCTGTTCCTAAATTTGGACCTACGTTCCAAAAAAAAACTGTGCCGAAGAACACCTTGGGTTTCTTCTCCAGTACACCTGAGCTACCCAGCTTCCCTTTGCACCTAGTGCAGACACAAGTATTGCCGTAGAACATTTGTTATTAACTTTTCTTCAAGTGTAAGGTAGACTGTAATGTAATCAGACTGACGCACTAAATCTTTGAACCTACATAAAAAAACATTAAACTAAGCCGTAAAACACACTGTGTTTTTTTCTGAAGTAGACCACAGCTACACAGCTTCCCTTTGTGCCTATTGCGGACAATTGTTTGACGTCAATATTTTTTTTATTAATTTTCCTGGAAGGTGATGGGGTAGGATGTCCGACACCGATTTTGCTCTTTCTTACAAAAAATAAACTAAGCCGAAGAACACCCTGTGTTTATTCTCAAGTAAACCACAGTTAACCGACCTTCCTTTGCACTTAGTGCGGACAAAAGAATTGTCGTACAATATTTTTTATTAACTTTTCTGTAAGGTAGCGCGGTTGGGTGTCTGTTCCTAAATTTGGACCTACGTTCCAAAAAAACTGTGCGGAAGAACACCTTGGGTTTCTTCTCCAGTACACCTCAGCTACCCAGCTTCCCTTTGCACCTAGTGCAGACACAAGTATTGCCGTAGAACATTTTTTATTAACTTTTCTTCAAGTGTAAGGTAGACGGTAAGGTAATAAGACTGACAGACTACATCTTTGAACCTACATAAAAAACAATAAACTAAGCCGTAAAACACATTGTATTTTTTTCTGAAGTAGACCACAGCTACACAGCTTATCTTTCTGCCTATTGCGGACAATCATTTGACGTCAAAATGTTTTTTTTATTAATTTTTCTGTAAGGTGATGGGGTAGGGTGTCCGACAGCAATTTTGCACTTTCTTTCAAATAAATAAACTAAGTCGAAGAACACCCTGTGTTTTTTCTAAAGTAAACCGCAGCTACCCGACCTTCCTTTGCACCTAGTGCAAACAATAGTATTGCCGTACAATATTTTTTATTAACTTTTCTGTAAGGTAGCGGGATTGGGTGTCTGTTCCTAAATTTGGACCTACGTTCCAAAAAAACTGTGCGGAAGAACACCTTGGGTTTCTTCTGCAGTACACCTCATCTACCCAGCTTCCCTTTACACTTAGTGCAGACACAAGTATTGCCGTAGAACATTTTTTTATTAACTTTTCTGTAAGTGTAAGGTAGACTGTAAGGTAATAAGACTGAGGGACTAAATCTTTGAACCAACATAAAAAACAATAAACTAAGCCGTAAAACACACTGTGTTTTTTTCTGAAGTAGACCACAGCTACACAGCTTCCCTTTGTGCCTATTGCGGTTAATTATTTGACGTCAATATTTTTTTTATTAATTTTTCTGTTAGGTGATGGGTTAGGGTGTCCGACATAAATTTTGCACTTTCTTTCAAAAAAATAAACTAAGCCGAAGAACACCCTGTGTTTTCTCTCAAGTAAACCACAGCTACCCGACCTTCCTTTGCACTTAGTGCGGACAAAAGTATTGCCGTACAATATTTTTTATTAACTTTTCTGTAAGGTAGCGGGGTTGGGTGTCTGTTCCTAAATTTGGACCTACGTTCCAAAAAAACTGTGCGGAAGAACACCTTGGGTTTCTTCTCCAGTACACCTCAGCTACCCAGCTTCCCTTTGCACCTAGTGCAGACACAAGTATTGCCGTAGAACATTTTTTATTAACTTTTCTGTAAGTCTAAGGTAGACTGTAAGGTAATAAGACTGACGAACTAAATCTTTGAACCTACTTAAAAACAATAAACTAAGCCGTAGAACACACTGTATTTTTCTCAAGTAAACCACAGCTACCCGACCTTCCTTTGCACCTAGTGCGGACAAAAGTATTGCCGTACAATATTTTTTATTAACTTTTCTGTAAGGTAGCGGGGTTGGGTGTATGTTCCTAAATTTGGACCTACGTTCCAAAACAAATGTGCGGAAGAACACCTTGGTTTTTTTCTCCAGTATATCTCAGCTACCCAGCTTCCCTTTGCACCTAGTACAGACACAAGTATTGCCGTAGAACATTTTTTATTAACTTTTCTATAAGGTAGCGGGGTTGGGTGTCTGTTCCTAAATTTGGACCTACGTTCCAAAAAAAAAAACTGTTTCGAAGAACACCTTGGGTTTCTTCTCCAGTACACCTCAGCTACCCAGCTTCCCTTTGCACCTAGTGCGTAACACAAGTATTTCCGTAGAACATTTTTTATTAACTTTTCTGTAAGTGTAAGGTAGACTGTAAGGTAATAAGACTGACGGACTAAATGTTTGAACCTACATAAAAAACAATAAACTAAGCCGTAAAACACACTGTGTTTTTTTCTGAAGTAGACCACAGCTACACAGCTTCCCTTTGTGCCTATTGCGGATAATTATTTGACGTCAATATTTTTTTTATTAATTTTTCTGTTAGGTGATGGGTTTAGGGTGTCCGACATCAATTTTGCACTTTCTTTCAAAAAAATAAACTAAGCCGAAGAACATCCTGTGTTTTTTCTCAAGTAAACCGCAGCTACCCGACCTTCCTTTGCACCTAGTGCGGACAAAAGTATTGTCGTACAATATTTTTATTAACTCTTTTGTAAGGTAGCGAGGTTGGGTGTCTGTTCCTAAATTTGGACCTACGTTCCAAAAAAACTGTGAAGAAGAACAATTTGGGTTTCTTCTCCAGTACACCTCAGCTACCCTGCTTCCCTTTGCACCTAGTGCAGACACAAGTATTGCCGTAGAACATTTTTTATTAACTTTTCTGTAAGTGTAAGGTAGACTGTAAGTTAATAAGACTGACGGACTAAATCTTTGAACCTACATAAAAAACAATAAACTAAGCCGTAAAACACACTGTGTTTTTTTCTGAATTAGACCACAGCTACACAGCTTCCCTTTGTGCCTATTGTGGACAATTGTTTGACGTCAATATTTTTTTTATTAATTTTTCTGTTAGGTGATGGGGTAGGGTGTCCGACATCAATTTTGCACTTTCTTTCAAAAAAATAAACTAAGCCGAAGAACACCCTGTGTTTATTCTCAAGTAAACCACAGTTACCCGACCTTCCTTTGCACCTAGTGCGGACAAAAGTATTGCCGTACAATATTTTTATTAACTTTTCTGTAAGGTAGCGGGGTTGGGTGTCTGTTCCTAAATTTGGACCTACGTTCCAAAACAAATGTGCGGAAGAACACCTTGGTTTTTTTCTCCAGTATATCTCAGCTACCCAGCTTCCCTTTGCACCTAGTACAGACACAAGTATTGCCGTAGAACATTTTTTATTAACTTTTCTATAAGGTAGCGGGGTTGGGTGTCTGTTCCTAAATTTGGACCTACGTTCCAAAAAAAAAAACTGTTTCGAAGAACACCTTGGGTTTCTTCTCCAGTACACCTCAGCTACCCAGCTTCCCTTTGCACCTAGTGCGTAACACAAGTATTTCCGTAGAACATTTTTTATTAACTTTTCTGTAAGTGTAAGGTAGACTGTAAGGTAATAAGACTGACGGACTAAATGTTTGAACCTACATAAAAAACAATAAACTAAGCCGTAAAACACACTGTGTTTTTTTCTGAAGTAGACCACAGCTACACAGCTTCCCTTTGTGCCTATTGCGGATAATTATTTGACGTCAATATTTTTTTTAATAATTTTTCTGTTAGGTGATGGGTTTAGGGTGTCCGACATCAATTTTGCACTTTCTTTCAAAAAAATAAACTAAGCCGAAGAACATCCTGTGTTTTTTCTCAAGTAAACCGCAGCTACCCGACCTTCCTTTGCACCTAGTGCGGACAAAAGTATTGTCGTACAATATTTTTATTAACTCTTTTGCAAGGTAGCGAGGTTGGGTGTCTGTTCCTAAATTTGGACCTACGTTCCAAAAAAACTGTGAAGAAGAACAATTTGGGTTTCTTCTCCAGTACACCTCAGCTACCCTGCTTCCCTTTGCACCTAGTGCAGACACAAGTATTGCCGTAGAACATTTTTTATTAACTTTTCTGTAAGTGTAAGGTAGACTGTAAGGTAATAAGACTGACGGACTAAATCTTTGAACCTACATAAAAAACAATAAACTAAGCCGTAAAACACACTGTGTTTTTTTCTGAATTAGACCACAGCTACACAGCTTCCCTTTGTGCCTATTGTGGACAATTGTTTGACGTCAATATTTTTTTTATTAATTTTTCTGTTAGGTGATGGGGTAGGGTGTCCGACATCAATTTTGCACTTTCTTTCAAAAAAATAAACTAAGCCGAAGAACACCCTGTGTTTATTCTCAAGTAAACCACAGTTACCCGACCTTCCTTTGCACCTAGTGCGGACAAAAGTATTGCCGTACAATATTTTTATTAACTTTTCTGTAAGGTAGCGGGGTTGGGTGTCTGTTCCTAAATTTGGACCTACGTTCCAAAAAAACTGTGCGGAAGAACACATTGGGTTTCTTCTCCAGTACACCTCAGCTACCCAGCTTCCCTTTGCACCTAGTGCAGACACAAGTATTGCCGTAGAACATTTTTTAATAACTTTTCTGTAAGTGTAAGGTAGACTGTAAGGTAATAAGACTGACGGACTAAATCTTTGAACCTACATAAAAAACAATAAACTAAGCCGTAAAACACATTGTATTTTTTTCTGAAGTAGACCACAGCTACACAGCTTATCTTTGTGCCTATTGCGGACAATCATTTGACGTCAAAATGTTTTTTTTATTAATTTTTCTGTAAGGTGATGGGGTAGGGTGTCCGACAGCAATTTTGCACTTTCTTTCAAATAAATAAACTAAGTCGAAGAACACCCTGTGTTTTTCTCAAGTAAAGCACAGCTACCCGACTTTCCTTTGCAACTAGTGCGGGCAAAAGTATTGCCGTACAATATTTTTTATTAATTGTTCTGTAAGGTAGCGGGGTTGGGTGTCTGTTCCTTAATTTGGACCTATGTTCCAAAAAATATGTGCGGAAGAACACCTTGGTTTCTTCTCCAGTATACCCCAGCTACCCAGCTTCCCTTTGTACCTAGTGCAGACAAAAGTTTTGCCGTAGAACATTTTTTATTATCTTTTCTGCATGGAAGACTTTAAGGTGCTAAGACTGTCAGACTCAATCCTTGAGCCTACATGAAAAACAATAAACTAAGCCGAAGTACAAGCTGTGTTTTTTTCTAAAGTAGACCACAGCTTCCCAGATCCCCTTTACGCCTATTGTGGACAATGATTTGACAAAGAACATTTTCTATTATTTTTTTCTTTAAAGTAGTGGGGTAGGGTGTCCGGCCCCAACTTTGCACTTTCTTTTAAACAGAATAAACTAAGCCGAAGAACATCCTGTGTTTTTTCTAAAGTAAACCATTGCAACCTGGCTTTTTTTTGGACCTAGTGCGGACAAAAGTATTGTCGTACAATATTTTTCATTAACTTGTCTGTAAGGTAGTGGGATTTTGTGTCTTACCCTAAATTTGGACCTACGTTCCAAAAAAAACTGTGCGGGAGAACACCTTGGGCTTCTTCTCCAGTATACCCCAGCTACCCAGCTTCCCTTTGCACCTAGTGCAGACACAAGTATTGCCGTAGAACATTTTGTATTAACTTTTCTGCATGGAAGACTTTAAGGTGAGAAGACTGTCCGACTCAATCCTTGAACATACATGAAAAACAATAAATTAAGCCGAAGAACACGCTGTTTTTTTTTCTCAAGTAGACCACATCTACCCAGCTCCCCTTTGCGCCTATTGTGGACAATGATTTGACATAGAACATTTTTTATTATTTTTTTCTATGTAAAGTAGTGGGGTAGGGTGTCCGGCCCAAACTTTGCACTTTCTTTTAAAAAGAATAAACTAAGCCGAAGAACACCCTGTGTTTTTTTTTTCTAAAGTTAACCATAGCAACCTGGCCTTTCTTTGGACCTAGTGTGGACAAAAGTATTGCCGTACAATATTTTTTATTAACTTTTCTGTAAGGTAGCGGGGTTGGGTGTCTGTTCCTAAATTTGGACCTACGTTCCAAACAAACTGTGCGGAAGAACACCTTGGGTTTCTTCTCCAGTACACCTCAGCTACCCAGCTTCCCTTTGCACCTAGTGCAGACACAAGTATTGCCGTAGAACATTTTTTAATAACTTTTCTGTAAGTGTAAGGTAGACTGTAAGGTAATAAGACTGACGAAATAAATCTTTGAACCTACTTTCCAAAAAAAAAACTGTGCAGAAGAACACCTTGGGTTTCTTCTCCAGTACACCTCATCTACCCAGCTTCCCTTTACACCTAGTGCAGACACAAGTATTGCCGTAGAACATTTTTTTATTAACTTTTCTGTAAGTGTAAGGTAGACTGTAAGGTAATAAGACTGACAGACTAAATCTTTGAACCTACATAAAAAAACAATAAACTAAGTCGTAATACACACTGTGTTTTTTCTGAAGTAGACCACAGCTACACAGCTTCCCTTTGTGCCTATTGCGGTTAATTATTTGACGTCAATATTTTTTTTATTAATTTTTCTGTTAGGTGATGGGTTAGGGTGTCCGACATAAATTTTGCACTTTCTTTCAAAAAAAAAAACTAAGCCGAAGAACACCCTGTGTTTTCTCTCAAGTAAACCACAGCTACCCGACCTTCCTTTGCACTTAGTGCGGACAAAAGTATTGCCGTACAATATTTTTTATTAACTTTTCTGTAAGGTAGCGGGGTTGGGTGTCTGTTCCTACATTTGGACCTACGTTCCAAAAAAACTGTGCGGAAGAACACCTTGGGTTTCTTCTCCAGTACACCTCAGCTACCCAGCTTCCCTTTGCAGCTAGTGCAGACACAAGTATTGCCGTAGAACATTTTTTATTAACTTTTCTGTAAGTGTAAGGTAGACTGTAAGGTAATAAGACTGACGAACTAAATCTTTGAACCTACTTAAAAAACAATAAACTAAGCCGTAGAACACACTGTATTTTTCTCAAGTAAACCGCAGCTACCCGACCTTCCTTTGCACCTAGTGCGGACAAAAGTATTGTCGTACAATATTTTTATTAACTCTTTTGTAAGGTAGCGGGGTCGGGTGTCTGTTCCTAAATTTGGACCTACGTTCCAAAAAAACTGTGCAGAAGAACAATTTGGGTTTCTTCTCCAGTACACCTCAGCTACCCAGCTTCCCTTTGCACCTAGTGCAGACACAAGTATTGCCGTAGAACATTTTTTATTAACTTTTCTGTAAGTGTAAGGTAGACTGTAAGGTAATAAGACTGACGGACTAAATCTTTGAACCTACATAAAAAACAATAAACTAAGCCGTAAAACACACTGTGTTTTTTTCTGAATTAGACCACAGCTACACAGCTTCCCTTTGTGCCTATTGCAGACAATTATTTGACGTCAATATTTTTTTTATTAATTTTTCTGTTAGGTGATGGGGTAGGGTGTCCGACATCAATTTTGCACTTTCTTTTAAAAAAATAAACTAAGCCGAAGAACACCCTGTGTTTATTCTCAAGTAAACCACAGTTACCCGACCTTCCTTTGCACCTAGTGCGGACAAAAGTATTGCCGTACAATATTTTTATTAACTTTTCTGTAAGGTAGCGGGGTTGGGTGTCTGTTCCTAAATTTGGACCTACGTTCCAAAACAAATGTGCGGAAGAACACCTTGGTTTTTTTCTCCAGTATATCTCAGCTACCCAGCTTCCCTTTGCACCTAGTACAGACACAAGTATTGCCGTAGAACATTTTTTATTAACTTTTCTATAAGGTAGCGGGGTTGGGTGTCTGTTCCTAAATTTGGACCTACGTTCCAAAAAAAAAAAACTGTTTCGAAGAACACCTTGGGTTTCTTCTCCAGTACACCTCAGCTACCCAGCTTCCCTTTGCACCTAGTGCGTAACACAAGTATTTCCGTAGAACATTTTTTATTAACTTTTCTGTAAGTGTAAGGTAGACTGTAAGGTAATAAGACTGACGGACTAAATGTTTGAACCTACATAAAAAACAATAAACTAAGCCGTAAAACACACTGTGTTTTTTTCTGAAGTAGACCACAGCTACACAGCTTCCCTTTGTGCCTATTGCGGATAATTATTTGACGTCAATATTTTTTTTAATAATTTTTCTGTTAGGTGATGGGTTTAGGGTGTCCGACATCAATTTTGCACTTTCTTTCAAAAAAATAAACTAAGCCGAAGAACATCCTGTGTTTTTTCTCAAGTAAACCGCAGCTACCCGACCTTCCTTTGCACCTAGTGCGGACAAAAGTATTGTCGTACAATATTTTTATTAACTCTTTTGCAAGGTAGCGAGGTTGGGTGTCTGTTCCTAAATTTGGACCTACGTTCCAAAAAAACTGTGAAGAAGAACAATTTGGGTTTCTTCTCCAGTACACCTCAGCTACCCTGCTTCCCTTTGCACCTAGTGCAGACACAAGTATTGCCGTAGAACATTTTTTATTAACTTTTCTGTAAGTGTAAGGTAGACTGTAAGGTAATAAGACTGACGGACTAAATCTTTGAACCTACATAAAAAACAATAAACTAAGCCGTAAAACACACTGTGTTTTTTTCTGAATTAGACCACAGCTACACAGCTTCCCTTTGTGCCTATTGTGGACAATTGTTTGACGTCAATATTTTTTTTATTAATTTTTCTGTTAGGTGATGGGGTAGGGTGTCCGACATCAATTTTGCACTTTCTTTCAAAAAAATAAACTAAGCCGAAGAACACCCTGTGTTTATTCTCAAGTAAACCACAGTTACCCGACCTTCCTTTGCACCTAGTGCGGACAAAAGTATTGCCGTACAATATTTTTATTAACTTTTCTGTAAGGTAGCGGGGTTGGGTGTCTGTTCCTAAATTTGGACCTACGTTCCAAAAAAACTGTGCGGAAGAACACATTGGGTTTCTTCTCCAGTACACCTCAGCTACCCAGCTTCCCTTTGCACCTAGTGCAGACACAAGTATTGCCGTAGAACATTTTTTAATAACTTTTCTGTAAGTGTAAGGTAGACTGTAAGGTAATAAGACTGACGGACTAAATCTTTGAACCTACATAAAAAACAATAAACTAAGCCGTAAAACACATTGTATTTTTTTCTGAAGTAGACCACAGCTACACAGCTTATCTTTGTGCCTATTGCGGACAATCATTTGACGTCAAAATGTTTTTTTTATTAATTTTTCTGTAAGGTGATGGGGTAGGGTGTCCGACAGCAATTTTGCACTTTCTTTCAAATAAATAAACTAAGTCGAAGAACACCCTGTGTTTTTCTCAAGTAAAGCACAGCTACCCGACTTTCCTTTGCAACTAGTGCGGGCAAAAGTATTGCCGTACAATATTTTTTATTAATTGTTCTGTAAGGTAGCGGGGTTGGGTGTCTGTTCCTTAATTTGGACCTATGTTCCAAAAAATATGTGCGGAAGAACACCTTGGTTTCTTCTCCAGTATACCCCAGCTACCCAGCTTCCCTTTGTACCTAGTGCAGACAAAAGTTTTGCCGTAGAACATTTTTTATTATCTTTTCTGCATGGAAGACTTTAAGGTGCTAAGACTGTCAGACTCAATCCTTGAGCCTACATGAAAAACAATAAACTAAGCCGAAGTACAAGCTGTGTTTTTTTCTAAAGTAGACCACAGCTTCCCAGATCCCCTTTACGCCTATTGTGGACAATGATTTGACAAAGAACATTTTCTATTATTTTTTTCTTTAAAGTAGTGGGGTAGGGTGTCCGGCCCCAACTTTGCACTTTCTTTTAAACAGAATAAACTAAGCCGAAGAACATCCTGTGTTTTTTCTAAAGTAAACCATTGCAACCTGGCTTTTTTTTGGACCTAGTGCGGACAAAAGTATTGTCGTACAATATTTTTCATTAACTTGTCTGTAAGGTAGTGGGATTTTGTGTCTTACCCTAAATTTGGACCTACGTTCCAAAAAAAACTGTGCGGGAGAACACCTTGGGCTTCTTCTCCAGTATACCCCAGCTACCCAGCTTCCCTTTGCACCTAGTGCAGACACAAGTATTGCCGTAGAACATTTTGTATTAACTTTTCTGCATGGAAGACTTTAAGGTGAGAAGACTGTCCGACTCAATCCTTGAACATACATGAAAAACAATAAATTAAGCCGAAGAACACGCTGTTTTTTTTTCTCAAGTAGACCACATCTACCCAGCTCCCCTTTGCGCCTATTGTGGACAATGATTTGACATAGAACATTTTTTATTATTTTTTTCTATGTAAAGTAGTGGGGTAGGGTGTCCGGCCCAAACTTTGCACTTTCTTTTAAAAAGAATAAACTAAGCCGAAGAACACCCTGTGTTTTTTTTTTCTAAAGTTAACCATAGCAACCTGGCCTTTCTTTGGACCTAGTGTGGACAAAAGTATTGCCGTACAATATTTTTTATTAACTTTTCTGTAAGGTAGCGGGGTTGGGTGTCTGTTCCTAAATTTGGACCTACGTTCCAAACAAACTGTGCGGAAGAACACCTTGGGTTTCTTCTCCAGTACACCTCAGCTACCCAGCTTCCCTTTGCACCTAGTGCAGACACAAGTATTGCCGTAGAACATTTTTTAATAACTTTTCTGTAAGTGTAAGGTAGACTGTAAGGTAATAAGACTGACGAAATAAATCTTTGAACCTACTTTCCAAAAAAAAAACTGTGCAGAAGAACACCTTGGGTTTCTTCTCCAGTACACCTCATCTACCCAGCTTCCCTTTACACCTAGTGCAGACACAAGTATTGCCGTAGAACATTTTTTTATTAACTTTTCTGTAAGTGTAAGGTAGACTGTAAGGTAATAAGACTGACAGACTAAATCTTTGAACCTACATAAAAAAACAATAAACTAAGTCGTAATACACACTGTGTTTTTTCTGAAGTAGACCACAGCTACACAGCTTCCCTTTGTGCCTATTGCGGTTAATTATTTGACGTCAATATTTTTTTTATTAATTTTTCTGTTAGGTGATGGGTTAGGGTGTCCGACATAAATTTTGCACTTTCTTTCAAAAAAAAAAACTAAGCCGAAGAACACCCTGTGTTTTCTCTCAAGTAAACCACAGCTACCCGACCTTCCTTTGCACTTAGTGCGGACAAAAGTATTGCCGTACAATATTTTTTATTAACTTTTCTGTAAGGTAGCGGGGTTGGGTGTCTGTTCCTACATTTGGACCTACGTTCCAAAAAAACTGTGCGGAAGAACACCTTGGGTTTCTTCTCCAGTACACCTCAGCTACCCAGCTTCCCTTTGCAGCTAGTGCAGACACAAGTATTGCCGTAGAACATTTTTTATTAACTTTTCTGTAAGTGTAAGGTAGACTGTAAGGTAATAAGACTGACGAACTAAATCTTTGAACCTACTTAAAAAACAATAAACTAAGCCGTAGAACACACTGTATTTTTCTCAAGTAAACCGCAGCTACCCGACCTTCCTTTGCACCTAGTGCGGACAAAAGTATTGTCGTACAATATTTTTATTAACTCTTTTGTAAGGTAGCGGGGTCGGGTGTCTGTTCCTAAATTTGGACCTACGTTCCAAAAAAACTGTGCAGAAGAACAATTTGGGTTTCTTCTCCAGTACACCTCAGCTACCCAGCTTCCCTTTGCACCTAGTGCAGACACAAGTATTGCCGTAGAACATTTTTTATTAACTTTTCTGTAAGTGTAAGGTAGACTGTAAGGTAATAAGACTGACGGACTAAATCTTTGAACCTACATAAAAAACAATAAACTAAGCCGTAAAACACACTGTGTTTTTTTCTGAATTAGACCACAGCTACACAGCTTCCCTTTGTGCCTATTGCAGACAATTATTTGACGTCAATATTTTTTTTATTAATTTTTCTGTTAGGTGATGGGGTAGGGTGTCCGACATCAATTTTGCACTTTCTTTTAAAAAAATAAACTAAGCCGAAGAACACCCTGTGTTTATTCTCAAGTAAACCACAGTTACCCGACCTTCCTTTGCACCTAGTGCGGACAAAAGTATTGCCGTACAATATTTTTATTAACTTTTCTGTAAGGTAGCGGGGTTGGGTGTCTGTTCCTAAATTTGGACCTACGTTCCAAAAAAACTGTGCGGAAGAACACATTGGGTTTCTTCTCCAGTACACCTCAGCTACCCAGCTTCCCTTTGCACCTAGTGCAGACACAAGTATTGCCGTAGAACATTTTTTATTAACTTTTCTGTAAGTCTAAGGTAGACTGTAAGGTAATAAGACTGACGAACTAAATCTTTGAACCTACTTAAAAAACAATAAACTAAGCCGTAAAACACACTGTATTTTTCTCAAGTAAACCACAGCTACCCGACCTTCCTTTGCACCTAGTGCGGACAAAAGTATTGCCGTACAATATTTTTTATTAACTTTTCTGTAAGGTAGCGGGGTTGGGTGTATGTTCCTAAATTTGGACCTACGTTCCAAAAAAACTGTGCAGAAGAACACCTTGGGGTTCTTCTCCAGTATACCTCAGCTACCCAGCTTCACTTTGCACCTAGTGCAGACACAAGTATTGCCGTAGAACATTTTTTATTAACTTTTATGTAAGTGTAAGGTAGACTGTAAGGTAATAAGACTGACGGACTAAATCTTTGAACCTACATACAAAACAATAAACTAAGCCGTAAAACACACTGTGTTTTTTTTCTGAAGTAGACCACAGCTACACAGCTTCCCTTTGTGCCTATTGCGGACAATTATTTGACGTCAATATTTTTTTTTATTAATTTTTCTGTTTGGTGATGGGGTAGGGTGTCCGACATCAGTTTTGCACTTTCTTTCAAAAAAAAAACTAAGCCGAAGAACACCCTGTGTTTATTCTCAAGTAAACCACAGTTACCTGACCTTCCTTTGCACCAAGTGCGACCAAAAGTATTGCCGCACAATATTTTTTATTAACTTTTCTGTAAGGTAGCGGGGTAGGGTGTCTGTTCCTTAATTTGGACCTACGTTCCAAAAAAAAACTGTTTCGAAGAACACCTTGGGTTTCTTCTCCAGTATACCTCAGCTACCCAGCTTCCCTTTGCACCTAGTGCAGACACAAGTATTGCCGTAGAACATTTTTTATTAACTTTTCTGTAAGTGTAAGGTAGACTTCAAGGTAATAAGACTGACGGACTAAATCTTTGAACCTACATAAAAAACAATAAACTAAGCCGTAAAACACACTGTGTTTTTTCTGAAGTAGACCACAGCTTCACAGCTTCCCTTTGTGCCTATTGCCGTTAATTATTTGACTTCAATATTTTTTTTATTAATTTTTCTGTAAGGTGATGTGGTAGGGTGTCCGACATCAATTTTGCACTTTCTTTCAAAAAAATAAACTAAGCCGAAGAACACCCTGTGTGTATTCTCATGTAAACCACAGTTACCCGACCTTCCTTTGCACCTAGTGCGGACAAAAGTATTGCCGTAGAACATTTTTTATTAACTTTTCTGTAAGTGTAAGGTAGACTTTAAGGTAATAAGACTGACGGAATAAATCTTTGAACCTACATAAAAAACAATAAACTAAGCCGTAAAACACACTGTGTTTTTTCTGAAGTAGACCACAGCTTCACAGCTTCCCTTTGTGCCTATTGCGGTTAATAATTTGACGTCAATATGTTTTTTATTAATTTTTCTGTTAGGTGATAGGGTAGGGTGTCCGACATCAATTTTGCACTTTCTTTCAAAAAAATAAACTCAGCCGAAGAACACCCTTTGTGTATTCTCATGTAAACCACAGTTACCCAACCTTCCTTTGCACCTAGTGCGGACAAAAGTATTGCCGTAGAACATTTTTTATTAACTTTTCTGTAAGTGTAAGGTAGACTTTAAGGTAATAAGACTGACGGACTAAATCTTTGAACCTACATACAAAACAATAAACTAAGCCGTAAAACACACTGTGTTTTTTTCTGAATTAGACCACAGCTACACAGCTTCCCTTTGTGCCTATTGCGGACAATTATTTGACGTCAATATGTTTTTTATTAATTTTTCTGTTAGGTGATGGGGTAGGGTGTCCGACATCAATTTTGCACTTTCTTTCAAAAAAATAAACTAAGCCGAAGAACACCCTGTGTGTATTCTCATGTAAACCACAGTTACCCGACCTTCCTTTGCACCTAGTGCGGACAAAAGTATTGCCGTAGAACATTTTTTATTAACTTTTCTGTAAGTGTAAGGTAGACTTTAAGGTAATAAGACTGACGGAATAAATCTTTGAACCTACATAAAAAACAATAAACTAAGCCGTAAAACACACTGTGTTTTTTTCTGAAGTAGACCACAGCTACACAGCTTCCCTTTGTGCCTATTGCGGACAATTATTTGACGTCAATATTTTTTTTATTAATTTTTCTGTAAGGTGCTGGGGTAGGGTGTCCGACATCAATTTTGCACTTTCTTTCAAAAAAATAAACTAAGCCGAAGAACACCTTGTGTTTTTTCTAAAGTAAACCACAGCTACCCGACCTTCCCTTGCACCTAGTGCGGACAAAAGTATTGCCGTACAATATTTTTTATTAACTTTTCTGTAAGATAGCGGGGTTGGGTGTCTGTTCCTAAATTTGGACTTACGTTCCAAAAAAACTGTGCGGAAAAACACCTTGGGTTTCTTCTCCAGTACACTTCAGCTACCCAGCTTCCCTTTGCACCTAGTGCAGACACAAGTATTGCCGTAGAAAATTTTTTATTAACTTTTCTGTAAGTGTAAGGTAGACTGTAAGGTAATAAGACTGACGGACTAAATCTTTGAACCTACATACAAAACAATAAACTAAGCCGTAAAACACACTGTGTTTTTTTCTGAAGTAGACCACAGCTACACAGCTTCCCTTTGTGCCTATTGCGGACAATTATTTGACGTCAATATGTTTTTTATTAATTTTTCTGTTAGGTGATGGGGTAGGGTGTCCGACATCAATTTTGCACTTTCTTTCAAAAAAAATAAACTAAGCCGAAGAACACCTTGTGTTTTTTTCTAAAGTAAACCACAGCTACCCGACTTTCCCTTGCACCTAGTGCGGACAAAAGAATTGCCGTACAATATTTTTTATTAACTTTTCTGTAAGGTAGCGGGGTTGGGTGTCTGTTCTTAAATTTGGACCTACGTTCCAAAAAAACTGTGCGGAAGAACACCTTGGGTTTCTTCTCCAGTACACTTCAGCTACCCAGCTTCCCTTTGCACCTAGTGCGGACAAAAGTTTTGCCGTAGAACATTTTTTATTAACTTTTCTGTAAGTGTAAGGTAGACTTTAAGGTAATAAGACTGACGGACTAAATCTTTGAACCTACATAAAAAACAATAAACTAAGCCGTAAAACACACTGTGTTTTTTTCTGAATTAGACCACAGCTACACAGCTTCCCTTTGTGCCTATTGCGGACAATTATTTGACGTCAATATGTTTTTTATTAATTTTTCTGTTAGGTGATAGGGTAGGGTGTCCGACATCAATTTTGCACTTTCTTTCAAAAAAATAAACTAAGCCGAAGAACACCTTGTGTTTTTTCTAAAGTAAACCACAGCTACCCGACCTTCCCTTGCACCTAGTGCGGACAAAAGTATTGCCGTACAATATTTTTTATTAACTTTTCTGTAAGATAGCGGGGTTGGGTGTCTGTTCCTAAATTTGGACTTACGTTCCAAAAAAACTGTGCGGAAAAACACCTTGGGTTTCTTCTCCAGTACACTTCAGCTACCCAGCTTCCCTTTGCACCTAGTGCAGACACAAGTATTGCCGTAGAACATTTTTTATTAACTTTTCTGTAAGTGTAAGGTAGACTGTAAGGTAATAAGACTGACGGACTAAATCTTTGAACCTACATACAAAACAATAAACTAAGCCGTAAAACACATTGTGTTTTTTTCTGAAGTAGACCACAGCTACACAGCTTCCCTTTGTGCCTATTGCGGACAATTATTTGACGTCAATATGTTTTTTATTAATTTTTCTGTTAGGTGATGGGGTAGGGTGTCCGACATCAATTTTGCACTTTCTTTCAAAAAAAATAAACTAAGCCGAAGAACACCTTGTGTTTTTTCTAAAGTAAACCACAGCTACCCGACTTTCCCTTGCACCTAGTGCGGACAAAAGAATTGCCGTACAATATTTTTTATTAACTTTTCTGTAAGGTAGCGGGGTTGGGTGTCTGTTCTTAAATTTGGACCTACGTTCCAAAAAAACTGTGCGGAAGAACACCTTGGGTTTCTTCTCCAGTACACTTCAGCTACCCAGCTTCCCTTTGCACCTAGTGCGGACAAAAGTTTTGCCGTAGAACATTTTTTATTAACTTTTCTGTAAGTGTAAGGTAGACTTTAAGGTAATAAGACTGACGGACTAAATCTTTGAACCTACATAAAAAACAATAAACTAAGCCGTAAAACACACTGTGTTTTTTTCTGAATTAGACCACAGCTACACAGCTTCCCTTTGTGCCTATTGCGGACAATTATTTGACGTCAATATGTTTTTTATTAATTTTTCTGTTAGGTGATGGGGTAGGGTGTCCGACATCAATTTTGCACTTTCTTTCAAAAAAATAAACTAAGCCGAAGAACACCTTGTGTTTTTTCTAAAATAAACCACAGCTACCCGACCTTCCCTTGCACCTAGTGCGGACAAAAGTATTGCCGTACAATATTTTTTATTAACTTTTCTGTAAGGTAGCGGGGTTGGGTGTCTGTTCCTAAATTTGGACTTACGTTCCAAGAAAACTGTGCGGAAAAACACCTTGGGTTTCTTCTCCAGTACACTTCAGCTACCCAGCTTCCCTTTGCACCTAGTGCAGACACAAGTATTGCCGTAGAACATTTTTTATTAACTTTTCTGTAAGTGTAAGGTAGACTGTAAGGTAATAAGACTGACGGACTAAATCTTTGAACCTACATACAAAACAATAAACTAAGCCGTAAAACACACTGTGTTTTTTTCTGAAGTAGACCACAGCTACACAGCTTCCCTTTGTGCCTATTGCGGACAATTATTTGACGTCAATATGTTTTTTATTAATTTTTCTGTTAGGTGATGGGGTAGGGTGTCCGACATCAATTTTGCACTTTCTTTCAAAAAAAATAAACTAAGCCGAAGAACACCTTGTGTTTTTTCTAAAGTAAACCACAGCTACCCGACTTTCCCTTGCACCTAGTGCGGACAAAAGTATTGCCGTACAATATTTTTTATTAACTTTTCTGTAAGGTAGCGGGGTTGGGTGTCTGTTCTTAAATTTAGACCTACGTTCCAAAAAAACTGTGCGGAAGAACACCTTGGGTTTCTTCTCCAGTACACTTCAGCTACCCAGCTTCCCTTTGCACCTAGTGCGGACAAAAGTTTTGCCGTAGAACATTTTTTATTAACTTTTCTGTAAGTGTAAGGTAGACTTTAAGGTAATAAGACTGACGGACTAAATCTTTGAACCTACATAAAAAACAATAAACTAAGCCGTAAAACACACTGTGTTTTTTTCTGAATTAGACCACAGCTACACAGCTTCCCTTTGTGCCTATTGCGGACAATTATTTGACGTCAATATGTTTTTTATTAATTTTTCTGTTAGGTGATGGGGTAGGGTGTCCGACATCAATTTTGCACTTTCTTTCAAAAAAATAAACTAAGCCGAAGAACACCCTGTGTGTATTCTCATGTAAACCACAGTTATCCGACCTTCCTTTGCACCTAGTGCGGACAAAAGTATTGCCGTACAATATTTCTTATTAACTTTTCTGTAAGGTAGCGGGGTTGGGTGTCTGTTCCTTAATTTGGACCTACGTTCCGAAGAAAATTTGCGGAAGAACAACTTGGGTTTCTTCTCCAGTACACCTCAGCTACCCAGCTTCCCTTTGCACCTAGTGCAGACACAAGTATTGCCGTAGAACAGTTTTTATTAACTTTTCTGAAAGTGTTAGGTAGACTGTAAGGTAATAACACTGACGGACTAAATCTTTGAACCTACATAAAAAACAATAAACTAAGCCGTAAAACACACTGAGTTTTTTTCTGAAGTAGACCACAGCTACACAGCTTCCCTTTGTGCCTATTGCGGACAATTATTTGACGTCAATATGTTTTTTATTAATTTTTCTGTTAGGTGATGGGGTAGGGTGTCCGACATCAATTTTGCACTTTCTTTCAAAAAAATAAACTATGCCGAAGAACATCCTGTGTTTTTTCTCAAGTAAACCGCAGCTACCCGACCTTCCTTTGCACCTAGTGCGGACAAAAGTATTGCCGTACAATATTTTTTATTAACTTTTCTGTAAGGTAGCGGGGTTGGGTGTCTGTTCCTAAATTTGGACTTACGTTCCAAAAAAACTGTGCGGAAGAACACCTTGGGTTTCTTCTCCAGTACACTTCAGCTACCCAGCTTCCCTTTGCACCTAGTGCAGACACAAGTATTGCCGTAGAACATTTTTTTATTAACTTTTCTGTAAGTGTAAGGTAGACTGTAATGTAATAAGACTGACGGACTAAATCTTTGAACCTACATACAAAACAATAAACTAAGCCGTAAAGCACACTGTGTTTTTTTCTGAAGTAGACCACAGCTACACACACTAGTAACCCGAATTTAACTTGATCGGACAAAAACGTGTTAACGCTATTTAAATGAGATTGATCGTTATTTGATAAAGATTGACAAAAATTAAAAATTATATTTAATTCATTTCAATTCATATCAATTTATTTTAACGCCAGTCAAATAGATTTCTCTGCAGTCGATCAATTGAAATCAAGTTAGTGGTTAGTTGCGTCAAACTAATAGGCCACGCCCCTGTTAAGCTATTTCAAACATGCATTAATTCGTTTTAAACATGGATGAGACCCGGACTTTTTACAGGTAAATCACTTAAGCGAAACGACCTCGATGTATCTATCGTTTGGGCAGAATCAATTTGCCCCCATTGCAGTTTTTTGTTTCAAACTTTAAATGCGTACAGTCTTAGTAAAGTCACATGTTTCACAATTTAAACAAGCGAATGAATAATAGGGCGCCCGAATCATACACGTGACATGTTCATATATAAGGAATTAAAATAAAAACATTAAAATATATATGCACACGCGGTTTAAAAATGCAAAACTTGTGAATTTGTTGAAAATAAAATAGATAGATAATTATATAACATGATTTTAATTTGCTCAAATGCACTAGATCTTTATCGCATATAAACATGCGTTTCAAAAATTGCCAAGTTCTATGAAAACTCGTGGCATGTAAGTTACGTGTGGTCCTTTGCAACTATTTACAAAACTTTGTGTATTCCTGTATATTTACCGTTTCTCTTTTTTCTTTTTAACTATAATAATTCTTTATTCCGTAAGAAAATTAATATACAGCTCATAGGATCAAATACATACACAAATTATACAGTTTACTATATTGTACTCGTATGTAAATGTAGACACGGAAAACTACACAGAAATTATTCATTGTGTACATAATTTAAATCGATGTATTTCATATTTTCGGTATTGACTGTAAAAAGTGCTTAAGTGCAGTATGAGTAAAATACAGAATTAACTCTATCTTTTTTTATATTACTTTATTTTAGAGGTAAGCTGCTGGCCAAGTTTCACTTATTCTGTCGCAAATCATTTACTTCAATAACCAATCAATTGTATTCTGAAAGAAGTTGATTTGTTCTCTGTACGAATACATGAAATATTTCTCACTGAACATTATGTTTGCAATCGATGATCAAATACAAATCTACAGTATTTATATGAAAGAGACTTAATAATATATTTCTTTATTATTATTCTACATATATTTGAAGGATCGAAATAATCAGTTCTACAAATGGATGTTATTTAAAGACTTGAAATTTTACAATTATCAAGTGCATCCATGAAATTTTTATCGACGCACCAAATTTTTCCCTTTCATCGTGCATAACGATCTTCTTACTTGTTCGTTGCATTCTAAAATTAAAATCCTACACAAATTGCAAAAACTTTTATTCTCCGGCTAGACTGCGTAAAAGATAAATATTGCTTTGTTTGTGTATACACAATGTTTTGAAGGCCGATATCCAGTTTGGCTAAAAAAGAATTAATTTGCGCCACAAGTTAATTACGCGAATTCTTTTTTTTTTTTTTGTATCACTTTATCATAAAAACTGCAACATTCATTTGCGCCAATAAAACAATCATTTAATTGTGCAAATATCAGTGTATATAAAGTGCGAATCCAGCTAGTTCATTTTTACAGTTATATGCGGGTATGTCTATTGTAGAATAAAGGATCATGGGAAAACTGTATTTGTTTATACGTTTTGAAAATATCAAGTTAAAGGATTTTAAGTTACGTTTTAACATATTTTCATTGTGATATGTCTTTATAATATACAAACATAGCATTAAAATTCAAAAAAGTGTTATAAAAGCATCATAATATAGCATATCGATTATTGAAAGCGATCCATTTTAACTATAGATGCGATGAATTATCACTGTTAGTGCAGTCATTATTAATATAGAATTTTCAAAGATGCGAGGAATTTTTATTGTAGAATTATGTGATAAATGCACTTGCAACAAATGAAAAAAAAAATTAGTTGATGACTTTAGGATTTATGATACATGTATTTTCAAATTGAAATACAAACTCCTCATTCATTCTTCATCAAATATATAGCTTTTCAAACTTGTAACAAAAGCGATTCTCAAAATGTCATATTGTATTCTTCAGATTACGTTTCTCCTTGATTTTAACTTATATAGGGAATCACTGGAGCGTGACAGCAGCGGGCCCTCTTAGGCAGTCAGTGGGCCCCTACTAATGAAAAATTCTAGATCCGCGAATGGATACTACCGCAGAGGTAAAACCATACACATATGGGTTATTGTACATGAAATGCATGCTTCAATTCATTTTTGTTGATTATAGACCCTTTGGAACTCTATGTGGGCTATTTCAGCAACTAGGCAAACAATCCCCAAACTAGATACACGGTTAGATTCAGCATGTCAACGAATTCCAAATATCTATATTAAAGGACATTTGTCTATAAATTTGGACCCCACAAAATTGAAAAAGGGATCAAAAATATAAAACTAGAGGCTCTAAAGAGCCTGTGTCGCTCACCTTGGTCTATGTGCATATTAAACAAAGGACACAAATGGATTCATGACAAAATTGTATTTTGGTGATGGTGATGTGTTTGAAGTTCTTACTTTACTGAACGATTTTGCTTCTTACAATTATATCTATCATGAACTTTGCCCATTAGTAACAGAGAACTATATTTGGTAAAAATTTACATAAATTTACCAAATTAATGAAAATTGTTAAAAATTGACTATAAAGGGCAATAACTCCTTAAGGGGTCAATTGACCATTTAGGTCATGTTGACTTATTTGTAGATCTTACTTTGCTGAACATTATTGCTGTTTACAGTTTATCTCTAACTATAATAATATTCAAGATAATAACCAAAAACAGCAAAATTTCTTCAAAATTACCAATTCAGGGGCAGCAACCCAACAACCGATTGACCGATTCATCTGAAAATTTCAGGGCAGATAGTTCTTGACCTGATAAACATTTTTATCCCCTGTCAGATTTCCTCAAAATGCTTTGGTTTTTGAGTTATAAGCCAAAAACTGCATTTTACCCCTATGTTTTATTTTTAGCGGTGGCGGCCATCTTGGTTGGTTGACCAGGTCACGCCACACATTTTTTAAACTAGATACCCCAAAGATGATTGTGGCCAAGTTTGGATTAATTTGGCCAAGTAGTTTCAGAGGAGAAGATTTTTGTAAAAGATTACTTTAATTTACGAAAAATGGTTAAAAATTGACTATAAAGGGCAATAACTCCTAAACGGGTCAACTGACCATTTTGGTCATGTTGACTTATTTGTAGATCTTACTTTGCTGAACATTATTGCTGTTTACAGTTTATCTCTATCTATAATAATATTCAAGATATTAACCAAAAACAGCAAAATTTCCTCAAAATTACCAATTCAGGGGCAGCAACCCAACAACCGATTGACCGATTCATCTGAAAATTTTAGGGCAGATAGATCTTGACCTGATAAACATTTTTATCCCTGTCAGATATCCTCAAAATGCTTTGGTTTTTGAGTTATAAGCCAAAAACTGCATTTTACCCCTTTGTTCTATTTTTAGCCGTGGCGGCCATCTTGGTTGGTTGACCAGGTCACGCCACACATTTTTTAAACAAGATACCCCAAAGATGATTGTGGCCAAGTTTGGATTAATTTGGCCAAGTAGTTTCAGAGGAGAAGATTTTTGTAAAAGATTACTTTAATTAACGAAAAATGGTTAAAAATTGACTATAAAGGGCAATAACTCCTAAACGGGTCAACTGACCATTTTGGTCATGTTGACTTATTTGTAGATCTTACTTTGCTGAACATTATTGCTGTTTACAGTTTATCTCTAACTATAATAATATTCAAGATAATAACCAAAAACAGCAAAATTTCTTCAAAATTACCAATTCAGGGGCAGCAACCCAACAACCGATTGACCGATTCATCTGAAAATTTCAGGGCAGATAGATCTTGACCTAATAAACATTTTTACCCCGTCAGATTTGCTCTAAATGCTTTGGTTTTCGAGTTATAAGCCAAAAACTGCATTTTACCCCTATGTTCTATTTTTAGCCGTGGTGGCCATCTTGGTTGGTTGACCGGGTCACGCCACACATTTTTTAAACTAGATACCCCAATGATGATTGTGGCCAAGTTTGGTTTGATTTGGCCCAGTAGTTTCAGAGGAGAAGATTTTTGTAAAAGTTAACGACGACGGACGACGACGACGGACGACGACGGACGCCGACGGACGACGACGGACGACGACGGACGACGGACGCCAAGTGATGGGAAAAGCTCACTTGGCCCTTCGGGCCAGGTGAGCTAAAAATGCATGCATCGAATACATTTGTTATTGAAGGCATGACTGTAACAATAGGATGAATATACAAAAATATCTTATTCTGGGGTCTCATTGGGGGGTTCTGATCCCGGATCCCGCTTACTGTTTTGGCAGATTCCCGTATTCCGCTTATTGTTTTGTCAGATTCCCGTATCCCGCTTATACTATGCAGTTCTATTTTTTTGTGATTATCCGTGTCCCGCTAGACTTCATTTCCCGTTTTTCACTTCACAATCATTTGACTTTCACCTGTCACGCTTGCAAAAAATCGGCAATCCGGCGTGACGCTTATACCCAAATGCGACCCACTATTTTAGTTTTTTACTCTATTTTGACTCATATTAAGCCCATTATAAATATAGTAAAAAAGTAGCGTGGATTTTTGTGTCCCTTTTTATCCCGTCTCGTTTCGTTTTTGAGCCATATATAGATGTCGTATGTGACAATGAAACAACACTCCATCCGATTCACAATTTATAAAAGTAGACCATTATACGTCAAAATACTGTCTTCAACATGGAGTCTTGGCTCACACCGAATAGCAAGTTATAAAGGGCTCCAGTGTAAAACCTTTTAAACGGGAAAACAAAGGTGCAATCTATATCAAGATGTACGTAATTAGTGGTGAAGTGTCATGGAAATGGATAAAAAAATAAGGATAAAGATCCCTATACGCTTTATAAGAAACTAAATGGAATACATTTGAAATAAATGTTATTTCTATTGAATTTATTAGAGTGTTTTAAAACCAAACTTTCCTCCGTAAGTTAAATTTTATCAAATCTTTCTCTTACTTTATCTATTGTTTGAGCAAGTCGGCTAAATTAAGGCTTTACAGCTTATTTCCTAATGCATGTAAAGCAAAACTTTGGTTGGCTTGCTTGCTTTGTTTGTATAATTGTTTATACAAACTTTGTAAATAAGATTGACATTTTTAAACAATATGAATAGGCATAGTTTAACCTGTATTTTTAATATTTGAATTAAATTGGGTGTTATCATAATGATTATCCAATAAAAAAGCAAGCAAATCAACTAAAGTCTTGCTCTACATGCTTAAAGAAATGAGCTGTAATAGATAAAAAAAAAATTATACAGTGAAAATGCACCGCATATACAATACTAATGATTCGCTCCACAGTGAAAATGAAAGAATAGTATCATTATTCGACAGTAAACATGACTAGCATTACGAAATCATCATGGTGGAATTTAGTTAAATATGAAGAAACTGAATGACAAAGCATATTCTACGTTATACAACTTTAATAATTGTATTAAAATGAATATTTTTTACTGCAACAACATCTTACCTGTTAGTTATAAAGCACCTGCACGATCTGTTCGTGAAATGTCCTAAATATTCACCTATTTTGGTATATATTTCACAGCTGGATGGCTTTAGGCGCGATAAAACTCCGCTCGCATCTCTTACTTTGTTTAATTAGTATTATGCATTTCTGAACATATACATTTTAACCAATTTCCCTCATTTTCTTCAAAAATTAAAAAAAGTTCGTCTGTTTATTTATCATTCTACATTAGACATTTATGGCATATACAGTAAAAATGATATTTTAGGATCCGCACTTTACATACACTGAAATATTATACACTTGTTTTCAAATGTTTCTTCTTAGAGCACTGAGGAGGTCCTTTTTGGTATTTACATGTAGGTTCAGAATTCGCAAACTGAAAGGGCCTCCTAAGAGCACTTAGACTGACAAAAAATTGCACAATGGACCTGATGGAAAGATAGAATTGACACAAAAACATGGCATACGGAAGGAGAAGTATATAATTTCGAATTTTAGTAATTATAAAGTTATTTAACAGTTGAAGTAAGTATTCTAATGTTACATGTACGTGTAAATATGTTAATAGTTTGGGCAATAGTTTCGAGGTAAATATGACACAATTAATAAAATTGAGAATGGAAATGGGGAATGTGTCAAGTTCCATTTATTGGCGCATTTAATATTATAAAACAGAAGAGATGAGCGCTATTCAAACGTTTACAATATGACAAATTACACCTAACCGTTTTCACAAATCAGTAATTTTTTCGCCCGGGGATATACACCTGCCAGTAATCTACCTTCAGTAACTTTACAATACCCAGCCGTGTCATTTCCGTATATTGTACATGTAGGTATCACGTGTTATACATGTATATACACCAGAAATACCCATTCAAGTGATTTTTAATTTCAGAAGAACTCCATATCGGGTACATAAACATAAAATTATAATAATATAAAAAATAAATGTTGTTTTATTAAAAGCACCTAGGTATGTATTTGTAAACTTTTGTTAATTCGTTATTTCATGTATCTTTTTTTTGCTTCAATTACTTTTTTGTATCTTATTGACTTATTCGTAAATCGAAAAAACGCACAAATCTGAAATAAATCGTATGCATGGCATTGAAAATGTTGAATGATTTCTCTAACTCAAAACTAGTTATACATGTACATGTAGATGCCTCTGAAATTATATTTTTCTCGTTGGGTTGCTTGTCCATTTATTGACGTTTACGCTATATTCTTATGTTCGGTATTTGTGAAAAACGCTCATCTATCAATTTTACAAGAAATATAATACTTGTAAGTCATGAACATTGAAGTTTAACTTGCTATCATTTTTTCGTATACGCACAAACATAAAATAAAATGAAACACCTTAAAGCGGTTTAAATTATGCAGTGCATTTTGAAAATATAGTTTCCGGTTATTTTTGTTTCATACTTTTTCTATCCCTTTTCCTAAAAATTAGTACACGGGTCACTGGTTAATATAGAATAAAATTAACGGTACCAATTTTCTTGCACCAGATGCGCATTTCGAAAATACATGTCTCTTCAGTGATTTGAATTTGAGCTGTTTTATAAGTATATATGATGGTGCCTCGTTTTTAAGGGATTGTAATTCTTTAAAATAAATTTATTTATTCATCCATAAAATACACTATAATTTCACTTTTTTTAAATGACAACTTGTATCAACCGGAAGATTTGCAGATATTGACACCTGTGCGTTTGGATTAGCATTAAAATGTTCCTGTATTTTTATAAGAAATACTTTATAACACAATCTTGGACTTGTACAAGTATATATATGCATCTATAAGTCCAAGCATGTGCATACAATAATGCATGTATGTACATGTATACGCATGAGTTTCTCGCTACATTGAAGACCCGTAATATAGGCCTTCCTCTTTTGTCTGCTCTATAGTCAGGTTTTTGTCTCTTTTACACATTCCCCATTTCCATTCTCATTTTTTGTAAAATACGACGGTATATTAGGGAGCGTCTAAACACCACCTAGGCCGCCTTAGTGCACTAAGCTCAAGAAGCTGCACTAAGCCCATGATGGGATGGTGCTATGAATGTAAAAAAGATACCATCGGACGCTGTTTTTTTTAAGATAATGTATCTGATTTTTTTAGTCATTAGAAATTGTAGTTAAGTCGTAATTTGATTTTTTCTGTCATTAAAGGTTTTGTCCGACGACACGTGCCAGTAATTAACAAGGTAATAAAATCACTGACCCATGCAGAAATAAAGAAACATAACAATTACACGGCTTCCACCGTTTTGTTTGCCGTGTTATATAATTGTTTGTTTTTGTAGGATTTAAAACAAAACTTTGTATTTCTTTCTTTTTTTAGTGTATTTTTTTATAGGTTAATTATTTTGACTTAATGATACTTTTTTGGGTTTTTAGTCAAACTTCATTGTAATTCGAAGTTGATGATTTTTGTAAAACGATTGTTTTAGGTGGTGTTTGTTTCGTTGTATTTGTAAAATTGTATGAAAGATTGGTTTGTCCTATAATAGAATATGGAGCAGGTATATGGGGTCAAAAAACATATTCCTGTATTAACTCTATACATAATAGGGCTTGTAGATTTTTTTCTCGGAGTACAAAAATATGCACCAAATGCTACAGTTACTAGAGACT
The DNA here is from genome assembly GCF_963676685.1 of Mytilus edulis. Classification (NCBI taxonomy): domain Eukaryota; kingdom Metazoa; phylum Mollusca; class Bivalvia; order Mytilida; family Mytilidae; genus Mytilus; species Mytilus edulis. The sequence goes on from NC_092344.1 coordinate 24,094,540, forward strand.
TAGGAATACCACCTAATTTTGATAAACAGTGGAAAAGTATTATTCGTTTGTGGTGTAGAATAAATAACATGAGCTCAAATCGGTTAAGTGCAAAAGTTCACAAGTGGGCTGATAGTGTGAGTATTAAGCATAAGTGTGTTAAAAACTGGATTTTCTTAGAAAAAAAACCTTCCAGCTAAATTCAAGTCATTTATCGTGTCCTGAAAATATGGACACTAACTTTGTTGTAATTTTTTTTATGTCAAAATTGTTCCTGTAACAAATACCATGTACATGTACATATATGAGGCTATGAAAGTAAATAAATAGAGTTTACAGAAATAAAGATGATAATGGGATAAGCACTTTAAATTACAGAATAAAGAGATGAAAATATAAAGAATAGATTAAATGATTCATGGTTGCTTAACGACCAGTTACAAATATTACACTCTACCCTCCATGTTTTTGTCCATCAATTTATACTTGAGTCAGAAAATTAAAACCAGCAGTGTCAAAAATATTTTTTTAAGCTGACAAATATTTTACACTCAGCGGCATTCAATGTCATTGACATACTATATAGCACTAATCGCAATATACATGTACATGATATTTTGGACATCTTATCAGTAATCTCTCTATTGAAGATGTTGAAATCTATGTATTATAATTATTCGCTTATAGGGCAAATTCATTTTCTACAAAGATATTTTCCATCATTTTAGTTTTGATAAATACCAAATTACAAATAACATATTTGTCTCAGTCTCCTGTGTGAGGATATTCGATTGATAAAAAACAATAAACAATTTAAGGTCGTCAGGTAAATGTGGATTACGGATTAAGATGTTAGATGTCAAACTTGAATTAACAAACTGAGGTGAATTTAACCCGAATATGTAGTTTCTCTTCAACAGTGTTTTAATTCAAAGTTCCTTATTTTCATTTAAACTAAATTAATTATATAGAATGATAGAAAGATTCGGAACTAAAGATAGTCACAATTAAAAATATGTATTTTGAAAAACCGCCAGATCATATCTGATTTAAATCCAGGGTCCGTATATGCATCTTCTGACATCAGACTCAGACTTCTCTTGAACTGAATATTAATGTGCGTATTGTTATGCATTTACTTTTCTACATTGGCTAGAGGTATAGGGGGGGGGTTGAGATCTCATAAACATGTTTAACCCCGCCGCATTTTTGCGCAAGTCACAAGTCAGGAGCCTCTGGCCTTTGTTAGTCTTGTATTATTTGAATTTTGGTTTCTTGTGTACAATTTGGAAATTAGTATGGCGTTTATTGTCACTGGACTATATATATATATATACATATATAGAACTCGTCTAAACATCAACCCAACAATGTTAGATCTGTAAATTTGCTTTCGCAAATTTTTGGTTCTTCCCTCGCCGGGATTCGAACCCATGCTACTGTGATATCGTGACACCAAATCGCCCACACTGCAGCCGTCCCGCTAGACGCAAAAAAAAGCTTTCGGTGGGCATGTGTTACCTTTCCACGTCAGTTTTAATCTAGCGGCGTACTACAGTACATGATATATAAGGCATGAAGATGTTATTGTTTACAGATCAGCTAAATTATCTATAGTAAAGGATCCTACAAATTAATGTAATCAAGATACAGTCACAGAAAATAATTATATTCATAACTGACTCAGACGTACTTATATATATATATAGTATATATTTGTTAAGGGGCCAGCTGAAGGATGCCTCCGGGTGCGGGAATTTCTCGCTACATTGAAGACCTGTTGGTGACCTTCTGCTCAGTGTTGTTTTTTTTCTTTGGTCGAGTTGTTGTCTCTTTGACACATTCCCCATTTACATTCTCAATTTTACAATGGTACGTAAATTAAGATTTTATCCGAAAAGACGGATTTTCTACATGTACTACAAAAAATTTGTACAACTATTGAATATTGTAAATGTTTAATGCATAAATGTCCAGTTCTAGATCGAACTTGCTTTGCTTCGTCGAAAGTACGAATATAGAAAAATCACAGATTTATATTACAACTAAAAGGTCCTAGAACAGTTGCAGAAATCATCAGAATTTGTTTATTGTTAGTTATTTGTACATGTATAACTGTAATGCGAACCCGAAGTTGTGAAATAGCAACTAAGCGTGAATTCTTTGGAAAAGCGGCGGTTCTATGAAAACCTATTGTCAATTTCAAGTTCTGTTTCGACATCATTGTAATATATGTCACTGGACGTTAAAATTTAATCCTTTATTTCGTCTTCGTCTTCGTCAAATATTGCTGTTGGTTTCTGCCGAAAAAAATCTTTCAAAAAGTTGTAACCTTTGGAACTTTTTCAGATAATTTAACCACATGACAAGAAATTATACAATAAACATTGGTCACGCACGATAGATTCTGATGTAAGACACGTACCGTTACAATACCCAGTTTACACGCATCAGCGCACACAGGTTTGTCGAATAGGCCAGTTGATTGGAGGAAAGTTACCAAAAACCACGCCTACCTTTAACTATTATCCAATCAAACGCCTTTGACATAAACTTAAATAATACATGGGTAATATAACAAAGATTTTGAAAAAAGTTGAGACTCTAAATTCTAACTTAAAAGTATAGATTAATGCTCGTAATGCATTTTCGCAATTTACATTAAATTTTATACATACTTTCACCTATCTAGTGAGGAAAAAATACAAATTTAAAACAATTGCAAATTACAACTATTTTGAATTATAATGCACAGCAAGGACGTATATTAGTTATCCGTCCTTGTGCACAGTTTGTGATAAATGGGTGTCAAAATGTCTTAAACAAAAACCCAAAGACCAGTTTCAAGAAGAATGCTTTGCTTTTATTGCAGAATCGCATGAAACATAATGTTGTCGTATTTTCAAAAAGAATTATCAATTTGAAAACTACTTTTCCTTTTTACCTTTCTAAAATAATACATTACGCAGATATAGATGTGGTAGTTGCCGATTGAGTCTAGAAGGTGTCAGGATTTACACAGAGAAGACAGAATATGCCGTCTCTGTGACACAAACAACATTGATGACGAGTACCATTACATAATGAATTGTAAAACATTTAAAATATAGAAAAAGAAGGAAATGTTTAAGGAACTACTGTTAGTCAAACTCTTATATCTTTAAAGCTGTCCAACAGTTAAACTCATCAAATATTGTAATATTAGAAAAACTATGTAAGAGTTATAAATGTGAAAGTCAGTCCTCCAAGTTTATTTAATTGTATCGTTTACACATGCATGTGATAATTTTACCTTATAGTTATGTTTATGTATGTTCTTGATAACTAGCAATTGAAGTTTTATGAGAAATAAAGTATTCGTATTCCTTTAAACCATAAATTACAGTACACGAAGACCGCCTACGGGTAAAGTACAAGTGAATATATCACAAAGATCATCCGTACGCGTCCTTGTAAATGCAAAACTCTGGATTTTCTTTGATAATTACCCGAGAGGTTATAAAAGATCTAGAAAAGACTTCCAAAGGTGTTTGCCAAAAATGAATTGAAATAAAAGATTTTTGTGTAGACGAGTTACAACATTGCATAAGCATGATTAGGAAATTTGAACAAAAAATGTAAGTGCACATCTTTCTAGTGGAGAAAAACACGTATATCGAGCTACGTAGGCGAAAAAGAATAAGTTCATTATGATTATGATGTAAATTCACGAAATTATAAGGTTATAATTAGAAAACAATTTAAAACACGATTCGTCATTCCCCATGTATATAGATTAAAACAGAATTATAATTTTCTAATTCTTAAATTAAATTCTGAAATTCAAAAGACATGTTTCTGATACTTGACAGTCCAGCGAACACTATTACATGAAATGCACGATGATATTGACCGAAAACAAAGGTGAAAGATTCAAATTGTAAAATCAGCCGTTGTACGGTAGAATTTCTATCAATCATTCAACGATAAAAAAAAAAGAAAAAGAAGACTATTGAGTGTAAAAGTATGATAGAAATACTTTTAATTTATTATAATGCCTGTTAAATTGTTCCAGTCATTGGTTACTAGTGATTGTCAGTCCATTTCGATATTTCATAGCACTTTTACAAATTCTGAAACAAATAAAAGAAAAAATAATTTTCCCATGGGAAAAATATATCTACCCATGAGAAGAAATTTGTCCCGCACAGTGTTCAACTCCCAAAAAGGGAGTCTAACCAACAAAGAAATGCTTTATCATCTGTAGATTGATTTTTATATATGAAACGATGTGTATTGATTTTACTTGGTTCAATGTTCAGTGGCAAGTATTTTATATATGCGCAGGTCCTGAGACAGAAAATCAAATTATTCATTCACTTAAGGTCTTCAAAAATAACGATTGCGAGATGACGGACAGGAAGACTTCAAACGTATCAGTTTGAACTAGCTGTCAGAAACTTAAGTACTCTCAGATCTTTTCTTGCTATTGTCGTTTTGTTCTTCTGGTAAACAAGTGATTCTTTCATTGTTGAAGACTCTCTAGCGACTATAAAGATGAACAGGAATAAAACGCTGACCATTGATAATTTGTATTTTTGTTTAGCTCTAAATTTGTGTTCGATAAGGTCCCGTGTACCTTTACTCCATATTCCTTTATTTTCTATAAAGGCGTCTGTCTTGACAATAAGTTGACACGACTTACAATACAAGTTAAACCCTAAAATGTAAGACACCAGATGGAAGTACTCAAAAAGGAGAGCCAGTTTGGTATTCTGTAATGTTAGAGTTCAATTCTTCATGAAGAAACGACTACTAGTATATGTTTTCTGTATTCAGCATAGAATCATATCTTCTAAACTATATTTTTTCGCACAATGTCTGGATATTGGTGGACATGCATCATTGCGAAACCAGACATTTACAAATAAAAATTAATACTTGTACTATAGCCATTTAGTAGGAAAGTAAATGCACAAAAGACAAGTAATTCAGAAACATGCATGGATCACGCAAAATTATGCAGGGGCGACACCGGAGTAATGGGAGTTTGCTTCTTGCAAGACATTCGCCGTGAAAACAATTTGATATGAAGACAAGCCTTTGTTTCAACTTTGTTTTAAAATTTCAAACATGAGGCTGTTACGGCCCAGGTCAATGTTCTTAAGCAACACATATTTTCCTTTCATTTTGCTGTTAGCTTTCTGATATAAATTTATACATATTATAGACTATTTTGATTATTTTTTTCAATTTCAGTTAAACACTATTTATGATTTGCTTTTAAATAAATTTTAACATGTTTAAATGTCTTTTTCTTTTTCTTCATCTTTTTGAAACCCTGGTTTTGTATTACCACTGACCAGTTCAGTAAAGAAACAGCTGCTTCATGTTTGCATAAATGTGTTTGTAACCAATCTAACATGCTATTATAATTTCTTAGTTTTTATTCCGTGTCTATAGATAGTCTTCATCGGGGAGGCAAGATTTATTTTGTCTGTTGGTTGCTTGGCTAGCGTAAGCTAATCGATTTACCTCACATTTTGAAGTTGGATGGAGATTGTTTCTAAGTAATGCCGTACCTTTGTACTTTGGTTTCCTGTCGGATTTTTCTCAATTTTAAATTGAAGAAGTTTTATCATTTGTTTTGCATAATTATTATTTTTGACTTGCAAATGAACGATTAATAAATCTAGTCCCGTGTGTGTTAGCGAAATGTCTTTAGTGTAATCTCGGAGTGTAATTTTTATTTTAACTTTTACGTTTGCATCAGGACGACCTAAAACACGAAAACTTTCTTTTTTTCAAGAATGACATTCGTTACTTCAAACAAAAATCGCTTTTATCTTCTTTTTTTTTTGCAGTAAAAGACCTGTTTCTTTAAAAAAAAACTTTCATACAATCGACTGATTCGGGAAGGTCAAGGATTATAACATATTTTTCGTAATTCTGATAAACTTTTTAGTAATCTCTGGTGTATTTATGATGGCTTGGTTTGAAGCGATAACAGACGAACTATGCTTACTAGTGCTGCATAAAAAACATGAGGATATGGTTTGTCCTTTATTACAAATTTGAATCCAACAAGGATAATTTTTGTCTCATAGAAAAATCGATAATTTATTTTTCGATTTTTATCGGATATAAAAGTTATTTTGAAAAATACAAACCGGATTATTATTTATTAAAGTTTCGTATGCATCATAAATCAAGCTCCGGCAACTTTTGACTTGTTCTGATATAAATAGTAATGATTTTCATCGGAGAAAAAGATAGATATTTTTGTCGTGATTGGAAGAATCGTAAAAGTGTTATTTTTCTGAATTCTGTTTGTTTAATCGGACATCGTAGAGTTTTAATTTGATTTCTTTTTGCCGAACTGGACTTCATATTGTGTATTGATTTGAAACATGAACGAGGACCTCGATGAGAACACCTGGATTGAAAGTTTTCAAACGTTCCGACCAATGAAATTCATTTTAATATGTAACGAGAGCACCTAGATGAAATATTTTATCTATACTACAATCAGTTTTAACTTAGAAATTTCCGCTCAAATATATAGGAAATAAAATTATATGAAAGCAACAATGCAGAATGTTTCTTTTCCATTTTCTGTTTTTTTAACAATGTTTATGTTCATTTCAATTTGGAAAGTAGACTTATATTAAATGCCCAAAACGTAAATGTATGTTTTCTTTTAAAACATTAAAAAACGTAAGAGTATGCCGACAAATAGCCTGTCAAGGTCGTTAAACTTAAATCAACTTACCCATCTTTATCGCAGACTAAAATTTATCTCATATATACAGAATACATGTTAATTTATTACAAGTACGTCAGGGTGCATGACAGCACAATAATCTTTTTACAGAGTCGAAAGAACAATATTTTTGTTTGATATTTGTTTCTCTTCCACAATTAACGCCCGATTTGGCCAGTGACCGGTATTACAATTTAACACAGTTTTAGAAGTTCAGTGGGCTGCTGTTTCATTTAAAATTTTGAACATGCCTTTCTGTTTATCATATTCAACGTCAACATTATCTTCGTCGATTTTATTATTCAACAATATCTTGTTTTTCATTACAAGCTTTTCCAAATATCAATATACAGCAAGAGAATGAATATATGTTGCATCAAGACACATCGATTTAAATTATGTACACAAATTATGTAGTTTTCCGTGTCTACATTTGATTTACGAGTACAATATAGTAAAACAGTAAAAAGAGAAACGGTAAATATACAGGAATACATAAAGTTTCGTAAATAGTTGCAAAGGACCACACGTTACTTACGATATATACATCGAGGTCGTTTTGCTTGAGTGATTTACCTGTAAAAAGTCCGCGGGTCTCATCCATGTTTAAAACGAATTAATGCATGTTTGAAATAGCTTAACAGGGGCGTGGCCTATTAGTTTGACCCAACTGACCACTAACTTGATTTCAATTGATCGACTGCAGAGAAATCTATTTGACTGGCGTTAAAATGAATTGATATGAATTGAAATGAATTAAATATAATTTTTAATTTTTGTCAATCTTTATCAAATAACGATCAATCTCATTTAAATAGCGTTAACACGTTTTTGTCCGATCAAGTTAAATTCGGGTTACTAGTGACAGCTTCCCTTTGTGCCTATTGCGGACAATTATTTGACGTCAATATGTTTTTTATTAATTTTTCTGTTAGGTGATGGGGTAGGGTGTCCGACATCAATTTTGCACTTTCTTTCAAAAAAAATAAACTAAGCCGAAGAACACCTTGTGTTTTTTCTAAAGTAAACCACAGCTACCCGACCTTCCCTTGCACCTAGTGCGGACAAAAGTATTGCCGTACAATATTTTTTATTAACTTTTCTGTAAGGTAGCGGGGTTGGGTGTCTGTTCTTAAATTTGGACCTACGTTCCAAAAAAACTGTGCGGAAGAACACCTTGGGTTTCTTCTCCAGTACACTTCAGCTACCCAGCTTCCCTTTGCACCTAGTGCGGACAAAAGTTTTGCCGTAGAACATTTTTTATTAACTTTTCTGTAAATGTAAGGTAGACTTTAAGGTAATAAGACTGACGGACTAAATCTTTGAACCTACATAAAAAACAATAAACTAAGCCGTAAAACACACTGTGTTTTTTTCTGAATTAGACCACAGCTACACAGCTTCCCTTTGTGCCTATTGCGGACAATTATTTGACGTCAATATGTTTTTTATTAATTTTTCTGTTAGGTGATGGGGTAGGGTGTCCGACATCAATTTTGCACTTTCTTTCAAAAAATAAACTAAGCCGAAGAACACCCTGTGTGTATTCTCATGTAAACCACAGTTATCCGACCTTCCTTTGCACCTAGTGCGGACAAAAGTATTGCCGTACAATATTTCTTATTAACTTTTCTGTAAGGTAGCGGGGTTGGGTGTCTGTTCCTTAATTTGGACCTACGTTCCGAAGAAAATTTGCGGAAGAACAACTTGGGTTTTTTCTCCAGTACACCTCAGCTACCAAGCTTCCCTTTGCACCTAGTGCAGACACAAGTATTGCCGTAGAACAGTTTTTATTAACTTTTCTGAAAGTGTTAGGTAGACTGTAAGGTAATAACACTGACGGACTAAATCTTTGAACCTACATAAAAAACAATAAACTAAGCCGTAAAACACACTGAGTTTTTTTCTGAAGTAGACCACAGCTACACAGCTTCCCTTTGTGCCTATTGCAGACAATTATTTGACGTCAATATTTTTTTTATTAATTTTTCTGTTAGGTGATGGGTCAAGGTGTCCGACATCAATTTTGCACTTTCTTTCAAAAAAAAAAACTAAGCCGAAGAACACCCTGTGTTTTTTCTCAAGTAAACCACAGCTACCCGACCTTCCTTTGCACCTAGTACGGACAAAAGTATTGCCGTACAATATTTTTTATTAACTTTTTTGTAAAGTAGCGGGGTTGGGTGTCTGTTCCTAAATTTTGACCTACGTTCCAAAAAAACTGTGCGGAAGAACACCTTGTTTTTTTCTCCAGTATATCTCAGCTACCCAGCTTACCTTTGCACCTAGTGCAGACACAAGTATTGCCGTAGAACATTTTTTATTAACTTTTCTGTAAGTGTAAGGTAGACTGTAAGGTAATAAGACTGACGGACTAAATCTTTGAACCTACATAAAAAACAATAAACTAAGCCGTAAAACACACTGTGTTTTTTTCTGAAGTAGACCACAGCTACACAGCTTCCCTTTGTGCCTATTGCGGACAATTATTTGACGTCAATATTTTTTTAATTAATTTTTCTGTAAGGTGATGGGGTAGGGTGTCCGACACCAATTTTGCACTTTCTTTCAAAAAAATAAATTAAGCCGAAGAACACCCTGTGTTTATTGTCAAGTAAACCACAGTTACCCGACCTTCCTTTGCACCTAGTGCGGACAAAAGTATTGCCAAACAATATTTTTTATTAACTTTTCTGTAAAGTAGCGGGGTTGGGTGTCTGTTCCTAAATTTGGACCTACGTTCCAAAAAAACTGTGCGGAAGAACACCTTGTTTTTTTTCTCCAGTATATCTCAGCTACCCAGCTTCCCTTTGCACCTAGTGCAGACACAAGTATTGCCGTAGAACATTTTTTATTAACTTTTCTGTAAGTGTAAGGTAGACTGTAAGGTAATAAGACTGACGGACTAAATCTTTGAACCTACATAAAAAACAATAAACTAAGCCGTAAAACACACTGTGTTTTTTCTGAAGTAGACCACAGCTACACAGCTTCCCTTTGTGCCTATTGCGGACAATTATTTGACGTCAATATTTTTTTTTATTAATTTTTCTGGTAGGTGATGGGGTAGGCTGTCCGACACCAATTTTGCACTTTCTTTCAAAAAAAAAAAACTAAGCCGAAGAACACCCTGTGTTTATTCTCAAGTAAACCACAGTTACCCGACCTTCCTTTGCACCTAGTGCGGACAAAAGTATTGCTAAATAATATTTTTTATTAACTTTTCTGTAGGGTAGCGGGGTTTGGTGTCTGTTCCTAAATTTGGACCTACGTTCCAAAAAAAATGTGCTGAAGAACACCTTGGGTTTCTTCTCCAGTACACCTCAGCTACTCACCTTCCCTTTGCACCTAGTGCAGACACAAGTATTGCCGTAGAACATTTTTTATTAACTTTTCTGTAAATGTAAGGTATACTGTAAGGTAATAAGACTGACGGACTAAATCTTTGAACCTACATAAAAACAATAAACTAAGCCGTAAAATACACTGTATTTTTTTCTGAAGTAGACCACAGCTACACAGCTTCCCTTTGTGCCTATTGCGGACAATTATTTGACGTCAATATTTTTTTTATTAATTTTTCTGTTAGGTGATAGGGTAGAGTGTCCGACATCAATTTTGCACTTTCTTTCAAAAAAATAAACTCAGCTGGAGAACACCCTGTGTTTTTTCTCAAGTAAACCACAGCTACCCGACCTTCCTTTGCACCTAGTGCGGACAAAAGTATTGCCTTACAATATTTTTTATTAACTTTTCTGTAAGGTAGCGGGTTGGGTGTCTGTTCCTAAATTTGGACCTACGTTCCAAAAAAACTGTGCGGAAGAACACCATGGGTTTCTTCTCCAGTACACCTCAGCTACCCAGCTTCCCTTTGCACCTAGTGCAGACACAAGTATTGCCGTAGAACATTTTTTATTAACTTTTCAGCATGGAAGACTTTAAGGTGAGAAGACTGTCCGACTCAATCCTTGAACATACATGAAAAACAATAAATTAAGCCGAAGAACACGCTGTTTTTTTTTCTCAAGTAGACCACATCTACCCAGCTCCCCTTTGCGCCTATTGTGGACAATGATTTGACATAGAACATTTTTTATTATTTTTTTCTATGTAAAGTAGTGGGGTAGGGTGTCCGGCCCAAACTTTGCACTTTCTTTTAAAAAGAATAAACTAAGCCGAAGAACACCCTGTGTTTTTTTTTCTAAAGTTAACCATAGCAACCTGGCCTTTCTTTGGACCTAGTGTGGACAAAAGTATTGCCGTACAATATTTTTTATTAACTTTTCTGTAAGGTAGCGGGGTTGGGTGTCTGTTCCTAAATTTGGACCTACGTTCCAAACAAACTGTGCGGAAGAACACCTTGGGTTTCTTCTCCAGTACACCTCAGCTACCCGGCTTCCCTTTGCACCTAGTGCAGACACAAGTATTGCCGTAGAACATTTTTTAATAACTTTTCTGTAAGTGTAAGGTAGACTGTAAGGTAATAAGACTGACGAAATAAATCTTTGAACCTACTTTCCAAAAAAAAAACTGTGCAGAAGAACACCTTGGGTTTCTTCTCCAGTACACCTCATCTACCCAGCTTCCCTTTACACCTAGTGCAGACACAAGTATTGCCGTAGAACATTTTTTTATTAACTTTTCTGTAAGTGTAAGGTAGACTGTAAGGTAATAAGACTGACGGACTAAATCTTTGAACCTACATAAAAAAACAATAAACTAAGTCGTAATACACACTGTATTTTTCTCAAGTAAACCACAGCTACCCGACCTCCCTTTGCACCTAGTGCGGACAAAAGTATTGCCGTACAATATTTTTTATTAACTTTTCTGTAAGGTAGCGGGGTTGGGTGTCTGTTCCTAAATTTGGACTTACGTTCCAAAAAAACTGTGCGGAAGAACACCTTGGGTTTCTTCTCCAGTACACTTCAGCTACCCAGCTTCCCTTTGCACCTAGTGCAGACACAAGTATTGCCGTAGAACATTTTTTTATTAACTTTTCTGTAAGTGTAAGGTAGACTGTAAGGTAATAAGACTGACGGACTAAATCTTTGAACCTACATACAAAACAATAAACTAAGCCGTAAAGCACACTGTGTTTTTTTCTGAAGTAGACCACAGCTACACAGCTTCCCTTTGTGCCTATTGCGGACAATTATTTGACGTCAATATGTTTTTTATTAATTTTTCTGTTAGGTGATGGGGTAGGGTGTCCGACATCAATTTTGCACTTTCTTTCAAAAAAAATAAACTAAGCCGAAGAACACCTTGTGTTTTTTCTAAAGTAAACCACAGCTACCCGACCTTCCCTTGCACCTAGTGCGGACAAAAGTATTGCCGTACAATATTTTTTATTAACTTTTCTGTAAGGTAGCGGGGTTGGGTGTCTGTTCTTAAATTTGGACCTACGTTCCAAAAAAACTGTGCGGAAGAACACCTTGGGTTTCTTCTCCAGTACACTTCAGCTACCCAGCTTCCCTTTGCACCTAGTGCGGACAAAAGTTTTGCCGTAGAACATTTTTTATTAACTTTTCTGTAAGTGTAAGGTAGACTTTAAGGTAATAAGACTGACGGACTAAATCTTTGAACCTACATAAAAAACAATAAACTAAGCCGTAAAACACACTGTGTTTTTTTCTGAATTAGACCACAGCTACACAGCTTCCCTTTGTGCCTATTGCGGACAATTATTTGACGTCAATATGTTTTTTATTAATTTTTCTGTTAGGTGATGGGGTAGGGTGTCCGACATCAATTTTGCACTTTCTTTCAAAAAATAAACTGAGCCGAAGAACACCCTGTGTGTATTCTCATGTAAACCACAGTTATCCGACCTTCCTTTGCACCTAGTGCGGACAAAAGTATTGCCGTGCAATATTTCTTATTAACTTTTCTGTAAGGTAGCGGGGTTGGGTGTCTGTTCCTTAATTTGGACCTACGTTCCGAAGAAAATTTGCGGAAGAACAACTTGGGTTTCTTCTCCAGTACACCTCAGCTACCCAGCTTCCCTTTGCACCTAGTGCAGACACAAGTATTGCCGTAGAACAGTTTTTATTAACTTTTCTGAAAGTGTTAGGTAGACTGTAAGGTAATAACACTGACGGACTAAATCTTTGAACCTACATAAAAAACAATAAACTAAGCCGTAAAACACACTGAGTTTTTTTCTGAAGTAGACCACAGCTACACAGCTTCCCTTTGTGCCTATTGCAGACAATTATTTGACGTCAATATTTTTTTTATTAATTTTTCTGTTAGGTGATGGGTCAAGGTGTCCGACATCAATTTTGCACTTTCTTTCAAAAAAAAAAACTAAGCCGAAGAACACCCTGTGTTTTTTCTCAAGTAAACCACAGCTACCCGACCTTCCTTTGCACCTAGTACGGACAAACGTATTGCCGTACAATATTTTTTATTAACTTTTTTGTAAAGTAGCGGGGTTGGGTGTCTGTTCCTAAATTTTGACCTACGTTCCAAAAAAACTGTGCGGAAGAACACCTTGTTTTTTTCTCCAGTATATCTCAGCTACCCAGCTTACCTTTGCACCTAGTGCAGACACAAGTATTGCCGTAGAACATTTTTTATTAACTTTTCTGTAAGTGTAAGGTAGACTGTAAGGTAATAAGACTGACGGACTAAATCTTTGAACCTACATAAAAAACAATAAACTAAGCCGTAAAACACACTGTGTTTTTTTCTGAAGTAGACCACAGCTACACAGCTTCCCTTTGTGCCTATTGCGGACAATTATTTGACGTCAATATTTTTTTAATTAATTTTTCTGTAAGGTGATGGGGTAGGGTGTCCGACACCAATTTTGCACTTTCTTTCAAAAAAATAAATTAAGCCGAAGAACACCCTGTGTTTATTGTCATGTAAACCACAGTTACCCGACCTTCCTTTGCACCTAGTGCGGACAAAAGTATTGCCAAACAATATTTTTTATTAACTTTTCTGTAAAGTAGCGGGGTTGGGTGTCTGTTCCTAAATTTGGACCTACGTTCCAAAAAAACTGTGCGGAAGAACACCTTGTTTTTTTTCTCCAGTATATCTCAGCTACCCAGCTTCCCTTTGCACCTAGTGCAGACACAAGTATTGCCGTAGAACATTTTTTATTAACTTTTCTGTAAGTGTAAGGTAGACTGTAAGGTAATAAGACTGACGGACTAAATCTTTGAACCTACATAAAAAACAATAAACTAAGCCGTAAAACACACTGTGTTTTTTCTGAAGTAGACCACAGCTACACAGCTTCCCTTTGTGCCTATTGCGGACAATTATTTGACGTCAATATTTTTTTTTATTAATTTTTCTGGTAGGTGATGGGGTAGGCTGTCCGACACCAATTTTGCACTTTCTTTCAAAAAAAAAAACTAAGCCGAAGAACACCCTGTGTTTATTCTCAAGTAAACCACAGTTACCCGACCTTCCTTTGCACCTAGTGCGGACAAAAGTATTGCTAAACAATATTTTTTATTAACTTTTCTGTAGGGTAGCGGGGTTTGGTGTCTGTTCCTAAATTTGGACCTACGTTCCAAAAAAAATGTGCTGAAGAACACCTTGGGTTTCTTCTCCAGTACACCTCAGCTACTCACCTTCCCTTTGCACCTAGTGCAGACACAAGTATTGCCGTAGAACATTTTTTATTAACTTTTCTGTAAGTGTAAGGTATACTGTAAGGTAATAAGACTGACGGACTAAATCTTTGAACCTACATAAAAACAATAAACTAAGCCGTAAAACACACTGTATTTTTTTCTGAAGTAGACCACAGCTACACAGCTTCCCTTTGTGCCTATTGCGGACAATTATTTGACGTCAATATTTTTTTTATTAATTTTTCTGTTAGGTGATAGGGTAGAGTGTCCGACATCAATTTTGCACTTTCTTTCAAAAAAATAAACTCAGCTGGAGAACACCCTGTGTTTTTTCTCAAGTAAACCACAGCTACCCGACCTTCCTTTGCACCTAGTGCGGACAAAAGTATTGCCGTACAATATTTTTTATTAACTTTTCTGTAAGGTAGCGGGTTGGGTGTCTGTTCCTAAATTTGTACCTACATTCCAAAAAAACTGTGCGGAAGAACACCTTGGGTTTCTTCTCCAGTATACCGCAGCTACCCAGCTTCCCTTTGCACCTAGTGCAGACACAAGTATTGCCGTAGAACAATTTTTATTAACTTTTCTGTAAGTGTAAGGTAGACTGTAAGGTAATAAGACTGACGGACTAAATCTTTGAACCTACATACAAAACAATAAACTAAGCCGTAAAACACACTGTGTTTTTTTCTGAAGTAGACCACGGCTACACAGCTTCCCTTTGTGCCTATTGCGGACAATTATTTGACGTCAATATTTTTTTAATTAATTTTTCTGTAAGGTGATGGGGTAGGGTGGCCGACACCGATTTTGCACTTTCTTTCAAAAAAATAAATTAAGCCGAAGAACACCCTGTGTTTATTGTCAAGTAAACCACAGTTACCCGACCTTCATTTGCACCTAGTGCGGACAAAAGTATTGCCAAACAATATTTTTTATTAACTTTTCTGTAAAGTAGCGGGGTTGGGTGTCTGTTCCTAAATTTGGACCTACGTTCCAAAAAAACTGTGCGGAAGAACACCTTGTTTTTTTTCTCCAGTATATCTCAGCTACCCAGCTTCCCTTTGCACCTAGTGCAGACACAAGTATTGCCGTAGAACATTTCTTATTAACTTTTCTGTAAGTGTAAGGTAGACTGTAAGGTAATAAGACTGACGGACTAAATCTTTGAACCTACATAAAAAACAATAAACTAAGCCGTAAAACACACTGTGTTTTTTCTGAAGTAGACCACAGCTACACAGCTTCCCTTTGTGCCTATTGCGGACAATTATTTGACGTCAATATTTTTTTTTTAAAATTTTTCTGTTAGGTGATGGGGTAGGCTGTCCGACACCAATTTTGCACTTTCTTTCAAAAAAATAAACTAAGCCGAAGAACACCCTGTGTTTATTGTCAAGTAAACCACAGTTACCCGACCTTCCTTTGCACCTAGTGCGGACAAAAGTATTGCCAAACAATATTTTTTATTAACTTTTCTGTAAGGTAGCGGGGTTTGGTGTCTGTTCCTAAATTTGGACCTACGTACGTTCCAAAAAAAATGTGCTGAAGAACACCTTGGGTTTCTTCTCCAGTACACCTCAGCTACTCACCTTCCCTTTGCACCTAGTGCAGACACAAGTATTGCCGTAGAACATTTGTTATTAACTTTTCTGTAAGTGTAAGGTATACTGTAAGGTAATAAGACTGACGGACTAAATCTTTGAACCTACAAAAAAACAATAAACTAAGCCGTAAAACACACTGTATTTTTTCTGAAGAAGATCACAGCTACACAGCTTCCCTTTGTGCCTATTGCGGACAATTATTTGACGTCAATATTTTTTTTATTAATTTTTCTGTTAGGTGATAGGGTAGGGTGTCCGACATCAATTTTGCAATTTCTTTCAAAAAAATAAACTAAGCCGAAGAACATCCTGTGTTTTTTCTCAAGTGAACCGCAGCTACCCGACCTTCCTTTGCACCTAGTGCGGACAAAAGTATTGCCGTACAATATTTTTTATTAACTTTTCTGTAAGGTAGCGGGGTTGGGTGTCTGTTCCTAAATTTGGACCTACGTTCCAAAAAAAACTGTGCCGAAGAACACCTTGGGTTTCTTCTCCAGTACACCTCAGCTACCCAGCTTCCCTTTGCACCTAGTGCAGACACAAGTATTGCCGTAGAACATTTTTTATAAACTTTTCTGTAAGTGTAAGGTAGACTGTAAGGTAATAAGACTGACGGACTCAATCTTTGAACCTACATAAAAAACAATAAACTAAGCCGTAAAACACACTGTGTTTTTTCTTGAAGTAGACCACAGCTACACAGCTTCCCTTTGTGCCTATTGCGGACAATTATTTGACGTCAATATTTTTTTAATTAATTTTTCTGTAAGGTGATGGGGTAGGGTGTCCGACACCAATTTTGCACTTTCTTTCAAAAAAATAAACTAAGCCGAAGAACACCCTGTGTGTATTGTCAAGTAAACCACAGTTACCCGACCTTTCTTTGCACCTAGTGCGGACAAAAGTATTGCCAAACAATATTTTTTATTAACTTTTCTGTAAAGTAGCGGGGTTGGGTGTCTGTTCCTAAATTTGGACCTACGTTCCAAAAAAACTGTGCGGAAGAACACCTTGTTTTTTTTTCTCCAGTATATCTCAGCTACCCAGCTTCCCTTTGCACCTAGTGCAGACACAAGTATTGCCGTAGAACATTTTTTATTAACTTTTCTGTAAGTGTAAGGTAGACTGTAAGGTAATAAGACTGACGGACTAAATCTTTGAACCTACATAAAAAACAATAAACTAAGCCGTAAAACACACTGTGTTTTTTCTGAAGTAGACCACAGCTACACAGCTTCCCTTTGTGCTTATTGCGGACAATTATTTGACGTCAATATTTTTTTTATTATTTTTTCTGTTAGGTGATGGGGTAGGGTGTTCGACATCAATTTTGCACTTTCTTTCAAAAAAATAAACTCAGCCGAAGAACACCCTGTGTTTTTTCTCAAGTAAACCACAGCTACCCGACCTTCCTTTGCACCTAGTGAGGACAAAAGTATTGCCGTACAATGTTTTTTATTAAGTTTTCTGTAAGGTAGCGGGGTTGGGTGTCTGTTCCTAAATTTGGACCTACGTTCCAAAAAAAACTGTGCGGAAGAACACCTTGGGTTTCTTCTCAAGTATACCGCAGCTACCCAGCTTCCCTTTGCACCTAGTGCAGACACAAGTATTGCCGTAGAACATTTTTTATTAACTTTTCTGTAAGTGTAAGGTAGACTGTAAGGTAATAAGACTGACGGACTAAATATTTGAACCTACTTAAAAAACAATAAACTAAGCCGTAAAACACACTGTATATTTTTCTGAAGTAGACCACAGCTACACAGCTTCCCTTTGTGCCTATTGCGGACAATTATTTGACGTCAATATTTTTTTAATTAATTTTTCTGTCAGGTGATGGGGTAGTATGTCCGACACCAATTTTGCACTTTCTTTCAAAAAAAAAACTAAGCCGAAGAACACCCTGTGTTTATTCTCAAGTAAACCACAGTTACCCGACCTTCCTTTGCATCTAGTGCGGACACAAGTATTGCCGTACAATATTTTTTATTAACTTTTCTGTAAGGTAGCGGGTTGGGTGTCTGTTCCTAAATTTGGACCTACATTCCAAAAAAAACTGTGCGGAAGAACACCTTGGGTTTCTTCTCCAGTATACCGCAGCTACCCAGCTTCCCTTTGCACCTAGTGCAGACACAAGTATTGCCGTAGAACATTTTTTATTAACTTTTCTGTAAGTGTAAGGTAGACTGTAAGGTAATAAGACTGACGGACTAAATATTTGAACCTACTTAAAAAACAATAAACTAAGCCGTAGAACACACTGTATTATTTTTCTGAAGTAGACCACAGCTACACAGCTTCCCTTTGTGCCTATTGCGGACAATTATTTGACGTCAATATTTTTTTTTATTAATTTTTCTGTTAGGTGATGGGGTAGGGTGTCCGACATCAATTTTGCACTTTCTTTCAAAAAAATAAACTCAGTCGAAGAACACCCTGTGTTTTTTCTCAAGTAAACCACAGCTACCCGACCTTCCTTTATTTTGCACCTAGTGCGGACACAAGTATTGCCGTACAATATTTTTTATTAACTTTTCTGTAAGGTAGCGGGTTGGGTGTCTGTTCCTAAATTTGGACCTACGTTCCAAAAAAACTGTGCGGAAGAACACCATGGGTTTCTTCTCCAGTACACCTCAGCTACCAAGCTTCCCTTTGCACCTAGTGCAGACACAAGTATTGCCGTAGAACATTTTTTATTAACTTTTCTGTAAGTGTAAGGTAGACTGTAAGGTAATAAGACTGACGGACAAAATATTTGAACCTACATAAAAAACAATAAACTAAGCCGTAAAACACACTGTGTTTTTTCTGAAGTAGACCACAGCTACACAGCACCCCTTTGTGCCTATTGCGGACAATTATTTGACGTCAATATTTGTTTTATTATTTTTTCTGTTAGGTGATGGGTCAGGGTGTCCGACATCAATTTTGTCCGCAACTTTGTCTGAAATTGTCTAATAAGTTACGAACTAGTAGATGTATTTGGTCTAGTGGGTATGAAATGAAGAGGTACGAAATTATTCAGTTCCGAAATGTGTTCTACCCTGTTATGTTATATACTAGAGTGATTCATGTGGTAGACTTGGTTGAACACACCTAATCTCTTTTAAAAAACATCCCTATTTTGTAAAATATATACCACAATTATATATATCCAAAACTGATTTCTTTTATTTCTCCTATTTCTTAAATCACTATTTAGTTAACAAAAAATGTAATAACAACTGGATTTCTTATTAAAATCAACGTTATCAGTTTGACAATATGAATACAGATCTCGTAATTGATATGTCGTACAAAGATAAAGTACAAACACAAAACTACTAATCTCCGAGGAAAATTCAAAAAGGAAAAATCAAAAATCAAAAGGCAAAATCAAAAGTCCAAAATTCTAGCAGCGCAGCATATTAGCTATATACATATCCCATAGACTATTTTCATATTACCGACTATTGACTCCGGTTTATATTATGTTTCGACAGGTTACCTACGACATATTAGTACTCGGCTAATTAAGAGCAACGTAAATAAGTAACATCAAACATTTAAACGGTGTAATTTGAGGGGAAATTTTACTCTTTTCCGATGGGTTTGTCGTGGAAAGAAAATATGAAACAGTATAATTTCCCCTAGAATTGTGCCAATTAAATGTTTGATGTCACTTCTTTACATTGCTCATAATTGACCGAGTACCAGGATGTCGTAGGTAACTTGTCGAAAAATAATATAAACTGTAGTCAAAAGTCGGTAATATGAAAATAGTCTATTGCATACGATATTCCCGGGTAGGTGTTAACGTTCCTGTCCGGATTTCTTTGATATATGGTAGCTGTTTTTCAAATATCAAAATCGAAAGCTCAAACACATAAAACGAATGGATAACAACTGCAATATACAAATGAAGGCTCGCATGTGATTTCAATAACTGGATAAAATGCATCAATGGAAATGTATATGGCTGAATTGGTAAAAGGAATGAATATATAAAGAGTTTCCGCTTGCGCATTTTATGAAAAAAAATTCTGGTGATTACAATTCATTATTGTCGAAAGAAATAACAAATATTTTTTTTTCCATCTTGTTTACTTTTATTGGGTTTCTCCGACTGCACCTTACCAGACCAAAATTGGAATTCACCTTGAACTCGTTCTTCAAAGGAATTATTAATAAAGGTACTGATTGTTTATTTTACGACATGTTGTGGTTAAACGGCGTCACATGTCACCAAATGGATTTATCTATAACTTTGCAAAGCACATACAAAGTTTACGTCTCCAGGTTTTCTTTTTAACGATGGCCCTGAAAAAATATTTTGATTATGACAATAAAGTATTCATATTCAGGACAAACTAAAACTTTATAATTTTTTTCCTCTAACTAAAATAGAAATGGTTGATTTGAAGTGGGTAACAACCGTTTTGACGATTCACGTGTTTTAAGCTTAGTTGTACGTCTTTACTTTTCATTTACGATGATACGGAAAAGAAAACATTTGCTATATCGACATTATTTGATAATATGAGACAGCTCTGCCTTAAAAAACTTTTTTACCGAATCGCCTAGAATAGACGATACTTCGCAGATAAGGAAAAACATAAATAACCCTTAAGATATGCACAATGGTACTAATATATGATGGTAATATACAAAGATGGTGTTATATAATCGTTATGCTTAAGAATAGAGTTCGCAAGTGTTAATAATTTTAACAATACTAATTTTATGTATAAAATAGCTCTATTATTCAAGTAAGTTTTGGTACACACTATACCAATATATGACAAACAAATATATCAAACACAATTCTAATATAGCCGATCGCCCACAAGACTCGAAGGACACCGGATGTTATTATAATCTATCATTAATACACATAATATTTTCTACAAATGATATCTATATACATAAAAACAAGGTTCAAGCTTTCAGTACGAATTGAAAAAATACTTATTCATATGCGAACCCGCCGGCAAGGAAAAACCAACAACCAAGTTACCTTTGTCGATATGGAAACCTGTGTCCAAACCCTAATGCTCGGAAGATCGTCTCGAGATGTGTACATCGGACAGTACTGAAAATAAGCTTATGTTTACATAAACAAAATATCAAAAAAATGTGTACTACTAAACAAAATACCAATATATAGTACAAAATAAGAAAAATTCAAACAATTATGAACCAATATTAATTCTGAACATGACTAGTTCGAAGTTGGCGAGAGAATGGTCTTATAGGGAAATTAACCCGCGAAAAATGACCACTCACTTGATACTACAATTAATAATCACGTGTCCATACATATATAAAAGAACCGTAAGTAAAACAATGTTCCTCTATACTTCAAAAAGCGGAAAATTATAAGTCTATTGATCCCAAATCTTGAACAGCCAGATTTCAAAACTGATTAGTTTTGTCTGAATACCAGTTCGCAATTTTGTCAAGAGATTGGTCCGTAATATTTTTTTAAATTGTCATCCATAACATATAAACATACTGTCTTATCAAGAAAAAGTTTTCATATTTGATAAAATGGTCTTCACAAAATCTCATTGCAAAATTATTAACTGTAACTCGTTAAATACCCTTGTCTGTAACCAAAAAGAAAGTATGCAAGACACATGTACACTTACTGAAAATATGAAAGATATATGATTTGATGCTTTAAATTTTCTCCTGAACAACAAATATGGACGTTTCGGGGATATCTGTATTGACGTGAAGTGGGTATTTCTATTGGCCTTCAGTGCGTCCCTTTAATTCTACCTGAGTGATGTTTACACGCGATATAATGTTAGAGCCATAATGATCTGATCATTCTATCCCATTACTTAACACATTTCAATCGTTTATAGGTAGATTTAAAACATAACAAACCCTTAAAAGAGAGAAAGCAATGAATTAGGTTGATACATTTAATATGCACATTTTCGTTTAGTATTTGTTTGTTTTTATTGGAATAAAGATAGTTGTACATTCTGTCATTATCATTCATGGCATTCTCGTATTCTTAATTTTCATTTTTCAAATTGTGCTTTGTTAATTTGCCTTTTGGTGTTACTTCTAAAATTTGTTTGTTGCTCGTGTTTCAATTTTGCTATGTGCTTTGTCTATATAATTGTTTATATGTTTCTTTGTTACATACATATCGTGGCTCTGTACTTCTACATCCCGCCATTGCGTTATTGTACTTTCGTAAATTTGTATATTCTTGTCTGTATTGTTACCAAATATGCTTGGTTTGTATGCCATTTTGTGCTTCTTTGTTACATGTTTGTAGGTTTATTTTTAGTAATGAGAATTATAGCACGATGTTGACTGACGTATTATTGACATTTTTCTTATTTTGTCTGTTTGTTTTGTTCACGCATCGTTGTCAATATAATGGAACTTGATTCGACTGTCATCCAAGTGAAGCTAGCTATGAATCCAGGTTCAATCCATCATTTTCTACTTTAAAAAATGCCTGTTCCAAGTCAGGCATATGACAGTTCTTGTCCATTCGTATGATGTGTTTGAGCTTTTGATTTTGCCATTAGATAAGGGATTTTCCGTTTTGAATTTTCCTCGTAGTTCAGTATTTTTGTGATTTTACTTCTTAAAAGGATAAGCTAAAACAATTGTATCTACAATGTAATAAAAGGTTTATTTATAGTTGCTATGATGGTAACAGGAAAATCAAACGGTTCAAGTTTATTAATTTTACACAAGAATAAGCAACTTTTAGGTCAAAATAGTAAACAAATCCAGATGTATGTAATATGCAATATGGTACTGACAAAAATAACAGAATATCATATAATTCAAAGACAAAAGAAAATTAGGTAGACATTTGTATTTATATTGGTGGCAGCTATCCAAAATTGTGTGGTTTCGGAAGCAATGTTGTACAAAAACTACAAATATTGTCGTCTTATAGGGGTTAATATTACAAAAAAAGTATTCATATGATTTAATTTGTATTGCTGAACAAATGTCTAAATAAGCCTTTTCAATTGAGAAGGAAAATTTGCATAAAATCTTCATTGCAACCATCTGTTTTGCATAGCAACCAACTGAGGCTGAAATATACAATGTTGATTTTTAACATATCACCTTAAAAAAAACACATTTTAATCTACAAATTAAGATGTGGTATGATTGCCAATGAGACAATTCTCCACAAGAGACCAAACGACATAGAAATTAACAAATATATGTCACCGTTCGGCCTTCAAAAATTAGAAAATCCCATACTAAAGAAATTTATCCTGTTGAACTTACTTTAAATAAAGCTTCTAACAATGACCACTGCCCTTTCCTCGATCTTGATATCTATATCATTAACGGGAAGCTAATTACAAAAAAATATGATAAAAGAGATGATTTTTCATTTCCTATCGTTAATTATCCATTTTTAGATGGTGACGTTCCCTTCTCACCATCTTATGGTGTTTATATATCTCAACTTGTACGATTCGCTCGTGTATGTAACAACGTATAATATATTAGCAAGAGAAATTTATGTATTACTGAAAAAATATTACACCAGACTAGGGTTTTCGGTATCACAAACTAGTCAAAACATTTACTTAATTTTATCATCGGTATAAGGAAATAATTCGTAAATATAACTCAACATGCAGACATCTTATACGTTCAGGTATTTCCCATTCAATCTTTTATGGTAATATTCTTTACAAAGCACAAACATGTCAGTTTTTACCTCAAAAGCTAAAAAAAACTTAAACAGACTTATTAAGAAGGGATATTGTGACGATACTGTTGTCAGGTCATTAAAGATTGCATATTTCGGCTTTAATATTGATTCACTTATAGGGTCTCTGCATCGGAACTAAACACATATATTAAAAAAAACAGTTGTTGGCATGACAAGGGTTATGTTCGTTTCATATATTTTATGATAATATGATACTAAACCTCCTTTGGGAGGGACTGTGCCTGATATTCATCTGATAAAGACATAATCTTTCAATCAGTTTAATTGAGGTCTGGAACTGGCATGTCAGTTTACTGCTAGTAGTCTGTTGTGAATTACGTATTATTGTCATTTTGTTTATTTTCTTTTGTTACATCTTCTGACATAAAACTCGGACTTCTCTTGAACTGAATTTAAATGTGCGTATTGTTATGCGTTTACTTTTCTACATTTGCTAAAGGTATAAGGGGAGTGTTGAGATTTCACAAACATGTTTAACCCCGCCGCAATTTTGCGCCTGTCCCAAGTCAGGAGCCTCTGGCCTTTGTAAGTCTTGTATGATTTTGCATTTTAGTTTCTTGTGTATAATTCGGAATTTAGTATGACGTTTATTATCACTGAAATAGTATACAAATTTTTAAGGGGCCAGCTGAAGGACGCCTCCGGGTGCGAGAGTTTCTCGCTACATTCAAGACCCATTGGTGGCCTTCGGCTGTTGTTTGCTCTATCGTCGGGTTGTTGTCGCTTTGACCAATTCCCCAATTCTTTTCTTAATTGTATTAAAAAAAATAGTAATGAAGAAGTAAAAATTTGAGAACTTGTTATCTTAACTAAATATTTCTAAAATGTCCAGTTGTGGGTAATTAATTCTTTATTTCATTGAAGTAAAACAAATATAGGTCATAATCTTGGGTGTTTCCAAGCACAAGTTTTTTTTTCATTTGGTGTTTGTATAGAATATTTTGGAAATTTGAGGTTACTTATTCTACATATGCCTGTGCCAAGTCAAGAATTGTACTTTATTGCAGTTTTAACATGGTTAGGCGGGAGGTTTGGCATGCCACAAAACCAGGTTCAACCCACCATTTTTTTTTTATCAAAATCTCATGTAACAAGTCAGGAAAATAATAATTGTTTTATTATAGTTTGTTTCTGTGTGTGTTACATTTTAATGTTTTGTTTATGTTGTGTCGTAGTTCTCCTCTTATATTAAATGTGTTTTCCTCAGTTTTAGTTTGTAACCCGGATTTGCTTTTTATCAATCGATTTATGAATTTTGAACAGCGGAATACTACTGTTGCCTTTATTTAGGCATACTATTTTTGTCATTTTAGCCCTCACTATCGCTCCGGCAAAAATAATCACGAATATAATGCCTACCTATGTTAAAACTACAATAAAGTATAGCTTGCATCAACTATTTCTTAAATTAAACATAATTTTGAAATTAGTTCGCATTGATGTCAACTTATCAAAAGTACGGACTCTTATGTAATTTGCATATTATGTAACTAATTTGAAAAACAAATTACTGTTATTAGTCTAGAAATTCACTTTTGAAAGTTCCTAATATAAGTTGCCCTGATTTGACCGACTCATATAACATGTTAAAGACTTAGTCTAATTTAAAAATTAACTTGATTTAATTTCGTAACGGAACCTAACATCAATTTACTGTTGGTTCATGTTGAACAAACTGAATAAACCCCCCTCTTTTCTGGGTCAAAAGGCCTAATTAAAAATGTTTCCATACATTAAAACTATGGTGCTTTAATAACTAGATATACTGCCTTTCCTCATTCTTTCTAATAAACATAATGTACCATTCGAAAACATCGAAAAATTAATACGAACAAATAAAACATCCAATGCCATGTCATCTCTGTTATCACCATGTTCATTATTTAACTGAGAATGTTCCACATAACCTCCAATAAAAAAAATTGTAAACTCTTTAATTTCTGGAATGACTCTTTTACAATAGTTTTCGTTCCAACCTATGTCCTGTATTCAAAAGACCAAATATTTACCACAATTTTTCCGGATATCATTTCGTTTCTTATTGACTCCAAAATAATCATTTCTGATCCTTCAATGCACAACGAAAAGTAATCAATATGTTGCACTCCAATCTTGCCTATAACTTTTATCATATTAAAACAAGGAACCAAAATTGTTCGTTTACTTTTTACCATCTTCATGTGGGCATTATCACATTCTGACGCAATGCAACCTGCAGCTCCGCTCTTAATACATTTAGTGCTTCTTAATTTATTTGATATGCAAGCACACAGACACCATGCATGACGTTTCAGCGCATCTATTTGCCGACAAAGATCGGGGTTAGCTTCTATTAACAGTCCAGTCCAGTTCTGTTTTCTTTCTAACCACAAAGTATTCGTCGGGAAATGTTATACACAGTTTCATACTGATGGGCTTGAGAGTATTGTATATCAGTGTTATTTACAGAAAAATACAAATGTGGTTCTTTAAGGTAATAGTCAAGTGTTTTTGAAAAAAATACATTGGTTTTAGTAAAACCATGCACGCGCTATTGTCCATAGCCTCGATAATGCTGCTTCCAATTTTTTTAATTGTTTAAATATAATTTCAAAATTCATAAACGGACAATTTAAGAAAAGTTTGTTAAATCAATTCAGTACCGAAATACTGACTACTGAGCTGATGATACACTCGGAGACTGATAGGCCACCAGCAGTAGTAACGACCCAGTGATTTACAGAATTGGAAACAACACCATTAATAATTTCTATCGTCCGAAGCACTTTTCTGGATTTACCTTCATCCTTTACCTAAAACATGTCTAATCTCCACAACCATAAATAAAACACAAAAAAATGGGCCAATTTGAACATTTTGTTTAGAAAATGAATACATAGTGACGTTTCCTTGAGTCCCATGTCATTTTCTATCAAAACATTTTAGTATGTATTATTTTGATGGAGAGTTGTCTCATTGGCACTCATACCACATCTTCCTACATGTATATCTATTATGAATTTTTAAGTGTTTTTTTCTTCAAAAGGGATTCATGGACATAATGTCTCATACTTTAAACTTTATCTGAAAGGAATATACAAATATCAATTTGCTCTTTATGCATATGAAAATATACCAAACATTTCTCCACTCTTTATTAACCCACATTAAGTAATGATACACTGAAATCAATACCTCTCAGGCATTAACATTATATTTTCTCAACTGAACAAACCAAGTTGATTTGATCTGTTCAAATATTTCATTTAGGCTATATCTACTATTAAGATATTTCTAAATTTAAATTGCAGAAAAAATATTTTATAATGGGTATATCTTATAACTGATTATTGTTGTATTGTTATGAGTAGTTGTAGCAGTGAGGGTTTAAATGGGATTTTAAAATGACAATAGAGAGCGGCTAGAATTGAAGCAGAATCTTTTGTTCCTTCTGATCCCTTATTCAAAGACTTAAACTGATTGACTGTTGAACAGAGGAAAAAATATCACAAATTTGTGATGACATTTAAGTGTATCAAAAATGATGCGCCATCATATCTTACTAGCAAGTTTGTTCAATTGTTAATGACATTTATTCTGTATTCTGTACCATTCCTGTGTAAAAATTTGCCTGTATCTTTAAGAAATATTACAAAATTAATGTTCATTCTTTTAAATAAAAAATAACGGATGAAATCAACCAATTGAAAAAAATATTAAATATTAATCATTTCATCATGTGTATTTTGTTCATACAATTTATGCAGTTGTAATGTATTATCATTTTTCTCAACTGTTTTACTAATGTATTCCATGTATATGTTTGCAAATTTGTTTTTTAACAATTGTTGTTTATTCTTTTCTTTGATAAGGGCTGCAGGGAAGATTATGTATTATACAGCTAACCCAATTACATAAGTATTGATGTTTTTGTGGTAGTATTGATTCGTAATAATTTTCTGCTTCCTCAAAGCTAGATTCCGTGAAGTCTTGTTGTTGATTTATTTTATTAAATACACCGACAATTTGATGACACATGATTAACGCCATCAGTTTTGTTGATTAACACAGTTATGACATTAAAATTGTATATTAATTTGAAGCTATTTTCATTATTTGAGACTGTTTTAAACAGTTTTAATAATTCTTACATGAGCACCAGTAATTCCACAATATTCTGCTGCAAAATAAATCATATATAATCAGATTATACTGTTAATTGTTTTTATGAATTAACGCAACTGGTGTTAAAGACGGCCTTTTTCACAAATTTTTATATACATCAATATATTAGCTGAACTGTACCACGGTTATATTTGCTCTTGTTTTTCGTAAAGCATAAACGTCTCATGATATATATAAACAGATATTCATGAATCTATATAATTGTAAGTTTCTTTTAGAGGTCTGTTTATACAGAGGGAAAATGTTTTATTGTGGGTACCAGAGAGTTAACATGAAACCAAAGATGTGAGAACATTTGATATATGAAGAATAGTCAAAATTCGTAAAATATTCTTTAAAAGTTAAAATAAAGAAACAAAAGAAAACGTACTAAAGGCACTTAATTGTATTTGCCTGATTGATTTGAAATGTGATATCTCTAACTTTTGAGAGTGTGAAAAAAATAGTTCTCGTTACTAGTGGCATATCTGTTCTCAGTAAATGATTGGTTGAAATTTAATTGTGACGTCAAATTTTCTTGGTTTCTTCTGAATTTTCCTATTGTGACGTCAAGAAAAAAGGCGACCATGCATGTTTAATAACGTCTCATAAAAAGTACACAACTGTCTTCAAATCTTTACAAAGGAAGGATAAAAATCTTTAGTGAAACCGATTTCGCCATTATAACTAGTGTATGACGATATTTCTCCACTCTCAACAGTTAGTTTCAATTATTAAAATAGCTCGACAATCCTCGCGCTTCAAATATTAAAATGTTACTGTCTCGATTGGAGAAATATCGTAACACTCTTGTTGCAGTGGTGGAATATGTATTTACTTCATTGGTTGCAGGTTGATAAAACTATATATACATTGAAGGGGAAATCAAACACTTACATGTACTTATTTTAAACACTTTTAAAAAGTAATATCCAATTCAAATCAATGCCTAGGTAACCAATTACTGTCTCTCAATTTCTTGTTATTTTTGCATTGGATAACTTATGCTATTCTTTTGAATTTTATTAAAATACAGAGATTTACAGAGATGATATTCAAATCTATTGTTTGCTCTGTTGAGTTTTTGATGTTAAACTCAACCCATTGTATCAGCAGTATACGATATGATGTATTATTTTGTAAACTTTTTGAAAAAGTGTAATGCTTAAACAATGTTAACCGGGTTACAGGATGTCAAATTGGATACAAATAATCAAACATTGGACAATAAAGGTAACTCAATATTGGATGTTCCATCGGACTGATACATATTAATTTGTTATTTTATTATGTTTTAAAAAAAAGCAAACATTTAAATGTTGTAAAATAATAACATATTTGTCATGTAAACGTTTTTGAAAAGATTGAAATTATGATCAGTTACAAGCTTATACAAGTAATACTGACAGGACACGGACAATAGGACTGCCTTTTTACTATAAGTTCCTATGACATATACAATACACATCGTAGCGAACTGTACTTGTTCTACATTTATGATTATTCTAAACTTAGCATAACCAACTAGTCACAATCTCGGGGATAAACGGCTTTTGAGTTTCATCCTTTTTTCATTGTTTTGCTCCTGTTTCAACATGAAGGGCTTTGAGCTCCTTTGAACATTTTTGAGGGAAGGGGGATACTTAACTGATCAAACACTATCCTCTCATAATAGGGCTTCAAATCAAGGGGTACGTTGGTTCCAGGCTCAAAGTAACGTTTGAATCAGTGTTAATATACTGTAAATTCAGAAATTATTTCGTAGTTTTTATCAATGCAAATAATGCGACTGGTTGATCATCGCAATAATAAGAACTCGCATTCTGATATCTGATACATGAATCTGCATGCAGCTTTTCCGAAAATCGCAATAATTATTCCGATTCAAATAGGCATATACCTGATATCGAATATAATATAAACTCAGTTATTGATTTTTTTTAATTTGTACAAAAAATCGTGTGTAGTTTTGTTGTTATCAATATGTAAACGTTACAATATGCCCTTTAATATTTCCCTTTTATCGGTTAGCATGAACGAAATAGGATAGGTTGCTGGTTTGTTCGTCGCTTCACATCTAGTGGCAAATAGCTAATACAAGTTCGGGATGGGAAAGAAATAGATATACATACTATAGTTAGGTCCTAAAGTATTGACCGTCTGGATAAAGGTATGTGAAATTTGAACTTGCACTGGAAAATGAGGGTATTGTAGCGGGCAGGGGTTTGAAATGCTTCGACCCAAGAGTTTTTACTCAAATTTTATGAGTAGTTTGTTTATAACAAAGTCAGTATGACAAGATATGAGCTGGTCAGTATAATATAGGCATTTGCTAAAAGTCGCGTAAATAAGTTTCTACATTTTATTCATTTCAAGAATCATATATTTTCATTTATATTCCAGATAAACAACAACTATTCAGTAAAATACATTTAGTAATTTATCTCTACACTCAAAAGATATTTTCTTATTCATCTCTACACTCAAGAGATATTTATTAATTTATCCCTCCACTCAAGAGATAATATGTTGGTGTGTCAGAAAAATACATAAAAAGGCTGAGTTCTGCTATATTACTAAGAAAATAAATTACCTACGAGAAAATCCTTACTTCAAGTGAATTTAATCAGAATACCTCTTTCTGATATTTTTGTATATAGTTGTAACTGATACCTCACCAGTTACATAAACAAATGTTTATTATTATTAGTTATATTCAGAACCTTTCCTGAATAACAACTAACAATGGACTACAGTTTATAACCTTAAATAAACTGTTTTGTTTATCATAATTTCCATACCTTTAGGAAATTATCCCTTAACTGCCTACTATCCTATTTAATTCTATGTATTACAAAAAGACAAATGTTAACAGTAAACGTGAACTTCAATGAACAATTTCAATAATCCTAACTTTAAAAGATAACTAGAAATAAAGCTTTGCCAGCAATAATTCGATAATTAACTCAAAAGATATTCTTAAACAATTTTAAAGAACTTTCCTAAATTTACCAAAAGAATAAAATACTTTAAGCAAATGATCAAAATTTAGGAGTCCGGCTCCAAGAGTCCGCTAAAATGAAATATTCCTTTTTAACTTTGAAAACGCTAACTTTACTATTTTCCTTTACAATTTAATCTTTAAAAAAAAAAAGTTTCTAAAAAAAATTAACCATTTTGAATAAAATAAATAACGAGCAAATAAAAATACCAACTGTAAGAACCAAAAGTTTAAGCAGAACTGACGACCAAGCGTCGAAATTACGTCAATGTTGGATTGTTGGCAAAGTTGGAAAATTGCTGGATTGTTGGATCGCGCGCTTGCCGTCCAACTAAATATTTGAATTCTCAAATAAATTACAATAATCACAATAATATACAATTTTAGTAACCTTTATATAATAAACAAAGTTTGCATGGTACTAAACAAATTTCTATGGTAACTAAAAATACAACAATATATACAGCGCCACCGGAAGTCACAATACGTAAACAACATTGCGAAAAGTTTGTGTGTCACCGGCGGATCAAAATGTTAAATATTAAGGATAATGAACATTAACATCAACAAAACATTGAAGACGTTGACTACAAATACTAAAAGGAATTACAAGGAGTATGTGAAAACAGTTGCCAACACGTAAAAATAGTGTTTTTATTGAACAATCGTCCGAAGTGACACATTAGTTCTACTGCGCATGTCAATACATTTCATTCATAAAACTCTAGCACAGGTGCGTGGAATTTACTACGATTTACTACAGTTTCTACAATTTGATCTTCACCAAAATACAAGACATACAGTTGGATTATTCAGTGGATTATTACTATGAACTGGTAAATTATTACATGAACTTCAACTGGTTTATCAAATATACAAATGACAGTAATTCAATATTTCTAGAAAACTCATAACATTGTAATTGTTCTAACTTTACTTTATTAAATGTTAAATTAAACTTATTTGCTTCAATTATCATATATGTTCCAGACTACAAGCATTCCAAGTAGTATAATACAAGTTATTTCACACAGTTACTGTTTCCCATATAATAACTTTCATAAAAAATACAGAATATTAAACAGTATGCTTTATCAATATCAATTTAAACATACATCAAAATATCTTACATGTCTATGTACTAGACTTACATGTCTATAACATGTCACAATAAAATACATGTACCCTAGTCTTCGTACTCTACATTTTATCCCCTTTCCATTATTTGCGTCCCCGCAAATACTTTTAACTTTTGCAAAAGCTTACAATTAAAGTTTGAAATATTTTCCTCTGCTTTAAATGCATTTACATTTTGTACTTCAGAATAATAGACTTAAAAATTTAAGAATTATTTCCAAAACTTTTCTTATTAATACAATCTATGATTATAACACAAATACATGATAATATATTATATTTTACAGATACACCAACAGTTTCACCATTATTACCATCAGCACGAGGGCAATAGATACCAGACAGACATATATATATATACAAAATGTGGAAAATTACTGAACGTTATGAACAAACTGGAATATGGCTAAGAACCAGAGGTTCTCTAAGGAAAATTATAGTTACCATGCAAACAGTACCAAAATATTAAATAGAAGTTCAAAAATACACCCCAAATTTAACTGTTAACACTTAAAAGCTTTGACTATATCTTATATTAATAACTTCTAAACTTTTTAACTTTCCAAAAATAAATTTTCAATCTACATTATTTTAAATAACTTTTAATTTTAACCTCCGGCCTCACTCCTATGGATTTAACTAACCCTCTATGGATCCGTAGGGGTCAGTAGCGAACCATATAATTTTAATATTACTACTTCCTCTATTTTTGGACCGTGTTTTTCTATACTGGTAACATTCCCAAGTTATGTCTCTATGGGATGAAACACAGAGATCATATAAGGGAACCAGTACGTTAACCAGTTAACATATCGATGAATATTATATGTCTCCCCAAAAAAAGCGTGGTTTGTGAAACAGCTGTATTTACAAAGAGCAATCTATATATTCCCGAGGTAAAAGCAAAGTAGAAAAATCACAGATAATTCATTCAAAATAAACAATGTATAGAAACTATTCCAACTCCAAGCACCTTTACTTATTGCCAAATGTTTGTAGAGAATGTTGCAGCATAAAAAAGGTTGAGCTAGACCCAAATACCTGTGACATTTTATCAATTGAAAACGTAATGTCACGTGATAAAAATCGGACGACAGGTCATATTTTCATGTTCAGGGAAGATGATTTAGACGACCATTCATCATTGCACATGATCGACCATGATTTATTAAACATTTAAGCATATTATTACAATATTCAATCGAACTCACCCCCTTAGTTCTTTGTTTTTTTTACAGAATTGTGTCCTGAATGTTGACGCAAGGTTCAAGGACATGAATATTAAAAAATCATGTCATAGAAATATATCGCATGAAACGAGCTGTATACAAACAGAAGCTACGCAAGGTGAAAAAAATAAATTATTATGAGTAAGTATGACCTGAACTTGGATCGCATTTTGAACCTTTTTTAAAAGGAACATCGTCTTGCAAAAAAGAAAATTAGCAATAGGGAAAATAAAACAGGCCCTTTTGTTGCAAATATTTATGTAGAAAAAATGAAAACAATACAACAGCTTTTCTGGTGATTAAACTTTTTAAATTTAGGAACGCTCAATTTTTACATAGACTATAGATTCCCGTGTAAACAGAACTATCTAAATTTACGAACAGACTATTTTTTGCTTGTAAAATTGTATGGTTGTTCAATAAAAAAATAACACGAAGAAAAAAAAATTCCCCGTCAAACCTCTTATCATTTTTGCATATTTATTGGTCGCTTGTTAATTCTTCTTTTGTTTTTTTTTACAAATTAGCAGTATTTACTTGTTTGCATTTCATTATTTTTTGGTGTGGTATATCTTAACTTTATATACATAATACAATTGCCGATTCATATTAAAGAGGTACCATGTCGTAATCTTGTAGTTTAAGTCGTTGCATTTTAAGATTGTTTTTGTATAGTGCTGCCGAATATAAAACAATGTAAGATGAATACTTTCATATCAACAGATATTATCATTTGGGCATGGAAACTATGATTGTGGGTTTTCTATGATAGGACTTATATATCATCGTGGTTGACCTATGCTGTGCTTCTAGTCCCTTGGTCCCTTTTCAAAAACATAAAGGAATATGTTAGTCTTAAAATAATATTTGAAATTTGGCAAATGATAAAATGCATAAACATATACAAAAATGTTTGCTGAAAAAACAAAACTGATGTAACGATCAAATATCTCTATTTATTTTGTTATGGACAAAGGGTTTACTCATTTAAACTGAAAGTTGCAAATAAAACCTTGTACGACAGCTAGTTGTTTACTATGGTCTTTATAATTATTTCATCCGCACTTCTTACCCTAGAAAATATGAAAATCTGTTAAACATTTGTCGATGCTACTCTCTAATTTAAGGAATATTTTCTTCAGGTTGTGCTAAATGACCTCAACCTTTTAAACTTCTTAATTCGTTGAAAAATTTTGATTTAAGAAGTAGGCTACAAAGATTTGGTGACCATACAATTGATGATAACATATGTCTATGTTATAACGGCCGTTTAAGAAATAATTATATATCCACTAGTAACTGTCTATAATTAGATAGTCCACTGATCATAAATCAACATCACCCACAAATTAAATTAACATTTCATTTGAGTTGTGCTAAATGACTCCTCCCTTTTAAATATGTAAAATCGTTTAAAGACTTGCTGACCATAAAATTGATCATAACAATCTTCTATGTAATAACGGCTGTTAAACAAATGATGATATATCCACTGGTTACCCTCTATAATCTATAACCTTTTAAACTTTTAAGTTCTTTTGGTGAATGAGACTTTGAAAAAAGGAAATTTATAAATTTCCGCCCATTACATTGATAGTGTTAATTAATAGTCGTTAAACAAATAATGATTTTAATTGAATACCAACAGTTTTTAAACATGTCAGTTTAGCTTGTTAAAATACAGAATAAACTGTGATACAAAGATAATATAGTAATTGAAGGCAGTTCTATTAATTACTTACCATTGTCAATGTAGGACAGTTCTTATTGTACAAATTTTGTTTATATAAGACAGACAAAGGAATAAGTTCGGTAAGGGTCATATTTGGCCCCAATTATAAAGTTCATAGTTACAAGACAATAAATGTTTTGAGTTGCCCTCAATACATGTTAGAAAGTTAAACAGAACTGTTTTTGTCAAAGTTTATTTCTAAACACGTTGATTTTTACATCCAAAAAGGGTCAAAATAAGGGATTTTGGTGAAATTTGACAAAATCAGCTACATTTCAACCAAATAAATGACCAAGAAACATAGAGCGCAGGCGTCGACAAGCTTAAGATTCAAAAAAGACATGTGAAATGTCTTCACAAACATTATTTTAAAATATAACTGTTGTCGACGTATGCGCTCTATGTTTCCTGTCCAATTGTCTATGGAAATTTACCCATTTTTATTGTTTTTTTCGTGAAAAATCAACATGAGTACAACTTGTGACGTCATAATGAAACGCAGAAACGTAAAATTTTCAACGAAATGGTTTATATCCTAGCAAGTCAATGTATTAGCTATAATTTATCTTGATATTGGTCGATAAATCGGAATTTGAAATTTACGCTAAAAAAGGGGGCCATTTTAGGACCTTATCGAACATACTCCATTGCTCATTTTGTATTATCTTAAAAGCATCAATAGCACACTTATTTGTATAAATAAATGTTATAAGACAATCGTTTATTTCCTTTTCAACTGATCTGGAGATAATCATATGCCTTAAGTTATTGTTTAATTTTTTTTCCTGTTTCTTTTTTCTGTAATTTAGTTTTGAGACTGCATTCAAATGATTTGAATAAGGCCTACAGACACAACATGCTATACAAAACATATCCTAGTTTTATTTGACCAAATAACAGATTTAAAAAATATATGAAATTGTCTAGTCACCTTAGCCTGTATATAAAACAGGAATACCAATATGATTATAAATTGAGTTTGTGTGGGTATTTTTGTTTACATTAAAATGAATAGGACAACATGATTGACCGTGTAAATATACTATTCAGACATTACAAATATCGAAACAAATTTTCTAAAGAGGAAAGGATTGATTATTTTTCTTTTAAATTGTAAAACAATATTGTATATGAGTACATGAATAATTATTTTTGAATTACCACAACTAGACAAGGACTGTGTTTTAGACATACATTCATTTTCATTACAACAATGAGGAGATTTGGTATGATTGCCAATTAAACAACTATACACAAAACATCATACCAAAAATATGTATTTAATTAAAGTCAACCGTACAGCCTGAGAAAACCCCACATCGTATAGTCGTCTATAACCTGAAAGTAATGAAACAATTCAATTTTGAAATATAACAGCCTTAATTATTACAAACAGTTGATGAAAATCTAATATGACAGACAGGAACCAACGACAACTAGTAAGAACGTGGTGGGATTAAACATGTCTATGACGGTCCAACCTTCTCTTAATAGTTATCAAAAGGTACATGTACCAGGATTATAATTTAGTACGCCAGACGCGCGTTTCGTCTATATGTACATAAGACTCATCAGTGATGCTCATATCAAAATATTTATAAAGCCAAACAAGTACAACGTTGAAGAGCATTGAGGATAAAAAAATCAAAAAGTTGTGCCAAATACGGCTAAGGTAATCTATGGCTGGGATAAGAAAATCCTTAGTTTTTCGAAAAATTCAAAGATTTGTAAAAAGGAAATTTATAAAAATGACCACATTATTGATATTCATGTCAACACCGAAGTGTTGACTACTGGGCTGGTGATACCCTCGGGGACCAAACGTCCACCAGCAGTGATATCGACCCAGTGGTGTAAATAGTTAGCAAAAGGTACCAGGATTATAATTTAGTATGCCAGACGCGCGTTTCGTCTACATAAGACTCATCAGTGACGCTCATATCAAAATATTTATAAAGCGAAACAATTACAAAGTTGAAGAGCATTGAGGATTAAAAATTCCAAAAGAGTCGTGCCAAATACGGCTAAGGTAATCTATGCCTGGGATAAAAAAATCTTTAGTTTTTCGAAAAATCAAAGTTATGTAAACAGGTTATTTATAAAAGTTACCACATTATTGATATTCATGTGAACACCGAAGTGTTGACTACTGGGCTGGTGATACCCTCGGGGACTAAACGTCTACCAGCAGTGATATCGACCCAGTGGTGTAAATAGTTAGCAAAATGTACCAGGATTATAATTTAGTATGCCAGACGCGCGTTTCGTCTACATAAGACTCATCAGTGACGCTCATATCAAAATATTTATGAAGCCAAACAATTACAAAGCTGAAGAGCATTGAGGATTAAAAATTCCAAAAAAGTCGTGCCAAATACGGCTAAGGTAATCTATGCCTGGGATAAAAAAATCTTTAGTTTTTCGAAAAATCAAAGTTATGTAAACAGGTTATTTATAAAAAGTTACCACATTATTGATATTCATGTCAACACCGAAGTGTTGACTACTGGGCTGGTGATACCCTCGGGGATGAAACGTCAACCAGCAGTAGCATCGACCTTACCGTGGGACAGTGGTTTTACCGCACCAAATAAGAAAATAACTATACAACTCTGTTGAAAAGGGCTCATATATAACTCGTCAGTTTGAAAAAAGCAGACCGGACGTAGCATGGTATATATTCATCCCCACAACAGCGAAAAACTATTCAGAGATAAGAGAGTACTTGCAGGTACTGACACCTAGTTCAAAGTCAGTAACAAATGTTTTTTAGACTTGAACATAAATCAGTACACATCCAATGTCAAAATATAGGTATCAACATATTGTAGTACTTTAAAAGTGCATATGTGTTTAAGGGCATACGATTCAGTTTTGATCCCGTATTTAAATTTTGATAAAATTTCCATATAGACTATTTTTTACCTGATTATATCAAATATGTAATAAAAAATATACCTTCGTGTGCTACTTTTTGTGTAAAATTTGGTCGAAATTTTGTATATTTGCTCAAAATTCAGATTTGTGGCCGTATTTTCTCTTTCGAAAGAAAGACATAACTTTTTTGTTTTCAAAGATAAACACAAATTGTTTTTTGTTAAAAAAAATGTAATTTCTGAATTTTATAAGTATTCTAAAAATTTATTCATTTTTTATTCAGAAATAACTCATATTTATCAAATGTTCATGAATGCAGAAAAAAAACCATCATTTTTTGCTGTATATTTATCAAATTTAAAAAAAAGCACTATTTACGTAATCATGAAAATTGGCACACATAATCTTCTCCCGTATTCAAACCAAATGACATTTTAAAAAAGAGGGTTCCATGAACTCGTTTTCAAGTTAAATAAGTTTGAATGATTAAAATCAGTCGAAAATTGATTCTTTTCCCGATAAGTCATAGTTTGACGTCACCAAAATAACAATTACAATAGGAACGTCATTACCTCCCCTGTAACTGTATCGTATGTCCTTAAGGTGGTATGGGTGTCTTTCGCCATCTCGGATTGTAAAAAACAGAGAATCTAAGGTCCAGATTTTCTATCAAGTTAGCAAAATTTGATTCAGTAATGTAGATACTTAAGGTGAATTTTCATTTAAAAGAACCAATTTATAAGAATATAACCTATAAATATTTATATTTTTACAATTGTAGATTGTTTTTGGTTGTTTTTAAATATTTTCAAATTGGTATTTTAAGGGGAGGTAACTCTTAAACAGTGCATTTTCTGAAGGAATCTACATGGAATTTTCCTATTTTGTATTTTAACCAGAAAAAACGTGCGGTGACCATATCTTTTCTTTTGATATTATCAAAGCATTGTCTGAAAGCTATCTTTTCCTAATTTATTTTACAATTCTATCATTTTGTTTAGTTTCTTATCACAAAATGTTGTTTTTCCTGTATAA
This sequence comes from Mytilus edulis, assembly GCF_963676685.1. NCBI lineage: Eukaryota > Metazoa > Mollusca > Bivalvia > Mytilida > Mytilidae > Mytilus > Mytilus edulis. Next base: position 24,133,337 of record NC_092344.1, read on the forward strand.
TCCATACAACATGTGTCATTTTTGTCACAACCTGTTGCTTGTGAAAACGCGCGAAAAGACGTGATTTATCTTAAACATCCACTGTTTTGATATGTTTTATACTAAACTTAATGATAGGTCATTAAGATATTTTACTATTTATCTTCTGATATAAAAGCGTGTATTATTTGTGATTTTTTTTTTTGAAAGATACATTTGATTGAGAAAAGAATGTTGTTTTACCGGATCAACCATATATTATACTCTTTATTGTAATTGTGTGAATGTAATACGTGCTTCCTTTACGTTCTTTCGTATCCTTCGTCAAAATGTAAGAAGTCCTGGAAAAAAAGTGACGGATAAAAATTCACAAGAAAAACAATTCACATTAAATAAAGTATTAATATTATTAAAAAATAGTAGATTAAGTATATTAAACTTTTGCACATATGTTATGTTTGATCTGTGCATTTGCAGAAAGGATTTTTTTGTTCTTCCTTGGACGGGATTCGAACTTATGTTTCTGAGATATCGTGGCACTGAATTGCCTTGCATTGTGCCCGACGCGCTAGACCCCTCGACCACATAGGCTCAACATCAATGAAGCTTTTGATGGCCGAGTGTTATATTTCCTCGTCAGTTTTATGTAGCATTGTAACACAGTAAATGATATGTAAGGCATGTAGATGGAATCTGGTTCAGACGTTCTTATAATAATATCATATCTGGGACTACATCCTACTTTAATTTGTTTGGTTTTCGACGATAGATAATTCAGTTTATCTTTAAAAAATCCATTTTCATGACTTTTAAATCATTTACTGTGTTACAACACTAGATGAAAACTGACGAGAAAAAGTTACACCCAGTAAATAAACTGGTAATTTTTTTTATCTGAAATTCCCTTTTTTTTATTATTTATGTTGGTTTGTACACTTTAAGGCGTGTACACTCCTTATCGTATTGAACAATTATTGGACATTAATTTGTTTGTTGTATTTCAGAATATGTTAAAAACATCTTGTAATTCTTGAATACAGGGATGTATTACGATGTTGTGTTTATTGCAAATAAATACGTTTATAAGATTGAACAAATGAAAACATCTAATAGGCGGATACTTACTAACTACATGTCTCCAGTTAACTGTTTCCCTGTCATTTGTGTAATATCTGGACAGATAAACAATTGAAACTTTAACAAAAGGGGTTTCTTATATACAATTTCATACGTTGCCATTTAAATATAAAAAAGAAGATGTGGTATGATTGCCAATGAGACAGCTATCCTCAAAAGACCAAAAAGACACAAACATTAACAACTATTGGTCACCGTACGGTCTTCAACAATGAGCAAAGCCCATACCGCATAGTCAGCTATAAAAGGCCCCGCTAAGACAATGTAAAACAATTCAAACGAGAAAACTGACGGCCTTATTTATGTAAAAAAATGAACGAAAAACAAATATGTAACACATAAACAATCGACAACCACTGAATTACAGGCTCCTGACTTGGGACAGGCACATACATAAATAATGTGGCGGGGTTAAACATGTTAGCGGGATCCCAACCATCCCCCTAACCTGGGACAGTGGTATAACAGTACAACATAAGAACGAACTATCAAATATCAGTTGAAAAAGGCTTAAATTATCACATAGACAAAAAATAGTTCAGTATAATTTCAAAAATGGAAGATGAAATATTATCAAATATTTGTACAAACCATGACATTTTCCCTTTTAGGTTTGTGGCTGTTCTCACTACATTTATCAAAATGTGTTACTTTTTTACCCCCAAATTAATGACTACATCCTCGTGACCTTTTTTCCGTGTACCTGTTTCAACTTGACATGACTAGACAAGGTATGCCATTACTGAGAACTAGTATCGACATTGGAACGAACAAAACTTTGTTTAAGTGTATCATATAAAAGGAAATGCGTTAACTAGTTCTTTAATTTCCATTTTTAATGAACTCGAGCTTTTTCTAACCAGATATAAAAAACAAAAAAACTATATATATAATATATATCCCATTGTCTTACCAAAACAGTTTTGCATATTAGAACACCTTCGAATAATTCAAAAGACATCTCGTATGGAGATATTACAGAAGTCAACATGTTTTTACTATCAAACCAGATACATTTTATATGGTATCTATGATGAGTTTATTTACAACCAATGGGTCGATGCCACTGCTGGTGGAGATTTATTTCCTCGAGGGTATCACCAGCCCAGTAGTCAGCACTTTTTGTGTGCTGACATGAATTAGCATTGATATGGTTATATTTATAAATTACATGTTTTCAAAATTTCGAATTTTGAAAAACTAAGGCTTTTCTACCTCATTCATAGATTACCTTAGCTGTATTTGGCAAAACGTTTTAGGAATTTTGGTCCTCAATGCTCTTAAACTTCGTACTTTATTTGGCCTTT